>NC_133757.1:18700000-19325000 GCF_036562045.2 Rhinolophus sinicus
AATAAATGAAACCTTTAGTTCAAAGTTCAAGGAATCACACTTAAATGAAATAAATTAAAGCTCTTAGGGGAATGAGTGTTGGAGAAGAATGAAGAATTGACCTATTAACAGTTGTAATTCTCCACCTTGAATTATTGACAGTATGTGACATTCTAACCTTACAAATTGCAATCTATAAACAGTTTAGAAAATATGACCTTTGCATTACAATTGGTCTCACAAAGCCTGCAGCTTATTACAAAAAGCTGTCTAGCATATTTTCCTATAGGCTGCAGAAAAGAGGGAATGCATATAACTGGAGAAATGGATGCTATTTAGACAGAGCTCAGCAAGGCCACTTACAGGTAGAAGTGATGGATGGACAGTGGCAGCAAACTTCTCAGCCAGGGTGAAAGTACTAGAAGTTGGCTTGTCATTGATTTACAGTCACCAAATAGAAAAAACTAATTAACTGGAGTTGGTCGACTTAGCACTTTTTCTCATCCACTTTTGAAACAGACAGAAACTTAGAAATTATAAATAGGACAAAGTAGCTCCAGGGTATTTTTGTCAGTCTTCCTACCTATAATTGTTCTCCAGGATAGAATGTAACTAAAAGTCACTAAACTTTGATTTGAGATGTGTCTTGGTTTTTGCTCTCTGTCATAAATGGTAGAATTAAATGTTTAGAATTCCTTTATGTAGCTTTGGCAAAAAAGTAACTCACGGACACGCGAGTTTTATGTTTATCCCAATATGCCGCACTAGGGTATAACCCGCGGAAATGGTTTGACATATTGGCCCATCATCATATCTGACCTGCTCTTTTTACTTGCTCTGCTTGGTCAGGGCATATCCTGGTTATGTTTTTTAAACATCCCCATTGTATTTGTGATGGAATATACTTAGAGTAATGGAAATTGCACTGAAATCCTGAGAATCTATTACTGGTTCTGCCACCAAATGACAGTGTGTACTTAGGCAATTCATGTAACTTGTCTGGGCTTCAATTTCCCATAATGACAGTGATCACAATAGCTAACATCCATGGGACTACTATGTGCTAGTGCTTTATGCACAATATGTCGGTGAATCCTCATAATAATCTGATGAGGTAGGAGTTCACATCATTGCACACCTCCACGGTAAGGAAACTGAAACTTCCAAAGTTAAGTTACCTCCCACACAGAGTTGGTAGAGCCAGGACAGCAGCCTGGCAATCTGACTCCAGAGCCCAGACATTGAAAACAGGGCTCACAAACCCAAATACCTGCGAGGGCCGCACGGGCCATGTCAGTGATGGAGAGCATGGAGTTGCTTCAGCCAATGGAGAGCTCATATCCTGAGAGCAGGAGCTACTGAGACGTCTTTCCAGTTGATTTTGTTGTGTGGGAATATAAGCCGAGTATTGCCAGATCTTCTCTTTATTTTTAAAGAGAAGTGATCATTTCAGCCTGATATGAAAACTCCTGATTTTTAAATGCCGACAATTGATATGCTTTGTTTTTAAACATGTTAAGGGCCAATGTTGTATAGGACACACAAAACATGATTTGGCATCCCTGTGGCTTGACAGTCATCTACTTAATGATGTACGATTTAAACACTACCACCCTTCTACATTATAAAAAGACAAGTTTTGATAAAATTAGCTCTCTAAGTCCCCTTCAGCACCCAAATTCTGTATAATTCTTTGATTGTCTTAAGTTTCTGGTTTCCGTATGCACATCTTTTCAAATTGCTTTCTTTCAAACTTTTTACGAGAGTTTTTCCCAGACAGCTGACAAAGAAGACCCTATCTTGTCTTGTCCGCTATGCATCTGTTATTCTAATCCTCTTTTTCAAAACCTTAAAATGTTATCTTAGATTCTTCATCATTTTCCCCTACAGTATCCAATTACGCCACTCTTTCCCCTCTGTAATCTTTCTTCCTTTTGTTCTTGTTTATTATTTTTCCATTTCTACTCCCGCCTTACTGGTATAAGCCTTCAAAATTTTACACCAGTACATTTAAATAGAGTTTTAAACACCTTCTTAACTTGAAGCCACTTACTGCTCTAATGCAGGAGTTGGCAAACAACAACCTGAGGGCCAAATTTTGTCCATCATCTGTTTTTGTAAAAAAAGGTTTTATGTAGACATATTGTCCATGGCTGCTTTCATGATACAGCTGTGGAATAGAGTAGTTTTCACAAACATTTTGTGGTCCACATGCATAAAACATTCACTATCTTGTTCTTTAAGAAAAAGTTTGATGATACCTGCTAATAATACATTTCTTATGTAGCTGTCAGATTTAACTTTGTATCTCCAGTATTGTCTGTATCAGCTCTGCTCAGGACCATTAATCACTCTCCATACTTCAGAGGTTTTGCAGCCCATCAGAGACCATCCATAAATGACCCTAGTCTATCTTTCCAGCTATGTTTTTTTCACATCACTGTGATCTCTGATCAGGCTGGTTGAAATGATGAACCACAAATGTATCACGCTCACCCTAACTCTGAACTTTTGAAAATGTGCTATACCATTCTGCTGTATAATTTGCAGCCCATCATGCTTTGAAGTATGATATTCAATGCGCATTTATGATTGAATAAAGCTAATTATTATTGAGAACGTACTATATATCAAGGGTGGCAGTAGGCTTGCACATATAAATAATTTCATTTGTCCCATACTGACATAGTTTTAAACATGCATATCTGTACATTGTATAATTATTCATTGACCATATACTGGGGTTTCTTTCATGTCAGGCTTTATCCTAGCAAAAGAAATTATATAAAAATAATTCAACAGTTAGATCACAATCTAATGAAAGAGACAGGTAAACAAGTAGTAAAAAAGATTTGCTTAGGCCATAGTAGAAATATAAAATACTAAAGAAGCACAGATGATACAACAGACTCTGCCCAGAGAGGTTGGGATGGCTCCATGGAGGAGAACAGAGTTGAGCTGGGTATTAGAACCTGAGAAAGCCCCAGAGGACTGGAAATTTGTGGTCATTCAAAAAACAGCAAGAAGGTCAGGAATGCAGGATTGCAAGCAGAAATGACAACAGATACCACTAGAAAGCAGATACATGCTATATAGAATGGACCTTGGGTAGCTTACTGAAGAATAGGAAGTGAATCCTATGGAGGTAAAGGAACTTTGAGTGTTTCTGAACAAGTGAGTGACAATCAGATTCTACCTATATTGTGAATTCCTAGATAGCAGAAATTACATTGTCCGTGTCTCTGTCTCCCATGGGGTCTGTGGGCTCTGCCTTGAATACAGTGAGCATTCAATAGAGAGTTGTTCGTTGATTAATTTCTTCCTGCGGGTGAAGCACTTCTGACTGGCTGGTAATCAACAACATTTTGAGTTTTCTCTGAGCTTGATAAAATGCTGACACCAAGATAGCCCCTCCCGTCCCCCCTTACCCCCCAACACAAGGTAGCAAGTATTGTTAAGATGACGAGAAGTATCAAATTCATTACACTTCTCAGTCCTGTCACCTTCACTCTAGTAGCCAGAAGGGTTGATTGTGGCTTTCAGCAAATTTTTGGCAAAGTTCCAACTATCTAGAAGAAGCTGAAAGTTTTTTCTTTCTTAAACCACTTAAAGTAGGATTGGGAAATACTGGTTCTCTACACTCCTTAAGGATGACATGCTGTTATTTATTTTTATTTAAGCCAGAGGGAAATGAGATAATTCAGAAACCTTTAATCCAGTTGATAGAATGTAAAGGTTTTGCTCTTCCTCCATGTGTGTAGACAACAAGCGTTCAGCCTTCCATCCTGTAAGTGACAGGGATTATCAGACTGCACTAATTGTCACAAAGTGCCAGGGGTCATGAAGGATTGCGGCCTCTCAGCTTTGAGTGTCAGACCTCAGGTTATGTTTGTGGCATTGGCTTTAAAGAAAGAAGAAAAGACATTTTGAAACTTGGAATCTGAGATAGTTGAACCCCGTGCAAACTGCTTTGTTTCTTTCCCCAACAAAAACTAGGATGATGATTTCATTCTGAGAACTTCGCCACACTGGGCACTAGAGCTGTTCCACCTCTGACTTGACTGTAAGAAGAGTCCCAGAGTCATTCTGTCTTTCGACCTGAAGCAGGTCCCCTTGCTGTGCGTCAGACACAGACAGATTTGGTAATTAGCAAGGCTGGGAAGGAATAGCACCAGCAGTCTTAGTTGCAGACTGGAACTGGTTTCAGTTTCTGGTCTCCAGGGCCAATTTATCTAGGAAGACTAGTGTCTAGGTCATCTTGCACCCCTGCCGGTTCCTTTCTCCTGCCTCCCTGCTCTCATTCCTTCTCTACTCTCACTGAGCTGTACCACATAATATGCACCCTCTCTACCTAAACATCGTGTGGGCTTCACACTTGCATTCCTCTGCTCCCACACTGACTTCTTGTAAGGAATGTCCTTCCCCTTTTTTCTAGCCACTCGGCTAAACCAAGCTCTAGCTGTAATAAGACCACCTCTATGAAATCTTTCCAGATTCCCATCCTCCTACTAGACAAGTGTTCATAGCATTTTTTCTGCACCACTATCATAATATTTACCACATTGTATAAAGTACTCTGAAGATAGTGATCAACTCAAAGCCGTAGAACTCATTGTTTTGTTTCAGCGGCATATCCTGAACTCTCAGGCTCTGTGCTGGGCCCACGGTCATTGCAATGATATTAAAATAAGAAGAGCGTGCACTGTGCTAGTCATACTAGCAGATGCACTAGCACAAGCCGGTGCGCATTTGAACTTCGTGACTAGAGAGAAGGGTCTGGATACTGAGTCTCACTCTAACCTAGCCACCTCCAGATCCACAGAAAATCCCGTCATGCAAGGACATCACCTTTATCTTCGTTGTGCGTGCCTCCCTGCCAGGCACTGCCATTCAATAATTCTGCCAAGTGGTATCTGTTCCTCGAGACAGAGTGCTAAACAGTGATTTATTGCTTGAATACACATTGCTTTCATGGAAGTAATTTGTTTAAAACAACAGTAAAGCTCTAAATAAATTATTCATTCCATGCTAATTCTTCATTTTTATGTGCTGTAGTAAGCGTCAAAATAAGCAGCCTGTGGGGCATTTTATTTTTGCCACATTAATCCTGGACAGTTTAAAGGAGAAAAAAAAAGGAAGAAATCTAAAGAAGAGGTTCCATTTTCAACAAAATAGATCTCTTTTTTTCTAGAGCCTCCTGCAGCAACCAGGGAGAGAGCTCTGTGCAGTGTCCTTCCCCTCCCCCAGTCGCTCTGAGTCACTTACTTACTGAAGCCCCCCTGCTGGCCCTGTGGCCCCATCACACTCCTGTTCAAAACTGGGAACAGTGTAGTTCCTTTTCTCTGAAGGGAGAGATTCATAATGGTCAGTCCCCATCCAGAGGCCAGGAATCAGGTTCTTTCCTGGGAGATCGGCATTTCCTAAGGCATACAGGGTGCTGGGTTTCTCAATTTCACTGGTGTCTTGATTTAGGATTAAAGGAATAAAAAATGAGGGAAGCAGCAGTGACAGACTTATCCACTTTTTAACTGATTTTCCACACGGAATAGAGATATTATTCCTTTCTAGCCTTCTTTATCCTCCTTTATTGAAGCTCCGTTTCCTGTGTTCTGTTAGGGACACGTAAGGGGCTTTGAATTTATAAGTCCTCTGTTAGCAGAGGAACAGATAGATGGTCTTGTAGATTCTTGGGAAGTTTCTCTCCTCTTTTCTGAACTTGACTCCTCCATGTTTTATACCTGCTGATGGGCAAGGAGAGATGTGCTTCTCTGCCTGTGGAACCCCACCGAAGATCTCAGTGAGTAGGATGCAAAGGTGACCCTTCAGCTCAGGGTGGTGGAAGAGCTAACTCAGTCCATCCTTCAAGGCGTCAGCTCCAGATTAGAAGCCAAAGAGATATAAGCTTAACTGTGACCTGAGTACCAGCCCATCCCATCTCCTAAGTGAGAATAACACAAACCACCTTGCCGGGATTGTGAAGTGAATTAAATGACATATTGTGTATAAAGCACCTGCCTCGCAGTAAGAACTTGAAAAGGTCCCCATTTACTTCTTGCTATGGATTGCTCCTTTCTCTTTGTTCCTACAGTACTTACTATCGAAAGCATTCATTTCTAACCATCCAGATGTACAAGAGTCTCTCCCCAGCTCTAATGTGGAATGAGGACAAGTATCTGTTTCTTGTTTTTGCATCCTCAATAGTACTTAGAAGAACAAATACACACTGTGGTCAGTGCCTAGAAAAGCAGTTAGATAGTAGATAGACAGGTAGGAAGATGATAGATAGATAGATAGATAGATAGATAGATAGATAGATAGATAGATAGAGATAGAAACAATAGGTAGACAGAGCCTAGCATCAGGCTGATTAAAAGCAAGAAGTATAATCTTTGAAACTCTTTAAAGCTCTGTCGCCCCGTCTCCAAAAAGGCGGTTTAGCATGGTGGTTAAGTACCTGAGCTCTGGGCTCAGTTTATGTGGATTCAGATCCCAACTTTCCTACTTATGTGCTAGGGATCTTGGGCAAATTCCTTAAACTTTCTAATCTGCTATTTGAAAATGCAACCCCCCCCCCACACACACACACACAAAAAAAAATAGAGTGAAAGCAAGAAAAGAAGTATTGGCCTCATTGGATAGTTAAGAATATATATAGATTGTGATATTCAAAATGCTTAGCACAGTGACAAAAGTTTTTAAAGTAAATTGGTGATAATAATCCAGTTAGAAAAGGGATTTCTAATTTTATCAATTCCATTTAATATGAAAAGGGGAAAAATCAAACAAATTGACTAAAGTCATATGCGGATTTAAAATGGGCTCTGTACCCAGAATCCAGCCCTCTCGACTTCTAGCTCTGAACCCCCACTCTGCCTCCCATACAGACTCTATTTGGCTATGGCCTCATTGTACAGAGGAAGTGATATTCAAGGTCTCATAGGAAATAGGTGGAAGACTGATTTCAGATCTGTACCCTGAGGTACTTACATTTTTCTAGGGCTGTCCATTCACAAGTAGAAAAAACTCAAATAATGGGAAGTAGATCTCTGCGATGTCCTGGCCAGCCTTCAGGTGTGTCTCACAGGTGTGTGCACGAAAGCTTACACTTCTGAGTGAAAGGACGGAAAAATTCATAAACCTTTGGATTGGATCATAGACATGTTTTACAACTACTCAGCCTTCCCCAAATAGATTCACAGCATTGAATTATCTGGAACATTTAATACTTTAATCAGCCTAAACTTCCAAGCAGAAATCCAGTGTTTACAATATCATCCCTAAAACTGGAATTTGGTTAAACAGCAATGATCCTGTGCTATAGTTACTCAGGAGAGTGTGATCCTACTCTGCTCTATCCAGTTGCTACAATAATTGCTCATGTAAGTGGAACATGTTGTTTATGCCTGGAAAAGTCTATCACCAATATAACTAGTCAGACCATCATCAGATATTGAAGTTCTTTAGGTCAGCAAGAGAACATTATGTATACGTTTGCATGGAGTTGTGAGAATAAAGGGGGCATTGGTATGACAGTGATTGGAATGTAAGTGCAGGAGCCATATCATACTTGACCTTGTAGTCCGTATTATGAAATGTAAACTTTAAGATCAATGAGAGGCCACAGAAATGTTTAAGGAGTGGGCAAAGATGACAAGATTGCTATTAAACAAAGATTTCAGGGGTAGCAGTGTACAGGGTGACTTGAGGGGAAGCAAGATGAAATGCTGACAGTTGTCAGAGGCATTGCAGTCTTCTAGCCGAGAGCTGATGCAGACCAGACCAGGTTCAGGTGAAGGGAGATGAGAGAAGTATATGGGACTTAGTGACTGGTTAGATTTGAGGAGAAGAGAGGGGGATAGGGTCAAGGAAGAATCAGAGCTCTAGCTTGAGCAATAGCTGTAGCATTTTCTAAGCCTGGCAACACTGAAGATAGAGTGAGGTATGCAGCATCGGATGCTGTTTTAATGGGAAAAGACCTACAAAATGTAGTGCAAACATGGAGAAGACTGGTGCTCAAAGACATACATTGGCTTCCTCAGTGTCACAGTGGGTTAGCAGCAGAGCGCAGGCTCAGGTCCATATCTCCTGACTGATAGCCTAGATCTGTTGAAATGGATTTGTCTATTTGGAAGGTTTAATGAGCATGTAATATGAAATCCCACACCAAGGTGGATTTACAGTGAAGCTAATGAAGCTTAAGATTCAGAGCCTTCATAGGCATGGGCTCCTGTGATGTCTGGGAGTTTGGGGAAGTTATAGATTGTTCCAGGTGAGGAGAGGAAGCCAGGTTGAATCAGACAGCATTTCTATTATGTCATACCAAAGTGCCTGGAGGTATCTCAGAAGAAAAGTGTGTGTATCTTTAAGGCACTGGTAATTTATTATGATCTAATTTTGCATTCTAATAACTATTCACTTTCGAACCTCATTTTGTTCATATTTTTGTGTGGTTTTTCTTAAAGAGAAACCCCCAAATTGTGTAATTCTCACCCTCACAAAACCTGGGTGTATGCCTGATCCTACTCGATCCGGTACTCAGTCTACCTCTTCCAACTCTTGCATCTCAGGACTGGTCAATCCCATGCTTCCTTCTAGGAACTCCTGCTTCATGCACCAAATGAGCACAAGGTTTATTACGATCATTCTTTACTCTCCTAAGCTTCTTATTCAAAAATTGATTCTTCTAAAAGTGTAACCTGCACAATCTGTCAAATGAGGTGGTTGGAGTTAGATGATCTTTCCAGTCCATTCCAATTTTGTGTTAAGTTTTTCTTTTTAAAGAGTGTCAGAATGCTAATTATTTTATAACCACCCACCAGCCATCTAGATGCCATTGCAGAGGATTGGAACTAAGCTCATGTAGAAGCATTTTGGTTCCGCAATTAAATGATAAGGGGGAAAGAAGAATCACTTAACCGCGATAGGAGTTTTTTCTCCAACAGAAATCTTTATTTTTATTAATGCCTTTTACTTGGGGATTTCAAGATGTCATTTAAATTTCACTTTTAAGCCAGTTATTTTATAATAACTTTTGAATTTTCTTTGAGGCAAATTGTGTACCATCAAACCTTAGTAATCAGACTAGGTAAACAAAAGATCTACTAATAGAGAAGTCAGTTGTGATTGTTTATTTTTCAAGAGAGTTAAATGTTTCTGTTCCTCTCTGGTCTGTCCACCTTAAGACATTCCCACAGTAAAGGGAAATATTTGAATTTAGCTTATTGACTATCTCTGGTATTTTATTCTTGTTGATTTGTTAGTTGTGCCATATGGGATATCATATATATATATATATATATATATATATATATATATATATATATGCATGCATATATGTGTGTGTGTGTGTGTATATATATATATATATATATATTTACATTCTTTTCATTTTTGTTTATTCTGACACTTGGATCACCATACTATGCATATTTTTATTCATTTGCTTCTTGCAAGTATGATGTGTTAACCTTGAAAAATAATATTTAAAAAAATATTGTGTTTACCTCTTCAGACCTATGAACAACAGCATAAAAACCAAGATGGAGAAGTGGAAAGGGAAAGACTTGTTTCATTTCTTTGTATTGAAGCTTCATATAAGGAAGCATGTGAACAGAGGGCCCCTCATCATCCACACACAGTCTACTGCTTGATGGTGTGTTCACTTTGTGTGTGGGTTCTCACGTAGGAAGAGTCTTCATATTTAGAGAGTGTCTATAATTCAGACCGATGGTGATTGGAGAGCTTGGAGAGCTCCCTGTCTCAGATCTGTGCATCAGGGAAGTTGAAAGGGAATTTCTCCATTCCTCACATCCCTCTCTCTCTCTCCTATCAAACTTGAATGGCACCCCTTTTACTTAAGCATATGGAAGATTTCCTCTCTTTGCTTTCTAGATTTCCAGAGAGAAAATAATGCAAGAAGTATTTTATTGTTTTACAACTCTGAATTAACAATTCTTTGTGTTGCCTGTGTTTCTATAACTAAGTATCAGGTGACCTAATTTGAATAGGGACTGATTTGAAGGAGAATGGTTTGGATATAATCTCCATTCCCTTGTGAGCACTATGGAGGGGACTAAGGAGAACCTGGTGTATAGCTTGTTTCTTTAGCTGTGAAACACTGTATTGGAGAGATACTCTACATGGTTTCCTTCAACTGTAGTTCTCCAAACAACCCATTAATTTGCCCGCTTCTCTGTCCCTACTCCCTACCCTCAGTTGCTTTCATGTCTTGCAGCTTTGGCTTTGGGTCTCCAGGTCTGTTCAATTTTTCTGTTTTACTATCCCTATATATAGAGGTCTTATCTTGAATATACATTTCCACATATTTTATACAATCATTTTATCATGGTGCTCTTTTAGGATTACATTGGTGCTGACATCTGGCTTTTTTCTGGGGGAAAAAAAATCATTTAGTTCAGCATCTCCATACTTTCTCTGGTACAATGCAGAGGATTAAAATAGAGCATCATTTAGGGCAGAGTGATTTAAATAGAGGAGGAAGACTATGAAATGGTCAACATTATCCAGTAGATATGGATATGCATTTTAGAAATTGTCTTCTTTTTTATTATTCAAAAAAGAGGAGGAGGAAAAAGAATGATGCATGGGACTGAAGTGTCGTTAGTCTGGTTTGGCATTGTGAGATTAATAGAATTTTTTTTTTTTTTTTTTGAGTTGATTGTATCCCTCACCTTGAGGGCTAGCTGAGCAAGTTCTATTTTCAAGATTTGCATCAAAAAGCAACTTAAGTCTAATGGATTTGAGGAGCTTGGATTTGTTTGCTGAATATAATGACCTGGCTCTAGGATTAGAGTATAATAGCCCTTTATTACAAGTATGTCTTTGCTTGTTACTAACAGAAAGAACTTGACTTTCAGCAAACTGCGGGGGAAGAGACCTGAGTTGCCTTGAGTGAGAGGTGCAGTTTTTCTCGTAAGCAAGGAAGCTCCAGGCACAGTGCTCCGCAGATCATGTGCTGGCCTTGGCCTTACATCTTAGCTGCAAATGACCTCTATAGGGAAACAGAGTCAGAAGGAAGACACAGCAAATTTTACTTTAAAAAAAAAAAAGTTCTACTTTCCACAAGGGCTCTTTCAGACGCTACAGTTTGCTCTGTGCCTAACTTTGATTAGGTTCTCTGTGTGCCCCTGTTTCTGTCTGCATCACTATTGGCTCTGATGTCTTGTAAGTTCTCCAGGGGAGATGCAGTGGCTGTTTAGCTCACACCGTTTCAGGGTCATGCAGAGGATATTACATAAATAAACATTACAGTGAATTATATGTGGGCTCTTACAAAACAAGAAGGTCATTTGGGAATTCCACACTTGCCAGAGGCAAAAATCTAACTGCTTTCTGGCTGGCTCCACACCCCAAACTCATCCCACTCTTTCTACTGGTTGTTCATTTCAAATTGGGTTTGCATGTGCTGGGTTACCTCTGTCTGATGAGTTCAAATGCACATGTGTGGTTATGTGTGCATGTGCCATCATACCAACTTTTCATCACCCCTCAGGGGCTTCTTAATTCAGTTTAGCAATTATTGATTTCTTTTCCCTTTGATGACCCAAATGGAGCGCTATTACACATTCACTTAAATCTCCCGAAAACGATGATACTATTAAACCACCCTGTTGAAATCTGCACGTAGATGTGTGCACATTCATTGTCAGGAATCCTTGATCTGGGGATAGCCAAGTGCTGTCGTGAGTTCAATGGAAGGACCAGCTCCTAAAGAAAGATTCCATCAAGGTTTAAAAACTGAAAAAAAAAAAAAAAAAAAAAGAAAAATAATAAAAAACGCCATTGGTCTGAGGTCAGTAAAGAGTTTTAAAAAATCACGTTTGTCTATTATAAGGGAAAATAAATGTTTCAGGAATGTCTGGAAGAAAGCAGAGTGAGAGAGAAGAAGGATCTCATCTGATGCATACCAGGTCTTCAGTACTTTTGACATGAACAGAAAGTAAGGATCCCTCATTGGTTCTGCCTCTCCTCGAGTAACGGCCCCGCTCCCAATAGGCAGTACTCCATGGGGATAGTGGAGCACAGTAGCACAGTGGTTAGGAGTCTGTATATAATGTGCTAAACTTGCCCACCACTCACAAGCTGAATAATGTGAGTCACTTAAGTCTCTGTGGGCCTCAATTTCCTCATCAGAAAAAAGAAGTGATAATTACTTGAAATAATGAAATTTGTCTGGGATGCAGAGTAGGCATCCAATAAATGCTAGATGTTATTAATAATAGCAACTACTTACATTTGCTTAGTACTTTAACATTTACACAGTTTTCCCACTTCCTATTGTGTTTGTTTCCCACAATTCTAGAAGACTAAGGAGAGAGATAACATTATCTCCCCCCACCCCTTTTTTTAATAAGAGAAGTCTGTTCAGTACTTGACTTATTCGAGGTCACACAATGGCAGACACTACTAGTTGTGACTCAGCAGCCACTCCCCACCTTTTTTTGTTTTTTGCTGGTGGATCCCAACTCTTGCCACAGAAAATGCCAAGTGAAAATATCAGCTCTTCCTTTTTCCAGTCTTCATAGCGCCACATGTGGGCATGTGGCTGATTGGCATTGAGATTACAGAGATTTTGCTGGGAGGGCTTTTGGGAAAGAGTTTTCTTTCTCACCTCAAAACCAAACAAAACACAAACATATACTAGAGGCCCTTCTTTTCTTTGCTGGATGTGGCTATGTCTGCATAGGCTGCAAAGAAGTGTTATGAGCACCGTGCAGACACCAGAACAGGTAGCACCACTGTTGACACTGTCAGGAAACATGGCCATCACATGGGTGCTTGATGGCATCGTTTGGCTAAACTAGTCGTGGGACTACATAAACCCTGTACCTCCTACTATATAAGACAGCACATTCCTTATTGTTTGAGTTCCTGTTTGTATTGTTTCTTGCTGCTAAAGGCATTCGAGCAGATATGGTGGCTGAACCACAGCTTCAATTCTGGTCTTCTGATCCCAAAGACTGTTTTTTTCAGCAGAGCGTACTGTCATCCTAATAACGCCCTCCACGAAACAGCCGATTGTATCTCTCTGTTCTGCTATTCTGTGTGTCCCTACTCATAACCTAAGCTTTAGCTAAACCTGAGGAATTGCTCTCTTCTGACCGGCTCTGTGAGCTTTCACACCCATGCATCTCTATCCTCATAGTTCCTTCCCTTCGAATACCATCTCTGTGGTCTTTCATCTCCATCACAATCACACATGTCCTCTGGGATTTGTCTTGAATGCCTCCTTTTATATGAACCTATTCCTGATTATACTGTTCCTTCTTGCTCTCTAAAAGATATGAACACTTTATCTCCTGTTGCATCCCTTTTTTTCACCTGATTTTGTAACCGTCTGTGTACAACTGTGCCTCTCCACCATGAGCTTCCAGGGTCGGTACCAAATCTCGTTCTCCTTTTGTGTCCTCACAGCACAACCTAGTCCTCACAGCAGGGAGATTTTTTATCCCTGCTTCTTAACAAGGCTTAGAAAATGTTTATTGAATTAAGTGTGTAGAATTTTACAGCGGAAAAATCTTTCTTCTGAACTAAGCTCTCATTTTCTGGGAATTATAGAATGCTCTTATTCTTGGATTCATGACCCTCCTAGGATTCAGGAGATCAGTGATATCATTAAAGTTATAGTCATTGTTTTATGTGCATAGCTTTTATTAGATCAGATTCTTAAAGACTGTACGACTCCTCAAAAGAATAAGAACCTCTGTTTAAGTTGGAAAGTTGAATAAATGCTTACTGAGCCCAAGACTCAATCTGGAACATGCATATTTTTAGGAAAACTACTGTGGTGGGTTTGCTTCTTTTCCTTAAATCTGGAGTGCAAAGAGAACAAAACAAATTTCTGGCTCTTGAAAAGCCCCCCCTCCCCATTTTGTTTTATCTAGCTCTTCAATCCCCCTGAAAGGTTGTTCCAAATCTCTCCAGACCCCTTATCATTCTCTGTTCCTCCTACCCACATCGGTAAAAACGTCCAGCCGAATGGACTCTGGCAAGCTGCAGTAAGCAGGGAGCCGGCCATTCGAGGTTGAGCCATGAGGAAACACCAGGGCCTGCTGGAAGCTGGTGGGCGAAGGGTGGAGGTAGCCAGCTTCGGCCCCTGCCCCTACTTGCTGGCATTTTAATGCCAGGCTGTGGTCCACCCCAGGGAGCGGAATTATGAACGTAGCATGTTGAGCTCTGTGGAGTCTTCCCATGCGTTACAAGGACAGAAACAGCCGCCCCAGCCAGCCCTGAATCACTAATGACTGAGAGCAATACAAAAGGAAATGTCTTGTTTTATAGACTAAGACTCCTTTCACCCTCTTCATTATTCAGGATTTGGAACTACAGGCCATTAGGAATGAAAGAGACGTTAGGATCTTGTAGCCGAGTGTCCATTGCCAAGAAGCCCAAGGCCACTCTTTTGTCTCCCTGAGATTAGATTCTGCTTCCACAGTTGGACACAGAGAGGGGGGAAAAAAGACTGCAAATCACCAACAATTGAAAAAATGAGAAAAGAGGAAACATGCCCTACTTTTCTAAGATTTCCCTTAAATGAAGGTGAGATAAGCAGGAGCCAGACCAAGTGTCCTGGTGGAACTCAAATCTCCCTAAATGTCCATTCCTTCTCCCAGACTACCCTAAATTCATAGTTTAAGAATAGTCCATTTGCTGGGCAAACAGCTTCTTCAAGGAAGATTCTCATTAACCCTTTGCTTCCAACCAAATTGCTACTCCTAAGCAAAAGAATTAGGAGAGACCCTTCACAGGGGAAGCATGTGCATTCCTTTCCTTCTTAAGGGGTGAAGGGAGTGGGAAATACATTGACCTCCCAATCTTCCACGCCGCCCCCCTTCCTCTGGGGTGCATGCTTTAAGTTATCATGAAAAGGGTCAAGACACTGTTTTTTCCTTATGAAAATGAAAGAATTCCTGTGCTGTTACTTGAGAAATATGGAAGACATTTCGGTTCTCTACAGTCTAGTAATTAATACAGATGTTTTCAAAAGTATACTGTGTAGAATCAGAGTAATAGGAAGGTGTTTTAGGGGTTCCTTAAATGTTTGGAGTTTTGTTTCTAAATTATATTTTTATATTAAAAGAACATGCTGCCACATTCAAACCTGTCACATGTCTAACTACTTATCATAATGGAAACTGCGAGGTATGAACTCAGTCTGCTGCCATGTTAATTCATTCGGACGCAGACCTGGAAATAAGGTTTGGCCTGCCTTTTGATACAATGGAACATTTTTGACTGGCTTTTGTAGTTTTACACCAGAACACTCTTGTTAGTCATCGACAGACTAGTGTCTCTGTTTATCTCTATGAATCCTTTTGTTTTGTAACCGAGTCCAGAAAGAAGTTGTGGTTAGAAGACAGGAAGAGTGGATTGGCATTTCTCCCTCAGGGTTCTCTGTAATGGTTTCTTTGCTTTCTCTTTTTTCAGCCTTATTAAGAAATAATTGACAAATATAATGTATATATTTTAAAGTGTACAACGTGATTATATATATATATATATATATATATATATATATATATATGTGTACACACACATTGTGGATGAGGGCCAAGATCAAGATAATTAACATATCGGTCACCTCACATAGCTAACTATTTATTTTTGGTTTTGGTGGTGGTTTTGGGGTTTTTGCTTGCTTGTGTCTGTTATTTGGTTGAGTCTGCTTAACATCTACTCTCAGTACCTTTCAAGTAGACAGTATTGTATTGTTAGCTATAGTCACGTTGCTGTACATTAGATTCTCAGAATTTATTATTTTTATGATTGAAAGTTTGCACCCTTTGACTTACATCTTTCCACTTACCCTTCCTCCAGCCCCTAGCAACCACTATTCTGTTGTGTTTCAACAAAATCGTGTTTTTGTTTTTGTTTAAGATTCCACATATAAGTGATACGTTACAGTATTTGTCTTTCTCTATTTGGCTTATTGCACTAGTAAAATGCCCTCCAGCTTCACCCATCTTGTTGTAAGTGGCAAGATTTCCATCTTTTTTATAGCTGAATAATATTCCATTGTCTATTAAATGTAATGCCACATTTTCTTTGGTGACTGTTTCTAACCACCTGGGCAGAGTTGAGGAGTGAGAGGCTGGAGTTGTTAGAATTATTCAGCAGGAGCTTTGGAAGACCTTGGGAAAGGAATAATAGTTTGGTGAGCTCAGGTGATGGAAAGTGGATTTGGCACTGGGAAGAACATCTATAATCACTTCCTTTAAGACCCTCCCTCATCCCTGTACACTGTTTCTGGCTCTCACACCCTTTAAGGGATGTTATGAGAATAGCAGCTTGGTGGATGAGCATGTTCTTTAAAGGTATAGACAAAGTAATATTCCCCTCCCCCCCAGATGCTTTGTAAGCAATGGGTATGGCAGGAAAGAGCCAGAGTAAAACAAAAGAACAGGTGGCATGTGGTGACAGTGGCTTCTAGACTGATTGGGGGCTACTTAGACATGCCATGTGGAAAGTTCAGAAATAACTGGGTCCTGAAGTCTGGCACAATGTAAGTAGAAGTTGTCAAGCCATAGCTATTTGGATTATAGCTATTTAAAGAAAGTATCCTAAGATTTAGAAAGTAACCCAAAAAGCTGTTACCATATAGTCAACACTTACTGTTTTGAACCAGGGATATTTTGGTACCATATAGTGAAAACAAGATTAGAAAGAAATGAGATGCTGATGGATGTTCTGTGTTGTATCTATGTGTGTTCAGCCAAACAGCGTGCTCTCATTGATTGGATTTATAATTACATGCTATGCACTTGGACTCATAGAATTAACTTTACACATCAAAATTGTTTACTGAATGAATAAAATAGATTACCATTTTTATGTTTAAGTACATATAATATTTCACTTGATTAACAAGTTCCATTGATTTTTTTTTTTTAATTTTGAAAAATAAACAAATATGGTAGACAACAGGACCAGAATAGGTAGGCAATTGCATTTTCCCCTTTTTCTCATCTCATGGTGGTGGTTTTGGCTACGGCCACTTTAACAGGTGCTAATTCTGTTAAATAGTATTGCTAATTAACCAGAACAGAAAATCAAACAAACAACAACAAAGCGGATCTAATATAATGACGCATCACTATCCAGGAGTAAGCTGCTAAATAACACTCATAGACAACAAAGGGAAAATAGAGGGGAAGAGAGATTTCAAATAATCGATTGAAAACAACTAAAAGTTAGTCGTTTCCCCTTCTTTGTTGCTGTGATCATTCTGAAAACAGATTAGATTGATTCAAGTGGCTATGCCTTAAAATGCCATAAAGGACTCCCCTTGTGGTGCAGTATTGATAAAGTGCCTGAGTATATCACTGGCGTTTTCATTTTACTAGCCCAGCAAGAAGAGTCAGGGTGTGGATTTCTACCTCACTGCCAGACTGCCCGTAAACTGCTTAAACAATCGCCGTGCGTGTGCGTGAGGGGCTCCACCGTATTACAGGCTGGGTTAAAAGGTTCCTTCTCTGGCGTTCCTCTGAATTCCCTCATCAGATGGATGGAGACCCAACCTATGACCAGCTGAACTTCATTATTTAGTTTGCTGCCGTATTGTATCAAGAGAGCAACTACCTAGAAATGCTTTATGCCCACACTAGTCCCATTTTCTCGGTGGGGGATTTATAGGCCTATTTGGAAAAATCGCACCGAGATGGAGCAGCAACATCACTCTGTGTCTTCAAACAAACAGCCACCCTGCTGCCACTGATCAGTGTTCCTGGGACGGCGGTGATTGAAATTTAGCACTTAGAGTGACTTAATTGGTGCACGGATCTGTTAAGCATATGCCCCCACCATAGGTATGCCATCTGATGTGCCCTCAGGGTGCCCAGCACCTCACACATGCTCACATTTTGCTAAAGACACAAGTTTTGAACCCATCCTTGAAGGAAGCCTGTGCCATATTTAGAAGGAGAGGGATGGCCTTAGAGCACAGGTTCCCAGAGCTCTGCCCGTCGTTGGGTTACCATTGTTCTACATTCCCTTGAACTTGGAAGACACCTAAGGTTGTGGAGTTTCAGTTTGCTTGCTGTGAAAGACGTGTTCAGAATCCGCTCATTGATGCTTGTGCCTTCAGTAAATCAAGCCCTGTGCTAGCAGAGTGGAACTTGGAAGGACTCAGCACTCCTTGGCAGCTTGCTGCCTTGGAATTCAAGGTTAGAATGTTCTGTGCTCACTGTGGCTAGAACTTACCCCTTGGCCCTCATACAAAATCCTGGAAATCGATGTCAACATTTTTCTGCTGAGTTGGAAACAGCAGGACTGGGCCAAATGTTCTAGGTTATGAGTATCAGGAGAGAACTATGAACCGCCACAGAGAATGGAGCAGCCCTGTTAGGTTCTTTTCCTTATGTAAGAAAAACAAGTAAGGGGGAAGGACATCACTGGTTAGGAGCACACTGCTCTGTTGAATCTTCCCAAGTGTCCTGGTGTTCATGTACTTCACATAACCAGGTGGACCCTGGTCATCACTGCAGAGACCAAAAGAACCAGCCTTTTCAAGTTGCCACGATGAGTTTCAGTGGGAAGGGGTTCATCAGCTCTCCATCCACTTAATTTTCTTGGGTGAGCACATCCTGTCCTAACTGGACCACAGACTCCTAGGCTTCCTCTGTATTTATGTTCTTCTCTGGCATCAGGCAAAATCCTGGGCTCCTAATAAATGCTTCCTAAGTGTTTGTTGAAGTCTGAAAATAATGCACCGGATAGTTTGGGTTCCTCTGAGTGAGGGTGAAAGTAGCAATAGGTTAAAATCAAAGAAGGATATACAGTGACATTAACGAAGCTTACGTTTCGGTGTCTCTCAAATGCATAGGTCCCTTTCCAGGACCTGTCCTAAGTTTGAAATCATAATCTTATATCCTGTTTCTATGGAGGGCTCTCAAATTCTCTAAGTTTCAGGACCCCATAAAACATGAATTTGTGCCTCTTAAAATGCTGTTGCTTAGCCCTTGTGACTTCTCCCATCCAGTAGCTTCCCCACAAATTGGGAAATCAGAAGAAACTGATAAAGCCAAGCCTGCAGAGGAAAAGAAAGGGAAGGAACTAACACTTAAGAACCCCATGCTAAACAAGGATAATTTGCATTTATAACCTAATTTCACCCCTCACCGCAACCCTTTCTGGGAGATAGCATATTGAGTTTCAGACAAGCTAAGTCACTTCCCCAGTGTGGTACAGCTTCCAGGGCTGGAGACTGCATCATTGACCTTCCTCTCTCCCAACCATGTGCTCAGGGGTTACCTTGCAGGGTGCATATTTGACAGCACTGCGCATCTTCCCTGAAAGTGTTAAGCCCACCAGGGTAAGAAATGCCTCGACTGACAGGTAATTCTTGCTGTGGGGGCGAGAAAGAGACCTTTGGGGAAGGGATCAGGCTTGAGCTGTTTAATGGAAGGCACGGGTAAACCCTTCCCCAGTCAGTGTAAGTGAATGCTGTAACAATTCATTCAATTATGTTAAGCACCCATTAAAGTAATCCTAAACCCTCCCTTGGGCCATTTCAGCTCTATGAGATTGTAATTGTTTGAGACTAACCATGATTTCTTCTTTTGCCTTCAGGTGATTCTCATTTTGACAAAGCTCTATGACTATAACCTTGGGAGCATCACTGAGAGCTCACTTTGGAGGTATGTAGATCAATTGAGCTAATGATTATTGTTCTTTAATCATGATGCCCACAACTGCTCTCCCCTACCCCGTCTTTCCTGGTGAGGAGGTTTCTGGTTAGCATAGCCTTCTTCCTCTGTTTGCTCTCTATTTCCCATAGCCAAGGTCTGGGTTGGTCTCCAGGCAGGCCAGATCCTTGCTTCTTTATAGACTCCTTCTTTTGGTCAAAGATCTTTTCGCTAAACTGTTCATTAGTTTGTCTTTAGGCGTTTGGGTTCTCACAGTTCTCATAGATCTGTGAGCTTAGTGGAGCAGAAGGGAGAGAATGGGGATATCTTTGCAGAGGGGATCAACACCACCTCTAGGTCTGCAGAACCCAGGCAAGCTCCCATGCAACACTCTATCCTGCAGCTCGCTAGCACACACAGGTGTGCAAATACAGTTATATGCATGCCTTTACCTCTGCGCTTCATCCTATGTCGCCTCACACATAGACAGTGCAATAAGTACTTTTTCAAATGAATGGTACACGTTTTTTAGGGGCACATTATATCTTTGGATACCAGTACAAAAGAAAGTCCTTAGAAACCCAAGAAACTATTGTCGCCTCCTTTTTTTTCTTGGAGACTTTTTAATCTGTTCTTTTCATTTTAAAAAATCTGTTTTATTGATCTCACTCCTTATAGGCTCTTCTCCACCAGCCTGTGTCATGTGCCCATACCTGAACCAATTTCTGAAGCCCAGGAGAGCACTATCTCTGATTGGTCAGGCTAGGATCACGTGATAATCTTGGGAAAGGATGAAGACAACCCCAGAGATAATATTCAGTAGTTATTGGCTTGGTGTCAAGCCCAGAGTCTATTCTGATTCGTCAGTGCCCTCGTCATAACAATGGCTAACTGTGTCGAATATCACTTCTGATCAGCTACCCCCCAACACACACACACACACACACACACACACACACACACACACAAGCATGCGTGACTAAGTGGGTGTGGCTATACTAATGACAGAAAAGGGAGTAGTCTTTGAACAGACAACACCTAGTGGGTGTCCACCGCATGAGATCAATGAGGCTTCCGTCACCTGTCAGTTCACATGACTAGGAGACGCTGACCACCAGCTCTCAGCACTAAGGTCTAGCGAGAAAGACTAGTCACCCCATTTGTGTAAGTTTCCGTCCCTGTCAGTGTTGAGTGGGAAGGGATGGTTGATTTACACAGTAGCAATTTGGTGGCAGGGCCTGCCCTTACAGAGGGATGCCATTGCCATGCAAGAGAAGGATCATGGAAGGAATATATACCACGGCAGGAATCTACCATACCTTACGAAGCGATTGTTCATTAAATTTCTTTTTTACCTGATGTCTGTTTTCCATTAGGTCTGACACTATGTACAGGAAGTCCCAAATAAATTGTTCTGTGCTTTAGGAGAGCCCTAGCAGACCTAGAGAAAGGATCGATCCTTTTATTTGTTCTCAGACATTTAAGTTATTGAACTCCTCCCCCAACTAAGAGGTCAAGTCTGCAGAATTATATCACAAGAAAACTTTGTAACTGAATTAAAGTGTAGGAAATTTGGTAGGGACCTCAAAAAGTACAGTTCTTTAATGCATTAAGGGCCTGACACCTGCTGTATTGTTTAAATTCGGTCCCCGTTCATCAGAATCTCAGTGAGTCTGAGGAAGCTTATGCTTCGTTGATAGATTTCTCTAATGTATGCACATATATGAAAGTAAAAGCCACCTTTTATTCTGCACTGCGCCTGCCTTGTAAAGTGCAGTCGGCCTATTAGAAAATTAGAAGATACGCAATCCTGTCTCAGTGGGACAGGCTTTTAGTGGCTGTCACTTTAATCCTGAGCATGGGAAGGGTGTGCTGGGGGCCATGAGGAGCGGCTTGTCCCGACCGCTGAAGCTCATGTTCCGCAGGCCACTTCTTTCTGATGGGGCATTGTCACTCATGCCCCAGTAGAGGAGGAATGTACTTTGCTGATCTTAAGGGAGGGGGTTATTGAAGTCAAAATGACATCACATTCCAGTGGTATCAGGCCTCCCTTCTGAGGGAGATGCCTCCAGGAGCTTAAGCTTGGAAAGTGTGGCAAGAATGACTTCTCATCTTAGTATCAGTTTCACTGGAGGAGATATATATATTATACACACACACACACACACACACACACACACACATACACACACACAAGATATATATATATATATATATATATATATATATATATATATATATATCTGGAGAGAGAGAGAGAGAGAGAGAGAGCCCAAAAAATGTATACACATTTTAAGAAAGGAAAAAACTGTATTAAAATTGTAATAATGTATACCAATAACAAAAGATAAATACAAGTCATGTGTATACATTTTTTGACACCTCCGATATGGATGTATATATATGTATATACACATATACATAAACAAGTGTATACCTACATATGTACATATGCATACACATATCATATACACACACATATTTACTTTTCTAATACACCCACAATAGTCATTTGCCATATATGTTATGTTATACATGTCTTATGGGGCAAGTGACTACTGTGGGTATTCTATACTGTTACAACTTCTCATTTTAATACTTTGATAGAGCACATGCCTTAATGCAAATACAATTAGAAAAGGAAAAAAGGGAAAGAGAAGGAAGAATATTTAGAACTGTCCACGTGTGCTTTGGGAGAGTTTGCATTTCTGACCCGCTCCCGATGCCTGTATTTGGTCTGTAGGGAACCTCTGTGGTGTTCAAACCAGGGTGTTGGCAGGGGCACAGACCAGTTTTTAGAGATTCTCATGGTACCCACAGTCCTGAGTGTGGGACTTAGCACATAGATGGTGCTCAGTAAGTAGTTGTTCTTGAACAGACCAGTGAGTACTGCAGTTTTATCTCTACTGCAGTCATCAACATATAATTCTATTTCTCATTTATTTATTCAACATAGATGCATGGATTAACTCCTCCAGGCCCTGTATTGTTCTTGTCCAGAGAAGGGAAGGTGGATAAGTACATAGATCAACAGCACATAAGCTTTGTCATCCAAGTGTTTATATTTTATAGGGGACGGAGATCTGTGGACAGTTAAAGCTGGAGAGAAATGTACGTGCACATAACCTGTCTTATGTAATTATATTGGATAAGGCACTTAAGCAGCCACCTAGCACTGCCAGATCCCAGCAGAAGATAAATCTGATGTAAATAGACAAACTGTCATACAATCATAAGGGCTATAATAAAAATGGGAGATAAGTTTTGCTTCTTTACTTTCCTCGGGTGTATATTTTCTCAACTAGACTTTGAGTCCTTAAACCCGGCACCTCGTTGGTTTAATGATAATGGCCACGAGGCTTGTGATAATGGTAATAATGACAACAATAATGAAAACTTTTATTGACTGCTCCCTATATGTCAGGCATGATGCTCAGTACTAGACATGCGTTATTGCATCCTCTCAATTTAGTTTTACAGTGTGTTCAGTGTCACACAATTAGTAAACAATAGCCCACACACATACAGGCATGTTAGTTCATAAGCTTTAATCATTTCACTGCTTATCTCTCTTCGAGAATCCCATCTGCCTTATGGTAGATCTTTCTATCCACACCTAAGCAAATAAGTAAACACAATTTTAATTTCATATATATATATATATATATATATATATATATATACACATACATATATATATATACATATATATATACATATATATGTATATATATATATGTATTTACTTCCCCTTCCCCCCTCAAAGCACTGTTATATTCTGAACAGCATTTGCCTTACTCCAGAAAAATACTAGGCAACAAGGAATGGCTTCTTGTTCAACAAATAGATACATGCGCTTTTCAACTGAGCTCTTATCCTTTACAACTCTGATCAGCTGAATAGCTAACAGGGGGCAAGTGGCAAATGCCTTTGGGTTGTTAGAATAGGAGAGAGGCCAGGAGGCAGCTGACCTTGTAGTGATGCCCTGGGGCTTCAAACCTCTCTGGATCAACAAGCCCTGTGACAGAGTGAGATACCCCTGCACCAAATTAATGACCTTTCACTCCCAGTTGGTCTTGTCATTGATTACACCTTAATCCTGGGGCAAGTTGTTGATTTGTGTTGGTTTTGTGTTGTTGTTCACTCAGGGAGTCGTACTGAGAGGAAAGGGAGATGATCTGACACAGAACAATTAACTATACTGCAGAACCTCCTCTACCTGACAGTGGATTAAGCTTGGAGATTTGGTAGAGCTGATGGTTTTATCATATTGAGGCAAGATAAGCTTAACAGTTGAGATAAATAAAATGTCAGAATCTAATTACAGCATTTCTGAGAAGAAATACATTCACTTTCTTTCCCTTTTGTGCCAGGGTAATCAGCACTCCGCTGACAGGCTTAGCTGGTGAGAAAGCTCTAGGCAGTTCTGGAAGGACTGAAAGCATACTCTTAACGGAACACACACCTGCAGTGCCTCTCTGTCATAGAGTTTGCCTGACATACCTGACTTCTTTTCAAATTCAGTGCTATCCTAGTTTTAGATCCACATGAAACACAATCTTCTGAATAGATCTCCAAAATTATGCACTTATCAAACATCAATACCTGCTTTTGGGGGGACAAAGGAGCATATGGTGAAAGTCAAGAAAATGGGTTATTTGATTCTGCACTGGGAGCCAGCTCTGTTTCCTTATCACAGGAGCCACATTGTATCTTCTTAGGTGTTACACACAGCACAGCATCAGTTATCAAGAGAAGTGTCTCAGTGGAGTCTTTGTGGAGATAATGGCCAGCGAGTGCCTGAGGCAGTGTCTGTGTGGGTTGGCAGAGCACCTGGGATTTAGGCTGATAGAAGCTGACCTAAGAGGGTGACTCTGCCAGTCCCGTGGCTGATTTCCATTAGCTGCAAGTCTCTTTTCCTTCCTTCTTCTCATCCAGGGGAAAACAAAGGGCAGCCTGGGCCAGATTGTTTCCCTGCCCTGAAGGAGGTTTGGCTACAAAACCCAGTCAAGTAAGAAAACAAGGAAATAGAACAGGTGTACACACCCTAAAAAAATAAAGAGAATAAAGCTAGAATGTGATCATTTCCCTGCAAGAGGACTCCTGGCGTCTAAGGAATGTTATCCATCCCTGTGCCTACAATTGTTTAGTGCCTCCCAGTGGCCCAGGAGGGAGCCATGCTGCCCGTCTGGATCAGGAGCGGCTGCACATTTTGTCTGTGGGATCCTGGCTTCTTGGAGTTTTATAACTCCCATTCCCATCCCCACATTTGTGTCACACAGAGCTGCTTGTGGATCCCAGACTTACACATTTATTTCATTTTATTTAAATCTTACTGTTATTTTTAAAAATAATAATAAAAAGGAATATATGCCCATGATAACGAGCCAAACGAAGAGACAGAAAAACATGTTAATGGCCTCTTACTTCCCACGCAGACCCAGGTTCCCTGAGTTACACAAGGCTGAGTTTTGGGTGATTCTGTTCATATAGTTATGACCCAACTTGAAAATGCTAATGGATATATACATATGTCAGGACCACTTTTTTTTTGTTTTAGAAAGTAGGAATAACTATTCATAGGACTCCAACAACCTATTTATTCCACTTACTGACTCATGGATGTCTGTCCAGATGAATACATTTTTTTTTAAATGTGTCATGTATATAAGCATCAAATAGTATGGATGTTGTATACTGAAATGAACAACTGCATGCTTAATTAACTTATACGATGCTTCATGTGTGCCAGGAAGCTTCTCAGGGCTTTTTATCCTCATAATAACCCTGGCACTTTTAGGAGCCCAGGTTTACAGATGAGGGAAATGAGAGAAATGCGGCTGGTAAGTGGCAGAGCTGGCTTCTGAGTCTGTTCTCTTAACACCTATGCTATACTGCCTCTCTATTACCTTTTTGAGGGATCTGTAGCTAGTTTCTATAATATTTGCTATTTCATACAGTGCTTCAATTAACACATTTGTAACCAGGTCCTTACATTTTATTAATTTTCTCTCTGTGAATTATTCTAGAGTCCTCAACATGATATTGCTGTATCAGAAATATATGCATTTATAATGTTGATAGATACCTGAGATTACTTTCCAAGAAGGTTGGAATGATTCACATACCATAAGCAATGGCAGATTGTACATCTCTCAATGATTTCACCAGCACTGGGTATTTTCAGTACTTAAAATTTTGGTAGTCCTTTGAGTGAAAATGACATCTTGGTCTCAGTGTGTTTTACGGGATATTTCCCTGACTATTAAGATGGAGATCTTTTCATGTGTATTGGTTTGTGGCACTGTTGACCCTCTGTCTCCACCTCCTCCCCTCCCCCCCAAGCAAAGTACGGTAAGTGCTCCTTCCTCAGTAATTCTGTAGTGTGTTATACAATGGTTATCGGATGTATATTTATTTGGTTCAATCTATTAGCCCCCTATTCTATGGCAGGCGTTACGCTAGGTAGCTACTGGGAATAAAAATACAAGTAGGACATTCTTCCTTTTCTACAAAAACTCAAAATCTAGTGAAGAGCAGACACTCAATGGGTGACTATAGAAGTACAGCAAATGTGTTGTACATATTAGGTACCAGTTATTGGTGATATTCATCTGTTTCCATACTAGCCTGGAAACTCCAAAACTGTGACCATGTCTCGGTTGCTTTTATTTGCTTGACACCTCAAATAGGACTTGACACACACTACGTATCATTAAATGCTTTTGCTTAGAAACAATATATTAAGAAATGGTTTAGAGTCTCTGAAAATCAGGTGTGTGCCTTATACTTGTTTCTGTCCTAAATTTTTAACTTTCCGCCTTCCATGAGATTGTTTTCAATAACATGCTAGATGATCTTAGGAAATACCATCACCTTCTGCTCAAAGATTAAGAACTCAGCCAGTGCTGAGTGTGACAAGCCCAGGTTCAAGTCAGGGAACCTGATTATGTTCCTAGAACTCTGTGTATGTGTGCCAGCCCCCTCACTTTTGACAAAATCTTCCTGCACACCCACCTGAAGGCTGTTTCTACCAGGATTGGGCTGTGTTCTGCCCAGAGGCACTGTCGGCCTTCCTGATCTCTGTAAGAGTCTGGCCTCAGATTGCACCTCCACGCTCCTCATTTGCTTCAGTGATTTGTTCTCTGCTGCGTTCTTCACTTTTGCTTGTATCAAGTAATAGATGATATACGCACAAAAGCAATCACTGCCCTGATGTTACTGTAATTTTATCGATATGAGCCCAGGAAACAAATGCAGACAGTTTTTAACTAACGAAGGCACAGTAACTGGCATTCCGATATCAAGCCTGGCTGTAGATTCAGGAAGTATTTAGAATGTTAATCCCCTTTTTGCTACATTGCCTTTGAACATCACATGGTGGGATCATTTATCTGTGGTGTCTCTTGAGATGTAGGTCACCACCATCCAATGTCTCAATGGAAGTCATATTTTTCCATATTCTCATCACCCCTCAGTGGGCTTTTCTACCCCTTTGGTGCTTTGGTCTGTCCTTTGATGCCAAAACTTGAGCTTATTACTAGTAAGTAATCAAATAGTTGGCATGAAATGCTCTTTGGGTATGGAGCACTATACTGGGCACTGAGGTCAAAAGATACCCAGGACACAATTTAATTCTTATCTCTAGCAACAAACAGTCTCATTATTCAGTCAACATCACTAGTGCCTCCCCGTTTGTCAGGGCTCAGCCTGAATACCACCTTATTTTTTAAAAGTCATTTCTATCTACCTTTTTTTAAAAGAGGGCCTTCGGTTTTTTTCCCCCACCATAGCTCTTTGTTTATTTCATTCACTGCGCATGTCATGATCCATAGTAATTTTATTTATTACTTGTCTATTGACTGATTCCACCACTAGAATATATAAGATCCCTGAGGGCAGAGATCTTGTCTGGCTTGCTTTCCACTGTATCTCAAATGCCCAGGAAGTGTCTGGCATGTAGATGTTCAAGTGAGATTTGTTAAATTAATTGAATGTATAAATAAGTACATACCTGGAATCATGCTAAATAGTGTGAATCCAAATATGAATAAGATCTGATTTTTGCCCTTACGGAATTCACAGACTTGTTGGGGAGACAGATAAATGAGAGGTTATATTAGTGTACCAAGGGTCACAATGGAGGCACCATAATAGCCTCTGGGTTGAGGAAGGGAAAGCTTTCTGAATGAAAGGACACCTGATTTGAATCGTGAAGAATAAATAGGAATCCCATTGGTAAAGGAGGCTAATTGTTTATTTATGGAGTTCGTAGTATATTCTAGGCATCTTTAGGTGCTGATAGCATGGTGTGCTGGGGAGACTGCATATATTACAATACAGTCTATGTGTGGGTGAGTATTTGGAGATGACTTGGGAAGAGTAGAAATGGACCAGTTCATAGTTTTCTGTACTAAGTATTCTGGCATTTATCCCAGAGGAAGCAATGCATCATGGAAAGGTCCAGAGCAAAGGAAATTCTTGATGAAATGTGACTTTTAGGGAAAAAATGATTTTGGTGACATGTTGAGGATTCACTTGGAGAGCAAAACTGGTGACCATGAGAACAGCAGTCAGTAAGAGACGAAAGGGAGCTGACATATTGTAGGGCAGGAAGGAACGGAGTATGGGATATGGGGGGGTGTGTGTGATTTGAATAGATCTCGTAAAGAACAGGGTCAGTTGAATGAATGAGATGGTGAGAGGAAGAGACATATCTACAATGGCTTTCCTGTTTTTGTCTTGGGTAGTCAGTGGATGGTGAGATTATTTACTGTATACATCTCCTCTACTGACATCTATTGATCACCTATGACTAGTGAATGTGAAAAGGGCATGGAGACAAGTCTTTGATGAAAGCAGCTGTGAAGGGAAATGAAGAAACATGCCTTTGCACAAAAGAGGTCATAGACTGAAGGAACTTTTCTTTTCTTTTTTTTTTTTTTTTCTTTTCTTTTCTTTTCTTCTTTCAGTGAGAACAGTCCTGATCATGTTTTAATAGGGGGGGAATAAGTGGGAAAGAGTGAAAATGTAGGAAAACTTAGGAGGAAATAAAACTGGTAGAAAATCGAGGGGCCAAGATGGTACAGATTTGAAGTTTATATGTGGGATTAGCCAGCGCTGGTGGATTAGGGCCAGGTGAGGGGTGGGCCGAGGGGGTGTCTCTCTCACCAAGCAGGGAGACCAGAGTGAGGTGCGCTTAGAGCAGCTTTCCTGTGAGACCCAGAGCTGGGGGAGCTCCTGCCACTTAGGGTTGTGCTGACTGGCAGATGCACTTGAGGAGAGGCTTGGCAACTTGGAATAACTGCTGAGGAGACCTGGAGAGGGACTCGGTGCTCAGGGACAGGCAGGTGCAGTGCTGGCAATGCTTAGATCCCAGCAGAGGGTAGGGACTGTGGTTAGCATGGTTGTGCTTTGCTCCAGGGAGCTTGAGTAATACTCAAGAAGGCAGCTAGTTATGTGTTCCGGAGAGGTGTTGAGGAAGGAGGAGAGGGTGAAGGAACTGAGGGGGTGGCGTCATGGATGAGGGGGTCCATGCTCAATAGGGAAGAAAGTGAACCCGGGGGCTGGGGGGTGACACAGAGTGAAACAGCAGGAACCCCAATTCATGTTTAAAAGCCTACAGAACACTTAAGAAATAATATCCAGAGAAGTGTGACTTTTTATAATACTGAACTTAGACTGTATCTGGCCCCCAGGGGACTCTGTGAAAGGAACTGGTTAGAGCAGGTAGAGTTAATCAGAAAAGCCTTTTATTAAAACTGCTGCTAAGAAATCCACTCAGCTCAGTAGGAGAAGGAGGTGCTATTTTTCTGCATGTGTGTGGAACAGCTGGATCCACTTGTCAGGCCCCCCATGTTCCAGAGATACTCTTGAGTGACAACTCACCTCCGTATCCTTAGGGAATGCTAAGCAGCCTTCTCGATTCTGGTTATGGAGGGTTTGCTCCAGGCAGCTCCTGACTCCAAGACCTAAGACCTGTATATCAACCACATCTGGTAGTCGCCATGGTCCTTTTGTTAGAGAGAGGCCAGCCCAGATAACACACTGAAGTGATGCCGATTTCCTTTCTGGTTACATTTTCAAAAGCTGTATTTATTTATTTTTTTTCTCCCCACAATCTGCTCTGGAGCTGCTGATGCCAACATTTGCTCTGTTTATGTTTAAAAGTTTATTTTTTGGAGATTAATTTTTCTGGACTTTCAATTGACCTTAACTTTGGTTTCTCCTATCCCTCGTCTATTGGGTATTCATATTCCTTGACTTCGATCACTCCTCTTACTAGAATTCTCAGTCAAGAAAGATCATTATGTGTTCCCTGCAATGGTGAACCACTTGTCGGTTCTGCCAAACCTGTGCTCTTGGAAGGCCATTCTGTAAAGAGGTCAGCACTTGGGCTTGGGCGTTGGACTGCCTGGTCAATAATCTAGACTCCGTCCACTTACTCCAAGATGGTGTGGTGGTTTCTTAATCTCTCTGCTTCCTTTCCTCATCAGAAAAGGGGGCTGCAATAGCTATTTATCTCATAGGACTATGGTGACACTTAGGTTAAATATGCATTGTCTATTTAACACAGAGTAAATAATCCAAAAAACAAACAAAAAAAACAAACAGTAACCTTGGATCATGTCCTTCTCTAGTCTTTGCTTGATGTGCTATCTCCCTTTTATTTGATGTGTCTAGTAAACAACAGTGATAGCCATCTTTTCTAATGATTTACTACGTGCTAGGCAAACCTCTAAGTTCTTTATACGTATCAACTAAATGAATCCTCGCAGTAGAGATCTGAATCCAGGCAGTCTGCTGCAGAGCCCAGGATTTGAACCCCACACAGACCATCTCTTGTGTGATCTCTTTTCTGACTACCCCCTTCTACACAGAACAAATTTCTTCTTAGGAGATAACTCTTACTATATTGTACATATTTTCCTTTTCAAATGTATTACTTTAAATTGTAACCATTTCTGTATGTTTATTCCCCTTACGGGAACTACTTCGAAAGTTGCCTGTACCTTATTCACCTTGGATCCTCAGCACCAAGTACAGTTCTTGGCCCATAGTAGGTGCTCTATAAAAAGGAGCATCAAGACCAATATATGAGGGAAAGAAAATTGTTAAAAACATTACCTGTGTCAGCTGTGGATTTAATTAATTGATGTGAAGCTTCTCCCATGTTATATATCACAAGTAATCAAAGGTTAACAGGAGGTAGTTTACTCAAATGTCAGGTCTTGCTCTTGTTTCTTGTCATTGCACACAAAGGAGGTAACAAATACTAATTTGCTTTTAGCATGTAAATGGACACTGTTATGCAGCATGTCTATAATGAGGCTTCCATGAGTATTGGAAGCTGGTATGGTGGTCCAGTGGAGATGGGTCTATTCCTATTAGTGTCTCTTAATTTCTTTTCCTTCTGTTAGCGTTAGAGGATTATTTAAAAACAAATGTAATGTTGGGCCCATTTGCATTAATCCTGAGCATTGCACATCGTCCTGTCAGAGTAGGGGAGGGGGTATATGGGATACCTTTATAGACCAGGATCAACTGTGATGAGTGGCCAGGGGAACTATGCATGTCACCAAAGCTGGCATCCAGGGGTGGGGCTTTGCTCTTTGTATCACAGGGCAAGAGGAATGAAAGCAGCATTGCTAGAGCATTTTAGAAAACGGTTTTTCTTATTTCAGGTGAAGTTCCCAGAATACTGTTCATCCATAAATCAAGTTGGGGCACTTGCAGCTTTGTTCTCCGCTTTCCAAAGGGAAATGGTGTGCTGAAGAGTTATTCCTCATCACGGCTTTATTTCTTTCTCCTGCTGGGATGTATTAGCACGGTCATCACCTTTGGTTTATTGGCTTCAAACAATCTGTGATTGCAGAGGATTATGACTTCTTAGCTTGCAGAAGCAGGGGATGCAATCAATTCATGAAAGGCACAGAACTTTTTTTTTTTCTTTTAAAAAATGTATATTTATTTCTGCCAGCATTTCTGGGGACTGAGATGTAACAGGGCTCTTTGAAAAGAATTTATCTTTAAAGGTCCCGCGTCAAACGTCCCGCTTCATCATCCCTTTCAAAGAAGAATATTGACTCAGACCAATATGAACTTAGCTTTAACTCTTTGAGTCTGAAATAAATGACTTCACAGAACTCTGTCTTCCCCATTCCCAATTCTAAACCGAATTAATTGGGATATTTATACTCAGTGCAGTATGCCCAAAATGTACACTTGGAAATAATTAGGAACTTGGATTAGCCATGTCTACATGTTGATAAATAAATTCTGTTCTTTGGTGGGGCAAGGGGATGTTTTTTGTCTGAAAACCCTTAGAACTTGATCAGTACTTATGTCACTTACATCGCCATAATCCCCCAACTTTCTGGATCACCCTTTCTCTGTTTGTTATGGTCATTTTCCCTGTTGAGAATCTATCACTTCTAACCTCAAAGGAGTGTCAGAATTTAAACTGCCCTCTTCCTTCTACATTGCATGGGTCATTTCCTCTTTTTGCGTTGCAGAAAGCAATCCCAATGATCTGTCTCTTAAAAATTTTACAAAGAAATGTTATAACATGGAGACTATCCTCTTACCAGGCTCCAGTGCGTTCCAGCCTGTAGCAGCCTTGGCAATCAAAGTTTTGCTGACACCGTATGCTTCTACTTGATGCACTCGTGCTGGAAGTCTGGCCTCTGATTTCCCCTTCTTGGCAGCTCTGCAGAAGTCAGAGGTTGATGCTCTGATGCTGAGATGACATATGAATCGGTGGACTCTGCCTATACCACCACTTTTTTCACTTGAGTCAGTTTTATTAGAGTGTCTGCAAAACTCTTAAGACACGCTCAGAAGGAGCCTGCTTACTTTCTCACTGGGCAGTCTAAGCACCTGATGCAATTACTCCTCTAATTACCAGGATGTATGTAGGATGAGGGAGGTGGGCAACTACTACCGTGTTTCCCCGAAAATAAGACCTAACTGGAAAATAAGCCCTAGCATGATTTTTCAGGATGACACCCCCTGAACATAAGCCCTAATGCACCTTTTGGAGCAAAAATCAATAGAAGACCTGGTCTTTTTTTCCCCGGGGAAACACGGTATCTGTTCTCTAAGCAACAGGGAGCAGCTGAGAATGACTGCTTCCAAGGAAGCCCTGATTAGCTTAGCTTCACCAGCCAGCATGGAGTTACATCAATGTGCCACTTCTGCTCTTGGTTAGGGATTCATTCGTGTTCCTCATCTGCTCCGGATATAATTCTGCAGGATGTATTCAGACTGAAAATTAGGACCATTTCTCTTATTCCAAAGACCCATTGTAGTTGTGGGCAAAGGTCAAGGCTCAGGTACCAGGCTACTTGATAATGGCAAACATCAAGCTGGTGGGTGTGTGATGTGTTAAGCCCCTGAAATAGGCCTTGTAGAAGGGCAGAGGACACATCGAGATTGTGCATTTTGATTCCTCTTCCTTCCACTTCCTCGGCCTGTTTTCTTCTTTGATTTGACACTTTCTACTACCCGCTAGTCCCTATACCCACTTGAAATAACGCTGCTCTTTCTTTTCTGATGGATTCTTTATCTTTATGGAGAAAATATTGTCGAGATGATTATTTAATCTGTTCAAGGCTTAGTTTATGTTGCCCTCTCTGGTCCCCATTTTCCTCATCTGGTAAAATGGGCTGATGAGACACCTTAGCATTTCAGATTCAAGGGGACACACGTATACTAATTTAAGATGCGACTGAGTTTCCATTGTGTTTAACCAAGGGCAGAAATTGATCAAAAACAGGCTGGTCCCAAAGAACTGCTAGTAATTTTGTCTGTGGAGAACAGTGCCCTGCCATATCTGAGAAGCCTACTACTTTGATTTTCCACAATGCTATTCGAGATGACTCTTGCATTATATTCAAGTATAGTCTTTGCACTTCATGCTTCCTTTCAAGGGAATGAAGATATCATTTTCCTCTGGGGCTTATGTGAAACTTATCATCAAGAATACATCTGATCTAAGCAGGAAATTAGAGTTCAGTAAAACCTTGAATAATAGCTTTGTTTCTAGCTTCCCAGTGTTCATGCAAACCTAATCCTCCACAAGTACGTCTCATATAAGTTTACTGTGAGAGAAAATGTGTCTGAAGCTCCAGATACATACTGTGTTTCCCCAAAAATAAGACCTAGCCAGAAAATAAGCCCTAGCATGGTTTTTCAGGATGACATCCTCTGAACATAAGCCCCAATGTATCTTTTGGAGCAAAAATTAATATAAGACCTGGTCTTATTTTCAGGGAAACATTATAGTAGGGTCTCATTAAATGTAACTTACTTCTATTCATAGCCTTTTGCATACATTCTTCTTGTGTTGATGCCTGAAGGTGTTGGTACTGACTCACTGAAAGATGCAAGGGGAGTAAGACCAAGCCTGCTCTTGGGTTGGCTAAGCAAATCTAAGCTCCTGTCTTGGACTTGAGTGTCTCTTCATCACATTTCATCTCAGTTTTGTGCTTTTTGCTGGGCACAGGATCTGGGGAAGTGAATTAGTAGCCATTCTGTTGTTTTGCCTAAGAAAATCATGCAAGTAGTAGTCACAAGATACCATTCAGGACCCAAGTGGAAATAGGAAGAAAAATGCTCCCTAAAGTCCCTACATCACAACTGATGGCTTGAGGTCAAGTTGAAAGAGAGAAAAGAGGGGAATTGAGATTTTCATCAATGGATCAGTATTGAAGAAGAGTTAGTTTCCTGCACTGTTCTGCAAAGATCCCTTTTGCAAATTTTCAGGAGGTGATAAAGAATGGTTAACATTCAAACATTCTCTAATCAGATGGTGATAAGGGTGTGTATTCCAAAGAACGGAGCTTGGGGTGTCCTGGTGACTCAGTTGGTTAGAGTGCGAGCTCTTAACAACAAGGTTGCTGGTTTAATTCCCATATGGGGTGGTGGGCTGTGCCCCCTGTAACTAAGATGGAAAACAGCCACTGGACTTGGAGATGAACTGCACCCTCCACAACTAGATTGAAAGACAACAACTTGGAGCTGAAGGGTCCTGGAGAAACACACTGTTCCCCAACAAAAAAATTAAAAAAAAAAAAGAAAGAGTAGGACTTACAGGCTGCCATTTCTTAAATTTCATTTTTAATTTTCAAAGTATTTTCTAGAAATGTTAGAAATTCTAAATGAAAATTGAACCGGCTTCACCAACTTGAATTTTCCTAGACTTCTGCAAATATAATAAAAAGATTAAATCTGTAGAAGGGATCACTACTTTGGTGAGTCCTATAAAAAATAAATAGTACGTCCTGTGCATATTTGGGAATTGGTGTGAGTACGCCCTGTATTCTAAGCTTAGCACCGCCACTAATTGTGTGATCTTAGATGATTTTTTTTTTATAGACTCTGGGGCTCCTCATTTATAAGAAGAAAAGTGTGTACTAGATGGGCCCTGATGTTTCAACTTAGTTTTCATATTCCATATTTCTAAGCAAGTTGCCCCACTTATTTGCCTTGCTTGAAGCAGATGTGCTTATACTTTTTGGAATGCTAACGAGAATACATTAGTACCCCTATTCCTTCTAGAATTTTTTTTTCTTTAAATGAATCCACGATAACTCATTAATCGCTGATTAGTGCTAGACAGAGGCAGGTAACTCATTATGGTTTCACAGGTTGGAAACCTGGTTTTCATGACCACTAAATTAGAGAACCCGTATCTCAAGTCAAAATAATAGAAAGTAGAGAATTACCTTGACTAAGTTACCTTTCTCTTAGACCTTGATTTCCATCTCATATATTGGGGATAATAGTAATTCCATCAATCAGATTACTGTAAAGAGTAAATAAAAAAAATTAAGAACTTGTCTGATACATTTTAAGTTATAAGAGACAGACATGTAACAAACTGAGGTCTTCTGAATGTAAAGGAATGGAGAGAAAAGAGCTACATAGCTATCATTTACTGAAAAGCCTCTGTGTGCTTTAGTTTCCTCATTTGTAAAATGGTATTCCAAAAGTTCTTTCCTTAGGTTAAGGTTGCTATGAATATCTGGTAACCAGATCTGATGATGGTCCATAAGCTATGTGAGTTGTAAAGTGCTCTGTAGATGTTAGTTTTCTTTAGTTGGGAGTCCAAGCAGGGACAGTGTGACCTTTGCACTTTCTTCCACCACTGCAGGGGACACCCTGGATGCAATTATCCAAGTATCATTGTTGTTCACTAGGTATTGGACTCCTGGAAATTGTTTCATTGGCAACTTTTTTTGCCTTGAAGCACTGGAGCAGAGAACAATGCCTGTCGCATAGTGAGTACTCAATAAGCATTTCCTTAATGAATCAGTGAATTAATACATCACTGATTTTATTTTAGTTTGTGTTCTATTGATCATATGCCTGGCAATATGCTAAGTATAGTTCATTCCCGGTGGCTCTTGATCCTGGGCACGTTAGAATCTTCTGGGGAGCTTTTAAAAATATTATATGTGTGGCCCCACCCAAAACTAATTGAATCAGAATCTCTGGGACTTAGCCTGGGAGTAGGTAGTTTAAAAGCTACCCAAGTGATTTTAATGTCTGAGAGACACAGAATCAATGAACTCTTGATCCATTGTTTTCCTGGGGTTGGCTTGACTGAGCTGCTTGCTAATGTTGCCAATTACTTACTTCTGGGCATCCCACTTACAGTGAACATGTTCTCCGTCTTGCCATTTGTCATGGCTAAAATATTCTGCATTAACAAGGATGCCAATTTATCATCCACATTAAGAGTGTAATCTCTTTTGCATCTAGTCCTGCAACACAGTCGTGCTGTCCATGTAAATCATAAACTTAGATCCTTTTGCAATGTGAAAGAAAACATGTAAATCAGGATGGAGAAAATTAATGTTGACAAAGATCACTGATCTATTTTAAATTTCTGAGACCTGGGTCTCAGACTGCTTTCTGAATCACAACTATCGGTAATCACTCAGTTACCTGGCAGGAGGTTTGAATTGGAGGCTAATTCCTATTTAAGTATTTGTTTTGCAACGCTGTTGTCACAAACCAGCTAAAAATTGCCATTGCCATCGGGTGGGAGGTGTTCTCACCTTGAAGGTACTTCTGAATCTACAGAGGACAGAGTGGACAGGTTCATTTTGCATGTTTGTTGAGGATGCCCTTAGAGCAAAACTTTGTTGGAATTATGTTGGTTTATTTGTTTATTGATTGATTGATTGACTGATTGGAATCATTGACATTCTATTCTTCTTTAGTTCTTGAGTCCCTCTAACGTGTGATTTTGTCCAAGAAACAAACAGAAGTCGTGCTGTAGACAGACATGCCTGCGTGTGTACAGACTACGGGGAAAGGGTGCTATCACTCTAAGACAACAGCATATGCCTTTACTTTGTCACCCAGTGACACAGCTAAATACCAGCTCAAGGTTTCAGTAATAACATAGGGTGACAGGAGTGCTGTGAGGTGCTTCAGGAAGGGTGATTAGATGCCAAATGAATGGTTTCCGGGGACCTATTAGCAGCCAAATGTGAACTTATTTTTACTCGAGACAGTGATTTCTGTTTTTAAAAACCTTAGAGTTATCTCCAGGTATTGCAAAAAATATCATACAATTCTCAAAAATAATAATATACTTGTAGAGCACATTAATACCATAGGATGCTTTTAGCTGTGAGCATGGAGGTAGTTGAAAATTCACATAATGTCCCACTGCTTCAGAAATGAGGGATCAAATGAACAATTGATCTGCTTGATGCATCATTTCCCTATGAGAACAACCCCAGGGTATAACTGTCAATGTTCCCAAGCCCTGTGCTTTTCTGAGCCTCCTAGAACCATGCATGCCTGTGACTAGTCCTACTGTTCTGGAAGAATCTGCAATCTCCCCCACCCTCCAAATTTTCCTATCTCATTGGCATATGCCACCGGATTTGTGGTGCATTTATCTCCTATCGATTTCTTATTTCTCTTTGCTCTTACCTTAGATTCTAGAAATGCTTTAAAAATAATGGATAGTAGTTAATAAACAGCATGGCAGGCAGGAAAGAATGAACAGTGGTGTGTTCATTTTGATAGACTCTGCTGTCTGCAGGTAATTTACCAAGGCAGAGCGCTGACATACACAACCCCACAATAAGGACTTGTCCCTGATCTTAAAGCAGAATCATTCTTGAAACTTTCCATTATTCATAAGGCAGGAACCATGAAAACTGCAGGAGGCTGTCCTGTGATGATGTCTCTGATTTGGTGGGTCTCCAGCTCAGGAGTTAGAAACATGCAGACATCTGTATTTGTGAACGTGGGGGAGATTGCTGACTTTCAGAGAAAGAACTTTAGAGTAGAGTCCAGCATGATGAAACAATTTTTTGCCCAGGTATTTTCCCTAGCTCTTCCATGATCACCCCAATGAGTTTTGAGACCCTGTTCTTGCCGCTGCTTTTAGCTCCATCACGTTGAATATATTTCATTACTTTTCTGTCTCACCTCTACTATAACTATACAACATTGCTTGGTATGTTTCTCACCTACTGGAATGCCTGACACATTACGTAGGCTCATTGAAATTAATTAAATGAATAACTGACTGACCAAATGAATAAAGATCCAAAAGGATAGTTCTGGAATTCTCCAGGTAGGATCTAAGTGAAACCTCCTCCCAGATAGTATTGAACCCTCAGAGTCTGCCAGGAGAGGAAGAGCGGGGCAAGGATCTTCAAGTCTTCTCAAAATTAAGAATGAAATCAGTCAGTATTTATTTTCTCAGGAGTCTACTCTACAACATGTGACTTTTCCAGAATCATGCACCCGTAGTTTGTGGGGATCCTAAGACTACGATTAATCTGCATTAATACACCTCATAGATGGTTTCACCACAGTCCAGCTCTAGGAAGTTCTGATTGCAAAGTTCCATTGATATCTGCTAAGATAATCCTGTTTGAAAGGCAGATTTCCTCACAATCTGCTCTTGGTTACTAAGGCTTTTGATCAGATATGATTTCTGGTGGAGGACATTGGAAGCATTAAGACACTAGGCTTCCTGGACTTTTGATAGAAGTTTCGCTTAGGAGACATACCTGACTCACAATATGATTCAAAACAAACAAACAAAAGAACACAAGAAAGAGTCCTGACTCCTAAGAACCACTATGTCTTCCCAGATTATATTAAGAAAAAAACAAAACAACACGAAACAAGATACACCTGATCCCAAGCGTGTGCAACCTAGGTAGAGCTGTCCTGTACTGGTGCCATGCCTGCGTGTGGACTGTTTTCTTTGATACAAAGACAGTAATTTATAACGAGGTGCACAAATGCACACATATATGCGTAAAGCTATACATGCTGGCTTCAGCATATTCCCAATGGCAAAATGAGGCAAGGCTAGCAGAGGGTTCTGAAAATAATTTGTATTCAGATACACAGCAGCCTTGCCACTTATTTTGCAGGGTAAGCTGATGACTGTTTACTCGAAGCATAATGACTCTGTTAGGAGTGACCTTTCCTGGTGATTTTCTAACCAATCAGTCTTAACCCTTTAATTCATTATTTTTTCTTAAGCAAATGGGGCCTTCCCATTTCTTCTCTCTTAGCCATCATTCATTTTACACCATACTTAAAATTATTAGTTCGGGAATTTTAATGACTGTACATGATTTGTGTTCATCTTTCTGACTGGGATCTCAGCAACTGAGTATTCTGATTTACATTGTGTGTGTGTGTGTGTGTGTGTGTGTGTGCGCGCGCGTGTGGTGCATTGTACCCTCACAGGTGTGTATGGTCCTGTGTTTGTTACAGAAACCTTGCTGACTGCTCTAAAATTCAGCCAAGAACAACAGCTCAAGTGACAAAGTTTGATTTTCCATACACTCAGGATACTAAAACAATGGAGGGAAAATGAACCAGGAAGCCTGCAATACAGCCTTTCTTGGGTGATCTGCTTTTTCAGAAGCTGATTAGAGCAATAATGTGTCTCAGTGTGTCTTCATTATTAGAGAGAGGGAAAGAACGACAAAGAAACAGACAGTGTCTTTTCTTTTGTAATGAGGCCATTTTACTGGATGTGGGGGGGGTAGTAAACACTATCTAGTAAAACTAGATAGTAAAACTATCTCTGTGGATCTCAGTTTTCTCTAATGGGCCAATTCACATCTTTTTCTATTCTAATATCCCAGGCCTTTCTTCTTCTTCTTCCTCTTTCTTTCTTTCTTTCTTTCTTTCTTTCTTTCTTTCTTTCTTTCTTTCTTTCTTCCTTCCTTCCTTCCTTCCTTCCTTCCTTCCTTCCTTCCTTCCTTCCTTCCTTCCTTCCTTCTTTTTTTTAAATTTGTTATTTGAATTTTTCTATGAACTGCTATAGGGGGACTTACGTATAATGTATGGTGGAAGGCAGATGGAAAAAAGAATGAGCAGATGGAAAAAGGATGAGCAATTGAGAAGATTTTAGAAGTCTTTTGTTCTTTTAAAATGTATCCCCCCTGGTCTTCCATCTAATCCCCTTCTAAGTCCCTCCTCTAAAGCTTAGCCACTCTTGAACTTAAAGCAGTTCTTAACCACTGAAGCATATTCATGGAGACAGTGACACAGAAGGAGACACTGATTTCTCACCCGTGAGAGTGTGTGCCTTTCCTATGGATGTTTTAATATAGCTCCTCATCAGTATGCATACTTTAATAGTATTCTTTAATTGGATGTCACCGCGAGCAAAAAAAACCAAAGTTCTATTTTCCTATAAAATTACATACATGCACACACAAACACGTGCTCACTGTAGAAAAACATTCAACAAATATGGAACATTTATTTGCTAAGAAAAAAAGGCAAAAATGAGAAAAAGTGTACATGGTGGGTGGGTGGGTGGAAACCATCAATTCCTCTCCACTGTGTGGGGCAGCCCTTCCTTTCCCTTACTCCTCTGTGCCTCCTCCCAGGAGAAAGGAATACTTCTGCCCTAGTTCCCTTGAAATACCAGGTTACCTGCTGAAGTGGGGCTCCTCCTTCTGTGTACCTAGGGCCTGGCTTCTCCTCCCTCCTCTTTTTCCCATTCATACACCTAGCTCCACAGAACCCTGGCTAAAACCTTGCGCCATGTGTTATTTTTCTTTTATATGCTACTTCTAGTAACTAGATATATAAACTCATGTTTCAACTGACCTATGCACTAGTCATTGTCTCTTGGAGATATATATCTCCCTTTGACATTTTTTGGGAAGGATGGTTATGGTTTAAGACCCTTGATCTAATATTATCTTAATACTATTAAGGTCATTTAATAATTCTTTTACTTCAGAGTTAACTGTTAGATGTGTGCCTATTTATACTTCTGGATGAGATTTAACAGCCTACTTTTGTATCCCGTCTTCTTTCCTAATGTTTTATTATAAGAATTTTAACCATATGAGATTGTCAATTTTGACCGTTTTTGAACCGCAAAATAGTTCAATCTAATAATAATAGTGAGCACTCAATAAATGGTGACTGTATCATTTTCTTAGCACTTCACATAGATCATCTCATTTAATTCTCACAACAACCTGCTCAGATCATTCCCTTTTTTTAAATCCCCAATTGTCAGATGAGGCACTTGAGGCTCAGAAAGGTAAAGGGACTAGTTCAGTATTAAATGGCTGGTAAGGAGGAAGGCGGTATGGAAACTCAGTTCTCTTTGACTCGAGAGTTTTGTTGTTGTTGTTTTGTTTTGTTTTTATTCAAGACACACAAATTATTTAAAAAATACATATATTCTGTACGAATGGCTTGGTGTATGGATCTACTTTAGTATTTTATCTTAAAAATATTAAAGCCCCTTATTAACATTTCCATTGATTTCATTTTTTCATTGCTATAAAGAGTGCTCATTAACCTCACTCTTAGTATGCATCTAACCGGGTGCTTCAGCTGAGAGTAAATGCATTCCCTGTCTCTAGATCTCCTGTGTTCCACAGATAATACTATCAATCAATATGAGCCTGGAGATTTACCTATGAGGAAATGTCACTTTTCACTTTCAAATGAAAGGGAAATGCCACTTTTTAAAAAATGTCACTTTCCAATTGTTTTATCTCAGAATCTTTTGAATGGCAGAACCCTGATAGTGCATTTCTATAAAACATTAGGTTTGTGCACAAATTTCCAGGAACACAACTATTACAGAGAGGCTGATATACCTGGAACTGCATCTCTTTTCCCTCATCAAGAAAATCTGAACAAAAGCATTGGCTTCACTTCCCCATGGAAACTGCTGTCCCCTGGGCTCTAGTATTACCCCCATGGATATACGTGGTTTTCTATTGTGTTGTTTTGCTGGCAAGGAACAATTTTATCATTAGAAAACAAAACAAAAACAAAAACAAAAAACACAGGAATAGACTTGAAGTGATTATATGTGAAATGCTGCATGAACAAATTTCAGGTTATCTGGACATAAAACAAAAAACTAATTGTCTGGTCTGAAACATTTTTACTCCTCTCTAGCAGTTGTCAAATGGAGAGACCAGTGATGGGGGAAATTGCTCTTCAGGGTTGGAGACACTCAAGCTCTTGTCCTGGGGTGTCAACAGGTTACATATCAGTAAGCAAGCTTGAGGACATCAAGAGAGGCTACTTATTAGCATCTGTATTTCAAACCAATTTCATGCTAAGCAGGGAACCTGTGTAATTTGGGTGTTAAGTTTCTGTTGTAGGGACAGCTAGTTGAGTGTGGTGGTGGTCCCATCTAGGAATCCAAAAGCAGAGAGTGAAGGCTCTGCTTTGTGGAAAACGAATCATGCAGAGCAGGCTGCCTGAGTCCTGGCTGGGGGGCAGGGAGCCTTGGGGGGCAGCAGGGGGTGCGGGGAGTGGATGACGGGAGTCTGAGGCTCCTGTGGCTGCAGAGGAAGACAGGAGAGGGGAAGGAGCGTTTGTACTACACAGCAGAAAACAATATAAAAGACAATTATTTCAACAGAACTGTGAGGCTTTGGCCCTTCCAAATTAGCAATACTACCAAGACTTTTGATATTTTAATCCTGAAGGACTCAATGATTACAAAAGCATGTTCTTAGTACGTATAATATCTAATATAGGATCGAAGAGTAAAGGTGTAATTTTAAAAGTAATTTTTGAAGTAAATACGTTTTAGGAAGTATGTGTGTATTTCTTTAGTACAAATTTGTCTCATGAATGAGCCAAAGAATTATCATTTCCTGTAGATAAGAATATCTCATGCTTGTTGAAAGCAGATTAAAGATTTATAAAGCCCTAGAAAGTTATGAAAGTTACACCAGGAATGCATTTTGCTTTTCTGTTTTTGTAAGGAGAAAAGTGAATCCACACTCAATTGTGTTACCTTAAAATGCAAAAACAAAACAAAATGTAGTTAAGTATAAATATTAAAACAGAAAAAAAGCTGAGTAGGGGATTCCTATTCCTCTGTCTCTCAGGGGTATCCAGTAGCAGCGTTAACATCTGCAGAATAGAAAGAGAGGATGATGGACAACTCTTTGGACTAGATCCTTCCATATCACCCACCGCTTGTACTTATATACTTCCCTATCTTTTAAAATTCCTTTTGCCTTTTATATTCCTTTTGAAATAGTGAAATGATATATTATATAGAATATGGAATATACAGCTATAAATGTAGTGACATTTGTGGTATTTTCATAATTTTAACAAATGTCAGAGCTTTTACTTAATTGTTTTGATTTTTGTTTTGCTTTGTTCTACTTTTTTTACCATAAAAGGTCAGTTTTATCACATCCGATGGGCTAAAAAAGATTCCTTTTGATCACTGAGAAATTTGTCATTCACCTCTGTCATCATGCATTTCTCACCAGAACAAGTTGTTTTTAATTAAAAAGTAGATGATCATTAAGAAATCTTTTCAAAAGAATGGGAGGACAAGCCATAGACAGAGAGAAAATATTTGCAAAATACATATCTGATAGAGGATTATGACCCAAAATACACAAAGCACACTTAAAACCCAACAGTAAGGAAAAAACCTGCTTTAAAAAATGGGCAAAAAGTAGGAACAACCACCTCACCAATGAAGATATGCAGATGGAAAATCAGCATATGAAAAGATGCTCAACATTATATAAGGGAAATGCAAATTAAAACACCAATATTACACTGCACACTTTTTAGAATTGCTGAAATCCAAGACATTGACAACACCACATGCTAGGAAGACTGTGGAGTAACTGGAACTCTCATGCATTGCTGTTGGGAATGCAAAACGGTACAGCCATTTGAAAGACACTTTGGCAGGTTCTTATAAAACTGAACATAATCTTACCATATGATCGAGCAATCTTATTCTTTGGTATTTACCCAAATAAATTGAAAACATATCCAAACAAAAAGCCTATGCATGGATGTTTATAGTGGCTTCATTCATAATTGCCAGAATGTGGATTCAAACAAGATTTCCTTGGGTGGGTGAATCGCTAAGTAAACTGTGGTACATCAAGACAGTGAAATATTATTCAGCACTGAAAGGAAATGAAGTATCAATCCATGAAGGACATGGAGAAACTTTAAATGCATGTTACTAAGTGACACAGACCAATCTGAAAAGGGTACATCATTCCAACTATAAGACATTCTGGAAATGGTAAAACTGTGGAGACTATAAAAGAATCAGTGGTTGCCAGGGTTGAGAAAGGATGAATAGGTGTAACATAGGGGATACTTAGGGCAGTGAAACTAATCCGTAAGATATTTTACTGGTGGATACATGTCATTATATATAATTGTCAAAACCCGTAGGATGTACACCACCACAAATGAACCCTGGTACAAACTATGGACTTTGAGCAACGATGATACGTTGATGTAGTTTCATCCATTAAATTTAACACACTGGTGCAAAGGTTGATAGCAGAGAAGACTGGATGTATTTGGAGGCCAGGGTCATATAGGAACTCTATATACTTTCCACTTAATTTTTCTATGAATCCAAAACTCCTCTAAGAAATAATGTGTATATATATATATATATATATATATATATATATATATATGCATTAAAAAAGTCTTTGAACATTCTATTATTTGATAATCTCAATGCTTTGACTTTCCAATTAACAGTTTTACCTGTGTGTGCTGTTTACTCTTATAAGTCCTTCAAAGAGGAACTGGGGATTTGTGTAGGTGACCAGATCTGCTGGAATCTTCCTCTTGAACTGACGCTACATAATCTTACCCTCCCATGATCCCTAGCAAGGCAACCCTGTAATTTCTTACTCTCTTGAGGTTCTACATTAGTGCTCAGTGGTGGCTGTATGCTGAGCACATGACAAGTGGAAACTGTCCCAAGGAAGTCAAAACTTTGCCTTGGCTCACAATTAAAGTGCCCAAGTAACTTATCCCTTTCATTCTTTCTGAAGCCCTGATGTTCACCACCTGTGGAGACCTGTCTACTCAGTAAGACTATCCGCTGACAAGCGGCACTTGCAGATTCTTGACCTTTTTGTATATTTCTTAGTGTTTTCCACCTCTGGGACTTCAAAAGTTCAGCAGATCAGAGGGGCTTTCTCAACTTGGTGTAAGATATAACACAGAGGAGAGCAATTTCTTAGATTTCCCTCTTGGTTGTAAGGGCCTTGGACTGTATGAGGTAGGACCGTAGAGAGAGCTTTTCTGGAAACCCAGGCAACACGGAAAGAAATCAGCATTGTGTAGAATGAATTTGTAATGAGCAGAGGAGGGATGTCAGCTTGCTTACCTGGTTTTGTCTTCCTGGGCACCAGACCCTAATGTTGATACTGTTAATAATGTTAAGTTTTGTAGTTTGTTATAGTTTCTACTGAGTTGGTATAGTTTCTACTGAGGTACGAATGCTATAGATGTCATGCTTCCAAGGTTACGTGTGAAATGGAAGCTCCCTCCCTCCTCCACCCCTGACTCCCATGTACTGATTTGCAAGGCAAATGATTGCTGTAACCTGTGTCAGGACTTTGACACCCTTCAAACAGAGGCGTCAGATAAAGCGTATACAAATAGGTCAGGAGACCGTGATAATTTTGTAAGGTGAGTCTCCGTACCAAGAGATCCAGAGAAAGTTCCACTCATCCCCTCTTCCCTGTGTCGGGAGGTGGGTGCCTTTCCCATCAGCTGAGCCTGGAAAGGATTGAGGAGCCAGAGGCATTCAGTAGGATTGCATGTGAGACGCTGGATGAAGGGGATTTCTTGAGAAAGAGTTGTCAGAGTCTAGAGCTTTTTCTGTCCTATCAAATGATGGTGAAGGAATGGGCTTCAGGAGGGCGTCACTTGTAAACCCCCACATTTGGCAATACAAAAACTGGCTCCTGTCTCTCGACTAAGACAAAGTGGCTTGTGGATTGGGGTCTGACCTCTGCCAAGGAAATCTGGAAGGAGAGGCAGGAGCTGACCACTTGCCCGATGCTGGCACAGAGAGGGCATTGCTGCTTTGATGCACTGGGGCTGGGGAAGTGGGAGTGTTTAGTAAGGACCATGCAGAAGAGAGTATCCCTGGGGTCCTCTCAGGTCTTGCTCAGGCCTGTCTGAAGGGATGAGGAGACCAAATGATGAAAATGGTTGGAGTTGGACTGTCAGGTGACTATTGGCTGGAGACAGGGTCTCTCCAGTTGTTACTTGGACTGGAGATACGACCTTTCAGGTCATGGGAACACAGGAAAGGGAGCCCAGCAGGGAGCTCTGAAGACCTCACTAAAGAGTCACTTTCACTGTCTGCCATGCCCAGAGTGCTAGAAAGCAACCAGACATAAGAATGGCCCTTACTCCTTGCCCCTCTTCCCTCTCCTGCCCTCCTGGAGCAAGGCAGCAGGTAGAGAGTTAATTCGATTATTCAGAGAGAACAAGATCATATCCTATTCCACGATGCAGGCGTCTGCCTGAAAGGGTAGGGGAGGGAGGTTTGGGAGGCAGGGTGGGAGGTTTGGGGAGTAGTGGGAGGGCTGGGAGGTGGGAAGGAGAAGAGGGAGCATTTAATGCAGTCAAATATAGCTTTTGGATTAGTATCTTCAACTGGACATTTTATTTATTGAATTAAAACTGTACATATGATTTAAAGTGACTTCGGGGCTATTACATTAAAATAAACAGAAAGCTCAGGGACCTGCCAGAGATTTCCTGTAGGAGTAGGGAAAGATTGCTCCAAATGACTAAAGTTCAAGGGAAGACAGAAACAAAGCCGTGTTTTAAGTCACCAGCCATGTTTGTTAAACACCTGGTTGCAGACACAGGTGTTAGTGTGGCTAGTGGCCCTGCGTCCTGCCGGGTGGGCTCCTCCCCTTCAGCCTGTGCTCCCTGCCCGCTTGCCTTTGCTGCAGCCCTTGTGCTCTGGTGCACTGCAGTGATGGGGAAGCAGGGTGGGAGTGTCAGACTCCTTTTGGGGGATGTAAGAAGTCTCTGGAGAAGAAGGAATTTGTCACCCACTTCCTCAAATCTACAAAGTGTGACAATTAAGTTCGCGAACTTATTACACCCATATTGCTAATCTTTGTATGATATCAGAGGGATTATTCATTATGAATTTGTACCAACTGGACAAGCAGTTAACCAAATTTACTATGTGGAAGTGCTGAAAAGACTGTGAAAAAGTGAGACGACCTGAACTTTTCGCCAACAATTCATGGCTCTTGCATCACGACAATGCACCAGCTCACCTGGCACTGTCTGTGAGGGAGTTTTTAGCCAGTAAACAAATAACTGTATTGGAACACCCTCCCTACTCTCCTGGTCTGGCCCCCAGAAGATAAAGGAAATATTGAAAGGAAGACATTTTGAGGACATTCAGGACATCAAGTGTAATATGACGACAGCTCTGATGGCCATTCCAGAAAAAGAGTTCCAAAATTGCTTTAAAGGGTGCACTAGGTGCTGGCATTAGTGCATAGCTTCCCAAGGGGAGTACTTCGAAGGTGACCATAGTGATGTTCAGCAATGATGTATGTAGCGCTTTTTCTAGGATGAGTTCGCGAGCTTGATTGTCTGACCCTGTATCTAATGTCATGAACAATCTATGAGAGGAAAACGTGACCGTTTTAAATTGATATTACATGAAATTTAATTAGCCACTAAACCAATTGTGTACATTGTGAAACTAGTGCCATATTTAGCATGACTACATGATTTAGCTTTCAAACTGGGGCCCTTTTGAGAAGGGACATTATGGATAATCGTGTCAAGACAGCAGGGACACATTGGGATTGTCCTGCGCAAACCGGGACAGATATGGTCATTCTAGCCATATTCTGCTGTTTCTGCTCTATAGAAGAGTTATTTTATTTGCTAGAAGTGAAAGATAAAAGCATATCCTGCTTTTGTGCAGCTTCATGACATTTACTATGGAACACCATTAAGCATCCCCTGAACCAGTAGCTCAGGGAATTTATTGTTTAATTCTCTCCATGCTCCATGGCACTGTGGGTCACACGCACCCATATCAGAATCCAGCCAAGGCTCTTAAACCGAGGTATCCGATTATGAAACTGTTTATATCTCCCCCAGAATCCTTCCATGCTCCTGGTTAGAGGTCCCAGCAGATATTCTTTCCCCGGGCAAACCGCATTCAAGAGTAAGAGAGAGAACAACAACAACAACAACAAAAATGACCACAACTGATACCATAGAAGATGGGGAATCAGAATTAGGTTTGCTTCTTTTAAGAGTCAGGGTAGAAAGTATGTAAGATTTAAAATCAAAAGACCTGGATTTAAGTACGTCACACTGGTGCTAGGTGAGAGCAAATATTTAACTTCCCCCAGTGAGAAGGACATTGCTCTCATACCATCCCCTCTTTACACAGAGGTGTAATATTATAGAAGACATTAAAATACATTCTATTTTATACAGTGTCCAACGCAGTCATTGTGAAAGCTCCGGTTATTACTTTTCTTCTTTTTTTTTCCTTTTTAAAATTTATTTTTCAATTAATTTCTTGTGTACAACATAGTGAATAGACATTTATATACCTTAGAAAGTGATCTCCTGGTAAGTCTAGTCTCCATCTGTCACCATACATAGTTATTACTGTTTTACTTTTGTTTACCACTGAAATTAAGTTGAAAACTTTTTTAGCCTGGCCTCTTCATCTCTCTGCATTTGACTCCAGATGTTGAAACTTCTGGTTAAGGAGATAATTACTTGTTTTTCACTCCTGGTCACAGCATACTCATTCTTTCTGTCTGTCTGTCTTTCATTGTTGGTGAGATAATGTACGCATGAGTGCACAGCAAATGACCAAGTTCAACCATATATTGGTTATTAGGAAGCCACTTTGCCCAGGCGCTCTTGTTTGTGGCAGAAGGCACTGCAATGGAACAGGTGCATATTCTTCCCCCACAGGAGGATGGAGCGGACAGGAAGATGAAAAAAAAAAAAAAATTACAGTGATGAAAACTTAATTGGTGAGTTCAGGGAATAGTAAACAAGATATAAGTTCACCTAGCCTTCCAAGGATGTTAGTAGGGAGCTGCTGCTATTGAGAAAGCAATTACTGAGGAAGAAGTTAGCAGAGGCTCCCAGCCAATTTGGCTTCAGTTTCTACCACTTGAAATGAGCGCCACTCCTAGGAGCTGTCAGGCGTTTTTAGATATTTGTTATTCCTTGACTGCAGTGGAACAATTCCTCCAAGAGTTAGAGGGACTCTTTGGCACCCAGAGACTGCCAAGCCACTTCACAATTCATTAATCAACATTGACTGAATCCAGCACTTAAGCGAATGGTTTTTAGTGAGGTATTGAGGGTGGGTTTTGCCCACAGGATATTTGAAATGTCTGAAGACATTTTTGGTAGTTTTGACTGAGCGTGGGGGTTGCTGCTGACATCTAGTGGGTGGAGGTCAGGGAAGCTGAACATCTTTCAGTACCCAAGGCAGCCCCATATGGCCAAGAATTACTGGACCCAAATATCAGTTGTGCCAAAACTGACAAACCCTAGCCTAAATATAATCTCTGCCCTTGAGAGATTTAGAGTCATAATTCAGAGACTAGAACAATACATCCATTCATTACTTGAAGTAATTCTGCATCCAGCAATATTTACTGAGCACTTACTATCTATGTGCCTGGGACTCTGCATGGTTTTAGTACTATTTATAGTTGTGGTAATAACCTGTCCTCAAGAGGCTTAGAATTTGCTGAGGACGACACATGTTAAAAAGGAAAACACAAAATTCATTGCATAATGGGCTAAATCATATTTGGAAGGAAAAATCATTCCTTCCCTGAGATGAAATAACAGAAAGACTTTCTTGAGGTTGGTGAGGTCAGGGAAACCTCTCTGAGAACATGACATTTAAGCTGAGAAAGAGTTGGTCAGGTAAGAAGTGAAGGAAGATGAAAGCAAGCAGAGGTAGCCATGTGGCCTCAAGCTCTGAGGCAGGAAAAAGGGTGTAGTCTGAGTGACGGGGTGGATATGCCAGTGGATATAGGTGGGGTATGGTCAAGCCAATAACTCGAGTAAGAATTCAGAGAAGGGAGAAATAAAGACAGATAAGAGTCACCAGAGAAAATTTAGATGAGGAAATAGGGAAATAGGGAGTTGAGGGTGGGTAGGACCAATAGGCAATGGTTTGGAGACATAAGCAGGTCTGGTTTATAAAGGGAAGGAAAATAGTCTGGGTTTCCTGGGTTAAAGCAGGATAAGAGAGAAATAAACTCGACTTTCATCAGAGTGCTTCCTAAATGGAGCCCTTTCTTTGGTGACATTGTATGTGAGTGATGGGGGGAAAGTGAACATTTTGGAAATGGAGACACACCTTTGTAAAGGGATTGGTGCAGGCAACTTTGTGTCGAAGGGATCGTTAGCAGCGAAATCATAAAATTAGGAGCAAGGACTTGGACCTGGAATGACTGCCAGTGTGAATGCGAAAAATAAAACCTGTTGCTATCAGCAACTGTCCACTTCATTCACTAAGTATATTTGACTACCTTTGATATACTAGACCCTGGAAACATACCGGTGAGCAAAATCAGAAATGGTTTCAGCTCCCATGATGTGTACACTTCAGTGGGAGAGACTCCACTAAAATTGAAAAAAAAAAAAAAAGTATTCAGTGAAGTACAGAGATGTATTATAAAAACCTATGATTAGAGGATTCTAGCTAGACAGCACTGGGAGGGAAGAGTTTTCCAAGAAAGTGACGAAGAAGATGTGTGTAGAAATTGACTAGGTACAGTGGGTGGAAAGGACAGGTGCAGGCCCTTCTGGCAGAGGTGTTGTATTGTCATGTGGAGGGAAGAGTTGCGGCAAGAGGGAAGAACTGAAGGAGCTCCGTGTGACTAGAATGGACAGGGGTGTGAAATGAGACCACACTGGTAGGGGAGAGTAAGAAGGAGGGAGGGAGGTGGGGAGGATGGCCGTGGAGTCTGGTGGGAGGGGGAGAAGTGGGCAATGACACATTTCGAAAGGTCCAAGAGAAAATGCTGGCAAATCACATAGGAAAACATTGCAGAAAGTCAGGACAGAAATAATGTGTAGGTTAAGGTCACTTTGGTAGAAATTGCATTGGTTTGTTCTAATTTAAGAGATGCTCAATGGGTAAATGATAAGACTTGGGGTTAAACCAGATAAGCAGGTGGGGTGAAGCCTAGGTGCCTGGAATGTCTAACAGGGCAGATAACGCCTCCATTCACTGAGAGAAGAAACTCTGGAACAGGACCCATTTGGGGGAAGAAGAACACAAGTTCAGTTTTACAAAATTGATTTTGAGGTGTGTTTGAGATACCCAAGGGGAGGTAGCAAATGCAGGTTTGGGCTGGAGATAAGCAGCCACTGGGCTCCTGCTTAATTTAAAGCCAACACGCTTCCCTCTGCAGAGACTGCCATCTCCTGTGGCCATAACAGTTCCAACTCTTAATCTGCAGCCTTGAAAATGGCTGCGGCTTACCCCTGCCAGCTGATAGCACCACTAATCTGAAACAAAGGAAGGAGCCAAAGAGTTTAAATCCAAGATCAATGATGAGTGTATGTTGAGAGGAGAAAGAAAATACAGGGTTAGAAATTGGATTTGCCAGGGTGAAGGGGAGCGCTTCTACCCTGTATAACTCGGATAGAAGAGAACTGGGGTTTCACATTAGCCATGCATATAAAGCCTGAAGTGGCCGGTCAATTCTATGCTGGCTAATGAGCTGATTGGATGATAGGATTATATTATGAAATAGGATTGTCAAAGTTTTCTAGATCAACACATGCCTTTTACAGTTGAGGAACTTGAGGTCTGGGGAGGATAAGTGACTTATCCAAGTTCACTCCACTTACTAATGACAGGGCATGGTTGCCGTCTACCCCGGTTTATTTCACGGTCCTACTTGGCTCTGTCCCCCGGAATTTTGATTGTGAAGGGAGTGACATGCAATATTATTTCACTGCCCTGCACTTTCAGTATAAATGTTGATCAAATAGTCCTAGGCCCCTTAAGGAGAAAGTGTTTTGTGGCTTTTTGTTAGCACACACTTATAAATCACCCCAGTGAAATCCAGAATCGCTTGGATAATGGTATGAACCTTAACTATGAATTTAGCAGTTCGTTATGGCATCCGGCAGTTTTAGTTTATTACTGTCCCAAAAGGAGAAAGGCGGGAGAAAGAAAAACAGTATAAGAAACAAGCTAATAAATTTGGTTTTAAAACCCAGCATCTTTCCCCCTCCCCTCCAGCAAATGTTGTAAATTCTGGGAGTTTATGGTTTGCTTGAGGGAGCAAGCTCAATGTCAAAAGTGTTTTAATAGCCTTTGATTTACTTTTGAAGTGCTTATTAGGATGACTGATGGCAGTGTTTTGAAGCCAATCACAGACTTGGGAGAGATGGGAATTCATTGCTGTCTTCCCTCTGACTGGGTGTATGCATTGGTTGGTTTGGTTTGGAGAGGACTTAAAAGCAGAGCAGGGATGCAACCAATTTCCTTTTCTCAGTGAATGGCAGGTGGTTCTTCTTTTTCCCCTTTTGATGTCTGAAAGAATGTGGTTTCCACAGAAGGAGATTTCTTGGGCTTCTGTCCCCCAAATGCCCAGTTCCGGTGGCCACCTGATGAGTGGAAGTAGACATCAGTCTTGGGGTGTCACACTGTCTTTAACATTTACAGGAAAAAATTCCTTTTTTATGCTAAGTCCTGAACTCAGACAAGAACCAGCTCTCCGTCTGCATGCATCCAAGTCCTACTGAAAAACAAACCAGGCAGTTGAAGCCATAATTGGCTTGGCTTTCCATTTGTTCTGACCATAATAACTGCCTCACTATTGCACAGCACCCAGCAGAGTGAGCTAGGAAATCCCTGTCTCCTTGATATAATTAAGTTGAATTTCATCCTGTGCTCATTCTCCGAATCCCACAATGGCCAGGATAACTGAGAAGGCAGTTGACTGGGCTTTTCGAATGTAAATAGTATGACCTCTGCATGAAAATCCATGAAGTCAGTTCCTGGGTCTTTCCTTGCAAGACATTTCCATGAAGAATCAGTTCCCATGGCGTTTGTCTTCCCTCTAAATGCAGCCAGTGTCCATCAATGCATTTAATAATGCCTGGGAGCCTTTGGTTCTGACATTGAATAATAAACGTTCCAGTGCCCACTGCTTTAAATATTTTCTAAATTTGTGTTCCCTTCTGTGCAAAAGGGCAAATTTATGGAAACAGGACTTCCTTTTTTCTCATTCTGAAGAGAACTGACATTGAAGAAACTCTGGAACAAGACCCATTTTGAGGAAGACAATCTCAAGTTCAGTTTTCCTTTAGCAATAATAGTTCTTGCTTTTCTTTTTTCTTTCCGACTGCCCAGTGGCATTGCCATTGTAGCAGAGGCTCACCATCCGACTGTCTATTAAATCCTATAGGAAACTTTTTAAAAATTTAGCAGTGCAGGTCCCACACTTGGATGCCTAAGATAGAGTCTGGTGTTGTGGCCCCTCGCTCGTGGGTTATGAAAGAATTCACCAGCCAGGTAGAAATACAGAAGGAAGATTTATTAAAGTAAGACTCGGCTGGGCAGAGTCTGCTGGAGACTACTGCCACAGTCTTGTTTCATCTAAAGTTTTATATTTTCTAATAAGGATGTAAATTGCTTTGGCCTGTAGTGGAATCTTTTATTATATTTGGCTTTGTCAGCTGGGGAGGGGGAAGGTGCGGTTAAACTGGTTATAGCAACCTTTACAACATGTTATGTAGATTTAAGCTGGAGGCAGGAGTGGATCCCAGACAGATGCAAAAACCTCTCCCTAGTCACCTGGCCAGGCATGCATGGCCGAGGTAAATAGAAACATTGAAACTGGTATGCATAGTAAATATATGGTAAACAGAGTCATTAAGGTTTGGCAGAAAGGAGGCAAAGGAAAAAAAAAAGAAAGCTTTCAAAAAGTCCCAAGCTAAATTACACTTGTTAAATTGAATTATATCAGAGATCCAAAATCTCAAAATAGAAGATTTAGTGCCACCATTATAATCCCCCGTCTTATCATCTGGATGCCTTTATTTTAAAGCTCAAATAGTTCAGTTCTTCTTCCACAACCAGAGCGGAAAACTCCAGAAGGATTATACTGTCAGAAAAGGATTGTACATCTCTCTGATTAATGGCATCACATAGAGAGCAGTGGTCCTACAGTTCTGTGGAGTCAGATCCTCTGGGGAGCCTGTTGACATGCAAATTCTCTGGCCCCCAGAGACTCAGGTTCCAGGGTGAGGACCAGGAATCTATAATTTAACAAAACCTTGTGCAAGAGATAAAGAGTTCATCTCATGAGAAAAAGCGGTACCAGTAGTCTGTGAGGGGTGTTGCTATTGTGTTTTCTTGTTTTTATTTCATTTCTTGTTTGGTTATTCTGATTTATAGGATTTGGCCAACTGAAGCACATTAATTAGATTTTATTGCTACTTCTTTCCACACTCAGTAGGTGCAGCCTCACCGTCTGGCCATGGTTAACCTAAAGCAGTAGTTCCCAAGAAGCCTTCATATTTGGGGCGCTTTTAGTATAAAGTGATGACTGAGCCCCCACTTCCACCAAGAGATCCCAGTGACATAAAAATCTTGGGAAAGATGTGGGATAAAGAGATTAAAGTCTTAACTGGTCTAGATGAGCACACACCCCCCCGCCCCCCCACGTAAGCACTAATGCCTGGTTACTGGAAAAGGCATACCCACGTGCTATTTGGCAGGGGGGACACAGGGAAATGAGCATTTAAGAGTTGATATGATGCCATGGTCGGGGGGGGGGGTAGAGGGAGAATCACTCTATAACTGTGTGTCTGTGTGTGAGTCTGCATTTCTCTATCTCAATTTCTATTCCTGAGTATATCGTCTTTCCCCCTCTCTTGCTGATATATTGTATACCAATAGCCACTTTACAAGGGAATGATGGTGACTTCTGACAGAAGGAAATACATTCTTTTCACCCCAGTGAAATCAGCGAGGGTCCACAGCATGAGAGCAATGGATTGAGGGCAAGCAAGGCAGCCAGGCAACCAGCATAAAATTAAATGCAGTTTTCCAAGACCCTGTGTTCTGTGGGTTTTCAAAAGGCTGTGTCACAGCCTCCCTCCCAAACACCAAGGAGGGAGTAGCATCGTACACTTAGGGAAAGAAGGGGTGGAGAGAGCAAGATACTGCTTGCCTGGTGTCTGTTGTATGTTTAGCTGAAGTGTGACCCTGCAAGACAGGCATGCATTTCTTCTGAAATTTCTGAAGGAATAAGGATGACGGGCGATGACAGCACGATGAAGACAGAAAAATAGAGTAAAGGGAATGTGTAAAGATGGAGGGACAGGAGTTGGGTGGTGGATCCTGACAATTCCTAGGGCAGACTTTAGTGGTTTCCATAGTTGCTTGTGGGTTGGGGTAGTTCTTGAAGTCATAAATGCCCCACCCAGGAGCTAACTAGGAGAAGCAGAGCAGTGCAGCCTGCCGACTTAGGATGGCATCCATTGCCTTAAAGGGAGAAATTCTGTGGCTGGGTTCCTCCAGTGTTCAGGGTATGCCATGCGTAAGGACTGGCAGGCCCTTGGGAAAGAAGGGGCAGTGTATCCCACTGAAGATGCAGCCAGCTCCAACCTTTAAGGGAACAAACTCATCCACACAGGGAAATCCTTTGGCTGTGCAGCTAAAGCAGAGAAGCACTTCTCACGCCAACCATTCCAGGCCAGAGAATGGACAGAATTGATCATTGGAATAAAAGAGAATCGATGCTAAAAGCTATTGGAAGCCCTCAGTATTGATAGTCACGGTACATTAGCTTCAGGTTTGCCATCTATGTTCCATGTAATTGCGTGCTCCTGAAACTTCATAGTATAACTTCATAGTGGTAAAAATACCTACCCTATGTGTCAGACATTTCCAAGACTTGGGAAGTTAGGACAAGGGGCGCTGGCACATACTTACAGGTCATAAACGGTGGAAATGTTATCTGAAAATATAAGGGGATAAAATGCAAATACTTGGGTGTGACAATATATAAGCTGCCATGCTATGTATAGGGGGGTGGGTGGTGGTGATGGGGCAGAAGTTGAATATATATGGGGGCATATAAATCATGGATTCCTGACCATTACAGGGACACCTCTACCCAGAGAAAGAGGTTGAATAACAACCCAAGGCAGCATATGCTGAAAATCAAATGATAGATATGTTCAAGAATTCAGAGGAAGGATAGTGGTTTGTGGCTGGTAATTCAGCTATCCTAGGAAATTTGGAATCAAACTATAATTACATTTTGAGTAGAGTTTCCATATGTGTGGCACAATCTTTTTTGACCTTAGTCATCGATACCTTTATGTTTGTTATTAAAATGGGAACACTTTTTCTTTCTTTTTTTTATTAAAGTTTATTGGGGTGACAATTGTTAGTAAAGTTGCATAGATTTCAGGTTTACAATTCTGTAATACATCATCTATATACCACATTGTGTGTTCACAACCCAGAGTTAATTCTCTCTCCATCACCATATATTTGAACCCCTTACCCTCATCCCCCACCCCCCTCCCCCCTTACCCTCTGGTAACCACTAAACTATTATCTGTGTCTATGAGTTTTTGTTTCTTCATTTGTTTGTCTCGTTCTTTTGTTGTTTTCAGTTTTATATACCACATATCAGTAAAATCATATGGTTCTTCACTTTTTCTGTCTGATTTATTTCGCATAGCATTATAATCTCAAGATCCATCCATGTTGTCGCAAATTATACTATTTCATCTTTTGTTATGGCAGAATACTATTCCATTGTGTATATGTATACCACATCGTCTTTATCCATTCATCTATCGAAGGACACTTTGGTTGTTGCCATGTCTTGGCCACTGTAAATAAAGCTGCAGTGAACATTGGAGCACATATGTCTTTATGGATACATGTTTTGAGATTTTTTTTGGGTAGATACCCAGGAGAGGGATTGATGGATCATATGGTAATTCTATTCTTAATTTTTTGAGGAACCTCCACACTGCCTTCCATAACGGCTGCACCAGTCTGCATTCCCACCAACAGTGTATGAGGGTTCCTTTTTCTCCACAGCCTCTCCAACACTTGTTACTATTTGTCTTGTTGATGATAGCCATTCTACTGGGGGAATACCTTTTCTCTTTTTACTGATTTTGAGTGTAACATTTACTTTTGAAATATTAGAAAAATTAAAGCATATAAAATTCACTGTAATCCCAACACCCTAAGATAACTTTAATTTGTGTTTGTGTGTGTAGTCATGTGTGTATATACTTTCTGTATGTCTAGACACAAATAGTTAGTTTAATCACACTACATTTGATCTTATCCTTTATTTCTCTCATATCAGTGTGTACTAATCATTTCCTTGTCAATAAATATCAATCTATATTATGATTTTAATGTAACAATATTCATTTAATGGATATATCAAAAAATATTTTCCAATGCCCCCATTATTGGACCTTAGGTTCTTTCTGATGTGTTACTATTGTAATACCCGGATAAAATCCTTTGATCTAGCAACTTCGCTGCTAGGAATAATGAAGACTCTTGCAAAGATTCACGCAAACTGTTGTTATTAATATTATAACAGTTCTCTAGACTAGTTGCACTGATTATGTATCTACCAGCAAAGTTACTGTTTCCCCATACGCTTAACAGAAATGGGTATCATCATTCTTTTTCAATCTTTTCTCAATCTGCTTGCTTGGAAAGACTGCATGGTGAAATAGCATTTTTGGGTTTATATAACTTTGTTAGTGTCTGGAGGCTGATTTTTTTTATATTATGGCAAGCTGGTCACATGGCGCCTCCCTTAATCACACACTCAGCCTTTCCCCCAGCTGAATATCCCCCACTCTATTGATTACAGAGGCTTTGGGATCCCAGAACATGGAATTTCCGTGCTCTGGCCTTTCAGGCTTTTATTTAAACCATACTCACCTTTTATTATAACTTATAGTGGTTGAACTTAAATGTTTCCCCAAAGGAGAAAAAGGTATTGATATGAAATAGATCAGATTGGGGTTATAAGAGAGAAGAAACTGCCTTAGTTATAACCTCAGAAATAGTACAAAGAGTTTGCAGTAGATTGTGGGAGGGACTGATAATAAATTGTGAGATTGTTTTAAAACGTTTTAGAGTTTCCTAACTCCAAAATTCAGTGTTTCTAAGACTGGTAGTAGAGTTAGCCAACATTTGATTTAATTCATTACTCTGACCCACATGAAAAAACACACTTGCACACACATGTGAACCAATGCTTATATTTAAATCACCCTCCAAATAACTTTACACTACAAGCTTTTAGGGGGTGGAGAAGGGGACGTAGGGAAGAAAAACTAATAGTTTGCTAACTTTTAGTGATCTCATCCCATAATTCTCATAAGTTTTTCAAATTCTTCTTTATTACATTTTGACATCTATTTTCTTAGAAATGTATATATTTCACCTAGATTTTTAAACGATATTAACTTCAAACTGAATAGAGGAGTTTATATTATGTATGGTTAAACCCTGTGCATTTATCTTTTCCAATTTATTTATTTATTTTTCTTTAATAAATTCACCAGATTCCTCCATTATTGCTTACTATTAATATACTAGTTATGTTTCCCTTTGAAGCAACTCCTTGATTTATTGAGCAATTTTAATGTTTTTCTTTTTTCTTCTTCTCTTAAGTCATTCCTTTCTGCCTTTATTTTTATTAAATCTTTCTACCTGCTTTTGCAAGGATTGTGGTTATGTGTCTATCTTTTTAACTTAATAATTACCCTTTTTTAAACTTTCATTTTAACTATTTAGTTATTAAAGCATTTGAGGTTAAATATTTATGTTATCTACGCCGTGATATTGTGGTATACTCAATGTTTTGATAGTAGTATTTGTGTTTTCATTATTTTCTAATTAGTAGGTAATTTCAGTTTTTATTTCCTTTTTCATGCAATACTTCTTTTTGGAGAGTGTTTTTGGTTTCTTAGTATAACATTGCTTTTGTCTAAAAATTTATTTAATCTAATTTTACTTCTTGAATTTAGCAAATTATGTGGCTCAGTTCAGAAGTCATGGGTCCCAACTTTCCCTCTTATTCTATTAATAGCTGCCTAAATATAAGTTGACCCACAGGGTTCTATCATTTGGACTCATCTGAGGGGTAATTAGGTAGGATTTTTCCAAACTTGGCATAGTGTAGCTGTAATCTTACTTTCTCGCTTCTATTGCTGTGCATCTTTCAGTGATTTGGTGGGTTTGCCCAAGGGAGGAGAGGGAGATCTGGGTGCCATTGAAACCCTGAAGTTCTAGCAAAAGCAGCTGATGATGTATTTAAAATCTTGGTGAGACTGGGCATCTAGGGCACTTGCTCTCCACTCTCCCTTCAAGCCCAGGGGTGTGATTTTTCTCACTATAAACTTCTTAGATACATTCGTTTCTGTGGCATGTTTTGCTTTTCTTCTTTCTGTGGATGAGGCATTGATATACAGGTCTCCTCTTTCCTTTAGAAGGGAAGCTCCTAGAAGACCATTCTGGGTTTTCACATGCCTTGATATAGCCCTGATCATATACCATGCACATAAGCATTGAATGAAGTTTTTGTTGTTTTAATAAATGTTGAGACCAAGTTTAAATTTTAAACTTGATACAAATCTGTTTGATTTTGCAAATTTCCTGGCCGCCTGTGAGATTGGTGGGAATAGGCAGAGATGTATCTTCACTGTATAGAGGATTTCCCTGGTGTTGACTAATGAAAAATGTTCTGGGGAGAAATTTAAAGGAGCTGGATGGTATCTGTAGCAAATATGTGAACTTAGGCTGTGCCAATTAACTTCTTTCTTCTTCATCTATAAGCAAAAAAAAAAAAAAAAAAAAAAGCTGTGTTTTCCTAGAGCTAAGAATTCTAATTTATTTTCCTTATCCCTAGGGCTGTAGGAAGAAGGGCGATTTTTATGTTATTACAAGGCAAACAATGGCAATGGTCCAGAGTCCATTACTTGTTTCAGAGAGACCACAGTAAATAGGCAAAACAAAAACAAAAACAACCATCAAATCCTATACATACAACCTTGGACATAAATTATGAGATTTGCAAATATTTACAGTCCAATCACTAAAACAAAGCAAAATAAATGAAGAAAGGAAACTTTTATTCAAGCTAATGAGATGTCTCCTAGTAAGTAGGATTTGATTTCTTTGTCCCACTGAGATTGTTGTTATTAATGTAATTTAAAGGTAATTAAAAATACATTTGGTTTAGTTGTTGCTTTCCTTTTGAAATCTTCACTGTTTCTTGTCTTTGAAAAATCCTGCTGAGAAAGTTTGAACTTCCAAAATAAACAAGGTTCATTAACTTACAGAATTTTAGGCAAAATGTTAAGAGATGATGGTGTGTTAAATCAACACAGAGCCAAGTCACAACAGGATTGTCTTTTTTATGTTGTAGCGGTTATTCTGCTGCAAACCTTGGAGATGACAAGAAGCAACTAGCACTCATAGTGAACCTCATTCATCTTAACCCAGAAAACTAGTTTATTACCAGATGTATGGCCTTGGCTTTGCTTCTTTTTATGCTTGTCAGTTGCCACCCTAATTGGAAGTGCAGAAACAAATGCCTTCAGAAGGACCCATGAACCCTTAGAATTAGCACATTAACCCCGGGACTCTCTGATGCTGGACGTTATGACTGAAAACACTAAAATCGCAGGGGAAAGGAGGCATGCACCATCCAGATTTGGAGGACAACTTAGATAGACTAAGGGAACGCTACACATGTTATTGTGTTTATTTCACCACTGATATTTATTCTTGATTCAATGCATAGTATCCTCTTATGCAGGAATAACCATCCATACATCCATTTTCCAGGCATAGCAAATCTGGACTTTAAAATAACTTCACCTGAATATAAAAATTATATGTGTGTATTGCAGAAAGTTTGGAAATTTCATAAATGTAAATAAAATAAGTCACCTGTAATCCCATTACCAGTTGTAATAATTATGAATCACTTGATGTGTATTCTTCCTGTCTTTTATTCTGAATTTATGAACATTAAAAAAAAAGTAAGTTCATACCATCTATGAAATTATAAACCCTGCTTTTAAAGCTTTGTATAGTGTGTTCCATGCCATTTTGTAGTTTTCAAAACCTCACATTTTCATGTTTGTTTTAAGTATTCTACAGTATGTTTAAACAGAATTTTTTCTCTTGGTTGGCATTTAGGTGATTTCTTTTTAATTAGCTGTTATAGAAAAATTTTGTGGTGATTTTCATGACGTATTTTTTGTTGTATGTACATATGGGTCAATGTGATTTATATCCTTAGGGAAGTGTATAGGGAAAAATAATACCGGATTAAAGGTTACAGACTATTTTAAAAATTATTGTGTCAAATTGTAGGGTCTACATTAGGCTTCTATTCTAAAATTCCAGATTAAATATTAAATATTTTCTACCAATTTATACTTTCACAGACAATATGCCAAGAGCCTACTTTACTAAAGTTACGCAAGAATTGCACATTATTTTATTTTAATCTTTGCTAGTTTTGTAATAGAATAGTAAAATATTTTTAAAAGTTTGGGTGTCTTTGATTGCTTAGGAGGTTGAGTATTTTAATGTGTTCCCCTCCCTGTCTTTCATGCTGTGGATACATTTCGTTCTCTTACATACTTCTCTACCTTCTCTGATTTTCACCAAAAAACAAACTCTAGAAATGTACTTTTGCTTTGAGCATTGTGTGGTTCTACTTTTTAGTTATTGTGAATGAACTTCATGTTCTGGTGACCACCAGCATGGTGGCACTCTTTCTAAGACTCTCTGAAGTGATCTGTGTTTGGCCCTTACGTTCTCTTAGGGAGAGGGTTTAGCTTGCAACTCTACTGAGATGCCAGGCTCAGCTATTTTAGGTGCTGGCCTATAAACTTTCCTAGAGAGCAGCCTTTTGGATGGAGGGCACCATCAGTAACTGGCATGTCAACTTTTTAATTAAAGATAGTAGAAGGACCAGTGGAAGAATTGAGCTGGCGGGGAAAAATCCAATGTAGCCCTACTTATGGTAGATTGTTCCTTCAAGTACACAGTCTAAACTTAGTGGAAGTTTAAACCTTTCTGTACCTCAATTTCTTCACATGCATAATTAGGGTATTAGTTCCTACTTCATAGAGTTATATAACTTTTTAAACTTAAAAAAAAAAAAAAGTATCATATACTGTCTTAGTTGAGTTCACCAGAGATGGATTCTGAGAGTAGGATTCTGGTACAAGTCTCTTATTCATTGAGATGTTCCCTGGAAACAACATTTGGAGAGTGGGGAAGTTAGACAGGCGAAGGAAGTTAGCCAGTAAAGGACACATTATAAAGCCAATCAAGACTGTGGGTAATTAGAGCTTAATCTCACTGGGAAAATATGGGAGTCAGTGGAGAACTCACACCCCTGTGTTATCCGATATAAGGGGTGAGGGGATTAGATTATTTATACTCCAACTCTTATCACTCATTGACTACGGGCTGCTATAGGGGGCGTTAATTCTCTGGCACCTCTTGCCTGCCTTTGCAATCACTGGAAGGACAAAGGGTCTACCAGGGCAAAGCCACAGGCAGTTGGAACTAGAGCTATTAATACATTACAGTAGTGAGGCCAAGGAGAGATGGGTAAAGGACTGACAGCTTTGCTAGTATTCTAATACCAGAAAGAAGAAAGATCCCTGTACAGTCCATACCTGAACATTGCTGCGATCATCATGCCCTACCTCAAACAGGCAATACAACTTCTGATTTCAATTCTATTCAACAGATGTTGTTGTCAGACACTGCAGAAGCCACTGGAGATGTGATGACTAAGGCCTGGTTTCTGAACTCAAGTAGCTTACAATCTTGTTATTACAAGCAGAGGAGTAAGTCAACAGTGTGATAAATACTTACTGTTCCAAATGCAACAATAAGGTGCAATGAAAATTCATAAGAGAGACAACCCATGAGAACTCATGATGGGAAGTCATGGTTATTTACTGTGTTATTTTTTGTTATGTTTTGTTTGGGTTTTTTTTGGGGAGGGGATGTCCCAGTAGAGGTGACCCTTGAGCTTCCTTTTAAGGTATGAGTAGGTGATGCCTTTCAAAGAAGGACAGGACATCACAGGGAGAAAGTCTATGTAGTATAATGAGCAAAAGCATGAAATAGTGAAATAAAATGGCTTGGCCTGGGATTTACAAGTACTTCCACATACCTGGAAGGAAGAGTTCATTTGGTCAAGTGGTAGTTGTTGAGTCGAGAGAGCCATGCTTGTGACAAGTCATAGAGGACCTTGTGAAGGAAGTTGTGAGCACCTTGTGAAAGCCTTGTGAGGCATCAAAGGACTTTACACAGAGAGCTCTTTGAATATGATGTTTGGAAGACATTTTGTAGAAATGTGATTCTGAAAGCAAGGAAACCAGTTCAGGAGCAACTGTACAAATTTTAGCAAAAAAGTAGTGAGCCCTGGGGGCAGAATGGATTTAAGTAATAGTAAAAAAAAAAAAAAAAGTAAATTCAAAAGGATGTAAGTTAGGCCATGAGGATTGAGGAGTTAGAAAAGTGAGATGGCACAGCCCTGGATGAGTTTTAGGATTTCAGACTAGGTAACTGCCTGAATGGTTATGCCACTGATTGTGTGGATAGTAGAAAGAGAGATTGACAATTTAGGGGAGGGAAGACTGGATGATGTAATAGGACTGGGTGTTACATACTTATCTTTCTTTGGTATCTGCCATTCCTTCCCTCCCTCTTCCCCCATTAGTGCCTATTTGAATCCTCAGTCCCAGGAGCATATTTCACTGTTCTTGCCAAACCCATATCGCTGAATCCCCAGGGCTCAGTGGGTAAACCTTATTGGGAACTTGACGTCCGCCACTTGAGTTCATGTGTAGAATGAAAGGACGAGCAAATGGGTTGGAATGGGTTGGTCTTTAACTACTACAGGAAAAATAAAAAGCGAAAAACAAAATCCATAATTTGGTTCTGGCTTCCCATCCCAGCAGCACCATTACCTACTAGTAAGACTTTGGAGTGGGTCCTTCACCACCTGGAAAGATTGTTGTGAGAAATGAATGACATAAGGAGTAAAAATCGGCCTTATAAACCTTAAGGACCATGTAACCATAAAAGCATCTGTCCATAAATTAAAGGAAAGAAATTAAGTGAAAAACCAGCACTACTCTAACCAAAGAGTAGTCAGGACCATGCAGTGTGTCCCTTACTTATGAACTGGGGACAGAGTATTAATAATTGTGTTTTAATGTTTGTGGGAAAAGGCAACAATAAGGCTAAAGGCAGAAACGGATGGCTTAGAACAGAGAAAGAAACTATCAGACTGATAAATAAAATCAGGAGCCATTTCTTTGGGGAAAAAGTAAGGGAGGATAAAAAAAGAATAAGCAGAATGATGTTATCAGGCTTGCAGCCCCACTTGTCTTTCACTCCCCCACAAGGCTGGCTCTGGCTCCTGTCAGCCCACACCACCTACATCTTCTCAGCAGTATAACCTAGATCTGTACCTTGAAAGCCACCTCCCGGCCCCCGCACAAAAATGAATCGTCTGATCAGGGACAGTGGCCATTTGTTTGACAGTGAGATTGTGGCTTTCTTTGCCATGTAGATTTTGAAATGGCCGGGATGGTTGTTCTTTAAGGAACAAACAGAGGAAGATTATGGATGTGGGTGGTTAACTACTCCCTAATCTACCTGTAAAACTCCCGCATAGAAAGCCCAGCAGAAGGACAGAATTCTTGCTGAAGAAGTTGGCTGTCAAACATCTAATTAGGTGGGAGGATGATTAGCAGGCTCAGTGCTGTAGGTGGATTTATTTTAACAGGGCTTAGGACATCGTTGGGGAGAAGAGCAGCTGATCAGCATGGATTCAAAGAAATCTGCAGAGCAAAAGACAAGACTGGAAGTAGAAACATGGAGACGTTTTCAAAACTTTTCCATAAAAGAACCAAGAGGAGGAGAGGCTTTCATGGTGCTCTAGGAGCTTGAGATGGTGGCCACAGCATTGATCTTTTGAAGTTACCTGTGCAATGAAAATTGTCAGGGAGTGGTCTAAGTCTGGCTAATTTAATTGTAGGGGAGGTTTTTTGTTTTTTGTTTTGTTTTTTGTTTTTACTTTTGTTTTTGTTTTTGTTTTGTTTTGTTTTCAGGATCACTGGTGCTGACACAACCAATAGGGATGAAGTCCCAGCTTAGGGATGGGTGGTGGCCAAGCCTGCACCCAAGGACTGGAAAGCAAGTCCTTCAGTACCATCAGGCCGGGATGCTAATAGCAAATGTCCAAACTCCAAATGTTTCTTCCATGCTTATGTTTCTCACTTAAAGCTCAAAATCCTGGGCTATTGTGCCCCATTGGCTAAGCTTTAGTTATAGGATCACTTTGTGACTCTACCAAGTAGAAGAAAGAGGATTCTGATCCCTTAGAATTCCATAGCAATAAGTAGATAATCTGTTTTTAACCATCCCATCTAAGACCCTTATTAGTGGTGGAGAGGTAATTCCCTGTAAGGAATTTGGATCTTGGGAAGGAAGAATGGGTTTGTTCTTAATTAAATGTATTGGGGTGACATTGGTTAGTGTAATTACATAGGTTTCAAGTGTGCATTTCAATACTACATCATCTACATATCACATTGTGTGCTGCGACAACATGGATGGATCTTGAGATTATTATGCTAAGTGAAATAAATCAGACAAGAAAAGTTGAGAACCATATGACTTCATAACGTATGTGTGATGTCCCACATATGTCTCTTGCTATTGTGAATAGTGGTGCTATGAGCAAGGTGTACAAATATCACTTTAAGATCTGCTTTCAATTATTTTAGATATATACCCAGAGTAGAGTCGGTGGATCACAAGGTAGTTCTATTTTTAATTTTTTGAGGAACCTAATATTGTTTTCCACAGTGGTTGTACCATGTTATAATTCCACCAACAGTGCACAAGAATTCAAATATCTCCACTTCTTTGCCACCTTCATTTTTATCTTTTAAACAAAATTTACTCTAAAATTTATAGATCATGTGTGGAAGAATTAGTAAGTATCTAGAGTAGATTTGGGTCCCCAAAGTGCTATTTTCCATCATTTCCTGGGAACCCACAGAGGTTTCAAACTCCTGCTATCAAGGGATAGGACAGAGAAAGCCCAAGGTGCACTTGACTAAGGTAAGCAGGAAACCATTTAACTTTGGGAACTTAACTAAACTGAACTGACAAATGAACTAAGGTGAGTACAGTCTAAAAGCTTGCCTAGACCCAGGTATCCCTGTCAGAAATGCTCCCAGCTGACATCTGGGTTACATCTATTATAAGAAAAGCTAATATGTTGGAGTGCTTAAAAAAAAAAAAGAGACTCATATAATCCTTCCAGCAGCCATATGAAATATACTCTGATTATCTCCATTATATGTGTTGAGGAAGCTGAGGCTTGAAGGAAAAAAATCTTGCCCGAGATTACACGAAGAGTGTTTCTCAATCCAATGAGAGCTGCTTGGCTCTTATTCCAGAATTTGGGTTTCTTGGTAATGTCAATAATGTCAAATTCACAAGTCACTTTTTATTTTACCTGTTTAGAAAGCTCTCTTTTGCTGGTATTATACATATCTAAAACAATGTATAACCTGGTTTGAAACTCATGAGCAATGACTTTTCTTGGTGGAAACAGTCCGATTGGCAGCTCCTTCAATTCCTGTTCTTCCTTCCTTCATAGACTGTACAGGTTTATGCTCACAATCTTTGTAATGGGGAACGCCCATTTGGAGGTTCCCAGCACTGCTGCTGTAGGTCTTAGGGGTATTTCTGTAAGTCCGTCCTTTTAAGGATCTGGCCTGAGATCACCACATCTCATGCAACAAAGATGGTCTCTACAGCCTACATAATTGCTTTAGACTGCGCTCAACATGGATTGGAACTAGTGACTTAAAAGAAAAGGCTTCCTACACGGGGCATGTAGCAGCAACCTTATTCTTGCCTCACCTTTACTACAAAAGCCTTCTTGTTCTCTCTACACACATCACATACATACACACACACACCCCACCAAGCCACACGTGCTGAACGATTTTCCTAATTTGCTTTTTATTAAGTTATATTAACTGTGGAAATAAAATATGTCACATGATCAAATGTTATTAGACAAAAAATGAATTTGCCACCTGCTACTTCACTCCCACTTCTCCGGAAAATACAAGGAATTGAATTTGCTAAGAAATCCCTCTGACTTTTTTTTTTTCTTCCCCCTTAAGAAGCTCCATATGTTAGGGAGATAGCCACAGCTGTAGCACGTAGTCAAAAGTCCATCTCTGTTATTAACGAAGAACTTCTATGCAAATAAAAAGCTTCATTTTATAAGATAAACTTCCTGTTTACTTGCAAACTCATGTTTCATAGCAGAGCTGATGATGTATTCAACCTCATGCTGCTGGCCCGAAAAGCTGGGGAGATAATTAACCATTTTTGAAGACTATGAAGTATTGAATAAAAATGTTTATTTGGTCATTTGAACTGATCTCTCTCTTTACTCTTCATGTGTGTGTGTGTGTGTGTGTGTGTGTGTGTGTGTATATATATATATATATATATATATATATATATATATATATATATATTTCTCCCCCTGTGAGTTTTCTAGGGAAAAAATAATAAAAGGAAATTACTTTCCTGGCTCTTTAAAATTATCTGCAGTAATTTTGTACTTATTTTTCAAGAGACTAGATGTAGGATGGGGCGATAGCATCTTTTTTTTTTTAATCTTTATTAAATTTATTGGGGTGACATTGGTTAGTAAAATTATATAGGTTTCAAGTGTACAATTCTATAATACATCATCTATATAGTTCATTATGTGTTCACTACCCTGAGTCAGTTCTCCTTCCATCACCATATATTTGACCCCCTTGACCCTCTTCTACTTTTAAGGCTATATGGGGATGTTCGCAACTTTGGGTATGTAAGATTATATTTCATTAATTTCATTCATTAATTTATCTCATTCCATAAATAATTATTGGGGGTGTATGTGACAGGCATTGTGTAGATAGAGATAATACATTAATGATCAGAAGTACACATAGCCCTTGCCCTCACAGAGCTTTCAGGCAAATAGAAAAGGAAAAAAAAATTTGATAAGTAGCTTTAAATGAATGTATCATTATAAAACCTGAGCTAAAGTAAATATTTTAGATAAAAAGAAGTGTTTCTCAATCATTTTGTTGACTTCATCCATTTTAAAAGTATTTATGGATGTGACCAATTTAGTATCTGATGACAAAAGCTTTATCTCAGGCTCTGGATATAAAGCTCTGTCCTCAGATGAGGGTAGGAGACGGACAGTAGATAAAACTTCAAATGGGTCTCTTTTCCCCTGTGACTTATTGAGGGAGTTTTATAAGCTATAAAACATGGAGTTCATTTCAAAGATGGAGTTCTGTAGATAGTATATATAGTTTAATTTATCTAAAGTCTAGTAGAATGTTAATACTACAAACTCTGAACCCTAGAATGGTACCGTGTTTCCCCGAAAATAAGACCTAGCTGGTCAATCAGCTCTAATGCGTCTTTTGGAGCAAAAATTAATATAAGACCCGGTTTTATTTTACTATAATATGAGACCGGGTCTTATACAGTATAATATAATGTAATATAATATAATATAATATAATATAATATAATATAATACAATATAATATAATAAAAAATACCATTTTATATTAATATTTGCTCCAAAAGACGCATTAGAGCTGATTGTCTGGCTGGGGAAACAGAGTAGGGACTATCCTTATTTATATTTACATCTTCCCTGAAGGGGGCTTCATGAAACATTGTGGAATAAATGGAATGACTGTATAAATGAATGAGTAAATGGATGGATGAATGGTGGGCCTTAATGAAGTCCCAATTTATGTGCCTGTTACTTTTTTTTTCCAGGTTTAAAGACCTTGAACTGTGAGAATACTCTGGTAAATGCTGGTCCGGAAAAGTGAAATGTGTTAGGGGTTCTATAGAGCGTAGGAATGACACATGACACAGTCCCTGAGCTTTACCAGCTAATACTATGCTGTGATTGAGGGCATCGTCTAGGGACTATCTGAAATGGGCAAACAGCCACATCTATTTAAAGCAAGTCAAACTCTAGGTGACTTATAATAAAAGGTTGGTTTTGAATCAGAGAAATAGCATGCAGTTGCAATCCTATTTGAACTGTGGCTTAATTCTAGGGTCACCGAGGAGTGTTGGTGACCTGTTGACAGGTACCCAGTTGATTTGACTATAGGGGGAATCTTGGTCTATTTCATTGGATTTCACATCCGCAGATTAGCCTAGTAGCAAATTCATATAGAGTACAAAATGCCAGGAGACTTTGTTCGCAGATTTGGAGAAGGCTTTATATCAAGCTCAGTAAGGGTCACAAGTGAATGTAATAGTCTGGCATAGAATGTTAGGTTTGGAGTGAATTGGTCAGAATTAAGGCAGTGGTGATGCTTACCAAATTGGGAAACCTGTAGTGGGAGGAATGGTGTATCTCCTGCCCAAAAGGAAATGAAAGAACTATATAATCTTTTAAGTAACTTAAGCATGGGAGTAGATTGTGAAATTAAGCTAGAGGTCTTTTAATTTTCCTTTACGTATTTAAAAAAAGAAAGAATGAATAATGGTTTAGTTGAAGATTTAAATTAAAAGTCTGTGATACTGATTCTTTTTTGGTCTGTTTCAATCTGTTATTTTGTGTAACTGTCAAAGAGGAAGTCATTTCATTCCATTTAAAGAAGATCCAAATTGCAACTTCCAATTACTTTAGTGTGTTGATAATGGTTAAGGGAACTCTCAACTCAGCTCTGTCCACTCATTCATATATTTGGCACATACTCTACAGAGACATTGTCCTTCATTCTGATCACTCTACCAACTATGTGCAAACTTGTTTATCTCTTCTAAAAATAATTTTTCTTTAAATTTCGCAGGGGCCACTGATTAATAGAACAATTTGCCAGGTGTACTGTAAAAACAGCTTTCTACTCCCTCCAGACCAATCATCAGCTTGATTAATTAATTTAATGAAACACTCCAGTGTGACAGTTTGTCCTAATTAGCTAATAATATTCTATTTCTCAGCACTCTTGGGACCTAGGTATTTTTGTTGTGGGAAATAACAGTCATCATGTTGCTTTTCTATTCCGAAGGCCTGGGGCTACCCAGGTGTGGAATAAGTTCAGGAAGATGTGTTCCACTGAGAGTCAGAGAAGAAAATAGACCATAAATAGTACTAAAGGAATGGTCCTTGAATCTGGAACACACGCTGAGTGCTGGCCTTTTTGCTGAAATAATCATGGTTACTGTGACATGGCTCAGTGCTCTGAACTGTGCTTCATAGAATAATGTATTAAATTCCTATTGAGATAACACCCAAGATTCTACTTTCAGCATAGTTGTCCAGGAAAAAAAATCATTCATATCACTGCAAGTGGTGTCAGTTAGCTTTCATAACTTGGGTTCATAGTGCCATAAGTGGGGCCAGTATGGAAGCTCTCCCCACCATAAAGCAAGAGTGTGTTTTGTTAATTTCAATGTTCCTGGTGAGTTAACAATTGAGAAAAGTGCCTTGTTTCTGTTCAGTGTTCTTCCCTAGCAGTGCACTGATTTATTTGACTGTCTTGTGTTCCTTTGTCTTCCCTAAGATGTCATTTAGAAAAGTTTTCCTATCACTAATGCCTCTCAGGGCTGATTTTACATACTCATCGCCAGCGACCACATTTTAATTATATGGGCCTTTGTTTTGCTTTCTCCTTTTTAATAAGGCTCCACTGAGGAAATCATCCCCTTTCTGGGTCTAATCAGGTTGTCAGATCAATTAAGGTAATTGACAGTGGGTTTATCACATTCCTTAATCAGGACTGTAGCCATTTTATTAGAGAAAAACAATATCCAGATAGAAAAAAAAAAGGTTCAATGTGTATAAATAGAGGGAAAAAGAAAGTCAACCTGCAGTGTCAGAGTTCTGAACAAGAGAGGGAGATGAGAGGGAAATATACCCGGGGTCTTCAGAGCCAGCCTCCTTTGAAGAATAATGCAGTGGTCCCTGGAACTGAGTGCATCAGAATCTTCTGGAGTGATCATTTAAAAGTTCAGATGCTGTTCCCCATACCAGTCATTTCAGTAGGCATTTGGTAGAGCCCAGAAATCCGTGTTTTTACAAACACTGCGCACAATTCACCCCAGAAGGTGGTTCTTTGCACAGTGAACTTTGAGAAACATCTGTGTAAAGATATTGGAAGAACAGGGTGTCCTAATATTAATGTAGACCTGGGGCAGTGCTTATGCTGTACTGTGCACACCAATTACCTGGGGCTCTCTTTCATTAGGTATGTGTGTGGTGTGAGACTCTGTATTCCTAACAAGCTCACAGATGGTGGTGCCATTGCTGTTGGGCAGTGAAATGCACTTGGGGCGCAAGGCCCTTGAATCTTGGTTTGTTTTTCTTGGTTCCCCAGTGTTTTGCTGACAAGAAAGTTGGCAGGGGCAGTAGTTGGGTTGTCTGCCCATTAGAACTACTAAAAGACATAAGGCAACGAGGTCAGGCTTTCTGCCAATGTCATGGCCACCTGGGGAACCAGAGAATGGGACTTAGTCCCAGGATGTCTCAGCCTACTGTCTCAGAAAGTAACATCTTGACTTTTCCCATCATTCTCTGAAGCTCTAGAAGAATGACATCTGTTTCCTGAATACATAACATGAAGACAGACATTCTTTTCTTTTTAATCTACCTCCCATTGAAAGAGTTTATTGGAATGACCTTGGTGTTTTGCAAATAATTATTCTCTAGTAGTTCTTGTGGCACATAGGCCTCTCCCTAAAAATAGCACCTAACAACTTGAAATACTTTCAGATATTTGAGATTCTTTCACATCTGTGGTAAATGAATTTATTGAACACAAGTCTTGTTCCTTTCCTCCAGTGCCTGATGCAATGCTTGGATTGAAGTCTAGGATGTGTATTCTTCTACAGAATCTTAAGAATTTACAACTGAATTTAGGAGATAAGACATCATTCCACACTTTGTATCATTGGCTATACTTTTTTCTTTTTGTATGCAAATAGGACATTCAGTCCAGTGGAGAGTAGGCTATTTCTATCTGAGATGGGCATTAAAGTGACACTTGAATTGGTCATGGAATAAAAACCTGCAAGGCCAACAAAGCAAAATACCGCTACCCTCATTTTGTGTAATGTAACCAAGGCTAATAAGTTTACCAAGAGCAAAAGTAGGATTGAAAACTCCCATTCAAGAAACACTTATTGGTTATCTACTATTTCTGGGTACTCAGCAAAACCCTGACGCCAAAGCTGTGGTAAACAGGGCAGTCTTGCTGACTTCCCCGGTGTTGCTCATCGCCTCATACCTTTCAATTGTTGAGCAGGCCTTAGTCTGAGCCTATTAAAGAGACTATGAAGTTAGAAGGCCAAAAAATTTATGTCTTTATTAGGCCCCTCATATGCTATTCTTTCCATGCAGTCTGTAAAAACCAGCTTCTAATGAATGGAACAGTGTTTGTGGTCCATGTGTTTTCCTCTAAGAATCGGAAGAACATGCTCAGATTCTATTTCACATACAGAATCTTCCATGACACCATGGAAAAAAGGGGGAGAAGCCAGCACTGACCCCATTTATAGTTGACAAAACCAAGGTCTGAAACATTGGAAATTGCTTCGTGTCACCCAACAAGTCAATGACAGAGGGAAAACGTAGAAACCTGTCATGGTGAGCACACAGTTTGTGGCTTTTTCTACATTGCCACTTCATTTTCATGTGTAGTTTATCTGTATGCAGGAGAAAGAACACAAAAATATAGGGTATACGATGAATTGCCCACACTTTAGGAAACAATGCATTTGTAAAGAAAATTATAGTTATTTAAACATTACAGAATGTAGCTGAAGAAAGTAAATCTCTAAAGTGCTCAACACTAGATCCTATATATATATATATATTTTTTTTTTACAGTAATTCTGTAACTTTCTGGGAGAATGTTTTGTAAGCTAATTATTTGTCCTACTAATAATACTTACCACTTATTGGAAGCCTACTATGTACTAAGCACTTTTTATCTGCTTCTTTATTGGGAGGTTACATTTAAATTTAGTCTTATAAATCTGTACCACAGTAATAACATGTTTACATTTTCCAATAATCCTCTAATGCATCTAAGGTTATACTGCATTGTCAGGTGTGATTTTGCCATCTTGATCTCTATTCTTTTTAAGCCAAAATACTATAAAGAAGATGGTACAAATTCTTGCTGAGGTCATATAGTGACATTATGTCAAATTAGTGTAAATCAAAATATTTCTGATTTAAGTTTACCTTGTCAACAGTTCCATAGTTTTAACAATTTATTGAATTTTAATGAATTTATTGAATGTTGCAAAAATGATCAATCGTTAATCAATATTAATATTAATTAGCATTAATACATTAATACTCTCTTATATAATAATATATGTTCATTGGTACTTCACTGGTATTTGTAAATCTATGTGTGAGACCTGTTGTAATGATTTCTACTTCATTTCAGAACACTGACTCTTTGATCGATGTAGACCACTATATTTTCCAGGCCACAGGCCTCTCTTATGTCCCTGGTCACCTTTTTCTAAACGTTCTCTGTTTAGTGTCTGGTTGTTTCCTGGATACATGATAGGTTAATAAATAATTAATTGTTGGTTATTGAATCCAACTGTAGTGCTGGCTTTGCTTAATTATTTGTATTATCTAGTAAAGTTGAGTTTCCATATTACACTTTGAAAGTAGATGCTTCCACTTAAACCTGTCTGTGCTTTTGGACATTAGAAGTTCTAGGTTCTGGAAAGCGAATGGATTTGCTCTATAAGCTTTTTGTACGCTTGAAAGTTGGTGTATTTCGTTTACTTCTTCTAGTGAATGATACCTGCAGAGCAGCTACTTGGGATCTTTAATAACACCCATCCTTCTTTCATGACCAGCTTGGTAAGGTTGAGTTGCAATGAGCTGAACAAATCGATAGTAATCACAGGTTGTGGGGACAGAGCCAGGAGTGCAGTTTCCAGGCTCTCGCCCTCATGTGGAAAGGTGCTCACTCGGGTAGTAAATGGCCATCAACTGTGATTGGATGGCCATCAGCTGTGGCTAGCTGGCTGTCAGCTGTAACCAATGAGCCATTGGCCACTAGTATAACTGCCGTAGCTACGCTAGCAGCAAATGGGGGACTAGCAAGAAGATGGTGGCTGAACTAGGAAGAGGGGATTACAGCTAACAAGTTAGGTTGGTTGGCAGAAAGAAGTGGATGGCAGGTTGCAGATAGTGTGGCTCCTGCTTCCTGTGTCTCCAACCCAGCTGCCAGCAAGAATATAGTGGTATGACTCCCCTATCTATGGCTCCGTGGGTGTTCTTTTTTGGCCTCACCATGTGTCCTGTGGGGCGGCCTGCGGGGTCTCAGCTCCCGTTCCCCACATAAGAACGCAGGACATAGTGAGGCCAAAAAGGAACACCCACGGAGCCATAGGTAGGGGAGTCATACTACTATATTCTCTACGGCTGCTGGGTTGGAGACACAGGAAGCAGGAGCCACACTGTTTGCAACCCTCACTGCGCCACTTGCAGGCTCAGCCACCATCTTCTTGCCAGCCCCCATTTTTCTGCTAGCATAGCCACAGCAGTTATATTAGTGGCCAATGGCTCACTGGTTACAGCTGACGGCCAACAAGCCACAGTTGATGGCCATCCAATCACAGTTGATGGCCGTTTACTACCTGAGCCAGCACCTTTCTATGTGAGGCCGAGAGCCTGGAAACTGCTTTCTGGGGCTCTGTCCCCACACCATGTCCTGTGTTCTTATGTGGGGAGCGGGACCAAACACCCCGCATGACACCCTGCATGACACAGGTACTTGGTAAAGACACAGCCTCCTCTGTAATCTTAGAATAGCTTAGTTAGTGTCACCACTCAACCCAAGATGAGTGCGTGTGTGTATGTATGTGATATTTGGTTTTAAGGCTTTCTAAGAAAAAATTCCCCATGACCACCATTACCTCGTCTTCCTCTTTATTAGAAGATAAGCATAAAACAAGGCAATGGGCATCCCTGCTTCTCCTGTTCTGAATCTCTCCTTCACTTCTTCTCCCCGGTCACCTCAGACCTAGCCTGATTCGTTGCTGGTTTTCTGAAACACTGAATGCAATCTCTTTGTATGACTTTCCAAATCTCAGCCCTTTGCTGCTACCTCATGTGCAAAAAATCATGTTTAGATATTTGACCATGAGTCTTTTTCTTCTGGGTAAATTATGAGCCATTTAATAATTGAGGGCTGACAAGCAGGGAAAGCAGGACATTCAGTCTTGTTTGATCTGAGACTGACCTGAGGAAATTGAAAAATATCTTTTTTGTTTCCCTTTTGTCTAAAGCTCTCGCTTAAAATTTTTTTTAAAAAAATAAAATAATTCATGTGTAATGTAGAAAATCAGAAAACGCAGAGAAATAAAATTAAAAAAAAACATGAAAACACCAAAACACATAGAAGAAAAAGATAAAAGAACCCATGAAATAGCACTGTCTGTCTAAATTGACTAGTTATGAGATCCTTCCTATTCGATGAAGTTTTCTCCAGAAATCCAAAATATAGATTTTCACCTACCCAAAACACATATTGTCTTCAATATGACATGGGGATCATGAGTTTTTCAAACTGTGTCCTTGATAATAATTATATATTAATTACCAATTGTTCAGGTGCTTTTGTTTCCCCAGAGAGATTCATAAGCTTCAGTAAGAGCTTAAAGCCTCCCCCCACTTCTTTCCTCAATAATAGATGTTTAAATGCTTGTGGCATTGAATTGATTTTAATTATACAGTAAGATAATGTTTTGTTTTGTTTTTCCATTACCGTAGTAGCTTTTTAGTATGAAAAACAAATTCTGATTCTTGAATACATAAATATTCAGGTCTTCTTAAAAATGTTCTCAGTCTCTGTTGTTTTTTAGGTGGTTTTCCTAATTGACAACCACTGGTGATATTCAGCATTGAAAGTGTTTGTGCTTCAGACCAGTGGAGGAAAATTTAATTTGTCTGGTATGGTCTGTAACTGACAAATGTTAGAAATTGACCTTTTCAACAGAAATTTACTTGGAAGTCCTAAGTGAAGCTCTGCTTTAAGCTAAATTTGTCACCAAGGCATGATTAAATTCTCTTAAATGTAGATCAATTGCACATATTATTAATGGGAATTGAAATCTCCCTAAATGGTGTCCATAAATTTAAAAGAGAAAAAGAAAAAAAGGATGTGAAGGTTAAGGTGCCTCCTCCGCCAAGTGGATAATCTTATATTATCTGAGAACTCTATTTGAGGGAAAGAAAGTTATTCATTTCACAGTAGGCTGTGTCTAGATTATTCAGAATCTATAAAGGTGCAGAATGTTAAGTTTTTCATATCATTGGACTCCAAGGACCCCATGTCTCATAACACGTGGTAAGAATGCCACAAATGTGTTTAAAATGAGAGAAAGAAAGAAGGAAGGAAAGAGAGAGCAAAAGATGGAATAAGGGAGGAAGGAATACATTTTGACAACTTTCCTAGATGCTGAGTAGCTTACAGAATTAAGGAGAGGAAGCAATGTAATAGAGAGGTGGCTTGAGAAATAACTAATGTTCTCAGCAGGAAAAATAACAATTTATTGGCTCAGAATTCCAACTCTGGGTTTATTATCAAGTTTGAACATGACTTTGTGCCTTGGCTATTAAAGATGCCAGCATATAAAAACTATAAACATGGGTCTTCCTCCTGTGACACTGTGCAAAGGGTCAGCTTACTTGTGTAAGGTCGGAAGCATCATTATTTTCCTTATCCTGATGAGTCAGAGAAACTTAAGTCAAAGAAACGAGTAGAGAGGTAACAGAGATGTTACCAGGACCACTGCTTAAAAGATTTGCTAATTATTTTGTTATGACTGTACACATTAGCTCCTATGATTCCCATCTAATCTTTGGACATGACATAGAGTCTGCAACATGAAAGGAATGAAAATACTTTCAAACGGGGAAAATGTGAAGGTGTTATTAACATTTCTGATAGCATATTCTAAGCTTAAGACCCTCATCCCTCCTTCAGAGATCCTCTTCAGCCTTATAACATGCTTAAGTAGATCAGACACATATCTCAGGCTGGTGACAAGTGGCTCTTCTAAAATCAAATCAAACTGAAAGACATCTGCTTACTCTGAAATGTCAATAATTTTCTACAAAAGGCAAGGGGAGTAGATTGGTTGGATACCTCCCAAGTATACCTGGAACACCTTATGTCAAACCTCTTCTGGGTCTTTCAACAGTTATTTCAACGTATCATCTGGCTTTTGTGGACAGAGTGATATCAGTTCTAACGTATATGTGGTGACAGTTGTTCAGTATAATCAGAATGGAACTTGAGTCTATGAAGGTTTTGCTGGGTTGTTTTGTTTTCTTTTAGGGAACATTTAGTACAGAGCTCCAAATCCAGGCCTGGGTTACACCTCCAGACAATGTAATTTGTTGTTCATCATATTTGTATTAAAAGTCTTTAGGAAAGTTCGCTAACTGGAGAACCACAGCTCTTTTTTTTCCCCCCAGTCACCTCTCCCCCCCTTTAGATTGTGTGTGTGTGTGTGTGTGTGTGTGTGTGTGTGTGTGTGTATGTTTGATCTTGGGATAGAAAAAGGTAAGGGCTAGCAACTAGGAATACTGGTCTAGAATCTACAACATGGTTAACAAGCTATGGCTAAAATCTGCCTACCACCTGTTATAAATAAAGTTTTATTGGAACACAGCCACACCCATCTTTTTCTGTGTTGTCTGATTGCTTTATTGCCACAATGGCAACGTTGAATAATTGCATGAGAGATGCTATGGTACCTGTTTAGTGTCTGACCACTTACAGAAAAGTTTGTCAAAGCCTAACCTAGATCATATTCCCAACAGTATGCCCCGAATCAGGTTGATAAAACCAGGTGAATTGCAAGCCGTTCTGGAGATACCTTGTTGAAGATAAGAATGATACACAGACACCGCAAGAATAGCCACAGTAAATCCAGAGGCAGAGAATTTAGGTATTTACTGCCGCCATGGAACATCTGAAAGAGATAGTAAGTTAGATTTCACTTTAGATGAACTTGCCCTCAGAGGTCCCAGAGGGAAATGGACAAATTCCTATTCATTTCTGTGTCCAAGGTATTTTACAGGGCCTGTGGCATGCAGTCATATATTAAATATGTGTTGGCTGAATGAATAGAGGCCTGTCAAAGGGCAATGGACACCACAAGTGTTACCAACCCACTGGGGATTAATAGGATACCATGTAAGACATCTATTCTAATGGTGAGTTAGTAGGATGGCAGCACATTTTCAGTTTCTCATCTCTTGCTGTTAAGCCCATTGGTCTGTAACCACCTTAACTGTCTCATTTTAAACTGTTGTCTTCTCCATAAGTACATGTTGTGGATAGACAATAGGCTTGAGTTTGATTAGGAGGGTTTCAAAGAAGGCATTCCTGATATGAATGATGTTACTGGAATAAATGACTAAGAGATGTTAATGAATTTCCTTTTCTGGCCTTTAAAAAATAATGGGATGCAAGCTCTTCTCTCTGAAAAGGTTAAAGAGCAGGGATGGGATTAGTCAGTTTAGAATATATTTATCACCGTTGGAACTTTTGTTTCTAACAGGGAGCACAGGAAAGAATAGATATTTATTAAATAGCTACAATGTGCCAAAATCATAATAGGTTGGTGCAAAAGTAATTGCGGTTTAAAATGTTAAAAATAATTGCAAAAACCGCAATTACTTTTGCACCAACCTAATAGTTATTTTAACCTTCACTACAGCTCTAAGGGTTAGGGACTGTTGATCTCATTTTGCAGAGAAACACACTAAAACTTAGAGAAGATGGAAAAGTTATGTAGTCACCTTGTGAGTGAACCAGCCAGGACACAGTAAAGGTCTAGTTGGCTCCAAAGTCAAAGCCTTTTCCAATGGATCATTGTAGCCTTTCTGTTCAAAAGTAGTTGGTCCTCTTCGTCCATTTTGAAGGCCGTTACTCTGCTTTTGAAAGTGGGGCTGCGGCTAGTTCTTAGGGTAGCACATGATTCTCCACATTCATATAGAGAGGAATTCTGATATTTTGTTCCATTTTCTTTCTTCTACTTACTTGGTTGTTTGTTAGGCTACTCCTTGTTCATCCTATAGAGTTTCAAACACTCTTAACTTTCTCTCAAAATAGATTGTTCTAAATCTGGGAAGCTGATGAAGTTGTAGATTTCTGAGCACTTCTAGGACCTGTGCAATTAGAAGCTCTGGGGAAGAGACCCAGGAATCTGAACTTATAACTGTCTCCCTTCTTCCCCGACCTCCCCTCATAAACATCAAGGAGACTGTCATTTAGAGAGTTGGCCCTTTCATGAACTAAGATTCAGGAACTCCTCAATTTGAAAATGTTATCCTAATTGGGGTTTTAGATTATATTTTCCTTTTTTTGTTTTAACAGAAACAGATTATTTTGTAGTTCTTTTTTTCCAAGGCTAGTTTAGTTAATATTTTTAACTACAATATGGCTGAACTGCGAAACACTGGCAGTGTGACAAGGGATATTTTTCAAATTGGAAATTTTGGTTGGTTCTATCTGGATCTTTAAACAAAGCCCGTCTGTTCTTGGTCTGCTCGTAAAGGTTCAATAACTCCTCCAAAACAAATCTCCTAGGTTACATATGACCTGGCCATTTATACCATCGGAGCATACAGAGCTCAGGAATGAGGATCTGGGAGAATTGCGATATTCAGTTCATTCCTGGGAAGTACGTTGAGGAGATAATCTGAGGTCGAGGTTTCGGGTATGGACTTTGGGGTCAGACGGACTGACATGTGAAACCGAGTTCTGCCCTATCAGTTGTGAGCACGGACAAGTCTGTAAAATAGGGATGTCTGTCTATAAGAACACCTTGCCAGGTACTATAGAAGAATCCCCATGCTTTTGTCAAGCATGCCCTCTCTCCTTGCTTCTCTTCTTTGCATGCCAGCACCAGAACAGGGTTCTGCATCTATCTAGCAGTTGACTCATCTTTAGCGGGGAGGTGTTTGTTGTTTCATTCCCTGAATTTTAGGGGAGATTGGTTATTATTCATAATTTGCATAAAAACCCAGCTGTGGCAAAAAAAAAAAAGTTCTTCCTCAGGGTATTCGAAAATGTTTTAAGCAAGCAAGTGTTGAAATGCCTTGGGAGGTATGAAAATGGCAGGTGATTCTCATTAGCCTCATATCATCGGAAACATTTAGTAAACGCCTACTTCCTATAGCCTTATGGTAGGCACTGTGCAAAGGAAACTGTACAGGGCTGGTCTCTGTCTGTGGAAGACTCGCTCTGGGAAAATCACTCAACAATATGAAAACACCACACATTCAGGTATCAGGATGGAAAGCCTGATTAAGTTGGTGCTCATTTTGGTGGTATTTGCAAGAGACACAAGAAGATACATTGTGGTGTGGAAGGGAAATTTTGCTCAAAGCCAAGCACATGAAGGATGCCCGCTAAAGACCTGAAGACTGAGTGAGTTAATGAGTCCTGGAGACTTCTTTCCCAAGGCAATCTCTGAACAGGATTCTGGGATATTATACTTCATTTTGAGAGAATTAGGTCCCTATACCCCGATGTGGAAACGTTGGGGCATCCTGTCTGTCATTTTTCTGCCATCCCCTTGTGTCGCTTTGACACACAGTCCATATTACTGCCCATTTTTCTTTTGGGAAGCAGCCAGAGAGTTCATTGCCCTGAGCCCTCACTCTGGCATTAATCTCCAGCTATGTGCTTTCACATCACTTCCTGTAAAAATCCATCTGTAGATCCTGTGCCTGACCTAAGGTTAGATGTCAGGGGAACAAAATATTGATTCTCATTTTGAATCACAATCGTTGTTATAAATAGCAAACTTCATAACCTGGTAGATCTTTGGGATGCAGAATGATGGATGAGCTCCTGTTGATTAAAAAAAAAAAAAAGTCCATAACTCTCAAACTATAGTTCAAGTTGAAGTAAACGATAATAATAAAGCACAACTACTACACTGCTGAATTATTCATGTTGATTATAAAAACCACACTATCAATGTCAAAGAAGCCACACTCCTTACATTGTATTAGTAACCAGTGTCTCAGGAATGGCCCAGCCCTAAGTGAAAAGGAACGATCGGGCACTGAATCAAGAGTATGCTAAAGAAGAGCTTAAGTTGAAGAAATTGCTGTAAGTGATAACTAGAAATGTTATTAAAAATAGAAATTATTATGAATCATTAATAGAAATAATTCTAGATGACTGTGCTTTGCTGCAAATGATAACCCGATGACAGCCTCCAGGTATTCCTGGCCTACGTCCCTAGTCCAAGCTAACCTTAACACCTAACTGGGCTCCTCCTTTCTCCATTTCTGCCGTTCTCTAGTTTATTCTCCTCTCCGCAGCCAAAATGATCCTTTAAAAATGTTGTCAGTTTCTGACATGCCTTGATCAGATCTCTCCTATGCCTTCCCAGCTCACATACGAGGAAATCCAATCTCCTTACCTTATACTCCAAGGAAACCCTTACATGATCTGGCCCCTACCTGACTCTCTCTATTCATCAGCCTCTAGGCTATAAGCACAGGACTTTCTTGTGGTTCCTCAAACACACCTAAGGCTTTGCACTTGTACTTTCCTCTGCTCCCAGTATACACGCACCTCCCTCCTCAGCTTATTTCATCTGCTCAGAGACTCCTTCTAAGGCCATCCAATCACTCTTTTACAGCAGCACCCTGCTTTGTTTTCATTCTTATGTAGATAGGAAAATATCAAACAGTCTTATTGGTAGGATTGATTGTCTTTCTTGGTAACATACAGGCTCTGGTAGGTAACTAAAACTTCACTGATCTGATACATTTCCCTCTCTCAGGATAGAAATCTAAACCATCCCAAAATGGTGGTATCCTTAAATTTTAAGAGAAAAGAGCCATTTCAGACCTAATATTGACTGTTATGCTGGGGTCCAGAAAGGGTTTTCTGTGATTATGCAAATCTTTTGGCTCTCAGATGCAGTGAGCTCATTGTATATTAGTAAATATTTATAAAGCACTCTGTATTGACTAAATGTTTCACAATCAGATTGATTAGTGATTCCTCCTAGCAACCTTGTAAGGTCAATCAACATTATTAAAGAACACCTCAGAGAGGTTGGGCAACTTGCCCAAGGTCATTCAGCAGGTCACTGGCAAAGCCTGCATTGCCAACTTCATAGCCCATTACTGTGACAAGCCCTGGCGTTGAATCCTATTGGAAGGGTGACCCCAAATCGCTTTTCTTGTAAGCTAGGCATATAAACACTAAATGTTCTCAAGGGAGAGACGTGTATAGGCCTTCAATTGAAGGAGTTATTGGTGCAATTAGAAACTGGAGCCAGCTATTGAAAATTGAAAATGCTGCTTAATGGAGAAGAGGGCGTGCCATTTTTGAGAGAATGAGAGAAATATAGTTTAAAAAATAGGAATTAAAAAAGTAGGGAAGTGTGTAGAAAATGAATTTGGGTGTTGTTTTTATTTGTTTGTTTTTTGTGGGGGAGGCAATAAATAATAAGTTATAGGGCAAACATATTTTAGAACGAATCTGGACCATGGTTTCAGAAATAAGTTCTGTTCAGAAATAAGTTGAGTTCTCCAAAACAATATGCCAGCGAGTCACCTCTGTAAAGCAGTGTTTTCCGATGTTTGAGGAGAATGAAATCTGGTTTTCAAATACGTTTTATTACGATTCTTGAAGCCCAATGTGTACACAAGTTCTGACAGTTCCATTCGTGAACTTGTTGCAACGCTGTTGCTAACCTTTCTTAATTTTCTAAATTTTTTTCCTTTTAATTTTTTTCTTTTCTCTGTTTTATTGCCAGTACCCAGAATAAGGCCTAGAATATAGGAGACACAATATAATCAATCACTGAATGAATGAGTGAATGGACTATCATACTATGTTTCTATACTACATTTCTAATAATTAGATGAGCTTCACAGAGGCCACACATTATGCCCGGTTTTGAGAGTCAGACTTGGACCTTTGGTGAACATTTTGTAGCACCAAATATTTAGGTGCCACCCACCAGGGCCATGGAAAGAGGCAAGCCAAAAAGGTTCTGAGTGTTTTAGTTAATACCAGGTTCATCTTGAAGCCTTTAAGAATTCAGAGATGGGACTATAGTGAGATGTGGATCGGACTGCCAGTTTTTCCTGGATTTCTTTGCTTTTTAAATAAAATTGGAAAAGCTAAGGGCACTAGGACCTGGCAATTCTCCTGGTACTTGCAGACAAATGTCATGTGGTCCGGAGTGATGGTGTAGGTTAGAACTTTATCCCCAGTCAGCTGTACCATCCAGATTTTGTGAAACAGTATTATATGTGGATATCACTGCATGCAGACTGGAGGGGATAAAGATTAATGACTGAAGTGTTCATGGGCTTTTCTTTTAAATCTCTCTTCCATGAAGGATTCTAGGATACATTCTCTGTAAGCATTATATGTACTTTTTTATCGTTAACATCCTTTTTGACTGACTATGATCCCCAATCCTGGTCCCATTCTCAAATGTAACTATAACTTTCAGTTTTGTGTGATCCTAAAGTGTAGTTGTGTGCAGTTTCTTATGCAGCTAACCCTCTAGTTTTCGTTTTTGTTTTGGAGGAGAATCAACTTTTTCACATACTGTATTGCATTCTGTTCTTGCAATATTGATTATCAGATGGCTAGGTTCTATTAATTTTTTTCTCTGATAAGATGAAAGTCCTTTTCATATTTGATAACCTAGAATAGCGAGAAATGTCAGAGCACAAGAATAAGAAAACTTGATTGTCTTTTCATTGGATGTCATCTGAATGTTTGACTTACTTTATTCTGCGTTCCAGCCTCTTCATCTGCAGAATTGTTTGGTTGGACTTATTGTATTCTGTGGAAACTATACTTTATTGATCCCAAGAGATTGTGTCAAAGTGTTAAAGAGTTACTAAAATGGGGAAACTAGGGTGCATGTAGGGGTAGATTGGGGTGGAAAACAGGTGTTTCAATGAGGATAAATCCATATCTGCTTATTATATAATTAGACTAGGGCTTAAATTCTCCCACTTTTTTTTTTTTTTTTTTTTTTTTACCTTGAACAGCAATGGAATCATCTAAGACCTTCCTGAAGCTCTAACATTCTAGAATTTTTAGCTTTCCTCAAAGTAATAGATAGGGACCAAAAAATTTTAAAAGGAGATATTATCAGACATTGCAATGATATGCAGTAATGAACACACCATGTTTTCTGACCAGGCTTAATCATTTTACCCTGAAAGGAGCTAAATAGAAAACAGACAGGATGTAACAGACCGAGAGGATATACATACTCCAATGCCTGGTTGTCTCCTACAATTTTAGGATGACATTTATCACTAAGCCTAACTTCTCAGAAATGTCTTATAGCTCTCATTACCAATGTAGTATTCCCCAACACTCCTCCTGCTACAGGAAAGCTTGACTGTTACAATCGAGGCTAGAGATCAGCTGGTTCAGTCCTCTCCAATTACCTATGAGGAAGTAATTCACTCATTTATTTTTACTTCACTTCAATTTTAGAAAACTAAAGGCAGCAAAGGCTCAATTATGTACCATCATGTGAGGCCGAGGCTCCCATCATCGATGGAAAAAAACTTAACAAGATGACATAACACCCAGAAAGCAACTTCTACAACTTAGATAATTGGATCCATTTAATATATCCTATTGCTACTACTAAATGTTTAGTTGCTTGTGCTTCCAGAATTCACTTTTTGTAATTTTCACTTGTGTGTTCTGGTTGAAGGGCTAGGAAGACCAAGTCACACTGGCTTTATTTGATCAATATTTTCCTTAATTTTGCATTTTTCCAGGCAAGCCATCCACGGTGCTCCTTTAGCGAACCAGCGTGCCATGTGAGAGGAGAATGCAGCATGCAGGCAGACCTAGCACATGACAATGAGCAGTTGCAGCTTAAATTCATTCTGTAATAAGGATTCTAAAACAGGAAGATGTATATATGAGGTCTGACAATTCAGTTTGCAAACTTGTCTCAATGATGTTGCTAGCCTTTTTTGATATCAGAGAGATTATTTATTATGAATTTGTACCAACTAGACAAACAGTTAACCAAGTTTACTATTTGGAAGTGCTGAATAGGCTGTGTAAAAAAGTTAGACGACCTAAACTTTTTGCCATCAATTCATGGCTCTTGCATCACGACAATACACCAGCTCACACGGCACTGTCTGTGAGGGAGTTTTTAGCCAGTAGACAAATAACTGTATTGGAACACCCTCCCTGCTCACCTGATCTGGCCCCCAATGACTTCTTTCTTTACCTGAAGATAAAGGAAATCTTGAGAGGAAGACATTTTGATGACATTCAGGACATCAAGGGTAATACGACGACAACTCTGATGGCCATTCCAGAAAAAGAGTTCCAAAATTGCTTTGAAGGAAGGACTAGGTGCTGGTGTCAGTGCATAGCTTCCCAAGGGGAGTATTCTGAAGGTGACCGTAGTGATATTCAGCAATGAGGTATGGAGCACGTTTTTTAAGATGAGTTTGCGAACTTAATTGTCCGACCTTGTATATATGCCATTTTCATGTCTCGTACAGTACATTCTTCACAAGTAGGGGGAAAGTCTGTGCTGGTCCCTAGTACCATCAGCACCTTTGGAATCTTGCTTTATTAAGTGCTTGGACTAGGATCTTCATTCAAATGGAAAATTGGCTAGAGGAGGCTAGTCGGCAGATGTTATAAACAGCGGTGGTTCATTGTTTGGGAGGCATGTGATCTGATTTCTGGGACCTCCACTGGAAGATTCCATTTCTTTCCAGACAAATTATTCTATCTTTCTGTAGCAAGTACAGTACTTAAATGGATGAGCCATCTTATCTCTGTATTAAGTAGGCTGGCTTTGGAAACCACTTGTCAGCGTTTGAATGCAGGCCCTACTATACTGTTACCGCTGTGTGGCCATGGATGGGTTGGTCATCCTCTTTAAGTCTCAGTCTCTACATCTACAAAATGTGGGTCATACCAGAACTTAACCCACAGGGTGTTATGATAATTAAATGAGGTAATTCTTGTGAAGTTCTTGTTAGCCCAGAGTTGGGTATGCTTTAAGCATTCAATAAATGCTCACTATTATTATTCATAAACTGGCACAGTCAGTTCTGAGTGTAGGGTAATGCAGCCTATTAAGATGTGACTTTAGCAATGATGATGGAAGTTCTTTGTGTTGGATTAGAAATATCTGGGGATTAGGGTTATAACAAATAGAGAGAACCCTTTATGAAGCTGAACAGACAGACCCCTCTCCTTCTAAATTTATCTTCACCTGTATAACTGATCAATGCATATTATGTCTTTCTTTGCTATATTTACATACAATATTTTAATAAATTAATACACAATACATTTTACATATACATTTGTATGAGTTCTGCCTAAGTAAGCCCCAAATTTATCTTATATTTATGTTTCATAATTACTTCTGCCTAACAAACTCAGCAGGGAGCCCTGGAGTTTCCTTGCCTCGTCAGCCTCCAAAAATGCAAAAAACAAATGTGCAGTGTCTCAGATTCTATCCTCTCATAATAGAGGAGACTATTTCAGAGTAGTGTGTTCAGTCAGTAACATTGCCTGAGCTCCTCTGGATGGTTAGAAGAAGCTACAACAGTGGAGAAAGGGAGAGAAGAGCAAGCGGAAATGCATCTTGTTCTCTCTCTAGTAGATGGCTGTCAGGTGGGGGACATCAGATCCATAAATGGTAATTTGTGGCACAGTATAAAAAATATGCGGAAGAGGTTCAAATGCATTACATGGGTTATAAAGGAGAGGGTCATTCCATGTAGCAGAGGGATGTGAGAAAGCGCCATGAAGGAAGGAAGAGTTAAGTGCAGCCTTTGGGTATACAAATTAATTTAGATGGGTAGAAAAAAGAGTGAAAGTATAAATGGGAACTAGTCCTGTCTTCAGAGAACATAGTCTATTAGCACAGAAAACTGTGAACATTGACAATTTCCATGTAGAGGGGTCTGAGATGTTGTAGAAGAAGAATCAAGACCAGTAGTCAACTGGCATCAGCACGCATCTCCGGGAAGGTGACTGTCGAGTGGGATCTTGAAAGATGAAAAGGATTCTGTGCCCTCACCACCACTATCAGTTTGTCTGTTAGCAGGGGTATTGGATTTGCAAAGACACGGAGGCATGAGAGACGTTGCATCTGTAAGAAAGAACAAACCTGTGCTACTGTAACAAGTTCTAGCCATGGCAGCGATGGTAGTGGCCTGCCCAGGGAAGGAAGTAGAACTGAAGAGGAGGGTACAAATAAGAGCGAATGGTGACAGACAAACGTGTGTGTGTGTGTGTGTGTGTCAGAAGGAACTCATGGATATCACACAGTTGAAGAGCATACTCTTCCTTGTACCTGTTTCTGAAAAAGCTGAACAGGAGACCTCTGCTTAAATTAATTTGCCCTCCCTCCCTCCAGCAAAGTAGTCAGAGATCCAAGTATCAGTGCCAATTTTGGCTATTTTTAAACTAGAAAATAAACTGGAAGATATTTCCGAGGTGAAGGTAATCCTTATCTTTAATATTATCTGTAGTATAGATCCACAATTTTACCTGTAGCAGGAATACATGGCGCGTGCGTACCAATGGGCTGTATGCTGTAGCGCCTCCTTTTCCATGGATGCGTATGATCACAGTCAAGTACGTTCAAGTTTCTGATCTCAACCCCTTATATGATGGAACCATCAATGACACACCCTAATGTGCCGCAAGGAAAAGGACAATGGCACAGAAAGACCAGAAAGATGAGAGAGAACATTACAGCTTGTCAACACATAGGTACCCATCCTTTATACTAAAAAAAAAGAAAAGAAAAAAGAAGAATTCCAAATTCCAAATTCTGTGACGTATGGTGGAGTGAAAATGTCTTTATAGCTCATTGACATGCTTCCCCCTAATCCCACTGTTTAAAACCCCCTCTCCCTCTAATTCTGCAAGTTAATCTGGGAAGCTCAGGGAATCCACGGAATAGAGGGAAGCTTGTTCAATTCAGGATGCACCGTTAACATCTCAGCAGCACATTTAAATTATATGTTCAGGCTGACAGGCGAACGTATTTCAGAAGAGCAGAATCCTTAGAAAGCCGGAGACAGTTTCCTTCAGCCCCACGTCATCGTTTGATGTAGATCGCCTGTTATATTCTCGAGGTATTATGAAAATGGATTTGGAGATATTTTCTTGACAGTGGGTAGACTAATGGAATCTGGTAATGTATTTAAAATGTGCAGGGGTTTGTTATAAAATGGTAACAGAAATATCAATGGCACTGACAGGATAAAAAAATGTATCTGTCAATGAATGATAATGAAGTTATTTAAATGTCAACTCACTCACAAACATTTTCCAAACCCTAGATGATTCTCATTGCTTTAACCTCATGCATCCTATGTTATGAAGGAGCAGTCTGCGATGTTGCTCCTGTGCCTTTGGCTTTAGAAGCTATTTTTATGCCACCAAATGCACTAGGAGTAATGAAAGTGGCAGCTCTTAATGATTTTAAGAAGCAAAACACAGAAGCTGCAGCTGCCTGATTTAGAGGTGAACTCTGTTCCGCTTTCAGGATGTCTTCTTGGTGCTGCTTGAGTAATGTTGCGGTGCTTCCTTTCCCCAAGCTCCCCTCCTTGAGTCTTTATGACCTTGGCAGTGTGACTTGCTGTGTCTGGGTTAGGGTACCTTTCCTCTCTGGGACCTGGAGGTGCAGAAGTAGGAGCTCGGGTGATTTGGATTCTTTCTAAATTCTTTTGAAGAAGTAGCCTGGCTCATCTCTGGTTCAAAGAGTGTGCCCATAAGCATCAGGCATCCGTTCACCTTCTTTATGCAGAAGGCACCTGCTATGTGCCAGCCCTGTCCTGGGGACTGGGAACAAAGATGTATTCACTCACTGCCCTTATGGTACTTGGAGTCGTCAGGAAATCGATGTCAGGCAGAGGTTTCTTGATTAAAAAGCAGAAAAGCTTGGAACGTGCCCACCAGCCTCATCCCACATCATCCCACACAGCTGATAGCGGAGACTGCAGTAGTTCGTGCCAGACAGTGTGAGCTTCTTAAATTGACTTATTAGAAATCCAGTGGGCCACACAAGAAGAACAGGCATCCATTAAGCCAGCCAGTTGGTCAAAATCAAATTGTGAGCACCTGCCGTGTCCGGGCTGCTCTTCTGAGAGCTAGGAAACCAGCAGTGAACAAAATAGACATCTTTTCCTGCTCCCGTGGAGCTTACGTTCTGGTGGGGGAAGATAGATAACAAAAAACAAGGAGATGTATCAGATGGTGGTAAATATACCCTAAAGAGATCCAAAAAATAGGCTAAGGAGGGTCGAGTGTGCTGGGGGAGTGGGAGGGGTTGCTATTGCATACAGCCTGACCATTGTCCAGAAAGAATTGAGGAGCCCTCTGTCCAGGTATCTGGGGAAAGAGCTTGCCAAGTACAGGGAGTAACAAGGCTAGAGTGGGCAGGGGTGGGGGCAGGCAGAAAAAAAGAGAGGGATTAAGGGTTGCACATCTCACAATTATATTGTAAATCTGATAGAGAAACATGTAAATGCAACTTGGACATAGCAAGTTTGGAGTTGATTTGTTGAGGAAACCAGGGCACAGACTCATTACTCAGTTAGCCAGCAAGTGCCTGAGTCCAGTTCTGTTTGATTTCAAGTTCTGTTCGGGCGTGGCACCTTGGTAACCTTCATGAAACATCATCGAATCATTCACTTTGTCCGTATTTCTAGGCTTCCCAGGAGCCAGGGTAGACCAGATCAATGACAAACGTTCTTCTTAGATTGTTCTGAGAGTTTGTGCTTGTACTTTTCTTAAAAGTGATTCTCCCTGGCAGGCCCTCTGTCCTTTTACCTGATATGAAGAGCCAGCTTTTGGTCTACGCCATGTAGAGAACTTTGAACAATTTCAGTTCATGTTTCTTTTACTGAGAAATGCAAAACTAGGTTTTGTAAATATATTCTCTTTCCCTCTTGTAGTTTTGGAGCGCGTATGTGCAGCATGGGGTTAAAGATGCCTGCTCTGAAGTGGCAGCCTCAGTGAGGGCTGCATCTTGCAAGTTCTGTGGCCTTGGATAGGCTGGTGATATGTCTGGGTCCTCCTTATCTGTAACACCTGGTTAGTATCAGTGCCCATCTCCTGGGATTCTGCATGGAAAGAGCTTAGATCATGTGTGTACCCAGAAAACATTCATTTTTAGTTTCTGTTAAGTTTCTTAAGCATAGTAGTCTATTCAGCAATGGAATCCTGGCTCATGTTATAGAAGCAGAGTGCAGAATCTTTAACTCTCAAATTTCAGTTTTTACCCTTACCTCTCTGATCCAAGTCCCACACAAAACTAGCACATAGCCTTTAAAATATGATAGTCTAAATTTGCTTACATCTAAAGGAAGTAATAGCTTCATGAATATCTTCTCAGCAAACTAAATCTCGGTCATTTTCAGTGGTTGAGATTTTTCCTTGAGGGTTCATGTTACAGATTTTCTTAAGTGTTGTGCAAAGAATACAAAAAACAAAGTAAAACAACAACAACAACAAAACACCACGAAAAACTGAATAACAGCTATCATTTATAGATTGTTTATTATATGCCAACCATTGTGCTCAGCACTTTTTATGGTCTAATTTAGTTTACAAATGATTCTGTGCTTATTTATTATTTCATTTGATTGCATATGATTATAAAAGAGGAAATCCGGTCACACATTTTATTTCTGCCACTCTTTGTAGAAACTAGTCATGGCCTGTATTGATTTTTTCTTCGAATATAATGGGAGATTGCCATCTCAAAGAGATCCTAACTTCTTGAAAGGCAGTTGCCATGTCTTTGATGTGGTTCCTCTACCCCTCACAGCAACTCATTTTAGCTCTGTGCATATGGTAAATAAATAAAGACACACTTTCAAATATTCTAAAAGTCACTATTTAAGATATGTTTGTAAAAGGGTAAAGTAAGGATTAAGGATCGGAAGATAAAACAGGCAAGCCTTGATTTAATCACTTTCATATTTATTTTCCTAGAATACTTATGTTTTAATGTTTTAGCTTTTTCTCGTACAGCATAGGTGTTGACAGAAGTTCTGTTTTTCATCTGTAGATAAGTTAACGTGTGGGGGGGGAGAAATTGAAAAAAAATGCGTGTGTTAGATTGTTCTGAAAAAATCATACAGGTTGAGAATTCAAGGATGCTTATGTTATATCTTAAGTATGTCTATGATTTTGTGTGACACATAATTTTTAAAGATTGTTTCAGGTTTTTTGTTTTGATTTTTGTCTTTACAGGAATAGTCACTGTGTGGTTAGTGTAGGCTGGCATTTCCATTTGCAAATTTGATTTGTTTTAAACAGTTTTTTTGTTCCCCTTTTCTTATGAAGCCAAGATCCATCATCTTTCTTTTCTTTTTTAAATCTTTGATATTGTGTTCCTCAAGGTATGTTGTTGAGAACACTAATTTCATTATGTACCCCTCAAGAATGAATCCTATAACCAAATATATTTGGAAAATACTATACGGCATAGGCATTTAAGAGGTTTACAGTATAAATTATAATTATATATATATATGAATAATGAAATTGGTAAGTTCAGAAATAAAAGAACATCAAATGTTGTTTAATCAAGCATTCTCTACCATCGTTTTGGTCTTGGATAGCATCACTCTACCCCATACCTAGGGATGATACTGAAAATATTTTAACAGCCAGTACTTTGGCTCAGCAGCTAGCCTGCTGCTCAACTGTCTGTCTCTGCTCTGCTCTTTCAGAGCCCACATCCCTAGGACACTGCAGTTCCCATAGTTGACCATGCGAAGATAACTGGAAGCATCTGTTAGCTGTGAAGAAGGTTTGCAGATGGGCACTAAGAATTACCTTCCAGGGTGCAGTGCCTCCTCCAAGGTCATTGTCTCCTTCACTGGGATTGGCTTAGACACTGACCAGTCAGAACAGGTGCTTCCCTTAGGGTTGGACCAAGTTCCTTGAGGACCTCTGTTGTGCCAGCCCACAATCTTTTGGTTGTTGGACTGTTAAAGAGGATCTAGGGAGTCTCCAGGGGAGAGGCCCTGTGGTCAGGCTGGCACAAGTGCTACTCAGAGAACTTCAGTGCAATAAATATTTACCAACTGGCTTGCAAGTGGTGGATTTTTTCATTCCTATACCATTGTATCAATGTATCCCAGCTTAATGTTAGTATTACCCATGATACATGTCAACACTCTAGCTAATTCTAATTCTGTGGGACAACCTTGGGTAACTGCTAGTCTGTGCTGTTTTGGGTTTGTGGAAATGCAGCATTTTTCTCTTACTGTCTTGATTATTAGAGTGCCATAATGTTGAAACATGTAACTTTGCTGGAATTGATAATTAACGCATTTTGATTTAGTTTTTGAGCTTTGGAAAACCAAGGGGCAAGAGATAGTGCAAAGAGTTGTGGCAGAGGAGATAGTGCAAAAAGTTGTGGCAGATACCTTGAAGGATCTAGATTGGTGATGTTATAATGAGACAAAAGTGTCCAATAACATGCTGTAAGCTCTCTGGGGAAAAAAAAAGGTGCTAACGTAAATCTGAGCTACTCCATTCTCAATCATCTTATATTGGGATTTTAGTTAAATAGACACACACACACACACACACACACACACTCTTACACAAATGGGGATGATTTCATGTAGAATCCTTATAATTCTTATTTCCCTTTGTAGAATGTGTTTATTGAATGTAGAAATATTCATTGAGTAGGTCAGGGATCAAATTAATAGCAATTGTTTTAAAAAAACGAATCATCACCTTTTTATAGACTTCTCTAGCTTCCTTTCCTATTGCTTCACTAGGAAAAGTGAGCCATTTGCTTATCTCCAACATAGTCTTACTGATTTCCACCTATCACTAGACAAAAAATATTAGGGCAGCAGTGTTTGCACATTTTATCCTCCTCCCATCGACCCCTCTCCCCCAGTAAATTTTTGCATCTACCAGTATTTGTTTGTTCCTGAACTTGGAAGTATTGTTCAGAATAATGAACATAAAAAGGTATTCAATAAAGGGAGCTAGAGAAAGGCTAGTGAAATTTTGGAGACAAACAGGTCCTAGTAAGAAGAGAAACTTCTTACCTATCCTTCTTACTTCTTACTTAACTCCAGTAAGGCCAGGATAACAACGGGGGAAAAAATGCCAAACACCGAGATTGGACTGAGTAAGGAAATAAGTCTCAGATATTTCTTAGAGAGTAGGAGGAAATTTCACATTGGCATGAGTTTGGGGAGAAAAATATGGATATGGAAGGAGGATTTAAAGAAATGTGTTGTGGTCCATAGATAAGGCCTCCTTTGAAAAAATTTTGGAATGTTCTTCAAGTGTTCTTGGATAGCAAGCCAATGTTTCTTTGACTGGGATAGAGCACATAATTCTATTGAAGAAAGCTGGTTGTATGTTTGCATTACACATGGTACCTTCTAGTTTATGACTTCTTACCACCTCCCTTTTCTAAAGTCCTATCCATTTTCCATTTTAAAGGCCCATAGTTCTTCCCAAAAGCTCTGCATAACAGCCCAATATTCAGTGATTTGAAGTGTCATCTAAAATCTGTAAAGTATTGAGTATTTATAATATATACAGATATGTAGATATATTACACATTATATAACAGTATATAATTGTGATAATACAATGTTATCTATACTATTTACATATGTATGCATGTGTGTGTGTATATATAAACTTTAGAGGGAAAATGCCCTGGATCCCCAGCTAGAATAAATTCTTAATTATGTAATTCCAGAATCACATTACACAGCTTTCTTGCTCTGATGCCTGGTCCAGAATAGATTCTTAACGCATGGTGATGAGATTGTTAACACGAGCTTCTTCTATTTAGTCTTTCTAGCCTATAGGAATTTGTAACTTTTATCAATATCAGAAATGAATTTTTGTGTTGTTCTAATTGAACTTAGAATACTTTATTTTCTAAACCTTATTAATTTGTATCTGTATCATTGCATTTAAATGTATTATAAATTTACATGTCTGCCTCTCAAGTAAATCTGTTGGATTCTGGAGAATAGGGGCGATGTGTTGTATCTGAGTACTGAGCACAGGGCCTTGTGCATTTCAGGAGCTCTACAAAGATGAAAGAATGAATGAATTGCATTGGGAATCTCCTATATGTAAAAAGAAGGCCGAGAGGAATTTTTATATCTGTTCTTTAAATTAAAAAAAAGAAAAAGCTGTGGTATCATATAAGTAACACATGACTTAGGGCCAGAATACCTGATTCTAGCTGGCCACTTATCAGTGTTTTCCTTTGAATAGGTCACTTCTTTCAACTACTGTCTTCAAATACAGGTATTATTCTCTACTGAACATGGTTGTAATGATGATCTAATAAGATTACAGTTCTAAAATATATAATAGACTTTCATAGATAAGGTGATTAAGGCCTATTCAGTTTGAATTAATAAGTTATTGAGCAATGGCTAGATAAAGATGAGAGACTATCCAAAAAGACAGGATCTGTGTCAAAAACTAATGTCCCCCCAACGCCAGGTTGCTTACCCCTGGAAAAGGCCATTGAGTAGGACTGTGAAATTTCACATATTATTAAGACATTTTCTTAATCTTAAATAATAGGAAAAGACTGCATGACCTTTGAAGAGACTGACCCACCATATATTCTATGACTCATGAAAGGAAAAACAATTTGTAGATAAATCAGGAGAACCTGCTTTTCCACTGTGCCAAGTTAAAGCAAAAGTTTGGAAATGTCAAATCTAAGTAAAAACTCTTTATTTCTTGGTCAACTCAAGGGACACCGTCATCTCTTAATCTTTTAAAATTAACCACATCCTTTATGCAGTGTGCATACGTTAAGGAGCAGTAGAGAGATGGAGTTTTAATTTTTACCAATTTAATTTAAATGCAAATGTTACCCACTCACATGATGCTGCTGTGTACATAATTAAGCATCATTATAGACTACATGAATCATTTAGAAATCTCCTGAGAGCCATTCTATTATGTAAAACATACATTATACTGACAAGCAGCCAAATGACGTATACTTCTGTCCTCATTAATGCTCCTTTTGAATTACAGGTCAACCGATTATGGGACAACCTATGAGAAGCTAAATGATAAAGTTGGGTTGAAAACAATTTTAAGCTATCTCTACGTGTGTCCTACCAACAAGCGTAAGGTAAGAAATGTATATTCAGCATGCTACTTATTCATGACGTGACTTCTGTCTTGGTTGGCTAACCTCTCTAGCCACCTAGAAATCCATTACAGTTAAGCTTTAAGAGATGTGAAGATGAGGTGATGGATGTTAAGATGGTAAAATGTCTGACACATCGTAATTTTCAGATCAGCAGCTGTGACTCCACGTAGGAGGGAGAGGGGTAGGCATATCACCATTTCCAAAAGGCAGCTACAGGGAATGACTGTTGTTGGTTGGACGTTGCTGTCTCTCTTGTGAGAGTTCTGACCAATTGGTGAAGAATCAGAGTGAGCCTTGACAAAACAGAAGCAAACATGGGATTTTCATCTGATATCTCCCATTTTCCCTTGACATGGAATTAATAGATTAACTGGAATTGAAGTGACTGCATTGTCCTGCAGCAGGTTGGAAGTTCATTTCTAAAGTTCATTTAACCTGCATACAAATGCCAGGATGGAGGCACTGCCAGAAGGAGACTTGTATTAAGAGATCATCATAGAAAAAACCCTAGGTTTGCAGATGAGAAAACTAAGGTTTAAAGAAAGGGAAAGGTTTTCCCCCGTTGCAGAGTTATGAGCACAATTGGGACTAGAATTCAGGTTTCTTGGTTGGCAATCATACTGTTTCTACTATGCTATACTGCTCCTGTTAAGAGGGTTTATCTACTCTTCAGAGAGAAATATTATTTTCTTAGGAAGAAAGTATTTGCTTTTAAATAAAAAAGACCTATTAGTCTTAGAAGGAGAGTGGTGGTCCATTCATGGTTTGGTTTTAAAAACTTGTGTTGTTAAATTCTGAATTCTGATAACATTTTTGGGTATTACATGAATTGCATGAGATAACAATACCCATAAGGAAATAGAAAAGTATGGTCCTTTTCATATGTTCTAAGCCATATCCTGTTGTGATGGCAGCACTGATTTCTAGATTCCAATTTCACATCTGTCAGTCATTACTGTTAGTGACCATGGGTACATTCTACATTTTGTTGTCTGGACTGTGGAAGGTGGATGAGAACATCTCTAAATAGTTATCTTCAATGCTGGCTGCACATCCAAAGTGCAAGCCCTGGTCCCACCCTTGTTGCTCTGGATTAGGACTCAGGTAACTACCGTGAGCAAGATCCGCAAATGCTTCTGGTATGTATCTAGGATGAAGGACCCCTAATGTCACAGGAAATGTTCCCTCTGGCTCTAAACATTTTAAGTTCTTCAGTAGAAGCAGCATAGCTTACCAGTTGTGCGTAGACTAGTGTGGGGACAGAGCCAGGAGAGCAGTTTCCAGCCTCTCAGCCTCACATGGAAAGGTGCTGGCTGGGGTAGTAGATGGCTATCAGCTGTAATCAGATGGCCATCCACTGTGGCTGGTTGGCCATCAGCTTTTACCGATTAGCCATTAGCCATTAATATAACTGCTGTGGCTATGCTGGCAAGGGGGTTGGTTGGTTGGTTGGTTTGGTTGGTTGGTTGGTTGGTTGGTTGGTTGGCTGGCTGGCTGGGTGGCAGAGAAGTGGAAAGCAGATTGCAGATCGTGTGGAGCCTGCTTTCTGTGTCCACAACCCAGCCACCAGCGAGAACATAGTGGTATGACTCCCCTATCTATGGCTCCGTGGCTGTTCCTTTTTGGCCTCACCATGTCCTGCGTTCTGATGTAGGGAGCAGGAGCCGATTCCTTCATGACAACTCTAGTCAGATGGCTTGAGTAAAACCCCAGCTAAACCAATTAACAAGTGAACAACTATGGGGATTTACTTTATCTCACCAAGCACAGTGTCATCAAGCTTAAAATAGGAGATAATTACAATATCTACCTCATGAGGAAAGTTGTGAGGCTTATGTGAAACAAGGCATTTCAAATATTTAAAACAGAATTGTTAAGGTTTAATCAGTGTTTTCTTTTCATTTTATTCTCCGTTTTTCACCCCTCTCCTCCTCCTCCTTCATATAATTATCGGAGGCAATAGTAGTGATTATCCTCAATGAATAGAAGTATTCATTAGAACTTTCTACAGTGGTAGAAATGTTCCTCTGAGCTGTCCAATACTGTAACCACTAACCACTTGGGGCTATTGAGTGTTTGAACTATGGCTAGTGTGATTAAGGAACTGGATTCTATATTTCATTTAATTTTAATTGATTTAAATGCAAATGCCCACATATGGCTAATGGTCACAGTGTTTGACACCACAGTTCAGTAATGTCACCCTCAACTCTATGGTGATGGAAGGAGAACTGACTCTGGATGGTGAACACACCACGTGATATATAGATGATGTAATACAGAATCGTACACCTGAAACCTATGTAACTTTACTAACCATTGTCACCCCAATAAACTTTAATTAAAAAAAAAAATAACGTCACCCTCACACACTTAGAGATACACCCTGAATATTCCTATCATCCCCTCACTGGCTGATTTCTTGCCCATCATTAACAATTGCATGTTAACAATTTTGATCTGTGTATAGTCCTAAATTGAGGAGCTGAACTTAAATTGAGGAGCCTTTATTTTTATAATGATATTTAGTTATGTTTCCTGGCTTTCAATCAATTCTTATAAGCCCTATTGATTTTTCCTCTAGTTCACATTTTTAAATAAATTTCATTTACCAATCTACAAACTGTAGTGCCTACAGTTTCTCTTTGTAGGATACAAAGAGAAATAAGACAGCATTCTGCCCTCAAAAGTCGTGTATTCTAGTAATAAATGACATGACTTTTTGTACTTGAAAGGTCTCTTGACTCTGCTTCCACCTAGTAGGTGACTTTGGGTGAGTCATTTACATTTTTTCATTTGTAAAGTGATGTGGGCAAAAACAAAGTGATTTATAGCTGGAAGAGACCTGAAAATCGTCCTAATCTAGTGATAGCCTCGGTTTTATTGATGCCATTAGAAAGGAATATGATTTTTAAAAATAAGATGCACAATATTGGATGTGAGCATGGGTTTTTCTTTAGCAGCAAAATATATGGTGGTGATCTGGACATTTCAAATTTGTTTGCCTTGGCAGGACTTAAAGAGTGAGACACTCCAGTCCTGATGTAGCTCCTAGGACTGGAAGGAAAGCTTAGATGGAATCCAGCAAGGAGCACTGCCACCGAATCCACTCATGTCAATACACCAGTGTCAGTCAGGCTGCCTACTTCATCCATAGTTATCTGGAGGTTATGAAAGAGGGTGCTGGGCAGTGAGCATTTAGCTGAAATCAAGACTTGGCGGACCCTATCTCCGGAGAAAGAAAAATCATTGCCCATGACTGTGAGAGAACAATTTCCTTTGGGCCAGTTACCTTCCAGAAGTAGAGTCGGGCCGGAGCTGTTTAAATCAGTGTTTTGGGGTAAACCTAAGAAAAAGGATCTTTTCCTCTATAGATAAACAAGGCCTTCAGGGTCACTTTCTGTAATGTTGATCGATTTAAGAAATAGTGAAGGACGATGGAGGTCTTTACAATGGTGCACAAATTCAAGAAAGTTGACAAAGCAGTAAATGTGTGTAGTTTTTCTACTTATGAGGTGAATTTATCACCATGCAATAGGTATCCCACTTCTCCGCTGCCAAAGGGACATACTTGGACTAAAGAGATGGTACCTGCATAACATTTTAAAGTATGAATATATTTCCCCAATCAATGAGAATTTATATATTTTAAAAAAGAGGAGAAAGAAGAGGAGGAGGAGGAGAAGGAAGGGAAGGTCAGGCTTTATTAATTATGTAAAACAAAGGCACTTGCGTTCCTTCCAATTCTCCTAGGACTTCTGCGTCCTCCAGTGAAAAGGCAGGCTCCTTTAAAGAGTTGTATTAATTCTTTGAGTTCTCTAGGGTGCTGTCTCGCCAGTTAACATCTTTTGTACCAAATACTTCTATGTGCTTTTCACTTCAGTGGGAGCCACTGGAATAAAACTGACATCAGGGTTAACTGTCTTGCCTTCCCAGGAACCTATTTTGCCTTCATGTTCTTATTGCTATTTTTAGCTCCTTGTAAGGAATAGTACAGTTCTTCAATCAACATGTCTCCAGCAGTGGGCATCATGCCCTGGCTTTGCAGGCAGCTTGTTAGGGTCATTACTGGGATCAGAGTCCAGAACGAAGCAGGCCCTCGTTTACAGTTTAAATTGATGACTGCCCATTGGTTGTTCTGCTGCAAGCCTGCTGTAAATTACAGCGGCTTTCTTTGAATACGTCTGTTACAGTAAAAACTGTAATCTCCTCCTAGGTCAGCGTAGGAAATCTTGACTAAGACACATAGAAAGGCTGCTCCCAGGATTCATCCTGGCTCATGCATACTCTCTCGGAAGGAATCCTGCTCTTGGCCTCTGATGTATGAAACAGGCTCAAAGAACAAGAATAGGTGGATCCTGGTGGCAGGCTAGTTATCTGTCACCACGTCTCCATCTCCGAGGGGGAGTACTCCTCCTGCCCCGCCCCCGACCCCCCCAGTTCATGGTAAATCCCAAGTTAGTGTCAGTAGTGGTTTATTGGCTACGTACATATAATCTTCTATGAGAAAAGGTGGTTTAACCTATACCTGAAATAAACAGCTGGGATCTAGAGGGTGATGGGAAGAACTAATAATACACGTACAAATGTAGCAAAGAAAAAAAAAAAGAAAGAAATTGATGCTGAAATCTCAGTCTCACTGTTAAATTCTCACTGAGTTTATTTGTATTCTTCCTAGAAAGAAAGCATCTGTGTGTATCTATCAGCAATACCTTTCCCTTTTCCCCCAACCAACCTTAGTTGTTCTTCCCTCATGAAGTGTTGTTAACATCTTCAAGGATTAAAGAATACAAAATCCCAAGTAGCATTCATTGGAAGATAGAAGGAAAACAAGTGCTTTTTTTTTTTTTTTTAACTTGGAACGGCCAATCATTTAGTTGTTACATCCTTGTACTCTCTGCATACTCTGTTCCCAGCAAAGTAAAAACTTAGAGAGTATTTGTTCTTTATATTTCCCGTGCCCCCTCCACACACCTGCCCCTTCTCCTTTCTGTGTTATCACCACTTAATATTATTCCTGCTGAGAGAGACTTTCAAGACTTTCATCCTATAAATATGATCCTAGCTCCTCAAAACACATTGATCATTCTTTCGGGTCTATTGGCACATGCCCACATTAAACACTGTGTTTTCTCCAGATGTTTAGGTTTTAATTACCATACTGTCTGTGGCATTTTCTAAATAAGCATTTAATTATGGACTCCTTGCCTCTTCTCCTTATACCCTGGGTATGCTTAATTCCTCTTGTCATTTGCTTCGGTGGTCTGTGTATGTGACTTTTGGGGACAGGGAAGCAGTGTGGTTGAAAGAATCTGCCAGTTTCTCTTAGGGATACTTATGGCCTCCCTGAATCAGAAGATAAGAGATTTAGGAGGGTTTCAGATTCTGCCTTTTCACTTAACAGATATGGAACCCAAGTCCCAGAGAGTTCAGTGGCTTGCCTGAGGTTGCATGCAACCGGTCAATGAAAAGCTAAGATCCTTAGACCTTTAAAGTAAACCTCAAATGCTACCTATACCACAAAATTTAATCAATTGCATTAATGAGATTTTCTCACTCCTCTTGTCCCCGAGGCATCTATCTGCTTTTCTTTTCTAGCACTTCTCTCTCATTTCTGATTATAGCTGTTTTTGACCATGTCTCATCCCTCCTTTAGAATGCACAACCCTAGGTGGGGAAAATGCCTTGGTCTGCCTGGTAGTCCCTGACTTTCCAAGTGCAGCGTGATGGTGTACGGTCGGTGTCCAGCACATGGGTGCGGATTTGAACAGAACTTAGGCTGTGTTTTGGACTCTTGGCTAGAACTTGAAAAGCAAAGTGCATTGTGAAACCAGCTGTGGCTCATTTATTTTCTCTAATTATAAAATTAATTCTGTTTCAAGTGAATAAACAAAGATAGTAAAAACATCCCTGTAGGTTTCAGTCGTTTCTAGGCCATGCTGTATAATTTTATCCTTTCTAGCCGAAAAGAGCATGATTAATATTTAAAATACCAGGACTTTGCATAGCCGTCCCTCAACATTAACTGGTGAAGCCACAGGGGACTGACATATTGTATAATACATCAAAGGGGGTGCATGACATTTCCCTTGCGGACACTCAGTACTTGCTCATTCCATCCCAGCTCTTTCATCTGCCCCTTTGTACACAAGATCACATGTTTGCCTCTCATCTTTTAAAAATAATGTATGTTTCATTCATAAAGAATTGTGATGCATGAACTCGGAGACACAGTGGAAGTGGCATTTTCCAAACTTCAATGGCAGTGACTTTTGGAGCGAACGAATGCTTACTACGGACTTCCCTACACTTAACCTGGGAAATGATGGCTACAGGGAGAGATCATAGCCTTTGATCCTTCCTAAGTACAGCTGAGTGTTTATACTGTTTCAGACCATTAAGCGTTTGTTCTGTTTTCATCTTGAGCGTTGCAAAATCAAATCAAATCCAAGAAAGCGTGCCCCATCTACATTTTTTTCTCTGGGTGATTTTCCAACTGTCATCCAAGCCCCTGGGTTTCAAACAAGCTACAGAATAATAAGTGCAACATGCTCTGTTTGAAACAGGGCAGAGTGCCAGAAGCAGTGCCCACTAGTGAACTCCTTTGTCCCTGGGGAGCCCTCTGGAACTCCTAGACTCCAGAGAACACAGTTGGAAAAAAAAACACTGATCTTGGCCATTCCTCCTTTATATACTGAACTACACCTGAAACAGCCATGTACCTTGTATTATTTTATATAAATCAAAGCACCTATGAAAATATTCATAAATAAAAAAGCTAATAAAACCAGTTTTTTTTTTTTAATTTTAGCACAGTATATTACGTAGTAGGTATCTAGTTGATTTTTATTGAATCTTATCAGTGTCTAGAGCTAGTGTAAAAAAAATACCAGATTCACAATGTGCCTTGTTTTACAGAACTGAGCAGTTTAACTGGAAGTTTACTGTTTTATTGCATGTGACATTAAGTAGTATTAAGTACTTTTTTTGTTGGAAAGAAGTTTTTGCATAATTAACATCACATATTTGTTATTCCTCATTTGCATCACGTCTGTCACATATAATGAACATCTAATACATTAAATATTAATCATGAATTGCTGATCTAAAGAAACAACTAAGTTATATATGTATGAGGATCAAGTTTATATAATATTGATCTTACAATTCAATTTTTTTATTAGCTACATTTATGTTTAAAAATACGGGTAGCTAGCTAGATAATTAAATAGGTATAAAGATCATAGATAGATCCACAGATCAAATTTTCTAAGTTTAGATAATGTCTTCTAGTTGACTTCAGGTGGTATTTATAAGGGAGAGGGGATAAAACTCTGTCATTTGGTTTTAGTTCTTTTAAACAAATGAAATTAATCAGGATCGAGATAGCCTGTATTAGTCTCCAAATATTTATGAAATAAGACTCATCTGGAAATTGAATGTTTCTTATACCACCGATTAGGTATCAGAGGGCAGTTTGCCTGTATGGCCAGGTGATCAGAAATTCTCAAAAATGAATGGAAGCCTGTAAAGAGGCTGACCATTCTTCAAGTATGCATAATAGACTATCTGCTCAACCTTCTCTGGGGAGCAGCATTTTTTAAAATCTGGTTATCCACCTACGTTTTTATTTATTTTTGTCTCATCATCGGTCCTTGTTAGAACCGGTGTTCTCTGAAGTCTGGCTGGCCTAATGTTAAATGCCCATCTATTACCCTTTTATGAAGGTCAAATGCATCATTTCAGGTTGGTTCCAAGTTATGCTCCACTGTGGAGAATGGTCAGAGGTCTTTTCAACATTCTGGTCTGTTTGCTTCCAGCCTACTCCCTGCGGTTTCTCAGAGGTTTCCATCATCCGGTGTTTGACATCCTGTATCTAGAACATTTGTTTCTAGTGAATAGCCCATGCTGCTCTCATGACGGATGGAGATGAGTGCTGGCCGCTGCAGGAAATTTACCATATTTACTGGGGTGCGGATGCTTCACTCCAATATATCAGATCTGCCCAAAGCTTTCTCTTGGTGCTGTCAGGAAAAACAAAGTTAATGCCGATGAATCTTTAATAAGACTTTTTTTTTTCTTCCCTGGAGAAATTAAGAGGGCACCACCAGCCCCAGGGGCCGAATTGTTTCCATTTAAGCATTCCTTTTTCTGATCCGACCTTTCTCTTGACAAATCTTCTTTTCATGGTTCTGTCCCTCTGCTCCTCTATGCATCTACCTCCTATTTGACAGAGCCCCTAACTGCTAATATGCTTCTCATTCCATAACCCTCCAAGTCAACTAGTTACAATAACTTTTGCAGAACAAAACATTACAGCTCGTAGGTAACAACATGGGCTTAGATCTTAATAGGTAGAAAGGCCTGAGGTATGGGATATACAGTTCAATAACTAGGAAAGAACAATCTCTTCTTCTTTAGCTGCTTGGGCCTGTGTGTGTTTATCTGGGGACTAGAATACTAAGGAGTGCCATGATTGACAGGAAATGAGCATACCTATAGAGGATGAAAGGACAGTGTGGGTGAATCCAAAAAAAAAAAAAAAAAAAAGAATGGGGGAAAATAAAACACCCTGAATACACAACCTCTTACAGATAAGAGAAGTATAGGAGGAAAAGTACATGGTAAGCCAAAAGCGGAGATGGCAGAGATTATTACAAAGCATTTAAAGTAACAAAATAGTGATGAGAAAAAGCTAATACAAAAAAGCACAATGAAGACATAGGTAGAGGAAAAAAATAAAATCATAAACATTTTCAGCAGGAGATGTAGAATCTGAGATCTCTCAGAGAGAGGAAGGCAAATTTAGCAGGAACTTATTAAGACTTTCCGAGGGAGTACAATTTACTCTTATCTCTCTGTTCTTCCTGAGTGCTTTCAAAGATGTAGATGGTCGTGGGCAAAATTGGTTTTGCCAGGAAGGAAAGCACAATTATGACTCAAGTCTGGGGGAGTGGCAGGCCTAGATCTGTGCTCCCCAGCTCCCCCGTGGCAGAGCCTGAAGTTAATGAACTTTTGCCCTTTTCATGCTCTGGCTCCTAGCTACTCCCCAACCCCTCTGTGGGGTTTATGTGCACACCTTGTGGTTTCTGCACTCAGGTGTACCAGCTCAGCACCTCTGTGCAGTCACTGTGGACCTACACTTTGTCATTGAAGGGCGGTCACTGTGAATTTTTGCCTGATGGAGTCATTAGCTGTGGTGTCACGGTTAATATACTGGGCCCTGGAGCCAGTCTGCCTGGCTTTCAATTCAAGCTAAGCTGCATACTCGTGGTTTGCCCTTAGCTGAGGTTTTATTTGTTGGTTTGTTTATTATTAACCTCTCCACGATAGTTTTCTCATCTCTAAAATAAAATATAATGATTGTATCACTATCTAAAGGTAGTTATGAGAAGAGTCAACGCAAGCCCAAAGCAGTGCCTGACTCATAGCAAGCATTCCATAAACGTTAGTCTCACTGTTATCATTATTATCTGTTTCAAATTATATGGCCATGCCCTGTGCTGTCATTTGTCAACTCAGCCAAAATTATTAAATGCCTATTTTGTGCCAGATCTTTTTTAAGAACTAGGAAGTGGCATAGGAATAAAAGACACGGTCCTTGCTCTTCAGGCTGTGCAGTCTGGTAGAGGAGATGAATGTACAAACAGTCAACCACAGGACACAACTTATGTATCATAATAGCTATGTACATAGAACTCTATCTTAGGGGATTCAAGGAAGACTTCACAGAGAAGCAGATATTTGTCAACTTGAAAAGGGGAAAAGATGAAAACTATTTTTCAGTGTATCCTGCTGTCAGAAACCCAGTGTTCACAGACCACAGTGCATACATAGCTTTGTTTGATTTGCAAACATCAAATGAATAATCATGTGTCTATTTTGACTCTTAAAACATACTAATTTCCATTTATATCTGGCTGTACTGTCTAATGAGACCAAAAATGTCTCCAGGATCCAATTAAATTATAACTCTAACATAATAGCACAATTTATTTTCAATTGTTATAAACTTCTTTGCTGTCTTGCTTTTAAAATTAATAAATGGGCAGTGGTGACATTATTAAAATTGAATTAATGAAAATAAAATTAACCTTCTTATAGATTTCAGATATTCAGCATTTATCTTAAGTAACCAATAGTTACTTCAGTCAGAACTATTGATGAGATTTGGAGCTGAAATTTTAAGAAGAAATCAATTGAAGTATTGAACATTTAGCCTGTGTCCATTTCTTTGCATGCACATTGGAAATGTATACACACACACACACACATACTGGGGGTGCCAAAAAAATGTATACATACCTTGTATTATCTTTTGTTATCAGTATATATTGAGTATTGCAATTTTAATACAGAGGGTGCCAAAAAAATGTATGCATATTTTAAGGAAGGAAAACTGTATTAAAATTGTAATATTCAATATATGCCAATAACAAAAGATGAATACAAGTAACGTTTGACTTCTGCAGTTAAAAGAGGTGCTCAAAGTGGTTACCATCAGCACCCAGACACTTCTGATTACGGCGAACTACTGCTTGAGCAATGTTGACCAAAGTGTCCACTTGTATACATTTTTTTGACACCCCCGGTATACATCAGCAGTGAACTTTGCATTGCCCTTATATAGTTTGCCATCCTGCTGCAGGAATGCAATGGAAGAACAGTGCAAAATGAAGATGCTGGATTGCATGGTACAGACGACAAGGGTTTGGGGAGGACTGTAGTCTGGGTAGTCAGAAAAGCAGCATGAGAGGGCTTAAATTGCCCCATGAAGCAGACTGGTATGACATTCACAAAAATAGAATTTAGTTGAACCGACATTTCTTAAGTGCTAGGCAATAGAGATACAAACATGCATAAAACAGGGCACTGTCTGCATCAGGGAGATGGAAGGGAAAGGTATGTGGGTAGAAATGAGCATAGGGTTTACATTGATACAGGTGCTGTACCTTTCCTTTCCTGAAATCTTAATAATTTGATAATATATATTACACATCCTACTCTTTTGCATCCTAAAAGTGCTCCCGAAAGTGCTCCTTTGACAGATTGTGTATCCTCATTGTTGATTTAGAAACTACAGCCCCATTTAACTCATTGAACACTGAGGAAAGGGCAGTCGGTGGCTATCAGGGATGACGGGCAAGTGAGAAGCATGGAGTGAAACATGGCAATAAGAGAAGCAGTAGGGTATCTGTAGGGTATCAGGAGGGGCTTCTGGGCTTCCAGTGACGAGTACTTCATCTTTTTCCCCACTACTTTCTAAAAAGAGTCCCAAATTCTCTTTAGGATAGAATAGCTACAACTTCTTATTAAATGCCGGTGCTTTCTCCTTCAGCAAACCCAAATTTCACTGGGATGGCTGCAGCTTTAGGGGAGCCAAACCACCCATCCGGCTTGACTCAAATTATTATAGTGTTTGAATTCCGGAGGATGTCCAGCAAAAGAGCTGACTTGTGCTGGGGAAAAAGGTGTTAGATCTTAGGAAGGCGTTTGTCTGACACTGGAAGCAGTCTACTTTTCTTTTGAATGTACATTATGTGGTGTGTTTGTGTGTGTCCACCCCTTATGTTTTATTAATGTATTATTTAACCAGCAGATTTACATATTTTCTTGACTGGCTAATGCTGTCTTTGTTCCGTAGACCCAAGCCCTCTGTGCTTCCATGTGCAAGTGCATTAACTGACATTTACAAAGTCCCACCAAGGACTCAGTCAGTTACCACTATAAATGCCCATTGTTCCAAGAGAGCTGACCTTTACCCGTCGGCCCCAATTAAAACCTATCGCTTCTTACCCCTGCAGTGCTTACTGTAATTCTGGCACAATGCCCAGTGTAACTGGTGGGATGCATTCTTCTCAGTCCTCCTTTTCTTATTTTTCTTTTCAAAACAAAAAGAGAGTGACCCGCAAATGGAAATGTATGCTTTTGCTAGAAGAAAAAAGGGCTGATGACCAGAGTTAACTAGAATTTTCACTGAAAAGAATTTTCCCCTTTTGTGTCAACACGAGTGAAGACCCTACATAAATAAAATAATTAGGTCAAATCTGGGATCGCCTGCAGGTTTATCCCAGATTCACATATCAGAGCTGTCCAGTGACTATATGATGATGATTTGTTGCTAACTGCGGGGCCATTCTGCCCTAGGCATAACAAGTGGCCTTCTCCGTGGGAAGCTGATGGAGAGACCACAGTCCCAAAGCGCGGAAGTCAGGCACGCAGCCCTCTATATGTCAAATTATATGAGTGGCTAGTGCACTGCTAGGATGGTAGCCTTTTAGATAAACTTAAGTTTCTTTTTAGAATGGAATTTAAGATCAGAGGATTTAGATCTGGAAGTAGTTTGTCTGTGATTACAGATATTCATCAAATAGAAGATTACTGTTTTTGGCAGACCAGCAACCTAAGATGTGCTAGTTTAAGGAAACAAATGTGGCAGTGTATTCAGTAGTGTATCATGTCCTTTGTAACTCTTTCTACTCTTGACTTAAAATTTCTCCATCTACTGTTGTGCCAGGGGTATGATGATGCTTACATTTTAATGAAATTTGAAGCCAAATTCTACTGACCCAGTTATTTTAGTAGAAATGGCCATAACATAAACACAGTGGCCCAAGAACAAGCCTGTTTATACTCAGATTGAGACAAGAAGTCCTGATTTGCTAAAAGTATATGGAGCTTGAAATTTGCCTTTCCCCGTTTAGTTTCAAAGTCCAGATCTAAGCAAGCTGAAGCTTGACAGAAAGCACTGTCGTCTTCTTGTAGAAATACCCTCTTCACACCTTCTCCCTGCACTGCTGGTATGAACAACCAGCCTGAGGGAATGTTATTTGATTTACAAAGAAAATGGTTCCTGCAGTTATATTATCCTCCCGCTTTTAGCCCTCTTTACTATTTGGAATTTTATAGACTTCTGAAGATAATACTTGTACAAAGGCTTAAAATTTCCCAAGAGCCACAGCATTTCGCATTTCCTACCCACAGGCCTTGGTGCAGCCTGGCAGTGTAACACTGTGAGTGGGAAGTGATCTGGCTCCCTGGAGATCCATGTCCGCATCCCATTACCCAGCAACCAGTGGAAACTGGTTAAGCTCATATGATAAAACCCAAAGATTGTCAAACCTAAACCATTCGGCTCCATTTATTGCAAACACAAAATTTTGCCCATGTTTCATTATGTTCCTCCCATACAAACCCAACTCAGGGGAACCACAAAGAACTCTGAAATAAATATGTGGGAGAGAATGATGTTGCAATTGAATATTACTGTCTACAACTACTTAACTTGTTTCTTCTTTCATTTTCTTCCTTCCTTCCTTCCTTCCTTCCTTCCTTCCTTCCTTCCTTCCTTCCTTCCTTCCTTCCATTCTTTCCTTCCTTCCTTCCTTCCTTCCTTCCTTCCTTCCTTCCTTCCTTCCTTCCTTCCTTCCTTCCTCCATCCCTCGCTCCCTCCCTCCCTCTCTCCTTCCCTAAGCTCATTTATATGAAAGAGGGATTAACAAGACCACCTTATATAATTAAAGCAGAATATATTTTCAAAATGGTTACAAAAATGTGTGTGCATAAAAGCATCTCATCTTTACGAAAAGCACTGTGAGGTGGGTAGGAGAGTTACAGCATCTTATACCTGAGAACTAATTAATGACTTGTAGTCTTCAACTAGAACCCAAATTATGGAATTTCTGGTCTATGTTCCTTCTATCATAGTTTACCATTTTCCAACCATTGCTCCAGTTTTCTTTGTTTGGGAGATGCTTTACTAGTGCTCTTGAGGACAAGTGCTGATTCCTCTATAGGTCTTTAATAAAGTTCATGTTTTAAATATGAATGATATAATCTCAGATAAAATGCAAAGCACAGAGAAAACATAAAGGGCAACCCCTATGTCACTTTTTAAGTCAGCTTGTATACAATCATTCTGCCTCCTGCTTATCATTTCATGATAACGGCCTTGATAGTTTCACAGCATAAACCTGATGCTTTTAGAAATCTGAAAAGGATTTGAGATAGAGCGTCCAAAGGAAACTCCATTTCAACCCCAAGTCCCAATATTGACTCCCAGTGACAACTCAACAAATATCTGCTGATAAATGATTGAACGGATGAATGGATAAATAAAAGGAAGTTTGGGACTATTTTGTGTTCCTCCACATTTCTAAGATTAGAATTGCCAACAATAATCGGGACAGATTTGCTATGGCAGAAGGATGGACAAAATGGCCGTCATGGTAATTTTCAGGTCTGTCATGTCCTTCCTGTAAGTGGCACTAGTCCTCATCCTGCCTCTGAGCCCTCCTGGTGGCCTAGCAAGCTGCCTCCATTTCCTCACAATATGTATCCGTGTACTCTGGACTGGTACTTGCCACTGTAGAGAGTGTATATCAGGAATGGACGTATCCTACTCATCACACCTGTGGCCAGTGACCTGAGGTGCAAGACAGCTTGGCCGATGTTTGGTGTAAGGATCTGCTTAGAGGTAGATGCCATCGTCCTGATGATGCTCCTGGGAGAAATTGCACTGAGGAATGGTTCTTCCATCATTGCCTGCACAAGGTGGGCAGGGCTTGTTCTTCCCTTTACTGCTTTATTGCTGGGCTCTGACAATACCTGTGACTCTGTCATTGCCTTTAATCTCTGAGTATGCCATCGTTAAGTCTCTAGGCACCAGCTTTTTCTGCAGGAGTTACTACTCCCTCAGTGCCTTAGAAAAGAGATCCCCTTCTCTGTGGCAGCAGTGGCAACAAAACTAAACACTAAAAATAAATAAAAATAAAATAAATAATAGTAATTTAAAACAAAGGGAAATTACATTCACTCTGTTCAGATTGGACAGGTGGGCCCTAGAGGGGGCTACCCTCTTCACTTGTTTTTCTTTTTTCTTTTTTTTCTACATCAAATATATAAAGGCAACTATTTAAACTATGAGAGGAAGAGATATAAAGAGAGGTATTAGAAAGGAAATTGTTTAAACTAGATCTAGATTGGAACTAGTAATCTCTCTTTGCCTCTTGAGCTAAGCGGTTCTTAAAGGAACCCAGACTCACTTTTCAAAGACATAGAACAATGGTTCCTGTTTCTGAAGTCAGTGATTATAATAAACTGTAAGCTGTAAGAAATGCATATGTGAAATGTACTGAGAACATTCCCACGCTTGATGATAGTTGATGCAGAAACAAAACAAAACAAAACCCTGAAATCAGCAGTTTAAGTACCATAAATGCCATTGTAATGTTGAGAAAACTAAGGCTCAGAGTGGGTGGTCCAGGTAATGTCGCTGGTAACTGCACAAGGACTTGGCAACAGGGAGATTTTCCTAAGCTTCTTGGTTAACGGTCACCATCCTTATGTATTAACTGAAGAGTATAATCTCCCTTGGGCCAGTTATTTCCCCTAAGGGTACATGGGAGATAATAGCATCTGTTCCGTGAAGCCAGCACGAACAGTAATCCTGTTTTTCAGCTATTTATAGTAGAGCGCCATAGCTTGAATGTTTTGACATCTTTGAATTTCCCTGCTCCACATGAACATCCTTAAAGATATATCCACCTGTCTGTCAGAGATTAATGGAATGAAGTGGCCAAATTAGTACCAAGGTTCCTAAACTCTGTCTATGTAAGAATCATCTAGAGGGCTTGTTAAAATGTACAGTTAGAGAATCTGGTTCTCAGAAATGCGGGGATTCGAGGCTCTGAGAATCTGCATTTTTAACAAGCAAGTACCATATCTCCATCACCCCGTAATTCTGCTGCGTATAGATCTTGGACTACACTTTACTGAACAGAAGGGAGCTGTACTAACAATAAGGTACCATTGGTCAATGAACCTCTTGGCTTTATTTTTATTTATCAAAATAGAAGAAGTAAATCTCTTGGTGGTGGTGATGCCAAGTATAAACTATTGTGTTTGGAACCAGCTGCCCTCTACTGGACAACGGGGGGTATGATTGAAATCAGACCATTCCTCTCCGTTTGTCTCTTTGATTGATGTGAAACCGGGTTCATTATTCCTCCCACAGAAAGACACTGTATTATGCATTTGACCGCTGGATGGGATAAAGGTCAAGGGCACGTAGACAGGCTCAGGGCATCTTTGAGATGTGAGGACATGGGTTAGCCACAGTCCTTAGGAATGAATTAGAAAGCTCAAGGTACAGGCAGCATTCCGCCCTTCTGCTTTTCACCTAGGAGTAAGCAGGGGCTGGAATAAGCAATTCTTAGCTGCTCCAGGGTATAGGTGCTTACCAGCAGTTTAACTTTGCAGAGTGGTGGGAGGCTACTATTACAGTTTTCAAAGACATCTGTTAAGCTCAGAGAGGGGTGCTCCTTGAAAAATACTTTTTCTTTTTTTTGAGAGTTCCACTCCATTATTCCAGGGTTCTAACTTCATTTCTTTGCACAGTGAGTGGCTCCATCTTGGTATGAAACACAGGCAGCCCACACAGGTTTATTAGGTATAAAGTGCTATTCAAAGACTGTGTGAGAGAGAAACATGAAAAAAAAAAAAAAAAGCAGGTATTTTTTGAAAAACAGGTTTGGGAATAGATTCTAACACATGTCACTGTCTGCAAGAAGAGTGAAAGGAGGGGGTGTCATTGATTTGAGTTTAGACCGATGAAAGGGTAGTTTTAAGGAAGCATGGACATATGAGCTCTCTGGCCTTATCACTGTACTGAAACCCTCCCACCTCCCAAAAGAAAGAGAGATTTCACTAAATATGAATTTATATATATATATATATATATATATATATATATATATATGTATAATCAAACATGAATACTTTTTATTTCGTGACTAGGATGCCTTCTGTCCCCCACCCACACACACTGGCTAAGTGAAATAAAAAACACAGGAAGAAAAGGACTCCTATTTGAAAAGAGACAAACATGAATGCACAGAGAGGGTCCTCTCACTTGAATGGAGAAGCAAGTGCTCCTGTCAGCCTATCAGATCCTAGCGGTCTTGTTCATAGTGAAGGAGAGTCCACGAAGGCTGCAGAACAAATGGAAGAAGAAATGGTTTGGATCCCAACAGATGTGCCTTGTCCAGCCCCTTCCTTTGTACTTAGCAGCTCAGGCTTCCTCTGCCCCTGCGTTGCCAAAGCCTGGCTGTCACTCACCTCCATTTTGCAGTTTGGCTGTCATGTCCTTCAAGTTCCTGAAGTGACAAGCGGTATGGAACAGGGCTAGCAGGGGGATCCTGGCACGATGAGAAGGCCTTCCAGGGGACCAGTGCAGATCAGATCCTGCTGCCTTATCAAAAGGGCATTCTGGCCACAGAGCGTCTCAGCTAAGAGAAGAGTGAGTTTCTCCATCCCCGGCACCTTCTGACCCTGTGCCAAGCTCAAGGTCAAGCTTAATTTCTGATGTCCAGGAACTTGGAGGAGTCTTTTAGTCTGGGAAACTTTTTAATTTTTTTTTTCTTTTTTATTTTCATAGCCCCTCCTCCACCCACCAAAATCTCAGAAAGAAACGAGAGAGGAGAAGAGAGGGGAGGGGAGGGGAGGGGAGGGGAGGGGAGGGGAGGGGAGGGGAGGGGAGGGGAGAATGTGCCTTGGCTAGAAACATGCAAAGACTGAATCTGAGTCTGATGACTTGTCTTGAAGCCCACATCTTGTTTTCTTTACAACTGGCAGTAAAACGGACAACTACTTCAAAACCCTTTCAGCTTTTCTGTGAACAAGTTCAATATCCTTTTTATTTCCTTTTGCTCCCCTTGTTTAGCTCTAAAGTTTTGTAGGGAAACAAGAAGAAGCAGTGTGACTCCTCTAAGTAACAGGGAAGGGGCAGAATGAATGGGGGTCTTGGTAACTTTGTACTACCTGCATTTAGGCGATGCCAGAAACTGGTTAAGAGTGTGGCTCCTAGAGGCAGCCCGTGTCCACCCAAATCTCAGCCTCAGTGACACTGGTGTGTGTGCTTGCCGATGTACTTCTCTGTGCAATGCAGAATATAACATGGATGAGAGATGTGGTGAACATTAAGTGAAACAGCACATGCATAGCACAGGGCAGATATCTTTGAGTACTAACTATGTACGAGACACAGATTTTTTTCCAAGGTACTAGGTGTATTTTTGCCTTTTGTGAACTCAAAATCCATTGGACATTTTGTTTTGATATGACTTTTGTAGAAAAAATTCAAAGTGCCATTGCAAAGGAGAATTTTTTTTTTTTTCTCTCTAATTTCCTCCCATGTAAGGTAGTCTACCCCTGATGTTAAAGGGACCTTTTACTGCAAGGGGCAGATGGTCTCATTTTAGGCGACTATGGACTAAAGGGACCAGTCTGGGAGAAAGTGAAGCCCAGAGGGCTTTGAACCATTTGTCCTGAGTTACATGGGAAGTTGTTCCATTTCAGAACCAGTAGGAGAATCTTGAACACCTTATTCCATCTGAAAAATGGAGAGAGTATGAATTCTCCTGCTTCTCAGGATTACTAAAAGAGTAAAATGCAATCACATGTGAACTGATATGTTGATATTTTTGAAAAATAAGTTTCAGATATACAAGAGCAGTGTTTTTATAGTTATTTCCAAGACAACTTTTTGGAAAAATGTCACCATGGGGAAGGAGGATATGCTTTCTATGGAGGAGGCATTAGTTCAAAGGTAGAGAAACATGTGAATGGGGAAACAAACAAACAAACATAGGCAGCTGATTCCTCCAGGATTATACCTCTCTCTCTCTGTCTCTCTGTCTCTCTGTCTCTCTGTCTCTCTGTCTCTGTCTCTGTCTCTCTGTCTCTCTGTCTCTCTCTCTCACACACACACATGCTTGGTTTTTACAATATTGTGACAGTGCCCCCTACAGAGCAGAGGGGATTTTAGAAAACTAGCAAAAATCCCTAACTGGGAGGAAAATATTAGACTCCTGATTTTAATTACCACCCAGCTAACAAAAGACATGTGTTCATCATTTTGCCTTAAACATAATCTTCTCTGATGTACATGCAAAGCTACACAGTTTGGGGTGCCACTATTTCTTCATCTCTGAAGAGGGATAAGATCCCACGTATCCTGTTAGCTCATTGCATAGGAGTGAGGACCAAGAAATCACAACACAAAAGGATGCGTATTTATTGAGCTGAATTCAATATTTTAAAACTGCATTTTTGGGGAGGAAACTTGGGAAAGGGTATGACAATCAATCCCTACAGGACAGGCTTTTGGAGAACTCTGTGAAAGAGAAACGTGTTTGAGCTGGACCTTGGAAAATGGGAAGATTTACAGAATGCTGATATTGTAAGCTAATGAGGAAATCATTGCAGATGACAAAGGAGGCTGTGGTGATGGGGCTTACTGTACATATTCTCCAAATGATTGAGTTCCAGAAACTCTGTTTTGACCCAAAAGTGGTTAGAACTCAGCAGCTGGTATATTATTGGCAGAGGAGCCCGAGAAGACAGCATGGGCAGAGGCTTTTGTTACAAACTGCCTGGTGAAATGCAATTACTTGGAATGGAATTTGGCCGGGACAATTGCTGTTAATATAACTATCCTTGCAGAAAGTTTCCAGGGAGCCTTAATGACTCTGAGTGGTCAGGACCTCTGTTTTACATCTCAGTGAAAAGCCTGCAAAACCACAGCCAGAAATCATCAGCCAAGGGAAATCACTTCTAGCATAGATCTGCAGACTCAATTTCTGAGCCCAAAGGGGAGGGACTGGCGAGAGGGCCTACAGGCCCTTTGGGGAGAGATATAAACCAGAGTCCCAGTGCTTAGTCAATGAAACAATTTATTACATCCCGTCTAAAGTGCCTTTTAAACAGAGGTTTACATGTTCAAAGGGGCAGCTTCCCATTCAGTGTTGTGATTTGTTCTCTATCCAGACACAAGCATGAGGGGAGAAAGTTTTGTTTGTTTGTTTGTTTGTTTATTTATTTATTTATTTAATTTCATATCTAGCCTTGCATCCTCCTACCTGATGGAATTCCTCACTCCCTCGCTTTTTTTCTTCCTCCATTCTCCAAAGCAGATCGTCATGTTAGCAGAACACACTTGAGAGTGCCGTTGGCCTACATTACAGAACAAGCCAAGCAGCTACAGAAGATGAGAAAGAAAGGGAAAACGATTTGGGTTCCCCTGAGTTAATCTCATTGTGCTGGATTTCCAAGAGAAGTAGGATGGTAAACATATGTGCTTTTCCTCCATGCCTTTATTGATATTCTGCTCAGAACTATGAAAATTAAAATACAGTGTCTCAGCTCCACTTATAGAATGATAGTAAGTGAGTGGGACAGGCTGTTGAAAAGAGCTAAGCAATTATGCATTTGTCATGGGTAATAGGGAAGGCGGAGTTTTCTTCCGTATTTAAAAGTCTTCCTCTCCCATCAAATGGTCTCTAGTCCCATAGGAGTTCGCTTGCTGTGTAATTTTTAGTTTTAGGTTGCTCCATGAAGCACTCTTTATTTCCTTTAGATTATTGTAAAATGTGAAATATGTATACGTGTGTGTGCATATATATAAATATGTGTGTGTGTGTATATGTATATATATGTATATATGTATATATATGTATATATATATATACATATATATACATATATATACACACACACATATATATATCGTGTTTCCCTGAAGATAAGACCGAGTCTTTTATTAATTTTTGCTCCAACAGATGCATTAGGGCTTATGTTCAGGGGATGTCATCCTGAAAAATCATGTTAGGGCTTATTTTCCGGTTAGGTCTTATTTTCGGGGGAAACAGTGTGTGTGTGTGTGTGTGTGTGTGTGTACATATATATTTCTCCAGAAAAAAACTAAGAAATTTTATACCCAGATGCCACATCAGCATGTAAATTAGTTCACTATTGGGGACTCTGAATGACTGGCTAGTCAACAGACTGAGTGGCCTTGGGCAACTTCAATAATCTTCCTGGCATGTGGGAGTAAAATACTTAGCATCACTGGATTTTTTAAAAAGGAGTTCAATAGTTAGTAACCTTAAAATCTCATATAAATGCTATGGGGTCCTTTCTGCTTAACATACTCTAGTTCCTTTGATGTCTACTGCAATCTGTTTTCTTTACTTGACCTTTGCTTTGTAAAACTAAGTTATAATTTGCAGCTGATGGCTTTCTGCATGGGGGCCCTGAAGGTAATAGATTTCAAGCCTTAGAAGATTAAGGCATCAAGATTACTTCATCAAGCAGTAAGTTAATCCTCTCAAATCTCCAGTTAGTTCTGTATCATCTTTACCAGGCTTTCTGATACTTGTTTGATAAAAACCTTTAATCAGTCAATGTGTTATCTCTAAACACCATTTTAGTCTAATTTGCAGCTCTCATGTCCATTAACAAGTGATTAGAGTGATTGAACGTAAATGTTGTATATTGAGATAAAACACTTTTTCAAGTCCTTTGGAAGACCTGGGGAATCATCAATCCTTAGTGCTCAGAAAGGCTTAAAGGGTTATGACAATTGAATCCTAAGGTTGATACACATGGTTTTGAGATTTAATTTCTCATATTTATAGTTTGCACATAATCTTAGGGCATCAATAACAGGTTCTGGAAATGCTGAATGACCAGGAGCTGGTTTGCAAAAGTAAATAGAAATGAATAGTCTTTTCTTAGTGCCTTGTATCCCATATAATGGGTTACCTGTCTTTTGAAACAGTGATCTTATTTCTTACAACCCGTGCTTTAATTCTGAATACACCTGTAGAGGTGAGGGTTGCTGTAATATGACATGTTCACTAAGGGATCCACATATTTCAATATTGCTTGTGGGTGCACCATACTAGGAGATTTCAGTGTTCTAGTTAAGTGGATTTTCTTCCTTTTATTTGACTTAAAGATATTTCAAAATGATATTATATTCTCAACTTCCTTATTAAACAAAGTATTTCATATTTGTTATTTCCTTCATTATGTGAACTTTCAATCTGTTACTATTCTTTGCAATGATTGTGGTAAGTAGGTGATAAACATATTATTTACTTTATTGATTGCACTAAAGATCAGTTCAAAAAGGTGGGATTAAGCTGCTTTTCTTCTGTTTACCATATGGAAAAACTTATCCTTAGATTACTTTCTTATAGTTAAGGTTTTGTGCTGCTTTTAATAAGGAATTTCGAAGTCTGAAATGAGAAAGAAATGGAAAGTTTTATAAAGACTTAATTGAAACAATTATATTTTGATTAGCCTCTGGTTAAAGTTAAAAACTTCTGTGGGCCTCTTATTATTAATAGTACCTCCCATGCTAACCTATGCATTTCCCTAACTGGGATGCTCGTTCTTTTTAAATGTGGTAAATGTTCTCTGCCTGGCTTTTGATTCCCTTCTCATACATAACACTTTCAGATGGCAGTATTTGCTTATCACTGCTGCATCACAATGAAACTCTATCTTGATTCACCCAAACTTCTAGGATGCAGCTAGAATAATAGATATCTATACATGAAGTTCCATATAGGATCTTCAGGGTAGAATTGCCCAGCGTACCTGAGTAAAAAAAAAAAAAAGGAACAAGGAACCGTCTTTCCATCTTCAAGGAACACCTACTTCCATCATCCTTTTCACCTCCAAAATGGATGACTGAGGCCCCCAAAGATGAGCCTTCTATCAGTATGACAAGCCTAGGCTGGGTGTGAGCCTTCTACTGAAGATAGAACATGGCCCAAAGTCGCACCGTATTCTCCACTAATGATACTGGGCCAGATGAGTTCACGGTGGTTCTTGTTCTAGGCTGGGAATGTTAATGAAGGTCCTGAAAGGGCAATATAAAATATATCTGAAGAAGGAAAACAGGGAGATCCCACCATGGGTTTTTTAATTGGTTTCATTCAGGCCCCTCAACTATATTTGTCAAGGTTTTCTGGTCCTGAGCCAAGCTCTCAGCTCTGTCATGGACAAGGCCATGCTGTTTGATCGATTCAGCAAACACTTCCAGGATATCTACAGTATGTGAGGCAGTAGTCTAGATACGGGATAAGATGGGCAGGGTACATCTTCTCCACAGTTTGTGATCTAGTGAACAATGCGTATTATACTATACAGTGAATACCTAATTTATCATTGTTATGCCACATAGAAGGCAGGGTTCTCTAAATGAAAGCCCACAAGAGGAGTACTTGACCCAGATTTAAGATAGGCAGAGGGTCAAGAAAGGCCTTCGAAGGCAAATGATGTTTAAATGGGATTAAGACAATAAAGAGGAATTAGTTTACTCTTAGCATGGGGATAAGAAAGTATGTCTGCTGAGCAATCAGCAGTGAGAAAGCATTTACAGGCTCACAGGCAGTTCATGAAAGTTGGAGTTGTGGGTGCAGGAACAGGATTATGGGAGGCTGAAGAAGGAGTCGGGAGTCAGATCATAAAAGATCACATGTATCATAATGAGGAGTTTAAATATTCTGCTGGAAGGGGCAGAAATGCCTTGGAAATTTTAGTCAGAAAAATGGACATTATTAGATACTCTTTTTGGAGAGTGACAGACTTTGAGAGAAATCAAGGGGTCAGTGTAACCTACTACCCAGTGATAATACCAGGTCTCCATTATCTGCTGTGGATGAGACAGGAGGAAGTTCCTGTTAGGAACTGGATCCAGGGAGCTGATCCAAGAGTTTAAGTCCAAGCGTATTGAGATCTGAATATTTGAGATTTGGGAAAACCACGAATAAAGTTACAATTATATCCCATAAAATCCCGGTGTAAAAAGGCCAAGGGACAGATGGAGTCTTCTTCCCCCTGAAGAATTTGAAGAATTTCCACATTCATACCTTGCCTTTCCTAGATTCTGAGATGGAAATCCCTTTTCCCATGGGGGGCGGGGGGAAACACCTTTTTAAATATCTAACATTTACTCAGAGCTTTCTAAGGATGGATTTTGCTCTGGTGATTTAAACACAAAGCAAAATCTGAATATGAGACTATATTACCTGACCTGAGATTTCAGAAAGATCTCAGGGATATCTGTAGATATTTTGCTTTCCTATAATAATTTTAGGGTTTGGAGGTCTGTGTGTAGCCAGCGTACCTTTCTTCATCTCTTGTCCCAGATGACATCCAATAAACATGCAAGCCGATTCATGACATCAGTGACTTAGAAGTTTCTCCTTCTCAAGCATTCTTTCCAGATGTTCAAATTCCAAAATATAATCCTCCATTGCCTCTATGAAACAACATTTCACTGTACATTTTCCCCAGAGCATGAGATTAATTATTTCCATACACGCAGTTGTTAATTATGTTTCCGAACTGCAGCTGATATGGAAACTTGCCAGATTAGTCTCTGGGCACATGGTCCTGTTTTTTTGAATAAGAAGAGATTTTCTTTGATGGAACAATTATGACAAGTACTTTTTCACTCTCTCTCTCTCCCATGAGTTTGTTTAAATTACCTATGCCTTGCCCAACTGACCTCCTCTTTCTCATGAAACATCAGTTTTCTAAATGCCCTTTTTTGATGCTATTCCCACAAATGGGCCCCATAGCCTCCTCAAATTTAACCTGTAACATAGGCTGATTGTTAAATGGTTGTGTGTCAGTTTCACTCATGGATCATCTGTAGATATTTGGAGATTCTGATATGAAAAATGTTCTTGTAGAAATCAGCTGTAATAGGAAACTTTCTCCCGCGAGCCTAGATTGGGAGGCAGGGAGAAGATGCACAGTAATCTATCTCATTGCATCCCTTGGCTGTTAGGATTCTGACAGATACTACACTCAGAACCTCTTTTATCAGTTGTTCATAACTTTCAGAGAATGTTCTACTCTCTCTACCTTATTCACATCAATCAATAAACAATATACTTGTGGAGAGAGGCCAAGATGTGTCACTGAGATAACGAGGCCTAAAGAGCTGATAGATGTTGAAGAGATACTGAGCATTTCCAGCACCCAGAATGGCTTAGATTCTGACTAACAACCTTCAGCCATACTATCAAGAGGACAGAATCTAACCGCTCAAAAGTACAAAGTATTGTGAGAGTGAAAACCACTGCCAGGCATCAAGATTGTGTATGTTTCTATGTGTGAGTGCATACGTGAATGATTATAATTTCCTATAACAAATGCATCATAACTGTAGTTAGGATTTTGTCTATTTCCCTACTATTCAGAATTTTCCAAAAATAATCATGTGCTCCTTATAAAACATAAAATACACATCTTTGTAAAGGCATGGTTATTTACCACAGTGATGTGTGTTGTTGGAAATTTGTTTCATCAAGAATACTATCCTCATTCTTGAACCATGATTTGCATCTACTGGCCCTTTGGTTAAGTGTCTCCTTTAAAATCTTGTAAGCTGAGTGATTTTGCTTTGGTGAAAAGAGGTCTGGGCCCATGGTCTGTGCTCTAGGTTGTTTTTGACTTATATTTCAAATAGTGAGGCTGTCACATGTGATCTGGTGGAAAGAGAAGTGGCTTAGTCTTCCTAATCAGGAGGGACAGGATCATCCCTGAATGAAGGATGTCTTCTTACTTCCTGTGTCATCTGCATTTAAATCAACATTTTCCACCTGAAACCATGAAACTCGTAGAAGAAAACAGGAATAAAGCTCCTTGACATGGGTCTTGGAGATGATTTGTTTTTCAAACCTAAAGCACAAGCAACAAAATCAAAAATAAATAAGTGTGATTACATCAAACTGAAACGCATAGCAAAAAAAATTCAACAAAGTGAAAAGACCTACAGAATGGAAAAAAATATATATTTGCAAGTCATGTATCTGATAAGGGGCAAGTATCCAAAATATATGAAGAACTTACACAACTCAGGAGCAAAAAATAAAAAAAAAATTAAAAAGTAAAATGTATAATAGGCATTTCTCCAAAGAACATATACGAAAGGACAACAGGTACATGAAAAGATGCTGAACATCTCTAGTCATTAGGGAAATGCAAGTTCAAACTATACTGAGATATCACATAACACCTGGGAAAATAGCCATCATTAAAAAGACAAGAGATAACAATGGACGTGGAGAAAAAGAAACCCTCATGCACTGTTGGTGGGATTGCAAATTGGTACAGCCACTATGGAATCAATGTGGAGGATCCACAAAAAATTACAACTAGAACTACCATATGATCCAGCAATTCTACTTCTGGGAGTATCCAAAGGGAATGAAACACTAACTCAAAAAGATGTCTGCACCCCCATGTTTCTAGGAGCACCATTATTTACAATAGCCAAGACAAGGAAACAAGCTAACTGTCCATCAATGGATGAATGGATAAAGAAGTTGTGATATCTATATGTATATATCTAGATCTAGATCACTACACACACATACACATATATACATATCATATACATATTACACACACACACACGCACAATTGGATATTATTCAGCCATAAAAATTGAGGAAATTCTACCATTTGCAACAACGTGGATGGGCCTTGCAGACATTATGCTAAGTGAAATAAGTCAGATAGAGGAAGACAAATACTGTGTGATCTCATTTATATGTGGAATCTTAAAAATAAAAATATAAACAAAACTCATAGTAAAAAAAAAAAGACTTGCAGTTATCAGAGGCGGAGGGAGGAATAGAAGGTGTTCAAAAGGTACAAACATCCAGTTACGAGATAAATAAGTGCGGGGGATGTAATGTACAACATGATATCTATAACTAACACTGCTGTATAACATGTAAGAAAGTTATTAAGAGAGTAAATCCCAAGAATTCTCATCACAAGGATTCGTTTTCTTCTTTTCTCTTGTCTTTTTATTGTATCTATATGAGCAGATGGATGTTAACTGAACCTACTGTGATAATCATTTCATAATATATGTAAATCAAACCATCATGCTTACGCGTTAAACCTATACAGTAATGTATATGGTTTCTCAGCAAAGTTGGAAAAAAATCCAATTTCTCCACAAAAATAAAATGGTTCCTATCTGCAAACAAACAAAACCCCAGCATTTTCCTGAAGTTTATTTTTTGTTGTTGTTTCTTTGTGTTTTTTATTTATTTATTTATTTATTTATTTATTTATTTATTTATTTTTAGTTGTATAAAGTCACTTTTTGCTAAGCATCAGTTCCATTGTACATACTTTTCAGGTAAGTCCTCCCTGAAGCCAAGCTTTCTGTATCTCCCTCATAATACTTTCTATGATGATCTAACCTTCAAATGTTTCTTCTAACTCTGTACTTCTACAGCATCTACACCCTGTTTGAGACATTGTCTTCACTCTCAAGATGTTTACTTTCTATTTTAGAAGATGGGACACATACTTAGTAAAGGAACTGAGATTCTGAGGCAGTGGCTAAGACATGTATACCCCTCATGTGCGGGGCCAAGTAACTTGGACTTTGAATGTGCTCAATGCCTGCTTACAAGTTCAAGATGAGGTAGTGCAACATAATGGGTAAAACATTGATTCTGGAGCACAACTGTTTACATTAAATCCTGGTTTGACCATTTATTATCTGTGTGATCTTGGGCTGGTTACTTAACCTCTCTGTGCCTCAGTGTTTCAATTTGTAAAATGATAATCCTAATAGTAGCAACTGTGTTTCCCTGAAAATAAGACCAGATCTTATATTAATTTTTGCTCCAAAAGACACATTAGGGCTTATGTTCAGGGGATGTCATCCTGAAAAATCATGCCGGGCTTATTTTCTGGCTAGGTCTTATTTTTGAGGAAACACGGTACCTGATAGAATTATACGCTTACATGAGTTAATAAATGTAAAGCCCTTAGAACAGGTCATAGAACATACATAGTAAGGCCTATTAAATGTTTACTATTAATATAATGTTTTCTGAATTAGTAAAAAATCAAAATTACAGACTATAGTTATCATAAAGCACATGCAGGGATTTAGTTTAATGCCTCAGACAATGTTATTTGGAGATTTTCTACCTCCCTCCTTCTCTCTCCTTTCATCCCTACTCTACTTCCTTATTTTCCTCTTTTCTTCCTTTGTCCCAACTGCTCTCCTTAAAGGTATGAACAATGGCATATTTTATTATGTAATGTGATAATATGTGAACATTAAGTGTTCATCTACACACTTAATAAGTTAATTTATGAATAAATTTGCCTAAAATATGAAAAAAAAGTCTGTTCCTATCCATTCTATCACCAAACATTGACTAACAACTTACTAAGTAGAAGGTGCTAGAGGAATATGAAAGATTCAGGGTCTGGTATCAACACTACAGTCTGGTAGAGGAGATACACAATTAAACAACAGTATCACTGACTCATTGGTTTGGGGATAGCATTACGTCCAGCGTACTTTTGAAGGGCATAGGAAACTCCCCTAACCCAGCCCACTGAGGGCTTGGGAGACTTCCTGTTTCTTCTCAAGATTGACCTACAGCCTATTTACTTTTTGGCCCCCGGTCTGTGATGCTGTGGTTCATTGATGAACTACAACATGTAGACACAGTAACACCTTGTATATGGTTTTGTCTACAGTCCTAGAAATATTCTGGAAAACAGAAATACCAACTGTTAGGAAGACTTGCCTCTGTTGGCCTTATGTAAGTATTGTTTATAGAATACTTTTTTTATTTTTTCAAAATGATTCATGGAAGTGAGCAATTACCTTATATGGTGGGTGAGGCCTACTTGTGCATTTAATTAGTTACTAATAGACCATCATTTCTTGCTTGAGAGCTTGGAGCTGTAGTTTAGAGCTAAAATGTTAGAAGATGCCACTCACTGTAGGTTGATTGCAAATGAGACAGCATTTGAGGTATTGCATTAAAATCAGAAGCTTGGTCTATGGAGGTCTGACATTTAATTTAAGTTCATGAACTCATCCTGGAAAACGTGCTACACATCTCATTGCTGAATATCACTATGGCCACCTTCAAAGTACCTCCCTTGGGAAGCTACATATGCACCAAAGCCAGTACCGAGTCCACACTTCAAAGTGATTTTGGAACTCTTTTTCTGGAATGGCCATCAGAGCTGTCGTCGTGTTTACCCTTAATGTCCTGAATGTCATCAAAATGTCTTCCTTTCAATATTTCCTTTATCTTCGAGTAAAGAAAGAAGCATAGGGGGCCCAGATCAGGTGAGTAGGGAGGGTGTTCCAATACAGTTATTTGTTTACTGGCTAAAATCTCCCTCAAGACAGTGCCTTGTGAGCTGGTGCATTGTGATGCAAGAGCCATGAATTGTTGGTGAAAAGTTCAGGTCATCTGACTTTTTCACGCATGCTTTTCAGCACTTCCCAAAGCAAACTTGGTTAACTGTTTTCCAGTTGTTATAAATTCACAATGAATAATCCCTTTGATAGCAAAAAAGATTAGCAGCATTGTTGCAACAAGTTCATGAACTTAATTGTCAGACTTCATAAGTTACAGTAAAATAGGGCGGGTGGATGATTTTGATTCCCTGTAATAGGTCCTGTTTGATTCCTTTAGCCCAGTGCTATGTTTGTGGAAATGCATGCAATAGTTCTGCTTTCTTCCATTGCCTGAATCGAAGAATCCAAGTCTTCCTTGCAGGAAATGGAAGAACAAAGTGACGGAAGGCAGTTGCCCTTTTAAGACCCTGAATAAATGGTGCCTCATATTTCAAAGAAAGGTCAAGTAAACTGTGTGTGTCAGAGAGCTTTACTTTTTGGGCAGTCTGTGCCTAATGTTCTACACACACACACACACACACACACACACACACACACACTATAATTAGCTCTACTTTCTAGATCCTTGTACCACTCTGGCGATGCTCCGTGCCCTGGGTGCGCAATCAGAGCCCAGCCTGCAGAAGCCATCAGCTGGGAGCTCCTGGCTGCATGAACTTGAAGGTGGTAAAAGAAATTGGCCATCTGTCTGGGGCTGGTGTAGACACATAACAGAGATAATACTGGATAATATTCAGATTGATGTTTTACCCCAGGAGTGGTTCGAGGGGTTTTGTTTTGCATGTTTTTCAGTAGACCTGCTTTAAAAATTCATGGATGCACCTGGTTGTTGGTTTCTGTCTTTTGTTTTTCACGTATTGTGGCACAGCCAAAAACCTTCTCAGCAAGAGACCAAATTGGAAAAGGGTTGTATTCAGAGCTTAGAAGATAATATGTGCAGTTTTCATGAAACTCGCCTAAGTATAGGTGCTGTGAAAAGATGGGGTGTTTTTCAGGTCAAGATTCCCAAGAGTTAGCAGCATCATGCCATTTGCTTTTCAATCCATCTTAGAGCAAAACATCTCTTAGACAAGTGATGTATTTGAAAAATGGAAATTTGTGTTGTATCCTGTTGCCTACGAATTCCAAAATGCTCAGAGGTGTTTGATGAATGAGAAGCAGACAAAAGGAGCCAGAGCAAAATGGTACTGTTTTTCCCAGTAGGTAATCTTAATCTCTTAAAGATGATAGATCAGTGAGAAAAACAGTCGTTATTCGATCAGAGAAAGATGCCCTCTCTTCTATGTAAGATTTATTCTTGGTTTGAAGTGAAAACTGTGAGCTATAGATGAGTCAAATTAAATTTTATTAGGATCAAGAGAACTCAGTTTCAGATCAATTAATCTGTAAAGGTCTCCATTTCCCCCCACCCCGTTTCCTCTCCCCCTCTCCCCCCTTTCCTCCAGGATAAGTGAAGAAAGGTATTTATCCTCAAGACTGAGCTTCAATAAACAAAGTGACCTTTACATTTTAGCTCAAAGAAATAAATACCATCTTATAGATATTATTGGTGACTGGCCCTGGGTGGGATGGGATATATGGGTACAGTGCAGCACTAAAAGAATTTACCTTCAGGGAAAAAAGCAAATTTAATAAAGGGACTGTTGAGAAACTGTATGTCAAGAAGATCTACATCTTCTTGAAAATTTGTGATCTGCGATCTTAGATTTAGAAGCATGCTGGAATTTCTACAACTTAAAGCTTCCATTTAGCACAAACTTTATTTCTGCTGTCCTTGTTATCGTAGGGTTACCTTGATTTCAGAAAATCGGAACTGCTACCATGTAAATTAAGAAATGCTTCACTTGACACAATAAACAGCACAGACTTCTTTTACATAGCAGGTGTTCCCTGTACATTTTGCTAAATTAGGGCAAAAATTAAGACTCAAATGCCAGAATCTAGTGCCAAGAAAAGATCAATTAAAAATGAAAAATGGAGTCTTGGGGAAAGGTAATATGATTTATAGGTATATAGGATTTGATTCACTAGTATTTGATTTTCCTGTAACCTTACTAGAATGTATCTTGTACCCCAGGTGAATATATATATATATATATATATATATATATATATATATATATATATATATATGGCTTGTACTGCAAGAGACATTAGAAACTACCATTTTGTTCCAACTCCACATTTTAAGATGATGAAATTTAGGTTCAGAGAGTTGAAGTGACTTTCCCAATGTCCCAAAATTAGGCAGTGGCAGGAGTGGACCCCCATTTCCCACCCCACTGCACACTGCCTTCCCCGAATCACTTTCCGACAGCTCACACACCTTCACGGAACATTCCAATTTAGAACACGGGACCTCTTTCCTAGACCTATAGTTCTTAGCAAAATTTTTAACTTCATCACACTGGGTAACTTGAGTACAGTTAACAAATATCTTGTTTCCCATTAATGCCAAAGATAACAGAAAAGTCCCTTACTTGAAGGGTTCAGAATCGATGCAGATTTGGTCATCTCACCAAAGAAGAAGGACCATCAAAGCCAGAGCTTCTTCCCACACCTGTGGTCAGCAACCGCATCTATCACCTGATCTGTCTGCACTGACCCCATTCTTATTATTTTGTATCTTGTTCTGACAGATAAACTTAATGCGATTGATCTAAAGCCATAGAAAGTCTAGAGCCAGTTATAAGAGTGCACTAACAAATGTTGAGTGTCTTCTGTGAGCGAGCAGTGTCGGTAGCCCACTGGTAGTTCCCAAAGTATTCTCCTCAAAGCCCTAGTTCTTCAGAAGCTCCAAGAACAAAAACAGATTCTGTCTTCAAATACATTTGGAAAATGTTACAAACATATCTCCCTTCTTTTTGCTTCAGAATGTTCTTTTCAGAGACGTTAGCAAACCAAAGGAAACTTAAAAAAAATTTTTTTCTGTATTCTAGTGTTCCTCAAATTCACATGACGATTGAATCATTATGATGTTATAACTATGAATTTCACTTAGAACATGTTATGTTCAGTGCTTTGGCTCCCTTTAATTATCATAAACTCATACTCTGTGGAGGGGGCATTTTTAGTCCCATTTCATAACCATGGAAGTAAAAGATCAGGCATAAGAAGGGAGTTCCCAATGTCACATGACTAGTAATAAGCAGAACTGGGATCAAAGTTAAATCTGTGCTTTATACTGCTACAAGAGTCTCAATTTGAATGCCCGTTGGCTTGAACAGGTGATTATGGAAGTGATTAGGGATTCTGTGGGCACAGGCATTTTATTTCAAGGAAAAACAGTGAGAGAGAGCACATGAATTGGGGGAAATAAGGAATATTCCCAGTGTCTGAGGTGCTCTCTGTCCTCTCAATCTGTTGTTTGTTATCCCATTCTGAACAGCAACAGGGGTACAGAACTCAGCTTTTATTTTAGCTTTGAATTTTATGCTGTTTTTTTTTCTTAAATTAATATGACAAATGCCAACAGAAGCCATCTTTTTAGTGTTGAGAAAGCAATAGAGGATGATGTGGGTTGTGGTAAACTGGAAAGCATATGGCCTCTCTATCAGGGGTTGCAGACGTAAAACTCTATTGATTGTGACTCTGTGGCAATATTGTCCCAATAAATCTGGACATTACTTCAAAACAAGCTGACAAACAGTGCTTTTTGGGCAAACATTATCTGAAACAGAACTTGGGTTCTGGTCAGAGTCAGCCTATGGACCATGTTGTTTTGTTTTTATTTTTGTTTTGTTTTCTTGTTTTGTTTTTACCAGTATATGCCACTGTGCTATTGGCCCAGGAAAAAAACAACAACATCTCTTATTGAAATGTTTCTTTTTAGCCTGATGGTTTCCTTTGTGGCAATTCCTACGTTCTGTGGCTTGAGGAATTTGTTGAACACTGAAAAGGCACATATGCTCATTTACATTGGCAAGTGTTAAATTGGGGAGACATATGTTTTCTTTATTCTCCCCTCCTGTTAGATCCTTAAAGAGTGTTGCTAGTCAAGCTCAGCTGTAATTTCCCAAGTGGTTGTGCTTCTGAAAAATATTTTTTTCAGAATCTCCAGTACTTATAAATTTGGCTGGAAAGAACTATAAAGCATGATTGGAATCCCAGTGGATTTGAATTCTTGTGGTAAAGCTTAACTGCCCAGCTTAGGGATATTTTATTTGGTCTAAGGTCGCCTGTGTGTGTTCAGGACATACTTCTCTTAGCTGAACCTTTGCACTAACCTCTTTGGAGAGTTCCCTACCTCCATAGTCCCTTCTCTTTAATCCATGTTCTATGTTATCTCCAGAGTGATTTTTCTACATGAGCTATAGTCTTTCTATTCCCTGCTTTACCATCTTGAGTCGGTATGTATGGGTCAGAATAAATAGGTCCTCTTGCAATTTAAGTGAAAACTCCTTTGCATGGCTTGCAAAGCTCTTTCAACTTGGCTGTAACTGCTTTACCTAACTTCTGCCATCCTGAAGAACTTGCGGTTATCCCCGCATGTAATGCACACTCACAGTTCTCGGCCCTTGCATTTGTCGGCACCTCCGCCATGAAATCCTTCCTGCCCTTTCTATCAACTACCTGCACATCCTTCAAATCCCATGTTAGTGTCGGGTATTCTATGGCTCCTTCCCTCATTTTGACAACAGAAATGTTGTTCTCACAATATTTTGTATATGCCAGGACCTATACAACTGTACTTTTTCCCCTGAATTTTATCTCTTATTTCTGTGTTGGAACTGGTTGTGGCAGAATTCACAGTCTAGTAAAGCATTTATTGTCTCATCATTTAACCTCCTGTCTGAAGCACAGTAGCTGCCTGTTGCTGCCTAAAACCACTTAAATAAATAGAAGGGGTGGGGGGAAGAGGAAATGAATGGTTAAATGGTGAACATCAGGCCTCCTCACAAGGAGTGAAAAATTGCTCTTAAGAAACTCTCTACATTCCAAAACTCTTGTTTTGCTATTTGTTCTTGAAATGACTAAAATGGGTGTCTAATAATTTTAATATTTGAGGGTATTTCTGTAATTTTATTAAAACATCCTATAGAAAAGACAGATTATGATTACATTTAGTGTCTCACTTATGAATTGCATGTAAATCAAAAGAGGGAAAATTCTATTTCGTCTACATTTTCTGATGTTTTACATACATTTAAATGTGTTGGTTAATAACCAGTCTAAGCCTATGCTCACTGGTTAGAAGATCTGCTTACTATGTTGTCTAATGTTTAGAAGGAAGACCTGGGAACCAGGTTCTTGGGTGTGAGCCATAGAAATGGCAACAATGTTCTGCAAGGATCTTGGCTAAATCCTCATGCCCCTCCCTGTCTAATTGCACTTCTTGAGGTTTGCTTCCATTTCCACTTGGGATATCTTAATTAACATTTGTAAAGTGCTGTGTAATTCTTAAATGGAAATGTCATGTATGTATAAAATCTTCTTAAGTAGTAGTTTAATAAATTTGAGTTTCTTTGTGTAGTGCACTATTTTTTAACATCTTACAATTTATGATATATAGGTGACATGAAAGATTTGCCTATGAATTGATAACAGTCAAAAATAGAAAAATAATGTTCTGTTTTTTTCTGCAGCTCCCATTTTCAGGGAACACAGTTATTGAAGTGTTGTGAAGTTTGTAGTTTCTAAGTTCTTGTTTTTAAACTTGAAATGCTCACCTGGGGTCACCTGTGTTTGTGTGTGTGTAATATGTGCAGAATGCTACTTTATTGTTTTTTCCCCAGAAACTTAGATGAAGATAGAAAATGTACATAAACAGACTGTTACAAATAGACTATGATGTAGGAATGGCAATTTATTTACATCAGTAAGAAAAAGAGAAACAACCATGACTGAAAATGGAGAACACATGAACTGGCAATCTACTAAATGAGGATATTCAAATGACTAAACACAAGTGACAAAAGGGAGAAAAAGGAGGGAGGGAGAGAGGAAAGAAAAATTCACTGTAACTAGTAAATGTACTGACACAAAACACTGTTTTCCGCAGTCAGCTTAGAAAATGTTATAAAAAGAGAGAAAAAAAAAACTACTATTTGTGATAGGTACTTCCCAAGTCCCTGCCATGGAATTATAAATTAGTACTTTCTTTTTCTGAAAGACATTCGGTAATATGTATCAAAAGGGGGTTACAAAATTTATATGCTTTGATCCATAAATTCTATTTGAAGGAAATTGCTTGAAGAAATAATAATTGATGTACAGAAATATTAATGTGTGTTAGGTCATAATATTATGTTAGTGAAATTTTGAAACCTTCTATTAAGGGCTTAATTATATACAGTGGCTTATCCATACAATTAAATTCTATGTAGCCAATAAAAAATTATAGCCCAGAAGAAAATTTAATAGTTTGGAAAATGTTTGCAGTGTAGTTTTAAAATGGGGAAAGCAGGTTAAAAAGCAGAAAGTATCATGTGGTACTCTCTCTTGCTACATAAATCCCTCCTTCCCTCCCTCCCTTTTCCTTACAACATTTATGTATATGTTTATAGCTATATAATCATAGAAAAAAATTTGAATTGTTAGTGATGATTATCTCCGCGTAAGGATGTTTGAGGGATTTTTCTTTTCTTTTTTCTAAGAACTTTTTGGAGGGCATTTTCCAAATTTTTTCAGCAGTGAATACGTATTAATTTTTGCTCATATTTGGAAAAACAATACTAAGTTTTAAAACAAATAAAATGAGTAATTTAAAAGAAAGAAAATTATTGGATCATTGGTACAGACATTCTAAAAACTAGACACATTCTAAGTAGCTTAAAAACCTGCACAGTAGCAGCTCTTTTTACCGTTATCCTTTTAATCTAAATGGAAGGAATTTGGTCCAGTACCAGCCATTTGTGAATTGAGAAGGGACCAGGTTTGAGGGCCGCCCCAGTGGTAAGACTCAGCTGTAGGCTGACACAAAGCATGGCCTTTGGAGGACAAGGTCGTGATTGACTCGGGCTGTAAAGAAGAACCTGCCAATCCTATAGGCTGTTCTGTACAAGGGAAAGTCTAGAATGTGTAAGGCCTGGGAAATCACTCAGTGTTTTACAGGCGAGACTTCATTGGTGATCAAAATATTTGAGTAAGGTTTCTAGAAAAACATACATTTGTTTTAAGATGGGTTTACTTTGATAATGTATTCTTAATGTAATGAAATGTGTCATCAGAAGAATTATTTAGCTTGAAGGTAGAAGAGGTTTCTATTATATTAGTAAGAGCCTGTCTGACAGTGAAAAGATAAGGGGATGGTGGGTAAGGGGTTGGGAGAAGGAGACTGATTTGAACTCAGAAAACAAATGTTTAGGAGAGAGCTAGCACACTTCAGTAATTCCAGAATATTGTAGTAAAACAAATCAATTGATATATATTTTCATGATCCTTAGTTTCAGGGAGAGGTAATGATATCTGGTATATCCTTTTAAGGGAAGTGTCAGTCTATCCGTGAGTTTGAGGACTTTTTTTTCCTGTCATTAAATATGGTTGCTGTTTTTAAAAATTGGCTCAGTTGTCTGGAAAATTTACTTTTGTGAAATATTCTGTAAGGGTGCCAGACACAGAAATCTTCATCTCATGAGAATGACCATATGATTTATCATCCAAGCCATACACAGGTATAGCAGTAATAATATTTATGATTTATAATATTTAAAGGAGTAAACCAGGACTATTCAGGACAAAATATGACATATGTTCATCCTGCCTGTGATTCATTCAAAAAAAGCTAAACTGTCTGAGAACTGTCTCATATGGTCAAAGCAGCTCCTAAACCAAGATCATTCAGCGTTGTGAGTGATAGTATCTTTATGGGCATATTCAACCCATTGTGGATATGAATCTAGGTCTGAAAATGCTATTGTACTGTCACAACATAGAATGATGCTTTTTATAATTGGATTTCATGATAGCAGCTTGCTTAGGAATCATTCTGATTGTTAAGGATGCTAACTTCTGAGCAATTGTGACTAGATACATAAAAGATATTAGCCTGAATACGTAAAAGGTCATGTTGTTTGCAGAGGTTCTATGAAGGCAAATTTTTGTTCTTTTATCGGAACCCCTTTGTTCCTTTTGAATCAGGGAGCTGAGAAATACTACTGAAATCAAGAGGGCTGATTTTGTAGTTATTGTCTTAAAGTGTGGATTCCCTGTATGGTAGTAACTTGGAGAAGATGAGTGTTTTATATGGTTGACATAGTAGCAATAGAAGTTGAGTCTATGCCGCAAGATGCATGTAAAGTAAGAAACATAAGATAAAAATATTGGATGTTTTACATGGGTCTCTGCATGATAAAAATTGAAATTGCTCTATGTTTCTGGGACACATTTACCATCCAAACATTTACCCTCAGACCCAAATGTCCTTTTGTTGTTTTTGTTGGTCTAAGGCTACCTAAGAACCAGTTGGTTTATTTTAGACCCAAGAGAACAGTGAGTATCTTGTTTTGAATTGTTGTGTTGTAATTGATATAGACTTTCATTGTGAACATAAAGGGATAAGCACTATTTTGCTCTTAAGAAACACATTTTTTTTATGGTATCATAGCTTAAATTAAATGATGGGATTATAATATCTAGTTATGGGCTCTCTTATTAAAGAGTTAGTTATGTAGACTTTAATGGCCATTTAATAGATCTGCCCTTCTATAATTTAATCTGGGTAATTTATTCATCCTGAAAATCCACAGACTGGACTTTCTTGACCTTGGGTCTCTTAATGTCTGAGACATAAAGAGATAAAATTCATTTGGTCTTTAATAATTATTTGCCTTGAATTGACAGAAGATTGGGAATTTACAGCTTTCAAAAGGTTAAGGTAACAGAGCTATTTCGCAGCTGGAAACCAGTGAAAAATCTGACAACCTCAAGTTATCTATATTTTAGATATGATTATGAGATCTTGTTATTCCTATTGAATATAAAATAATAAGTTTTTATCATATCCCTCTTCTTTTAATTATAAGTGACAAATTGTACAGACCATCTTTGTGGTCATATAGTTACAAAATGGTTGCCACCAAGTTTTGCTATCCTCGTGTGTGTGTGTGTGTGTGTGTGTGTGTGTGTGTGTGTGTGGCTGTGAGAGAGAGAGACAGAGAGAGAGAGAAAAAGAGTCTCCTTCCCTCCTTGAGAGGTGGAGTCTATTTTTATCCTCCCCTTTAATCTAACCCAGAATCAGTAACTTGTTTGACCAATAGAATGCAGCAAAATGTATATCCTAGGACTTCTGAAGATAGGCCATAAGAAGCCTGGCAGCTTCCACTTGATTCCCTTGACATGCTTTCTCTTAGGACACTCACACTGGGACAAGCCAGCCACCACTTAGGAAATCTAACTACCATGAAATGTGAAGTTTAAGCCATATGGAGAGGGCCTGGAGGGTGGGATTCCATGTAGAGAGAAAAAGAGAGGCTAAGGCCAAATAACTGAGTGAAGAAGCCATCTTAGAGGTGGAGCCTCCAGTTCTGGCTACCACAGTTGATGTCATATGGCTTTGAAACTAACTACTCAGCTGAGTGATTCCCAAATTTCTGACCCACAAAACCACAAGCAAAATAAGTGATTGTTTTGTGGCAATGTTCTGAGGTCGTTTGTGACACAGCATTAATATATAGAACAGAGGTCATTTTCTCTTTAATATAGTGCACCAATTTGGTTGTTTCTGAGATATGCATTTTGAGATGGAGTTAGCACAAGATATAGAACTGCCTAGAAAATAAAATCATGGGAAACAATCATCTACTTAAAACATTGCACTACGATATCGCCTGCTCTGACAGAAGGAAAATAAGAAAGGAGAGAGGAAAAGCAGCAGCTAATGTAATTGCACTACAGGGAGAGGGGGTTGCATGTCAATTAAGCACATTCACCCTTTTCTGCCTCTCAAAAACAACTTGAGATGATCAATGTCTGTCATTAAATGTTTAAATAATGAGGAAAAGTTTTACAGGAAACAGATCTTGTTAGCAGGAGTCCCTTCTTCCTGGGTCATCCACTGCAGCCCCATCTTCCTGGGAGGTCTGCAGTGGAGAGGCAGAGGGGAACCTCACTTCACTCACTTGCACATCCCGTTGGAGAGAAACCCCTGGTGGTCACCATCGTTTTCTCAGGAAAGCTTTAATAGCCAAATACATTAGCAAGGTCTGTGACCGAGAGACTTCATTAATTTTCCCCTATACACCTTGCTATATAGGCCCATTTACTGTGAAGCATTAATATACGTGAAAACTAAAACATACTTGTCAAGATAATGATACATGTAGAGTAAGGGATGAACGTGGGTACATTCTGTTAACTTATTTTTAGAATGAATTCATTCCTATGGACTCTTCATTCTCCTGACTTTCAACTTGACATTTGTTCAATCTAAAATCAAATGCACAACTTAGAGATTGCACCAAAAACTGTATGTCCTTCACCTAAGTCGATGTTAAAATATACTGATAGCTTCCCTTTCGTGCTCTCTCTTCATTCCCACCTCCCCTCCTTTATCATTCCTAGTGGAATAACGGGATTTCTTATCATTAAATGAACATCATTTCTTGTAAAGTTTCCCATGAGCAAAGAAGATGAATGTTCGTTTCTCCCAGTATCTCAGCTCCTTCTGATAGCAGCTAACATTTTAAAATGATATAACCTTTTGGCATTTATAGATCTTTGAGGATTTAACAGAGAAGTTTCTTTGGGACTTGTAATGACCATGGAAGTGTGTTCTGATTGAGTTTGAACGGAGGCTATGGGATAATGCTTGGATTTTTAAGGTGGCTCAAGTATTCTCAGGGTATTTAATCCGTCTCCATAGTAACTGAAATAATAAAAAATGTCTCTCAAATTTGTACATCATTCTTATCCTCTACAACACCATTTTTTAAAAAACCAGATAACACAATGCTAAGTATTAATGAATATTCCATATTCCCTACTACCCCCTTAATATGATAACTTATTTCTCTAGCAAAATGAGTTCATATTTTAGATGCCAATTAGACATAGGATATGTTTATTAGGAAAACAGTTACAGTGTAATGATTCTTATTTGTTTTAGCATAAACTTCCTGGAGAACTTTCATAGCTTATGGAGAAATGTTTGTTTCCCCACCTACACTATCATTAGGTCAGAGATTTTTGCCCAATTATCTCATTTTTTTCTTATCCATGGTATGATAAAGCATAAAAAAAAACAATCTTCTGGAAGAGTGATGCTAGAAGGATAAGGAAAAAGAGGCCAGGGCCATTGTGAAAAATCTGAGTATGAACCAGGACTGAGTATTTTGTTTCTGTAGATTTGTATTTAAAACCAAAAAGGCTTTATTTCTTTGAGAATATCTTACCAATTATCATGTTATTGAGAGTCTCTGTTATCTAGCTCCTAGTTCCTTATTTCTCCCGCTTTCCCATCTAGGCAATATTTTTATTAGATATTTGAAATTCAGGGTCTCTCTCTCTCTCTCCCTCCCCCCACCACTGTCTCTCCCTCTCCATTTTAGAACTCAACTATCACATTTTTACACAACATATACTGTTAAATGTGCCATATTTTGTGAAATAATAGTAACATTTTCACACAATTCAGCATTACTTTATTTCACACAGGTGATCTGATCTTCACACAAACTTATACAGTATATGCCATAGATAGCTTTACCACTGATTAGCTGTGGGGGCTGGAGCAAATCACCTCATTTTTCTAAGCCTCGTTTCCTCAACTATCAAATAAATATAATAATGTCTATCTGAAATTCTTTTTTTTTTTTAAACAATTCAATGAAGTAATAGATTTTAAAGGTTTAATAGAGTGTGTGGCACACAACAAATGATTACTGAAACTTTTGTAAACAGAGGCTAAATGTAAACTTTGTTTTTCTCTATAGTATTACTACCCTCAATTAGAAAACTGAGGGTCATGAAAAGATGAAGTGAGCTATGAGCTCTTCAAAGTGGCACGACCGAGATACGGCAGAGATGATATTCAACTCTGTCTTTGAAATCAAGCCCCGTGCTATTTCCTGTGATTATAATATATATATTTATGGTTTGTCTTTCCTTCTTCTCCTTATGGTGCAAATAGCCTTCACTAAACACACACTCTTTCTCTTATCTGAGGACGTGCACACATCCACAGCAGCATTGACTGGAGTCAAGCTTAGGATTTGGTCATGGCTCTTCTTGTGGAAAACAAGTCTGTGGTTCACGAGCCCCATGGTCAGCCCTGCTTATCAACCCACCCGTACACATGGCCATTATGTGTCCCCTGGGGCTCAGTGCCATCCACAGTAATGGAAGCAGAGTCTCACAGTGAATGGTGGTTTTTAATTTGAGATTCTCTAAGGTGACTCAGGAGAGGGCTGTGCTTACTAATCCCAAGAGAAATAAGAAGAAATCTTCCATAAACTTTCTTTCTTGATTTGTCTTCCGAGAGTGTAATGCATGTGTTGTCATATCTGATGAACCTTACTCTTCTCCCATGTACGCTATAGGTTTGGGCAAAAGGAGTATTGAATGAATTGTCATGAGTTTCACACAATACTTAATAGATAATGTTCTGTCAAGACTAGTATGAGACATGTGAAGCCCTGTATACACTTCTTGAAAACTTTTTGCCCCCTAAAGAATCAGTCTTTGGACCCTCATTAATTTAAAAAAAAAAAATAAACATAAAATAAACATAAAAATAAACTCACAGAATAAACTCTTTAGAATACAATGCCAACATTTTCCTGCAATTTCACTGACTTGACATTAAGATCACAAGTAGACAGTGTGTTGCCCAAACATTTTCTTGGCTTCAGTATTGAATAACTACTTTGTTTTAATGACCACAGGGAGTGCATTAGGTGAGCTTCACTGAGTTGGGGGGTGGGGTGCGAGTGGTATTTAGGTCGAGAGATTGCACACTGCGTCCATACATATTTTTTTTCTATCAATATATACTTACGTGAACCTTTTTCTTTTTAATCACTTCCCTCTCCTTTTCTCACTATTGTTTGTACTTCAGTGATTTCCTATTCAAGGGTCATTCTGGGATCCTGTGTAACTTTCCCTAATACTGTCCCCCAAACAGTCACCAATTGATAAGCACTTACTGTTCTCACCCTCAGTTCATCTGTAGAAGATAAATGTTCAGCTCACATTGGGAATAGGCAGCTTTTCACCCACAGTGAGCAAATTACTCTCTTGCTCTGATTACATTTTGCATAATTCATTTTTAATATTGAAGCCAGAGGCCTGAAAATAGCCTCTTATACTGTTTATAGATAGATTTTTATTTGAATAAAGTGGGTAGATAACTGGAGTGCCCATTTATGGCTATTGCTGTTTTTCTTTGGCATTGTCATTATCACTCTGAAAAGTGTTTATTATGCACCTGTGATATGGGCATCTGGATTTGAGTTAAGCCATCCGCAAAGCAAGAGAGATATCCCTAGTACATTACCTCCTCTTGATTCCAGTCCACAAAGGACAAGGAGTAGATAAATGAGCAAATAATGAACAACATATAAAATAAATCTTCTTTGGTTTAGGACCAAAGAAATTGTGGGAAAATGTATGTGCCTGCAGATAGTGAAGCCACCCCTTATGAACTCCACCCATCTCAATAGGCAAATGATGGAATTCCAAGATCAACACATCTAGGATAAAATCTGGAAAAGTAAATAGTAGGAGCATTTCTCTAGAAGGAATGCCCCTAGTAGACACCCTAGAAGGATCAGAAAGTTTCCAAACAACCTTTTGTAGAATTACATCATGTAGCCGTATGTTGAATCTGGAACAAGTCAGGGAGAGTGAAGAGACATTTAATTTTTGACAACACTAAGCTGTCAGAAGGACCAATTCCAAAAAAAATGTGAGAAGTGACATATTTGAAATCTATAAATTGTATTTCACGTTCATTTTTCACCTCTAGGAAAAGCAAATAAAGTTTCTTCTCCTGAAGTGGATGATGAATGATTGCTTAGAGTTGAGTGGCGGGAGCCTGTGTCGCCATTATTGACTTTCTATGGAAAAGAGTTAATCTGCAAATGCGGTCAGTGCAGTATCTGCACACCCTGCAAGGTATAAGTAGACTGGTTCTAATCATTCATGGGCCGATCTGAACAGAGAAGAATTGCTTTCCGAAAGACAGACTTTCCCCTTGTCTCTACCCTCCTTGCTTCCAAGGAGAACAGTAAGGATTTACTTAAGAGAACTCAGACTGTGTCACAGGGGTCCATGAGCTGCATTCAGCAGAAGGCGAGGATGAAGAGGACTCACCTCTTCACTCATTCGTTTGTTCATTTACAAAGTTGTATGGACCAAGCTTTTATGCCAAGCTCTTTTTATAGGGCTCAGTTCATGAACTGTGCTAAGTTTGGATTCATGCCTTTTACAAAGTTCTAAAATTCTGTCATTCAGATCATCTAGAATGCAGAGGATTAAACACAGCAAAACACCATTTATTCAAAGTCAAATGAAGAGCCAGAAGTGGATAGAGAGCCAGTGTAGACCAGTAAAAACAATGATCACTGGACATGTTTAAGGAATGCTATCTATTAATTTTTGAGAAGTATTCACTAACTTGAAATTATCATTTTGATATTTCCCGGTTGAACACCTTCAGCAGAACATAGGACTTATTATTTATAAACAACATCATTTATGTCTAAAGATCGGATTACATGTATCATTTATAGTGTTTCATTTTTTCCAATAGGTTAAACATTTTCTATTTATATCTTGCTTAAATTCTTTACTTACTTGTTAACTTATTTACTTTTAGTAACCTATAAAATGACAGGACAAACCTCAATGCATTTGAAATTAAATTACTAAAGAATGTGAATTTGAAGACTGAAATAATAAGATTTCACTTACTCAGTTAACATTAATTTATTAAATGTACCCATTGTAGCCTAATTATGTTGAAGGTTATGATTAAGTTATACATTGTATGCAGTGATGTGCATTGTGTGTGCATGCATTTGTGCTTGTCATTCAGTTGGAAGTAAATATAGTCCAAAATATTAAATTTGGAAAAAATCAGAATAAAAAGCTCAATCTATGATATGATACATAGATGTGGATTAAAGAAGTAGAAGGAAACACAAGCATTGTTTAGTCTGTTGAATAGATAGAATCATGAGCAATTTATTTTTTTTCTTTTTGTTTTGAATTCCACTGGTTATCTTACAAGTTGTGCACGCAATAAAAAATGACTAAACAAAAATGGATCCAGATTGATCCATTTGTTTTGAGTGAATTCGAGCAGAAGTTTGAGAGAAGAATCATTGGATGGTTTGTATAATGTAGACACACTTACAAATCTTACAGGGGGAATCTCCTGACGTCTTTCATCATTTCTAAAATGGCCAAGTCCCCCCCAAAAATAAAAATAAAAATAAAATAAAATGTCAAATTCCCAAATAGAGGGTTTCAGGTAAGGACTGTATAGAGAAGGTGAGATTTTGGTCTATGTGTTTTTCATACTAGAAAAAAAAAAACACAAGGAAGCTAGACATTTCATTAAATCAATATTAAGTAGCCATGTTTGAAAATATATGCATTATTCTTCCTCCCTCCTGCCCTTATTCAATATTACCTGGATGCAGAATTATCTTACAAAGGCTGATGACTTAGAGCATAAATTAGTATAAAAAACATTTTAAATGAATGATAAATAAAACTCAGCTTGATTTGAGGATATTCTGTAAGTCTAGTGTTTTTATTTTGCTGAAGTGGTCTGCCATGAGAAGCATGTGGTGACATCTTGATTCATGGGAAGAGAAGAAAACATATTCTGGTTAACAGGGAAATAGTATATCAGAGGGAGAAAAATCACCTTGCCTAAGACAATAGATGACCTATAAAACTGAGCCTCTTCATATTATTATGGAAATTACTTTTGGCAGTAGTGCCAAAAGGTATTATCTATTATTGTTAATTGTGGTTGGAGACACAAAGCAATACCATCATTTGAGGACTTACTTGTTACTTTGAAAACAAGAGCTTTTATGTGCCAGTGAATATGAAATCACCTGGAAATATTCTTGTGAATTTAGGAGCCTTGTTTAATGCATGCAATAGATTTTAATGGAGCCATGTGAGTTTTTACTTAGTAGCAGATTACCCGATGGCACCATGTCAGCCATTCAATGAAGGAATATGCTTTGCTTGGTGAATGGGAGACAGAGCAAACTATAACCTTGTCAGATTTTACGGTTGGGAACAGTGGCTTCAGTGGAACATGGAATGAGAGGCAGTTAGCCTCCGATTTTATGTGTGTGTTTCATCTCATCCCGAGTGCATCTGGCAGTCATAGCATTCTGCTCACTGCACTGCGTCCCTTTCCTCTTCCTCAAGAAGGGTCATTTGAAAGGACAGTAAGGAACCTTCAATCCATCCTGGATGATATAAGCACAGTTCAGGCTGAGTGTATCTGGCGTGCAATCCTCATGTGCCATTTGCAGTAACAGGACACCACTTTCAAAGATGACATTAACTGTTCTGAGGTTTTACTATGATTGCCTCCAAATGCTTGAAAAGTCTCTGTGTGTTTGCCTAGCACTCTGCTCTTCTATGACATGCCTGGATTTTTTTTTCCTTTCTCTCCTCTTTTCCTGGAACTGCCGCATCCCTGGCTGGTAATCCTTAAACCCAGGGCTGCAGTGATTTCTCTTCATACAGCCACACATTAAGGACATCGTTCATGCGTCTGCGAACCAAGCTCAGAAAGCGCCAATTAATAAGTTGATGGGGAAGAAGTCAGTGGTTAGCCTTAAGGCCACCTGTCTGGAGGCATTAGGTACACACTTTGAGTGAAAGGACACCTGCAGAGAGTCGGGAATGGTGCATTTTATCACGCATTTCTAGAGGCGTAAAAGGAGAGTAAAAATCAGTTTTCAGGGCAGCCTCTCCATCTTGTTCTTGTTGTGGGTTGTTCACACCACGCTGGCCAATATTAGCCGTTCCAACGGGACAGCAATGCATATGAAGCTGTGAAGTCTTACACATGTAGAGCACACTGTCTTGTCAACAGCCCAAAGATTGAGAAGGACCTCCAGTTCTTTCTGTGGCACTTCCATTCGGTTCTGCCCAAAGTTCTGGGCATCTTTTTAGTTTCACATGACTATTCTGAAAACTCTTTCCATCCATTCATTTGAAAAATATTTATTGAATATAGAATATATGTTTGGTCTCACTCTAGCTTCTAGGAATACACCTGTGGGAAAGAATAATAAAGAAATACCAATTATCCCTATTCTCATGGGGTTTATGTTCTAGTAGAGGTTGTGTGGACAATCAACAAAATAAACAAGTAAATTTTTTATATAGTAGGTTAGAAGGTGATAAAGTGGCCTTTGTAAAATTCCCGGAGGAGGCTTTAGAAAGCCCAGCCTGTGACTCGAGACTCAGAAAATCAGTCTAAAGGTAGGATGGCATGAGCTATTTTTGATGTGAACAGAGGGCTGCAGTGAGGGAGAAACACCAGTAGACTATATCCCCTTTTTATTTTTTTCCCACCTTTCCCACAACGGACTGTGAAAAGTCTTGCTCTTTTATCCCCCTACATATGAAAAGTAGACAAGGCACAGTAGGAAGAAGAGTAGAGATTAGGGGAACAGTGGGAAATATTTCAGTTTAAGGAGATAACCTTGTGAGGGGAAAACAACAAGGAACCCTGTAGAAGAGAAGATAATGCCTCTCTCTTGCTTCCGACTTGTCCTGCCTCTTTCATGTCTTAGTGAAAATCATTTTGTGGCATTAGTCCAAGGTAGGAGAACAACCCTGACAGCGTCAAAGTCCCTGCTTGGCCAAGAGTTCTTTGCCTGCCTCTTTTTTTTTTTTCCTCCTATGTCAGAATTTTAGCTCATTTTTCAGTTTCGGAAGTTTGTAAACTTAGCTTTCTGTGGTTTTCTTTCCCCAACAATTCTTTGCTGCAGATTATGTTGCTCACAGACCCGGAGATTGAGAGCAGTTTATTGATCAGCTCAGATGAAGGTGCGACCTATCAGAAGTACCGGCTGAACTTCTACCTGCAGAGCTTGCTTTTCCACCCCAAGCAAGAAGACTGGATTCTGGCATACAGCCAAGACCAAAAGGTGAGCACAGTTATTTTGTCTGAGATGACAGCTGATGGTTCCCCAGGGAAGAGGCCTCTAGTTCGTCATGTCTACATGGCTTCTCCATGATCAGCTTTGTTCTGCGCAGTAGCCTGAACCGTGGGCCAGTGGGGCGAGGGGCAGCAAGGAGGATCCCGGGTCACCTAGCTGGAGCTGTGTAAACATCTGAAGCAGCATGTGAGGAAAAGCTAGACACTAAGGAATTCGTTGTGGAGAAGTAGTTCTCAACTTAGATGTTTCAGGCTGTCAGGAACCCCTGACCCTCATGGAATCCTTGACAGTGTTTTGTGTATGTGGAAAGGTGGTCACTTTTCTGGATAAATAGCCAAGATTGCTTTTCGCAGACCATAAAGGAAAGAATGACTCCCAAAGGTTAAGAACACGACTTGAAATTTGCTAAAATAGTGGGATAAATGGTCAGAGGAACAATAATAACACACATAGGTAACATTATTTAGAACCACATTATCTCATGAATTCTCGTGCTGGTTGGGTTGATGGAGAGTTCCATTTTTAAAGAAAATATTGAACGAGGTTATGCTATTCTATGTCTTGGCATGTGTGTGTGGCATATGTGTATATATTTTATGGGATAGATACTATAAAATATATCATGTCCTCTATACTACAGATACACTATAAAATATATAGTTCCTCCTTTTAAGGAACTTACATTCCCAGGTGGAATACAAGGCTAGCAACAGGAAATGCAATTAAACTAAAAGAAACATCACATACACAGGCGAATGTGAGAGAGACTACCATAAAAGCCAAAAGGAAAATAATGAGAGATTGGAACGCTCTTTGTGAAATGCATGATTCAGTGAAGACATTCTTAGAATTCTCCTTAGAGGACTCATGTGTTAGACATTACACATATGTAAAGAAATACTGGACTTCCCTGAGTGAATAGGATATTCTAGGGTTTATTTGTCTGGGCAGGTAGAGCTGTGTGGGGTTCTTCCTGAAGAGAGTGGAATGGCGTAAGCAACTTTCCAAGGTCTCTATTGACACATTTTGTAGGAAGGAAAATTCTTAGGTTTGGTGTTTTATTCGCACCGCCCTAACTGCCAAATAAAATACACATTAAGCCTAAAATATCAGAGATTTACACTTAGTGGTTTTTTCCCCCCCTCTTGAGCACTCTGGCTACCTTTTCAGCAGAATGTACATTTAATTTCTGAAGTCAAGCCACAGTGTATCTGGTCCAGGATGGTGCAGTTGCTAGAGGCGAGGCTGAGAAGCTCAGGACACAGAGTATTAGTCATTTAACCCACTGGGTTATTGTATTTTATCTGACAGTTGCTTAATTTTCTCCATGATGCTAGAGGCACAGTGAGGGCCAGATTTACCTGGCTAAGTGAATACCATACATCTTTGCAGTTGTGCTAAAGGAGATGCCCTACCATGTAACCCTTCCTGTTCCAGCACTTTAAATAGTATTTCCCATGATCACTGTGGCAGAGGGGTAACCCTGGAAGAGTTGGGACCTCTGGGCTGTAGCCCCAGCTCAGCCACTACGGCGAGCAGTACTTAGTGTTGCCTTCCTTTGCTGTAAAATGTATTTGGATGCATAATTATAATTGCAGGTGCACTTCCGAAAAATTGGGGAAAAAACAAATATTAAACTCCACATCCATTTTAGGTGCTCTGCTTGGTTTACCGTTGGTATAAAATCACTGTGGTAAAGAATGTGCAATTCATCTTGGGAGAGAATATTAAATACACCCGAGTTCACCAATAATCTAAGAGAGGCCAAAAAAAGCAGTACCTTCATTCATACATACTAGTTACCCAATCAATAGAGCTGGGTCGATTATGTGAAATTGGCAGCCCAAAGTTCAGGAGATAAAGATCTTATGAAATGATTTCTCTGGACCTTAATTAGTGTGTCATAGTTCTGTTGGGGCGGGCACATTTACACAAGAGGAGTATCATGAACAATAATACAAAGTTAAAAACAAATCATGGTTATAGGATTGTGAATTTGTGTGGCTGAAACTGAAATTTGGTAGCTCTAGTTATATATTTTTGGAACAAAATCTTGATTATTTACTGTTTTGACTGTTTTGTTGTTAGGCAAAATAAGTTTTGTTTTTCTAATTACGCACCTTTTGAAAATTTTGGTCAGTGGAATAATGTATTCAGAGCTATAGATTACAAAAGTTAATCTGGTAAAAATATAAGGATGAGATGTTGTAATAGGTCAAAAGCAAAAAGACCAGTTCAGATGATATCATAGTCATCCGGTCTGGACCAAAAAGTGTCTTTTGTGATGATACACCAAATGAATTCCATCATTTTGGAGCTGGAAGAAGCCTTAACAGTCTTTGCTCTGTATGTAGTTCAGGAACCAAAACTCTGCGAAGTTAGTGAACTTTCTCAAAGGGAAAACCCACTAATTGGTACCACATATCAAAGTTCTGTGAATGGAATAAAACCTTACATGAAATTTGGTAGGGTTCTCATACTTAAGGGTGATACCTTGACCTTAGCAGATGGGCGGAAACCCGCTTTTCTGCTAACCTCTCTGTGTCTCCAGGAGAGAATGAAGGAGAAATCATCCTGGAAAAACAAATGTAGATAACCTGTTAGTACAGGTAGGGGTTGGAGAAGAACTCCGTATCTCAGGGCTTGAATCACAGAATGAGGAGTGGCGCATTACCTGGGAGAGGAGTGAGCTGCAGCCATCAGATGAGCCGTTAGCTAATGGGGTTGGCTGGACGTCAAGTGGAGAGCACCTTGTCACCACTCAGGTGGGTCAGTGATATGGAAATAATAGCTGGCAACCCCCACGAATCACGGAGCCTTTAACACTAATGAGATGCAGCTATGAGCACCAAGGAGGGCCCCATGCTGGTGTTGGCAGACACATGACTACATGTGCCCAGGAAAAAGGAACATCTTTCATATACCATTTTTCCCCGAAAATAAGACCTAGCCGAACCATCAGCTCTAATGCATCTTTTGGAGCAAAAATTAATATAAAACCTGGTATATTATATTATATCTGGTATATTATATTATATTATATTATATCATATCATATCATATCATATCATATCATATCATATCATATCATATCATATCATATCATATCATACCTGGACTTATATTAAAATAAGACCAAGTCTTATATTAATTTTTGCTCCAAAAGATGTATTAGAGCTGGTGGTCCGGCTAGGTCTTATTTTCTGGGAAACACAATAAGTATTGCTCATCGATTTATCTGTGACAGCTGCATTGCTGCTGCTGCAGAAACTCCCAGCTATGAATTTAGTTAGCCTCCGTGCTAGTGTTGGCTCTGCTGGATGCTGTTTTACACCAAACTGATGGTGAACAGAATTTTCAGGAAAAAGTTCTGTCTCTTAGAAAGTATCTTGTTAAGATACTTTCAGAACTTACCTGTGAACAGAATTCTCTTCTTTCTCTCTTTCCTTGTATGCTGTTCTCGTTGCCTTTTCAGACATACTCTCCCTCTTTTGAATACGTAGCTACCTTCATTTTCCCCTTATTTCCCTGTAAATGCTTTTCTCTCCTTCAGTGAGTGAGACCTGAAGGCCCTGAGGACAGAGGCTGCATCTCTGGCTTGTAGAATCGAGCCCATACAGACTGTACTGTGGAATTGTAGTCTGGCTGCATTTCATCTTGAATGCCTGAACAGCCAGTGGAGGCTTTGTGATGTGAGCATTTTTAGAGACTCAAAGAGTTTTGTTGAGCAGATTGTCCTTTCTGGCCCGAGATAGAGTTTTACTAGCCATCACTTCCGTAGGAAAGCAGATTTTAAAAAGAAAGAAAAAAGAAAGAAAAAGAAAACCTTTTAATCAGGGAGAACTGGGCATGGTCAAATGCCCTCAGAATTCATAAAATCAGGATATGTTGATGTTTTAGTCTTTTTTCTTAGAGAGAAAAATCTATCTATGGTATTTGGTGTCTAGGTGGTTGCCAGAAGGTGACACTTTCTTGAATTGGCACTCAGCTCTCCAGGCACCACTAGAATGACTGAAGGGAAAGATTCGGAGATATTTTTCCCTCTGAAGTTCTAAAAGAAGTTGCCTGGCTGCTTAGGAAGCTTCGTTGGGGGACTTATATGTTATAGAAATAAGAACTAGATACCCTTGGCCCCTGAAGAGTCTATTTGAGGATGTGCCATTGGAAAAACCCTGGAATTTCCAGGAAAATAAATATAACAGATTTCATGGAAAATTTATACCAAATGGGAAGAGGGACAATGGTCATGTAAAGCCAAACACCTTATACTTCTTACAAACAAACAAACAAACAAAAAACAACAGTGAGTCACTGTGGACACTATGAAGAATTCCGTGATGTTTATTATAGGAGAACCAAAATTTTGCTTTTCTTTATTTCTTTCTGTATTTTTCTTTTCTTTCTGTCTGTAATTAAGCAATAAGCAAACCAAACATTCTGCTTTCTTTTGGTTTCTTCACATTAAGAAACCAAGCAAGTAGGACAACGGAGATTCAGTTCTTCATTCTATTGCTTGTTTTCCCCCACTTTCTTGCCTCGATACAGAAAACCACCCAAGGAAGTCTCAGCAGCAGGCTGAGTCTGCCAACTTACATCTTTGTTTTAATTTGGAGATAAACGAGTGTACACACTGTACTATAAAACACTGCCTCCAACGGCATCTCTCAGTCTGTCTTAAACACCTCACTAAACATGATGTGTTGGGAAACATTTGAAATGAGAGAAAACAAAACGCAGATGTGACTGAAAGAAAAAAAAAAGAAACCCAAACAGGAGAGGAAAGTACAAGAATATACATATACCGCAGCATTTCAGGTCATCCTCAGGCGCTGAGCTCGTGGTCTCTCTGTGGTTGTACTGGAGGAGTGATTTGTAACGGGGGGGAGTCTGCGATGACCTACTGAACACTTTCGGGACTCAGGTTCCTGAGTAGCTCAGGAGGGGAGGCGCCCTTGCTCTCCTACCCAGGCCAGCAATGTCTCTTCCTTGGCTTGCTTTGTAAAAGGGCCTGCTGGCCCTCCCCATCAGCAAGGGGCACTACTTTTCTGTGCTCCTGGGCCTGTGCTTCTCCTACCCCCCAGTGGAGGTGTAAGCCCACCTGGGCCACCACCTCAGTTCCTACACAGACAAGTATGAAATCTAACTGAAGGACGTGGCTGGATCTGAGCTGTGGGAAACTGGAGAGCAGGTATTCATTTAGAAGGGGACATACTGGTAAACTCCTGACTGTTGTTCTTGCCACAGAGGATGGCACTTCCAATGTCACCTGACCTTCAGATTTTTTTTCTGAGAAGTGTAATCCTGCTTTGCTTGAAATGTGGTATTTTATTTTTAATTACTTACAAAATTTAAACCAGAAGTGGTGCAGGGCAAATCAACTTTATCTGCTGCCTTGTGTTAGTCCCCAAATCACTTTTACTTCTATCTTTCCCATCATCTTTGTTTGGTTCCTGTTCATGGTTCTATCTCCTTTATTTCAAGAGATGTTAAGATGATTTGTGGTTTTGAAAACATCTGTCTAAATGAGTGGTCAATTCAGTGAAGGGAGTATAAAACATTTGAGACAGTTTGGTGGGCCACCCTTCATTTTGTGGCAGTTATGGAATATTCCCTAGTTTATATTCGCAGTTATTCTAGAGCTCTCGGAGTCAACAATCCAGGTAATACCACTTGGGGACCTGTATGCTGCCTGATCTCCTCTGTATTTCAGAGAATCAGTTTATGAAAAAAATAAGAAATCCTAAGTCTTGCATGTTGGCCTCACCTTCAGTATTTTGTTATATATGGGTAAGATACATGCAAAACCAACACATGGTTTTAAAGGGGGAAACATTTTGACAAGGAGGCTTTTTTTCACAAATAATTGCACCCCTAAATATTACTAGCCATAATTCTCTGTATAAATGAAGGCTGAATGAGTTACAACCATGTATTGATAGAAAAGGAAAATAATATGGCCAATGTTTTGATAGCATGTAATAGAATTTTAGTAACTTGCATAAAAGTACATTGAAAAAAAAACAAAACTATTTTTAGGTCTCTCCTTCTCTCTACCAGTCCTAAATTTTATTTAAACAGTTTCATATACATTTAATATATATACATGCATATATATGTATATATATACATACGTGTATACATATATATGTATACACACACACACACACACACATATATATATCTTTCATTCCTTTTCCTGACTGGGCCCCAAGAGAGGGACATTGCTTATCCTAGCTGCTTGGAATGTCGGGCGATTCCTGGGAAATAATGACACTTGATAAGGGAATACATGTCATTATTTTCCAAAATTCAGTCACATGGGTTTCTCACCACTGACAGACAGTACAGCAAGCTAGGGAAGAGCATCAGCTCACTACTCTGTCATGCCCTATCAATGGCTGCATGACCTGCAGCAGGTCACTTAACTTGATAGTTTCTCCAACTGTAAAGTGGAAGTAACAATAATAGTACCTGTTCCACAGCACTGTTTGAGGATGCTGAGATAGCATATGTAAAACACTTAACACTGAGCAGAGCCTGGCATATAGCAAGCATTGCATAGGTCCTAGCCAATGTATGTACGATTCAGAGACCTAAGAGACAGGCAACCTGGTAGAGAGTAGCTGGATTTAGACACAAGGCTGCCTGAGCAGTAGTCCAGTATCTTTTCAGTACCTGAAGTTATAGGCACTTTAGTCAATGTTGGATGCCTTTTTAGCCAATCACTAAAAGGTACAATGGAACCAGAATGAATGGAGCAGGGAAGAACTAATAAATAGTATTCAGAAAATATTATTGATTATAATAACTGTAAACCATTAAATGTTTCAGTATTTGTCTTTACAGGACCTGTGTTTTTCAATAAGCCTAGCAGCCCCTTAGTGTCAAAGGGCGAATTGAAATAAAAGATACATGTCTCTTTGAAATTCAATTCTCTGGAGATATTCAGATGATTTCTGCACAAGCACAAACACTTAGGAAACTGATATCTACCTAATACCATCATGTTTCCCCAAGGCACTGCATTAAGTAAAAAGGCGCTCAATTATTTATAAGAAATATGTTGAACATTACATACCATGCTGGTTTGGCAGGATTTCCATGTGCTTGAAATTTCCCAATATCAGAGCTGATTTCTAATCTCATGAATATGTAAATAATTTAAGTATCTAAGTACAAAACTGGCAATTAGAGTAGAAACCAGGGAACTTGCTTAAATGTCAACCCCAATGCTTGTTTATAAAACAAACTCTCAAGCGAAAATACCATCATATGCAAATAAGGACAACCTGAGTTCACCTTAGATACCTTGTGTAACCAGTTTGTGTCACTATTTTTTCAATTGCTCTCTTGGACAGTTATTTCTATTCCTAACGATTTGAGTGAAATGGACTGCAAGAATGAGGAAAAATAGAGATTTTAAAAAGAGTGATTGGGATTAAGGTTTGGACAGGAACAACGAGGCTGTTTGATACATTTTGGCTTTTGCAGCTTTTTGTCCAGTTCTTTTTCTCTAGTCGACCCACCAGCATTTGTCTGATGGATTAATGTGACTCCTTAATCCAGGCACCAGTCCAGCGAAGTTGAAGGACATTTGACGTCATAAGACAGCATGGACCTCGTAAATGAGCTGAAGGGCTACCCAGAAAAGACCTTTCTCTAAGGATGGACCTTTAGAAATCTAGTAATGCTCAGATGTTCCTACGTTCTTCCTCATCAAGAGTGGTTGCCACCAACGATGTTGAGAAGGGAGGGAGTGGTTTGGGGGATGAGGAATTCTTCACCTCATGAACAGACACATTTTGTGAGTTTATGACTGTATGGTTTTCACATTAAAAAAAAAAAAATTAAAATGTTATCTTGCCAGCCTCCCATCTTCAGTGTAATAAGATCCTGTAAGTACAGATTACAAATGGCACATTCAGTGTCCAAGAGAGCCAGAGCACCCAGGCCAGGATCTCATAGCTGGCGAGAGGAAAAGAAACCAGAAGTCAGGTACTCTCCTAAAATTCCCCGATTCCTTAACTGAGCTATACCATTAGTATAAAATTTCACTGGATGAAAAGGCACACGCACAGATCTCCCAGGCTCTCATTCTAACTTGCTCAACTCCAGTGCCTCCTGGCTGACATGACTACAGGTATGATGAGAAAACATCCCAGAACATGAAGAGCTGTGAACCAGAGGGGCCTCAGCTGCTCCAGAAAAGGCCATGCTAAGCAGCAATCAACCTCAGAGGCTGGGGACATACGAGCATTGTCTAAGATTCTTCTGTGCTTCCCAAACGTCTGGAAGAAAAATGCAATCACATCTGCTTCTCCCTGCCATCCCTCCCCTCCTTAGGGTCTGAAGGCAAGAATTGGTGGTAGAAAGGGGGGAGAGAGAGAACTAGCATCAACCGTTTGCTCTGTAGCAAGCACTGTACTGGGTTATTCCCATGGACCTCTCACCTTGATTCTTATAGCAAACAGAAAATGTATTGTTATGCCTTTTTAGAATTTGGGGAGTCGGAGGCTTCAAGGGGTTAAGAAAATTCCTCATGGTAGCATATCAAGTGATGGCAGAGCTAGGGGTCTAATTCTAATTTGACTATCTTCACTCTCAGTCCTCACTGCACCATACACTGGCCTCCCTAGAAAAACCACTGAGATTTTTTTTTTTCCCTTTTCTTACCCCCTCTTTTTCCCTATTTTTATTTAGCCATCTTCTTCCTGCCCAACCTGCCATGAGACCTACTCCCTCTGACAGATGCCGTGGTACCCATTTGAAGAGCTGAATTTCACAGTGGAAGGGGGATTGTTGTTTCAGGATCACATGGCAGAGGGAGGGAGAGGGAAGAAACAGAGTAAGACAGAAATCATCGCTGGCTGGCTCCCAGGTACCCAGCAGCCCCTTGTGATTCAGCAGACCAGCTAGTGACACATGGAGAGACACAAGTACTGTGACCCCTGCACATCTGTTCCTCCAATCTTGCCCCAGCTCTAGGTCCAGGAGTCTGCATGTAAATTCTCTCCCTGCCCGGGCAATGACAGGGACTTTCAGAAGTGGCCCTCTCTTATGCTCTACATCTGGTCATATTTTTTAAAAATTTGTTTAGTTCTGTTTGTTTACTTTTAAAATATTGTTCCCTTTCCTTCTTCTCACACCCAGGGGCCCTGACTAATCCAGGCTCATCTCTTCTCTGCCCTGTATGTAGTACTCACCTTCTAACTGATAGCTCTCCTCCTTTTTCATCTTCACACTGCTAATGGTTTCATCTTACTGAGACACAGTTCCAATTATGTTCCAAGTGACAATTTTCTTTTTCTGCTTACTTTTGTCTCTCAAAACTGCTGAGCTGCTCCTATGCATTTAAACTATGGTATGATTGCAGGGGATGTGTGATATAGATCCTTATCTTAACTTCGAATTATTTTATTTATCTTGTATTTATTTCTCCATCTATATTATAGAACCTTTTAGGCTAAGATTCCATCTCATAATTTTCCTATTATACTTCCAGACCTGGATGCACAGGAAGTGTCCGCAAGTTGAATGGCCCACAGTCACGTTAACTCTTTTCTTTCCCAGCCAGCCCAGTTCCATATGTCTGATGCCCCAAGCTGTCTCAAAGTACCCAACCATGGGGCATGTGACAGACTCTAATGACAGCTGGGGAATGTCAGGTGACAGATTTGATAAGTTCAGCCTAGGGAGAGATTGATGGAGCCAGTGATGGTCGTCATCTTGCTCACGCTTCATCTGCAAGACCCCAACACTCAGCCTTTGTGCTCTTGTCTTCTGACCTCATTAACATTTGGATCCAGTCTACATTAGCTCCCATAAGTTACGGCAGCATTGCATTTATCCAGCCTACTTTCAGGTTCCATATGCAGCCTCTAGTTCCCACTTCTCTCTTCTTTCGGCATCCCCACCAAGCTGGGTCTTTTGCAGTGGACAAAAGAAAAACAGCAAAACCACTCTGAGCTTAGGTACACTGTTAATTTGCTCAGAATGACATGTTTGCCCTGGAACACTCTTCTCCACATCTTCGTACTGAGAAATTTTAACTGTACTCCTAGGCCCACTTTGAAATATTTGGCAGATTCCCAACTTGTCCTCTCATGCTCTGGTCACTGTAGCCCTCTGAACAAAATGGTACACGTTACTCGGCATTGTCTGTGACATAACCTGACAAGCTGGCTTCTTCAAGTAACTTACATCTGTTCGGGGTTTGGGAACTGGTCTTGAATGGTCACCATGGTGCTTTCACCATGGTTCTTCAATGGTCATCTCTGTACCCAACAGCCAAGAAAAGACTTGTGTCAGCACTTAGTGAAGTTCTATGAAATTATTTTAGGTACCACAGAATGGGGTTTCCCCTGGGAGTGAGCTCTCGCCTTCTCCTTGCTGTGGAACCCAGGCATACTTCTGATTGATTCTTGTTCTTTCTGTGGAGGTTGATGGAGGAAAGAGCTGGATGTTTGTAATGCCTCAGGCCTGGCATTATGAATTCATTTGAAATCTTCAAGACACCATCTCTTTTTTGCTAAGAAGAATTCAGTTGCAGCAGTGAGAAGTGGAGAATCATGAGGTAGATGAGAGCTTCCCCAGGGCAGCATTAGGCTGAGGCAAATAAAATAGAACTGGCAGGGTTTTCTGTCAGCCTTTTCAAGAAGTGCAGTGTGCAGCCCTCCCGCCTCTAAAATGTTAAGAGCAGAGAAGCAAAGAGGCGTGAGCAGGCAACCTTAAAAAGAGCCAACAGCAGGAAGTGGTTTGCCAACGTGGAAGCCTCTCCAGGATCCTGTGTGGAGGAGGCCCAGGGACCTGCCTCCTGACAGGGAAAGTCGTCATGGGGAACTTTGTGGTGAACTGCTCCCAACCCCATCAACCGAAGACTTAAAGTATGTTAGCATTCTTATCTTCTATGGAATTGTGTCCTTGGACCAATTTCCTAGCTGCAAAAGAAAATGCCTAAAGTGTACCTGTCTAACAATCTGAAAAGAGGGGCTGCATTCATCCAACTTAGGAATATCAAGAAGACCTTCCAGGGGTGGTGACAATGGCAAGCTTTCGCATCAACATAAGGAAGTCGGATTTCTTTTCATAGAAAGGTGGTACTCTTTTAGGGATTCAACCAAAATGTGAACATCAAGAAGATGGAAGATGAAAGTTGGAAATAGCTGCTCTCATACCCTGCCCCCTTCTCTCACCCCATCTTAATCTGCCGTAGGTTAGGAATCCTGAACAAAGCCCATGAAGCTCGCTCTTTCCGGAGCCCAAGCTATTTGTCCCCTGCGGCATCCCTCTCTTTCCTCCGTTGGAACCTGTGTCCCTCATCCAACTTGCAGCCCTACAGGCCTCCTGAGACGGCCCCAGAGATGACTGAATGATTGGTTAAAAGCTCATAACAGAACTAACCTTTGCAATGAACTATATTTTTATCTGCACTATTCTTACAGCAGACAAAGGCAGGTGGAAAAAAATAAAAAGCAATGTGAGAGATGTGAGTGGAAGGAAGGAAGGAAGGAAGGAAAGAAGGAAGGAAGGAAGGAAGGAAGGAAGGAAGGAAGGAAGGAAGGAAGGAAGGAAGAAAGAAAGAAAGAAAGAAAGAAAGAAAGAAAGAAAGAAAGAAAGAAAGAAAGAAAGAAAGAAAGAAAAAGAGAAACAATTTAGGAGAGAGCCTGGCAGGGAGACAGTGGTGACAGCCCCAGACCAACATTATGACAGAGCGGAGGGTTAGGTTCGGCCCTGAGGCTGCTGATAGATCTTGAGTGTAGCTGAGCATCGGGCTTGTGATCATTGAATTACTGAGTTATACTTACACAGGCAGGGAAGTGGTCTCAGATAGTTTAGAACGATTTTGGACAGGAAGGATTTTTTGTCTTAAATCCTTCCCCACTCCCTTTTTAAAATTTCTTCTCCTCAGTCTTTCCCCCCAATCTCTTGTACCAGGGTTAGCAAAACAAACAAAATCTTCCACAAATCACACTGTGCAGTTCACGACAGAGGGTTACTAGATGAACATTGATCTCCTACAACTGGTTCAGATATTTTCTCATCCTCTCTGATCTTTCTCAAGGCTCAGCATTGCTATCTCTGATGTGACAGAGAGGGATGATACGTAGCTCCCAGTTCGTGTTCTGACAGTCCAAAGAAACCGTGGAGCTGGAGACACACAGGGAGGGAAATAAATCTTATTTAGGTGCTGCCAACTTTGTGGATTTCATTAAAGGACGTTGACGCATTCTAAACGCAAAGCTTTCCATTGGCAGCCGAGACAGTCAGTGCATAAAAGGCTTTGAGGCCGTTCCCTTCTTTGTGGAGGAGAACTTTGCTGTTAGACTCTGCAGGTTTAATTAACACATTAACTTGAATGGCTGTGAGTCATGTCCTCCTTTTCTTGGTAGAACACCAGGCCGGACAATTAACTTCTTAGGGGGGAAACATTTGAAGTAGTAGGTGGAGTGTACATAGCAGCTTTGTCCAGTGGTGAATGAATATGCAAGAACTACTTGCTGCAAATCCTTGGGAGTTTCAAATGTACTGACATTTACAGTTCTTGTTTGTTTGTTAGTTTTAGATATAGGCCTCTAGCTTTGGATCCATGGAAGCAAAACATAGTCCTCTGATAAATTACCTTTGTCCATCCATTGGGAAACCTGGGTACTTTACTAAGTAGATTCATCACTAGGGGATTTCAATGTTGCAAAATTGATACTTTTCCCTCCTTTAATCATCTGCTATGGGTGACACACTGTATAAATAGAGAGGGATGTGATTCCTGACATATAAAACTTTGTAATCTCCCATCAAAAACATACAGAGTGGTGTCAGATATTTTAGGATGATTTTAGATAAGAAGGAATTTCTTTCTTGCTTTTATAGAAGGCTCTCTTGAAAGACTACTAAAGAAGTTAAATATAAATATGTGTCCTGTAGTTTGATAGCATCTGTAGTTGTACCACAGTTCTTTGCAAATGAGGCCACTGGGAATTTTAGTGTGTCGGAGAGAGTTGGTAGAAAGGTGGCCTTGATGTGGACCTAAACATTAGACTGGCATTGAGGTGCGGGTGTCTTGAAGCCACCTCTGCCAGAGTGGATAGCACTGATGGAGGCATATGGCAGGGAAGATAAGCCCCGGTGTGAATGGGAAGGTGCGAAGGCAACTCCACCAAGAGCCAAGGATACCTTTTAAGAGAAGAAGCTGAAAAAGATGTAGCTCAACATAAGAGAGACTGGGTTTATTGGGTCATTTGATATACCCACTGCTTGAGGGGCTCTGGATGCTCACAAATAACAAAGCAGCCCTTTGAAGAGAATAAAAACCAATATCATGGGACATACCTGACTGGTCCGCAGGTTTGAATCCAAGCCTAGAGGAATTAATTTAAAAATACATAGAAGGAAAACACACACACACACACACACACACACACACGCACACGCACACAGATGCTGTCACCCACCAATTCCTCACGGAGATGCATTCTGCATGGGAGCAGGGATAAGCAATATCTCGCTGTAGCCATATGAGCTCTCAGAGTTTATATATGATTTTCAGTGTATGTGTGAGTCCAGCCTGCACACAGAATTAGTATTATTTCAAACTGCTGTTACATTGGCATACATATTTGTATATTAACGTACATTTATATAGGCAGAGGCACACACCATGGTGTGAACTGTTCCCTTTACACTCGTGGAAAGCAGTGTGGCTCTGCGTTTTAAAAAAGACGGAGTAAGGGGAGAGGGAGCAGCAGACTCCCGGGTGCAGGTAGGGTTCGCAGTGTTGCTATGCCAGTCTGGCACTGAAGTGCAGATGGTTCCGGACATGCTGGGGACAAGAGGCAGGATGGGCATACTCCGGCTGCTTGGCTTCTGAATGAACAGGGAGTGAGTGAGTTGTCCCATCCTCTGTTACCTTTATGAGGGGAGCTGTGTCCACTTCTCTCCTTAGCACTCTTAAAGTGAATCAAGCTTGAAATGTACCCAGGAAAATGTTCTTCCCCAGACACGATGGGGTAGAAAAAAATAATAGTGCTTGCAAGAAAAAAACACCCCACAGATTCTCCTTGGCCAGATGCCCAAATAGTGTGTGGTTGGAGCCAACAGAACTGCTTCCTTTAGAAGCCAGATAGTTCAGCTTTTTTTGGCTTCAGGATGTGTTTTGATCCAATGGACATGTTGGCATAGGAAGCTTTTTCAAGGGTCATTACTTGAGCTGCCATGTTCCTTGGACATGGCTGGTGCCTGCACAACCCTGGTGAGTCACTTGTTGAGTCACTTGCCCCTTTATTGAGTGCTGGGGCTGGAAAGAGAGGACAAGGCCTGACAATTATGGTAGTCAGTACACAGTGACTCACCATTCACTCACTGTGGGATTTGGGGTGTGAGTGGGTTGTAGACCAGGCACATAGCAGAAAGTTGTTCTAAATAGTCTTTTTTTTTTTTCCAAGTTGGTAGCCAAATGACTAGTGGGAACCAGGATGTCTGCAGCAACAGGAATCTCTGGGCTGCCATCAGGGGACACTTCTGGAGGCATAAGAGGGTTCCATGGTACAGTCAGATATTATTGAAGAGGAGCCGGGGTGACAAGTAAGCAAGGAAGAATAGGATATAAGAGAAGAAAGACATTAAGAGGGGGTGTAGTAGTGGAGGGTCAGACCCTGTCTCATGAGCAGTGTCTCTGTGAAGTTGCCCTTGGAGGGTACAGAAGCAGTGTAGCAAACGGACTTCAGCTCTTACCAGCTGTATCACCATCTGTAAAATAGTCATGATGACTTCATGCGAGTATATCACAGGGATGGTGTGTGGATTAAATGAAATAGTACCTGAGAATCACTGGGATGTCTAAGTCAGAACTTAGTCAATGTGGGCTGCTGCTACAGCCTGGAGTTCCTCTGGTTACTGTTAAAAAGACTAACTGGCTCCTGTTACCTGCAAGATGAATTCCAGTCTCCCTAACTTGCCATTCAAAGATTTTTCTTTTTATAAAATTTTTTATTGGGGAACAGTGTGTTTCCCCAGGGCCCATCAGCTCCAAATCGATGTCTGTCAGTCTAGTTGTGGAGGGCGCAGCTCAGGTCCAAGACCAGTCACCATTTTCAATCTTTAGTTGCAGAGGGCGCAGCCCACCATCCTATGCGAGAATTGAACTGGCAACCCTGGTGTTCAGAGCTTGCACTCTAACCAACTGAGCCATCTAGCTGCCCCAAAGCCTTTTCTAAGTTGCCCATTTGCATCTAAACTTATTAGATAAGCCAGACTTATTCATATCCTATCCCTGCCTATCTCACCACTTTTGCCTGTGCTGTTCCCTTTGTGAGTAATGCTTGTCCCATTTTGTCACTTTGAATGCTGTTGTTCCTTTAGATCCCAACTGAGTCTCCACACCATCTGTGAAGCATCCTTGATTGACTGCTGTGTATCCTTCCTCTGCATTCTTTTATCACTGGTTGCTTCATGCATTTCTCATTATTTTAGAGTCAGGTTATATTATCCACTCTTTGAGAGCCGGGTCTAGACTTTGCACTTCTTTGTGTCACAATGATCTGCATATGCTAGGTCAAGTGACACAGCTGACTTTGTCACCAGGCAGAATGGGACATGAATCCTGGTTCATTCTAATATTTAGTGGGCATGTGATTCCCAACAAATTACTTAATCTTCCTGAGTCTCAGTTTCCTCAGCTGTAAAGTGGGGCTATGAATATCCACCTCGCAGAATGTACATGAGGAGTAGAGATGATGTGTGCAGCACTCACCTGCATGTGGTAGGTCCTCAATAACTGGTAGGTACTATGAGCAGGAGGACTGGTTTGATGAACTGATGTTTGTACATCCCGTGTGTACCATAGGATCATGGTGCTAAGTGATTTCTTTTCTCTACAGTTATACAGCTCTGCTGAATTTGGGAGAAGGTGGCAGCTTATCCAGGAAGGGGTTGTACCAAACAGGTTCTACTGGTAAGTCTTACTTTGTTTTGCAGCTTCGTATGATATCACCTGGTAAATGAGCACTGGAATCTTCTTCTCAGCCAGGGCTGTCACATGAGGTCTGTTCTTACAGGGATATGCCCGTATCCCCCTAAGGCAGGATGTGGCATTTTAAGGGAATGTGAAGGGAACATTTTAAGGAAGTGTTAAAGCTGTGCCACAAATTTCTTAATAAACCCAAAATAGAACACTGAGATTAGTGAACAGCAGGGGCTTTGTAACTGTTGTTTTGTTATAGTTTGATGACACTTGCGAGACAGACATTTAAAAAAAAATAGTTATTTTTATTACTTAAAAGCATTTATACACATATATTGCATGTTCAAATAAAGGTTTTCAGTGTAAATAAGTAGATCTTATTTAGTCTAAAAGTAGATCTTCCTCCCACTCCCGAGTTCAAGTTTTCTGGACCTTCTTCTCATCATATTTCTCCACCAATATTTTTAGATTTTCACTTCTCCTTCTAGAAATGTTCTATGAATTATCAAATATATTCTTAGTCAGTTTAAACTGCTACAGCAAAAATACCATAGACTGTGTAGCTTAAAGAACGCATTTATTTCTCACAGTTCCGAAGGCTGGGGCGTCCAGGATCCAGGTGCTGGCAGATCCAGTTCCTGGGGAAGGAATTGCAAAGGGCTGCTTTCTTGCTGTGTCCTCACATGGTGGAAAGAGAGACAGAGAGCTTTGGTGCCTCTTCCTCTTTTTATAAAGGCACTAATCCTATCATAGGGGCCTCACACTCATGACATCATCTGAACCTAATCACCTCCCAAAGGCCCCACTTCCTCATACCATCACATCAGGGATTAGGGTTTCAACATATGAATCAGAGGCATAAATCAGTCCGTGGCATTCCCACCCTTTGCCCCTCCAAATTCATATCTTTCTCACATGCACAATGCATTCATTCCATTCCAACAGCCCCAAAAGTTTTAACTTGCTCCAGCATCAGCATTAAAGTCTAAAGTTCAACATCTCATCTAAATATCATTTCATTCAGATATGGATGAGACCCATGGTGTGATTCTTCTTGAGGCAAAATTCCTCTCATCAGTGAACTTGTGAAACCAGATAAATTATGAGCATCCAAAATACAATAGTGGGATAGGCAGAAGATAGATATTCCCATTACAAAAGGAAGAAGGAGAAAAAGGGTGACAGTTCCCAAGTAATCACTGAGCATCCAGCACGTGGTGAAAAGAGAGCGATCTCTGGTCCATTCCTTTTCTTATACAGACACATATCCTATCCTGGGGGTCCATTCTCATGGCCTCATCTGAACCTCAGTACCTCCTAAAGACCCCATCTCCAGGTACTATCACTTTGGGGGTTAGGGCTTCAACATATGAATTGGAGGGGGACACAAACATTCAGTCCATAAATTTTCATTTACATAAATGTTAGCCTATGCACACTGTTCTTGGTGTTCATGTTTGTTTTGTTTTGTTTTGTTTTTGAGGGGATGTAGTTAATACATGTCATCAATTTTTTTAAATGGTTATATACCATTTTTCTCTAAGGATATAGATTAGAGGTGAATCTTAGGCTTATTTAATGTACAAAAATAAACTATATATGTTGGTGGGAAGTGTGTGGGGGTAAAGAAAAATATGGCGGTGAGAGACAGAAAGAGAGAGAGAGAGGAAGAGGGGGAGGGAAGGGGAGGGGATGGGGGGGGGGATGGGAGGGAAGAGAAGAGACCAGCAAAAGAAAAAAGGAGGCAAAGAAAGTAATAACATTTTGTTTTTTAACCACTTGAGCCCACCTTCCTGATTAAACTACCTCCATGGGAATGGCTGATTCCAGTTGGGAAAAAAAAAATCACGGATCTAACACGGATTCCTTTTGGCTTTTGACTTTCCAAGAGCCTAGATCCTGGCAAAGTAAGAACAAAGTATGGAACATTCTAGTGTAATTTTAGCGTTACCTGTCAGTCCCTTTTGAATTTACAACCTAACCCCTGCAAAAAGATGTGACTCTACCTTACCCTAATTTATCTAATCTGCCTATGGAAAATCCACTTAAGTTGTTTTCAGTCTTTTGCTGGTATAAACAGTGCTATAAAGAACTGGCCCAGACAGGAGTTTAAATATCCCTTGTTAACATCATTCATAATCATTGTGCGCAATGACCTTTTAGAAGCCAATGAGCTTCCTGCAACCAGGACAGTAAAAAGTATCTCCCCTTTACTCCTCCTGAAATCACATTGCCTCGCATCATCCTTCGGACTTACATACACTTCTAAGTGGAATGCATTTTTTGTATTTCTTATTTTCAAAGACTGCCTCAAAATCCCCTTGGGACTTGAAAGCCCTGAGACCTGCACCTGCGTGCGTGAAATCTCTTAACACGCTGGTGAAACTGCCTAAAAAAGTGAAACAAGCTATTTGCAAACAAACTGGCTCAAATAGAGACTTCTGTATGGAATGCCACTTCTTTTTTACCCCCATCATAAAAAGACATTTATTACTGCTGGAGGTTTTTGTTTCATGGAAGCTGTTCACCTCTTTCTACCGCTGCTTTGGCTCAGGAATGGCTTGAGCCTGTCTTTCTGTGTCCCGATTGGCCTGTCTCTTCTCCAGGAATTCAGCTCTAGCTATCACTGAATCTCCCTTCTGTGATCAGCATTTCTTCTCTTCCTCGCTTACTCATTTTGTCCCTTATTCATGACCTTCCACCTCTATGCGTTTTGCCTATAAATTATAAAGTCATTTTTTGGAAGAAGGGGTCATGTCTCTCTTTTTCATTCTCTTTTTCACTTGGTGTTATATTTGCATAGAAAGGCCTCAGAGAAGGAACAAATGAAGGACTAAAATAAATTGATGTGGCCCTCCTAATTTAGCCTGGAAATGGAGTTGGTGCTTTGCCAATGAGAAAGTGTGAGGAACAAATTTTTCCTCGAGTCCTGCTTCCAAATGACTGAAAATATCTCTACATGAACCCAGCAACAGAAGATAGAAAGTTAAAATTCACAGCGGACTGGATCCAAGTTAGTCCCTACCGATAGAAACAAAGAAAAACATGGATGCAAAAGAAGGCCAAGAGAAAAGAATTAAGCTAAGAAGGTTTCCCATGTGGAGTGACACATGGTACACAGCATTTTCTGGCTCACTGAAAGTCTTTACATACAGCATTATGAGCCAAATGAACCCCATCATTGCTTCAGCTGGTGCTGATTTCAATCCATTCTTATCTAATCTTTGAATGGGGGTCTTCTACCTGAAAGCCTGATTAGCAAAGCCCTTTTAACCAAATGTCGTAATATTATCTTTATAAAAGCTTTACACATGATTGTGTATGAATTCTAATTAATCTGTCAAGTAAAATAAATAGTACTCCCTCTCTCTGCCTTTGGGAACAGAGGGACACATCTTCCCCATTCAAACCCTAACCGCGTGATAAGCATTCAAAGCTATTTAGTCCTCAGAACAATTTTATGAAATAAGCCTTGCATTATCATCATTAACAGATGGGAAACCTGTGGCATGAAGAGGTTAAGTAATTTAGCCAAGGTCACACAGCCAGAAAGTGGCAGAGCCAGGATACAAATGCAGGCAGTCTGGCTCCAATGTCTATGCTCTACTAAATCGATTGACTTGACTCTGTTGTCTCTGCCTCTTGGCCTTCTTTTCTGGGCTGGGGCTGTGAGCCCTGGAAATCTAGCCCATCCAGGCAGATGAGTAGAGAAAACCTGAAACTCTTTTGGCAACCGTACCTGCATGTGTATCTCTCCGGCTGGGCTTGGCAAATGGTCCCCCTGGGTTCTTTAAGCTCAGTTGTTTTTTCCAGAGAGGGCATGAGACCTTGTAAAGTACACAGTGCACATGACTGTTAATGAAAATCTCTTGGTCTCTGTCCACATGGTCTGCATTTTCTGACTTTGTGCAACTTTCCAAAGCTGGCTGAAAAGGTGTCAATCAAAGCAATATTTATTAGACTCACTGCTTGAAGCCAGTTGCTTCAAATTATATAGGAACTATGGGGGCTATCTAGGATTATTCAGCAGGTGTAATGATAATAAAAGAAGACTCCTTTAATCATTTCTGCTTGGAGCCTGGCTGTAGGGGTGTGGAAAGGACTGAAGACTGCAGGGAATTTTCTAGTGCTAAACTGAATTGTTAAGTGACCTTGGGTAATAGCATAGCATTTCCCATAGAGAAAAATAAAGATGAATTTATATATTTTCCTTATCAGCTGGTATGCTTGAGAAATATCTTTATTTGGGGTGGCAATAGCCATGCCACCCCTGGAAGCAGTTGATGGCAATTGTGAAATATTTGTGGAATATAAGAGCTTATTCTTATATTATCCCAGTGGTTGCTGTTAGTACTGCTATAGATAACACAAATATAAGTATCCCTTCAAGGGATACCTGCATGTGTATCTCTCAAGGAGTTCAGATTGCTTCCTAAACCAATTTACATGTATGGGACATGTTATAAAACACATCTTAGCACAATATTGCCCTTCACAGAATGGGTGTTTTTATTTTATTTAACTAATACAGTGGCCTTCCTCTTTACTCTGTCACAGGTCAGTTTATTAGAGGCAGTGCAGACTGGAGGTTCAAGCTCTGAGTTCTAGCTTTGCCATTTACTAAGTAAGGATAGTGGGGAAGTTACTTAACTTCTGTGTGTCTCAGTTCTGTTCTCTGTAAAATAAGGATAATACTTTATTAAATGAGCTGTTTCTTGTGAATTGGTTACATGCCTGGTACCTAAGAAATGCATTGAGTGCCCACTGACTAATAGTAATAATGTTAATAGCGGCTGATTTTCTACATTTTTTAGTTTTGTTTTCCCTCTGTGTTGGCTTCATTCTCAGGTTGGCTTTCTCTAATAGGTAGCAATAACGGACATCATCAGCTTAGCCTTACATTCTAACAGCTTAGAATCCTCATCAAACCAGTCTGCCTCTATGTCTATCTTTCCAGGAATTGAATCTGAGTGGCCTGGCTTAGATCAAGGTTATATAAGATGATGTGCTACTTGTGTAGATCAGATACATATCTACCCTGAGAACGGAAACAGGAGAGGGGTTGAGACCCAAGCAAACTGCATGGTTCAAGGTTGGCGGAGAAATGAGTCCTAAAAAGGAAAAAAAAAAAAAGGATTCTGTTATCATAAAATGGGAGAATGATTTTCATTAGGGAAAAAAAAATACAGATGGGGGAACTGAGTGAGTGTCAGCAAGATGAAGGTCCATAATAGGGACTGTATTTGTTAAGTAACTACAATGGTCCAGGCACATGACAACCCATGCCATTTGATCCTCACAACAAGTTTGTGAGGTAGGGATTCTTACCCTCATTTTGATGAAACAAAAAATTATGTAATGCATCCAACATAATACATAATAAATAATACAACTAAATTTTCAAACTTTGTCTGTTTGGGTCCATGGCTCTTGTTTGCAGTATTAAAGATCAGCCCTAAATTCAACACTTATTTCCCATCTACCTCCCCCAGTAATAACTGTTAGTTTAACAATTCAGTAGGTGAGAACCTATGTGTTGATCATGATGTTGAAAGGGAACATGGCATTGGTGCATCAGTGGTACCCAAATGTCTTGAATAAGTGAAGCTCCTGACAGAAAACAAATTTGCTCTTAGAGGTTGATGAATGTGGTTGGTTGGGATCTGATTCAAGTTTAGGGCAAAGCAATAGAAGACAGTTTCAATTGTAACCCACTCAGCATTCTATTATCTATTGAAAAGACAAGGCAATCTGAAAGCTGTTTCACTTACTTAAAAACAGGTTCAGATTTACCTTATTGATTATGTTGTTCTGACATAGAGGGGGCTGGCTGGAAAAAGGGACAGTTGAATGGTGATTACATATTTTCTGTGACTAAGTCACACATGGCACAGTAAGAGTTGGCCCAACAATGAACCTTTGTTATTTTGGAATACCAGTCTTGTTTCACTGACGTCTCTCAGGGGGCATATGGCAGCTGTATTATATAGCAGAAAGATAAAGAAATACTTACAACTCCATCCTCAGTATGTTTGAGCACGTGTACACATTCTCACTCTTCCCCGTGGTTCCGGGCTGCCTCTGTGAATGACTTGCCATTACACATCTTTGGCAGCAAGTCCCATTTGTTGATCACTTCCTGTGTGCCAAGCTCTGGCATACATATTTACAAGCAATCCTCAAATCAATAACGTGAAATAAGTCATTGATCAAAACTTGTTTTCAAGATATAATTGAAAAATGCAACCTATTTTAAGGAAACAATTAGGGCTCATGGGTCTGGAAAGTCAGAAGGTCTAACTTGATCCAGATGCAGAGGCTTGTTAGTCATCACACGCTGATCTCTCCCCATCGCTCAGCTCCACTGTCCTCCATGTCAGCTTTGCTCTCAGGTGGACTCTGTCTTTCTGGTGGCCTCTACTACCTGACATCTTCCCAGACTCATGCTAGTGGAAAAGGAAACACCTTCTTTTTGTTGCTCCAGGAAAACTCCTGGGACTAAGTCCTATGGGCCCTGATTAGGTAACATGCTCACATCTAGACCTGGGAGTACAATCAATTTCAATAAACTATATGAACAGGATATAGGGAATGGTGTTCCCCCCAGGAAAGGGGAAATTGTTACCAAAGAAAAAGAGAATGTTAATGGTAGGTTATCAACAATAGGTGTCCATTATTGGGAGGTGTTTTCATTCCCATTTTCAGATGAGAAATAAATAAGAAGATAAATATAAAAACAAAATCCCAGAGAGGGTAAATGTGTTTGCCTAATGTCACACGCTAATAAGTTATGGTGATGGAATTTAAACCCAGGTTTGTCTGGATAAAGAGCCTGTGCTGTTTAAGCACCATGCTATTCCCTCTCCAGCGATCCCCACTGTTTTATGGACCAGGGCAGCAGCACTTGAGTGCCAGCTCTCCTTGAAGCGTCTCAAAGGACCCCCCTCCACAGAGCCCTTTTCTTACCCAAACTGCTCTGTTGGCAGATACTTCTTGTTGACACCATATCCATCGGGCCCTACATCCAGTTATTAAAGTCACATGTGTCTAAAGACCTGGCCTATTGTCCCTAGCCAGGGTTCTCTCACCTGATCTCAGGAGTAAGAAGCAGATCCATGAACCGATGCCAACACAGCGGGCTGCAGTACGAAAACACACCGGGCCTTAAAGTAGTTTCTCTGTTTTTGGACTCATATCACTACCACTCATCCTCCAATCCTTGTTGAAAATTGCTGCTAAGCCAATTTCAGGTTTCTTTTTCTTTTTTGTTTATTTATTTATGGTTGTTGTTGTTTGATAGGTAGTTTGTTTTGTATTCATCCGGGTCACAGTGACCCGTCCTCAGCTTCCTTCAGATACGCTAGCCATTCAACAAGACATCTTCAAGACTTTTAAGTCACTCACATCAAAGGGACTTGGCAGATGTGGCATGAGAGAACTATAATTCTTTTCTTTTTTCACAAATGGGTTTAATGGATTCAATGACAAGAGAATCCTCTGCACTTTTACTTCCCAGGTTCTGCAAACTGGAAATGGGATGGAATCTTATGATATTACCAGGAAAAAAAAAAAAAAAAGTAAAACTCTAGTCTATCAACATAACTAGATAATGTGGTACTAGAGTCTGAAGAGAGTATGATTGATTTTTGAAGATGCTCTACCTCATCCTTCATTCAAAGCTGTAAAGCAGGATATTGTCTGTAAAGAACTTCTAAATGAACACCATCACTTGCTTTCAATTTCATGTTGAGCTGGGAGTGGATCACCTCACCCTTCAGAATCAGCGTTGCTTCTAGGCTTCCATATTTCTACAGCCCTTGTATCCCAGCCTTAGCACTTAGAGTCTCATTCAACTTTTTTCTCATACTCACCTCCTCTTACATCTTTGGGTTTTCAAGTCCCATCAATTCTTCCCCCATGAAATTATACCTGCCCATTCCTCTTACAGTCTTCCTACCATGACGCTGATTCAGCACTCCTTCCCTCTTACCAGGAATAGTTTTAGCAATGATTAATTTTTAGCACTTACTCTGTGTCAGGACAGTTTTGGTCTTTGAATATAAAGATAATGTGTGAGAATCTTCGTTATGTTTAGGGTCACAAATTTGGACCTTTATGACCTACCTCTACCATGGAGCCGTCTTTGGTTCTTCTTGTTTGTCTAGGCAAGAATCATCTTTCTTTGAATTTAAATGAGATTAGGTTACAAATAAAATACAATGTGTCCTAACACGCATTGCAGGTCTGTATATGTGATTGGTAGAAAGAGCACAGATTAGAGTTAGCACATCCAAGTTCAAATCCCAGCTGCAGTATTTACTAAGTATATGATCCCAAGAAACGACTTCTGCCTGTGTTTCTCTCTTCTAAAGCTTATTTTGAGAATAAAAAATTATATGTTATCATAATGATTAAGTAACTTAGTATAGTTTGTTCTCCATATCTTTTTATTTCGTCATTTCCATCTCTTGTTAGAAGATAATACCTTAAGTACTAAAACTGTCTTTAATCTATCTTGTGAACAATAGTAAATGGAATGGCAGTAACTTGTGTGTATGCACACACACACACACGTACTGGGATTGATTGAATACACACATGTTTGTATAGGCACAGACATAAACCCATAAACACTTACAGATTGGAACACATCTTGAAAGGACTTGGTTGTTAAATTAGGGAGTCATAATAGATGATCTGTCTGTCTTTCCTTTCAATATCAGGCTGGAACATGAGACTTCTAAGCCATCGATATATACATTGAATGGGGTGTGGGGAATTCTAGATCAGTAAAAGCAATACTTCCTATGCAGTAAGCTATTTACTGACTCAACAGGCCCATCCTATAGAATATTGAGATCCATGTAAGCAGAAGAATGTAAGTAAAGATGGAGTGACTGCATCCTAGACTGCTCTCACAGGGAGTTCTGCCCTAGACTGCTGATATTGTCATACTTCAGAACAGGAGATTTAGGAGAAGAACTCAGACCTCCCCCCCCTTTCTTTGGAGTATGTACCTTATTCTCTCTTCGCTTATACTGTAGCACATCTTCCCTGACAGTTTCTTCTGGTTCTGAGTCTCCTACCCTCTGAGCTGAACCATGTGTGTAGTTTGCATAGAAGGCAGGGAGAAGTGGCAGTAAACCACTCCTGAGATCCGGCATCCTAATATCCCCAGAGCTGTACTGGGACACTTCTGGTACCTGTAGTAGGGGATTGTCATTATCCTTGAGAGGCCTGGTGTTGTATGTATGTATGTATGTATGTATTTATTTATTTTCTGTTAGTTATCTCCACGTGAGCACTATTTCCAGCCCTCTTGTGCCTTCCTCCACTTTTTAATCTCTTCCTATGATTAGCAGATTTCCCCTACAGATTAAGTTCAATTTCCCCTGCTCCAGTGTGAACCCATCATTTTTCTCATGACCTTCACTCAGTAATGGCCATCATTGATTCCTGTCTTCCTTATCTTGATGTTTTCTTGTCTTCATGGATGGCAGCTTCTCTGTCTCTGAGCAACTGAGATTCCTTCACTTCTCTAGATTTTCACTAAGAAAATCTTACGATGGCAGAGTGCAAGGAATGGCAGTGAATGAGAGTGAAAGATAGGGGAAAAAATCTTCATAATTACAGCTTCCTAATTTAGAATAATGTTAAAAGAAATTGGCTTACCCGCCAGGGAACAGACCTTGCTTAGCCTTCAAGTTCCAGAGCCTCTGGGTTTGTATATTGTCTGTGTGTGTGGTTTCTCTTGCTCATTCAATCTTGGCCACCTTTGTATGTTGCCTTTATTCAGTAAGAGATGGTGATAAGAATTTAAGAGTGAGAGCTCTGGAGTCAGAATGGCTTTGTTAGAATCCTGTTTTCCAGGAGTGTGATGATGAGCTATTTAATTAACTTCTTTAGGCCTTATAACCTTCATCTGTGTAATGGTCATCATAGCAGTGTCTACTTCCTATACCTGTTATCCGGATTAAAATGAGAATTCAGGTTAAACTCTAAGCATATATAAGGCATGATAAATATGAACTATTATTTTAAAGAATAGGGAAGTGTTGGGTATTAATAAGTTTCTGAAACGTGGCAATCTCATTTTGATCTTCAACTTAGTAATTTATATTTTCAGTGGGACTTTTTAATGTGTACATGTATTGATTTTTGCTTCATTGCCCCAGAATCAGGTACAATGGATAGAAATTAAGCTTACTGTTTTATTTTGTGGCTTCTCAATTATTTGAAAATGCTTGTTCACCAATTCATTTAATTTGCATCAGTTGAATAATTTTCAGAGCTAACTCTTAGCTGAGAAGTTAAAGGAAACATGCCCTTGAGGGCCTTGCAGCTGCAAAGGTGGGCTGCAAAGGGGACCCCTACAGAAGTATATGGAAGGATGTTGCCCCTGCATAGCTGCCCCTCTGTGAATTCACAGACAAGCATCTGGCTTGGGTCGGGAGGTCACAAAGCTTGCAGTCTGGAGGAAAAGCTGGGCATGGAATTCAGAGGGAAGAGCAAATTAGAAACTAATGGCAGTTGGGCACTACCTCTCATTACCTCTAAACAGAAGGACCTTCAGAGTGAAATGGCTCCTATTTCTTCTAGCTTTCAAATCTCACACACATTTCCTCCTGGTTTTCTGCTAACTTGAAATCATATAGAGACTCTGGGAAATACATTTGTAGGTTAGCTAAGTTGATCCAGCACTAAAGCATCACAGTCTACACCTTGAAAACTTGGCACCTGTGTACATCTTTTTAAACCATATGTAACTTCCAAATAAAAACAAAAACAAACGTATGCTTCTATCTAGCGTGATCATATTTTCTCCATACAACTTAAAACCTGATATAAATCTTCCCCAAAACATGAGAAAAAAAATTCGTATGTCACATTATCTGTCTTTGGGTGGTATTTCTCTTGTAGGTGAGTCATACTTCCCCCTTCTATATTCTGTAACCAAAATACTGAGATGTAAGGTCAACAACTACTAAGTCTTATGCTGAAACATAGAAGAATGGGAGAGAGAAAAAAGAAAGGAAAATATGGACACACACACACACACACACACACGCACGCACACAAATATATTCATATTAAATTATCATTAAGAGGACGTATCTAGGAAATGGTTCCTAAGGAAAAGGACTTGTTTTTTGATAGGACAAAGACGTGGGAGTGTGGGTGGGGAATGACGAAAGAGTTATGATAGACAAGTGCATAGAACCGTGCCTACCTGTCTCATCCCATAGATCATCAAATCTAGAATTTCATTGAAGATGCACCCTTGTTTTATGTATTTGACCAAAAAAAGAAAAAAATTCTGACAATTAAACTACCATTTCAACGGTTGTGAGATACCTACTGATTTCAAAGATATTAAAATTAAAAAAAACCATAAAGACGAGCATTTTGGAATTGATTAAATGGGTGCGCAATAAATATTTATTTGTTGGATGTGTGAAAAGTGAGGAATGGATATGGGGGATGAGACAACCACAGATATTTGTTTTTCAAGTCGTTGGATAGGGTCACCTTAGTAGATAACTAATAAGATATGAAACGGTAAATTCTAGACAGAAGGGTAAAGAAGACCCAGAAACTGGCTCATTTGGATGGGGTAGGAATGAAAGGCACAGCAAGCTGAGGAAGATCCTAAAACCAACTGTAAGGTAAGTGAACCCCTGCAGATGATTGCCCCAGTGTGCTTGTGCCTCAGAATCTCAGGATTCTTAGAGAACTTAGAAGCCATTGCATATGGTGACTTATGACTTGAAAGAATCCCTCCTGCAAAATTCTAGTTTGGCTGAACACAGCAAATGAACAGCTGAAAACAGTCTTTGGATTGAGATTGGAACTTTGTCTATCTGATCTACCAGGATCTACCTTTCTTTAAAGAGAATGACCAGAGAAAATGGACCTGTCCTACTGTTTTTATTGTTGGCTCTGGCACTTAAAACACCAACACCTCTAAACAGAGCAATTCCATAATTTAAGGAAAGCTGTCAAGGTTCTCACAGGCATGGCAAGGTGTGCCCTGGGGTGGGGGACAGAACCTGCTTGCAGTATTTATCAGATTTATGGTAAAGGAATTTACATGAGTGTTGAAGTTTAAGGCAGATAAATCCCAAAAGACAAACACTACCAGTAATCAAATTACAAAGTCATCATCATATGTTGAACAGAGCAACTTTATGACTCTATTGTGACAAGATGAAACTTGTTAGAATATTCATGTGCCTGGGACCGCTTCTGCATCACCTACCAGAACAAACTAGCTTTTCCATGAGCCTCTCCATGAGCAGTTAGCCTTCCCCAGTAATTCAGTGGCTAGGGAAAACATAATGCCTAAGAGGAGGAAGCGAAGGCAGACATAGCACACAGCCATATCAGGCCCAAACCTCACTTTTGAACTCACATTTCAACAACTCCTATGCCCAACATGTTTATAATGTGAGCGGAAATCAGGCTCTTCCCATGGTAACCAGGGCAGCCCTAGAATAAATAAAAACGTTGGCTGTCCATATTTTTCTTTTTAAAGGAAGATTTTAGGGTCGGACCTGTTCTACTTCTAAACAAATAGTAAGAACATTTCAATAATAAGAGCCATTTTCCCAATATTATCATTTTTTGAAAAATAATGTAACTTAATTTTTGTGGTTGCTGAAATCTGTGAATCACAAACTTATGACAGCCTGAAATGCTAGAGTAGTTTACCTGCTTTGCAAGACAAAATGACAACATAACCAATTCATTTCATATGATAACAATGATTTAGTAGAAACAGATCATTTTCCTATTTATTGTAGCTTTGCTGTAATCGAGTATATCCTTATGAGATTTGGGTACAGTTTTTTTCCTCTCAACTTTTTATTTTGAAATAATTTTAGGAATACAGAAGAATTGCAAAGATAAGACAAATTTCTCATATGCTCTTCACTCAACTTTCCCAATGTTAACATCTTATATAATCATGGAGCAATATCCACAACTAAGAAATTAACATCAGTAAAATACTATCAACTACACTGGAGATTTTATTTGGATTTCCCCAGGTTTTCTACTAATGTCCTTTTCATTGTCCTCAAATCTGTGGCAGTTCCTCAGTCTTTCCTTGCCTTTGATGAATTACACAATTTTGAAGTGTAGTAGTCAGGCATTTATAGAGTATCCCTCAATCTGGGTTAGGCTGATATTTTCTTCTGATTATAGAGTGATAGATTGTTGGGAAGTATATCACCAAAAACATGACATACCTCTCTCATGACATCTTATCTAGGAGAACAAGATATCAATAGTCTTATTACTGATGACGTTCACCTTGATCAAGGTGGTGTCTGCCAGGTGTATCCATCGCAACATCACTATTTTCCCCATTTCTTTTTTTCCATTTTTTTTTGAATTTTTGTAAGAGTTCATTTGAGCCAAACTAAGGACATACTAGGAAGCAAGATCTCAAATGCTCCATCCAGCAAATGACAGTTCTGCAGTTCTTTTTACACGTTTAGGTGTTTTCCCTGTTTCATACTCTATTTGTTAGAAATGAGTCACCAAGTCCATCTCACATTCAAGGCAAGGAGAATTAAGCTTAGACTCCCGGCAGGAGGAGTATCAAAAATTGTGTGACTATGTTAAAATTACCACAATAATTAATATTTTGGGAGCAATACTTTGAGGCTATGCATTTTACCCACAAATTTTAGTATTCATGAGTTGATCTTGCCTGCAGCAATTATTACTGTGGTGTTCTAATGGAAATTTTCTATTTCGATCCTTTTTTAGATATGTATTCATTGGAATTCTTCTGTAAAGAATAATCGCCCGTTCTTGGCTGTTTACTTATTTGTATCATTGTTTAGTTGCTCAACCAATAAGATGACTGGAAATGATGGTGAATAAGTCCAATTCTGAATTATGTTTTGTTGTTTCTTCGTTGTTGCAGGTATCTCTCTGTCCTTGCTTAGAGTAGGTGGCCAAATAATCCCTGTTAGACACTAATGTGCCATTAAGATGCCACCTGCTAATTAAGGGCAAGACCTCTCTTCCTAATAAAGTTCTTTTTAAAGGAACATTTTAGGGTCTGACCTGGGATGAAAACCTCATTACAAAATGTCTTTTCCCATTGAGGCGTTCCCTTTGTTGGCCACGAAGGTGGGGATTCCCCCCAGTGATTCTGGGCTCACCCCTCTTTGTTCAGTTGGGCATCTCACAGCACCCTGACCATAAAAAGGATAATATGGGTATGCTCACCATTGAACATGCTCTCTCTCTCTCTCTCTCTCTCTCTCTCTCTCTCTCTCTCTCACACACACACACACACACACACACACACATCTCTTTCCCCATCTTTCCTCTGTCCCAGCCAAAAACAAACAAACAAACAAAAAAATGCAAGGCTTCCACTCCCCCAAATCAAAACAAACTCTACGAAGCATACTGACTACTCTTGTTTAAGAGTGATTTTAATTCCCAAAACAAAGAATGCAGGCTCCAAATTGACTAATTGAAAAATACAGCACAGGAAACAGGTAAATGCTAAACAGCTAAGCATTCTTATAAATGAAAGACTTCAATGGTAACATTCCTGCAGTTATAAGGGCCAATGACTAAAACGGCAACTTATAAAAGAAAACAAAATGGCAATTAACTTAAAAATGTTTAATTTCACAAGTAGAAGGTAAAAATTGAAACAAAATGGACATGCCTTTTATTAGTCAATCAAATGGAAGAATTTTTGAGAAGATAATACTTAGCCTTGGTGAGGGCTTGGGAAATAGACACACTTATATGCTGTTCCTAGGAGCGTAATTTGTATAAACTTGGCTTCCGCGAGACCGTTGGGCAATATATCGGGAGTGTTAAACAAATATCCAGTCTCTCTGATCCAGTGAAATTCCCTCTTTTAATATATATATATATATATATATATATATATATATATATATATATATATTTTTTTTTTTTTTCTATTGAAAAAACGAAGAGTTCAGGGAGACATGCAAACATTTACCTGCAAATGTAATCAGCTCACTACCATGTATAGACAATACCAATCCCCTATGATCAGAATATTAGTTAAATAAATTATAGAACACTGCACAGCTGGCAAAACAGTGCATCCCAACATTATGCTGTGCAGTGTTAATGTTAATAATATGATGCAAAAGTTGTTTAAAAAAAGGAGTGCCGATACAAACTTAGAAACAAGTAGTAAAGATCAACAACAAAAGGTTAAAGGTGCTTATTTCTAGATGGAAGTGTTGTGTGAATGTGTTATTTTTTTTTTCTTTTTATACTCTGGTACACTATCCATTATATTTTAAATGAACACATGTTGCTTTTACTATTAGATTTTAAAAAGCAGTGTTATTTAAATCAATTATACCAATTTTAATGATAATAAAGCAGTCAAACGTATTTCCCAATGGGGGTGGGATTGGAGGGGTACAACCTATAGGAAGGTATTGTGACCACTGCAGAAAAGCCACAGAGAGTGGAATTTCTTCCACCCTCCCCCCTTCCTCCTACTTTTTCCCCTCTCGCTTTTGTCATCCTCATCATGTCTAGGACCCTTTCATCTTCCTCTCTTTTTTCCTCTTTCTTTCCCCACCTTCTCGTTCACTCCCTCTTCAGCCTGCCCTCTCCTCTCCCCTCCTCTGTTTACCCTCCTTTCTAATCTCCCCTTCCCTCCCCTCTCTCCTCTCTTCTCTTTCTATGATACTGAGATGATTTCAACTATAGCAATTTGCATACATAGTGGAATACTATTTTTTTAAAAAAGATGAATTAAAAGGTGTATTTTTCGTTTTTCACCATCACGTTTGTTTTCTTGGCCACTCAGTAAATAAGAGTTCAAAGGCAAATTGGGAGAGTCTTCAAAGTGTTTTCACAGAATATCATCTATGTTTGCCCATTCAAATCCCTTCAAACCTGTGCTCAGAACTCCAGAAATTCTTTGTAAAGAAGCAAAATACTAAGAGGGATAGCTGCCGTTTGACGCTCCAGGAATTTCTCTCTCTGTTTTGAAGATGAGTTTAATTTCCTTCTATATCTAATCTGATTCAATCCTTGCTCCCGTCCTAGCTTTACTGACTGGATCACTTTCCCTTCTCCATTGAGGAGCATTAGCCTCTGAGGGTATTTAATGCCCAGCCAAATGCAAGAACATGTTTTTGTGTCACAAGAGGCTGAAAAAGTATTGAGGAGCTATTCAAGGATGGTTAAACCAGCCTTACGTGAGGGCCAGGGACCTGGCCATCCAGTGTGGAGACTAACACTGTGTGACTGAGAAGGGACAGAATTTATTGGTCTTTTGCAAGTAGATACAGAAAAGCCACTTTCAGATTTATGAGCCCTGATATTTGAGGATCTCAACTAAATATCCGGTTTGTTTCCAATCACTAGGACAGGGAACTCTCAGATCTGCCTCGACCATGCTACCCTAATTGCCAACATACATCTTAGTACGTTTGGGCTGCTATGAGAAAATACCACAGATTGGGGGGCATGTGAACAACAGAAGTTTCTGTCGCACAGTTCTGGAGGCTGAGAGCCTGAGATCAGAGTGCCAGCATGGCAGAATCCTGATGCAGGCTCTTTTCTGAGTCTTAGACAGCTACCTTCTCAGTGTGTCCTCACATGGCAGAAGGGGTGAGGGATCTCTCTGGCTTCTCTTGTAAGGTCACTAGCCTCATTCGTGAGGGTTCCATCTCCCACAGGCCCCACTACCTAATATTACCATCACCTTGGAGGTTAAGTTTCAACATACAAATTTTGGAGAGACACAAATATTCAGACCATAGCAACACATAATCCTTGCAGGAAGTCAAAATGCCTGAAGTTTCCCCATTATTTATACTTATCTTCTTAGTGTAACACACACACACACACACACACACACACACACACACACACACACACTGCCTTCTAAGTTAACACTATCTTTCTTGAGACACAAGGCGGTAAAAAGAAAAGGGATTTTTGTTTTTTTTCATAAGGAGGATTACTGGCGTGAGTCAAGAACCTGGGTTAGTAGCTCCAAACTTGACACTATCTAGTGATGTGACCTTGGGTAAGGCACTTGCTCTCCTGAAGACTTGGTTTCCTTAACTGTGACATGAGGGGTTTGTGCTGGTTAATCTCTAGCAGACCTTTTATCTCTAAGGGATCCCTTAATTCATACCGTTGACCTTTACTTCTCACAGCAATATTATCATCATCATCTTCCTCCTCCTCATCATCCTTTCTACAGATGGTACATGGAGAGAAATTAAAACGCCGAGCTTCCAATCTGATTGTATCATTTGTTAGCTGCATGCCCTTAGGCAGGTAAATGGCTTTCAGAGCTAGCACTTACTCGAAGTCTTTCTCTTACTTCGCCATTATTTTTTCCCCTAATTTTTGTGTCATGTGTGAATTTTCTAGACACACAATATGTATCGTTATCCAAGTTGTTGACAGTTGATGAGCAGGACATCAACAAGGGCACAGCCTCACAGGACGTATATGACATTCATCCCTCACTTCAAATATATATACCATCCATTGGTTAACACCATATGACAATGACAATAGTTTCCTTGATGGAGTTAAAGCCCCTTAAACTTCATATTCATGCCTATAAGTATTTTTTTTCCTGCACAACTTTCAAGAAACATTACCACCTGATGTATTGTATATTTATACACACCTGTATTCTCTATTGAAATATAAGCTTCATGAGGGGCAAGGATTTTCCTCCGTTTTATTCACTGCTAAGCCCTCAGCTCCTAGGATGACCACTGGCATGTCGTCGGTGTTCAGTAAATATTTGTTGAATTCATTCATTTATTTACTCACTAAAAAATTTGATTGATGTTCTGCTATTTGCCCTGTTGAGTGTTAAGTATTAAGGATACCCCGGGAATCCTGTCTGGATCAATACTCTCCATGGTGAGTTACCTGCAGTGGCATCCAGGGCGCATATAAGATGCTTTATTGAGATGCGGGGACAAAATATGAGAATCTGATTGTTTTGTTCCTATTTTAGTTTGTATTTTATCTATATTTTCTAAGTAAATATGTAAGTACTCTACTGCAGTTTGACAACTTCTAACTAGTGTCATATATCGGGCATGTGCTATTTTTTTGTTTTCCTCCTTGCTTGATGTGTTCCAAATTTGTGAAGATTGCTGTCCTTGGAATTCTCTTATGCAATATAATTTCTCTAGGTCGGATTGTCTCCGGCAGAAAAACGCTCAGTTTTCAATTCCTTTACATTCCTATTTTCTCTACCCTCTACTCTGAAGTTCATTGCCCTAAAAGGAAATAGAAAGAATGGGAAAGTGGGGAGGTTCTGTCCACTCATTTGGCCCCTGGACTCTCAAGCAAGACCACCACACCTTCTTCCTCTCAGTCTCAATTTAAGAGCAACACAAACACACACCTCCTGGTGTCCTCAGCATTGTTTTTCATTGCCACAACTCTTTGATAGTTTTAGCCTTCGTAGCACTCTTAGTTATCAGTATCCTGAGGTTTGAGAAAATTCCAGATCTTCGCCTCACATACACTTCACTCATCTCTTCTCTCTATCCCTTTGTGATTTGCATACATTGATTATGTCTCCTCTTAAACTTTCCTTTCCAGACTAAATAAGTATTCTTGTTTTTATTAATAGTATAGATTTAAGAGTAATGCATAAATACACCTGCCTTGTATGAGTTTTTTTAAATTACTGATAAGGACAATCATCCCTTTGACTGTCACCCGCAATTCCAAAACCTGTTAGTGGTGGCCACCATTATAAATTTTGAATGTGCATTTCCAATAGCAATTTTTCCATTTATAGGCATTTTTGCTTTGTGTTAATCAATATACAATATTTAGATAAATTGGGTATTTTTATTTAATATATTTCAATACAGTAATTAGAGATGTATCTAATTAATTCATGTTCTGGCATGGAATGGTCTCCAAGATGTCTTATTGAATAAAATTAACAAGTTGCTAAAAATACATAGCGTATGATACCACTAAAGTTTAAAAAGATAAATAGAAACCTTATAAAATATATTGTGAGCTCCTGTTTTACCTCAATCCCAAAACTCTGTGATCATGTTAATTACATCCCTCTGTATCTCACTGGCACTATGATTTCTGTTTGGGGATCAGACTGGTGATCTGGTCATACTCACTGGTGTCTTTCTAGATCCCCTCATCTGTATTCAGGAAACAACTAAAAGAAAGGTGGGAGGGGCCATAAAAGGGGAGAAATAAGAAGGAAACAGGAAATGCAAGCAATGGTGTAAGAAGCAAAACCATTAACTTTAGAAAAAGGGAAAGTGGGGACGTAGAGGGGAGCACTGCAGCAGAATGGTTTGTCTGACCACTTTAGACCTGGTCATTTTGATGTCTGGAGAGATGTTTGTTTCTCAGCTTTGCGTTTTAAACTTTCAGCCTTGTGTTCTGTCAAGGACTTTGTGCAACAAGCTTTCTTACCTCCCACAAGCGGCCTGAGATTTATGTATTCCTTCATTCTGGATCAGAGGGTCAGACACCCACTCCTTGCTTTGCTTTCCTTCCTCTCTCTTTCTCTCTCTCCCTCCCTCCCACACCTTCCCTCACTCCCTCTTTCTCTCTCTTCTCATATAACTAATAGCCAGGCTTCTGGCTCAAGGAGTCAGGATGACACAATGCAGAATTTGATCAGTTTAAGGATGTTGGCCATGCTGATTGTCCGGAGCCATTAGGTGTTCAAAAAACTAAGCATAATTTGTATTTGTCTGTCTATTCGTTATTTGTAGTAGCGACCTTTGTTTCTGGGAAACCAGTGTGCCAGTATGGAGAAAAGAAAGGAAGAAAGCATGCTTCTAAGTCTTAGGGAGAGGTCAAAATGATACCGTCAGGCTGCCTTTTATTTTTCCAAGCCCATTTATCCTGTATGGGCAGGTGAGACCTCAGGCTAAGCTGCTCTGTTCAAGAATACAAGTTTCAGCATTAGCCAGGACGTTCCTGGTGATGTGTGTCTTGAGAGCCTAACTGTACTGACAGGTGAAGGGGAAACCCTTGACTGCAGAGGAGGAAATCGGGGTACCCTGCCACTAATACCTGCTGGCACTTTGTTTCTTCCATCTGTAGCAGACAGGACCACTTGCTTCAGTGGGCTTTGCTTGTGGAGAGAATCTGTTGGAACAAGAATACTCCATCTAAAACATAAAAGAGGAAGGCGGTGTCCCAGCCTGGGTTCCTTCTCAGATCTCGCCTTCTCCCTCCCTGTGCCATTCACTGCAAATCTAAATCTGAATAAATAGTTGTCATCCTGTCACAGTGTTTATATTTTAATACTTGATCTGTGGTTATCTCTATCAGGACATTTTGTGGCTCCACAGCATTTATGGAGCACTCTATTAAGCTGGTATAAATTCAGACAAAATGCCAGGAGAATGATAAACTAGTGACATCTCTGAGTTTCTCTGTAGGAAATGTGTACAGAGGCTGCATTTAGCTGATTGTATTTCAGAAGGCTGATGCGTTGCTAGCAGTACAATACACTGTGTCAGGGAGGGGCTGTTTTATTTGCATTAATCCATTACCAAAGGATTAATTTTGGTAATCCTTAGGTTTTAGTCAAAGATGCCTCCTAAACGTGAACACCAACTGAAGATACTGGAAGTGTAGATGCATGAGGCTGGCTCTGTCTTGCTTTTGCAACAGAGCTGTATCTAGCATGGCCTGAGGTCCTTTAACTTGTACTTCAGTTGGGAAGAGAGATAAATGGGAACATAGGTTCTTCTTTTCAGCTACTTACATACTTACACATTTAACTTGCTTCAGTGGCATCACGTCCATGACTTTTAGTATCAAATACAAAGCCGTAGCATGATTCACGCAGTGCTTCATGATTGGGTCCCTGCCTAACATTTTATTTTATCTTCTACTACTCTACTTTGAATTACTAGTAGATGCCTGTATGGGTCATCCTTCTCTGACCTAGGACCATTTTACCTGGTATTTATCTCTAAATAGAATGCTAGTCTAGCCCCTCTATCTCTTGACCATGTTATTGCATTTTCTCTAAAAACTTCCTACTATACCTTCCCATTCCCCCAGGTTTCTATTTGCAGTGAAAGGACAGTTCTCCTATGTCTTCAAAGAGCACCTTGAGTATGAAAACCCTCCTCTCATTGGATTATCATACTCTTCTACAGCTCTAAGCTCCTAAGGGCAGATCTCTAGTTCTTGTTCTTAACACATAATGGAGCATTGAAATGTTTCGCTGAATAAATAAATGCTTTTATTTATTCAGGTACTCCATCTCTCTGAGCTGTTGAGTCTTTTTTCTTTGTTTATTGATTTATGATGATGAATCATTTCTGCTAATGTGGTACCCATGATATCCCAAGAAGCTTTTATTACCAACATTAATTTTAATTTTGAGATGAGTGTTATTATTCTCTATCTATCTCCTAAAATAAAAAAGGGAAAGAAGAGAAAGAAGAGAAAAGGAAGGAAGGAAGGAAGGAAAAGAAAGAAAGAAAGAAAGAAAGAAAGAAAGAAAGAAAGAAAGAAAGAAAGAAAGAAAGAAAGAGAGAAAGAAAGAGAGAGAGAAAGAGAGAGAGAAAGAAAGAAATCAGCTGCATTTCTGAGCCTTTGCTATGTGCCAGGAATCTGCTAAGTACTTTAAGATTCATATTCTAGGAAAACTTATTTTAGCCTCACTTTATACATTGAAAAATATCAAAGTACAGAGATGTTAAGTACCTTGCCAAATGTCACATATACAGATAAATTGATAAATCATGACTGATATGGCTGGTTGTGTATTTCTTTATCCAGAAACATTCAGTAAACATTTATTGAATATCTATACATGGCATGCATCGTGTTTGGCATGGAAATACAGAAACGTTTGAGCTTGTCTGTCAATAAGAAGGATAGGCAGTGAGTCACCAATTGAAACATGGCCTCATTTATGCTATGCAAATGTATGCTCATAGCTCTGGAAGTGTCAAAAGTGAACCAGCTTAGCTTAAGTGCCACCCCTCGCAGGAAGCCTATTCTCAACTCTACTTATCTGTAGCTGAGCCACAGACTGTAAGTGTTAGCAAGGCAGAACGAGGGTGGGAGGGATTTCTAGGCAGAGACACAAGTATGTGCAAAGGCCTGAAGACTTCTCTTCCCTTCTGTGAAATTCAATTCAAGAAGCGAATTCATTTGCCAAATTAGGCATTAAAACAATATAAAGATATACAAGATACAGCCATCTATTGCCTTTTTATATAATTAAAGGACCCTGGCCCCAAATTTTTCCTCTCGTATTTATAGAGAGGTTCTTTCTGAGTCCCAGAATTAAACAACTCAATATATCAGATATATAGTAAATACTGACCAGTGTAAAAATTATGTCTATGTATTTATTGAGGAAACGTTTTTTCCTTTATGCTCTGGTAATCACAGACAATTTACTGGTAAAACAACAAAAAACAAAAAACAAGCATCTGCCTTTTGGGATCTCAGAAATAGAAGAAGGATGTATGCAAAGAGATCCAGCAAACCATTAGGAACCATGACCGGGATGAGTACAGGGCAAGCTAAAATCATAAAGCAAGTGTGCCCAACCCCTTGTGCTGAATACCGGAAGTCAGGAGTACTTACATAACTGGCTAGAGATACTTGAAACCACTCTTGAGATCTCTCTCTGAAAATAATATCATCAAAATAACATTCTGAATTAAATTTTATGTATATGCTGTTTTTCTTTGATTTATTATTTTTTGAGCATTATTGGGGTGTAATCGGCAAATAGAATTGTACTATATTTAAAGTGTACAATGCGATTATTTGATATATGTGTACGTTGTGAAAGGCATTTTACAATTGAGTTACCACATTCACCACTTCACATATTTACCTTTTCGTGTGAGTGTGAGAGAACTCTTAAGTTCTACCCCCTTAGCAAATTGCAATTATACTACACAGCATTATCAACTGTAGTCACCAGGATGTACGCATACCTTACATCCTCAGACCTTATTCATTTTATAACTGGAAATGTGTACCCTTTTACCATCCTGTCCCCATTTCCTCCTTCCCCCAGCCCTTGGCAACCATCAATCATCATCATCATCATCATCATCATCATCATCAACCTCATCAAGTACAACAGTTGGTCTTAAAACACACAGAAAATCACCTAACTCCACAGTTCTATCTGAAATGTATAAAGGAGCTAGAGAATCATACACTGTGAATAAACTGTAGTGACGTGATTCTGAAAGATGTCTGGTCAGTGACAGACAGGACCATTAAAACCAACACCCCCACAGACATTTGGCATTGTTTGGTTTCTGCTCTTGAGAATTCACCAGTGCTACAACGTAAAAGCAGCAATAATCCTCTATTGTGACTTCAGATCTAGAGGTACTCCCAGACCATGAGGAAAAGGGGCGAGCACATCAGCAAATAAAAATTGTTGGAAACACTGTGGTTTGACTTTAAAGTTTTATTTTGTTGTTGCAGTTGCTTTACTGTAGATGGGGGGTGAGGGATTAGGCAGGCTAAGGCCATTGGCTAGGCATAGTAGACTTGAGAGAAACAAAGGACTCTCTTCTGTCCCTATTTCTTTTCATTAGTTGATAAGAGGGAACTGTCACTTGAAACAACAGCTCCTGCATTTAGAGAGAACAAAAGATCCTAAGAGACAACTGCTATTATTGATTTGGGGCCATGAGCACTTGAAACGATGCAATTGGATGCAGAGTAATCACTTTGCCTCCCATTGACACAAACCATAAGCCAAGCAGATAAGTTTGCGTGCTAGTTTCAACACTGTGTTTCTGGCATGCCAATCTTCTGGAAATAATAGGTGCAACTCATTTCAAGAAAGAAACTCACAGCAAGCAAGGTGGGAGGTGAACACCGTTTAACTAACCACCCAGTATTAATTTGTAAAACCCAGTTAACTGCTGAGCTTTCTAGTTTGAGGGTTGTCAGGGAGCTTGTTTTCTTTTACAATGCGCATGACTGTGGCCATGTCAGAAGAGGTCACCTGTAGATCCAATCAGCACTTCAGTGTGGGGAAATGGAGAGCCATGGTCCCTATACAAACAGTTGCTACATTACTTAACTGCAACGGTGGTGACAGTGTCACCATGTACCTGTATTCAGAGTCCAATGATGTAGAATATGTAGTGCATGTCCTCTCTCTCTTTGGGGGAAATGATAAAACCTTATTAGAGCATTTCTGCCTCCTGGGAGAACAAAGCAGGGTTTAATGTTTGGAGCATAGACTGAATTTCAGGCCATGTATCAATCAGAGAAAACTTACTGACAGTGATAATAGGGCCTTAAGGAGACGTGTTATTTTTTAAGATGAAGAGAAACTAAGCTATCTAGGTTTCAGATTCTTTGAGCTGGGAAAATGAGTTCAAATAAGAAGAGTTCTGGGAATGCCCTTAGGACAATGATTAATTGACTTATTTCAAAGAGCTCACAGACCAATTATACACTCTCCCTCCCTCCCTCTTTCCCTCTGCCCCTGCCTTCCTCCTTTTCTTCCTTCCCTTCCCTTCCCTCCCTTCCTCCCTCCCTCCCTCCCTCCCTCCCTCCCTCCCTCCCTCCCTCCCTTCCTTCCTTCCTTTTTTCATTTAGCTTAAGCACTGTATATATATATGTGTGTGTGTATGTATGTGTATATATATATGTATGTATGTGTGTGTGTGTATATATATATATATATATATATACACACACACACATATATATGTATATATATATATATATAGAGACGTATACATATGCCGTATTTCCTCGAAAATAAGACCTAGCCGGACAATCAGCTCTAATGCATCTTTTGGAGCAAAAATTAATATAAGACCGGGTCTATTCTATTCTATTCTATTCTATTCTATTCTATTCTATTCTATTCTACCCGATCTTATTTTAGTATATGTATATTTGCAGTAGCTGTCAGTTTGTGTGTGTGTGTGTGTGTGTGTGTGTGTGTGTGTGCATGTTCAGGAAGGGACTGCTTTTACTTAGGGAAAGACCCCCAAAAACACAAAAACAATTATTTATAACAAGCTTTTACAGGATTTATATATAAAAAAATAAATATTTGTTGGTAGGAGGAGAATGATTTTCCTGGTGTAACTGGGAAATATTTAATGAGGGAAGTGACTTTTTAGTTGTATCTTAAAATAAGAGTCAAAGAAAATTAGATGAAGCTGGAGACAAGCATTTTAAACTGAAGAGAGAAATTCCCCAAACTTTACAAAGGGCTTAGGAAGCAAACGGGCACTTTCAGGGAATGGCAACTCTTTCGGAGTGCCAGGAGATGGGGCAGCAAAGTGAGGTGGAATCCATCAGGCAGGGTTTCATGTCCCATCCCGAGTCCTGGCTGTGAGCAGTGCTTTTCATATTTGCATCTTCTCACATGGATTTGATGGTTGCACTGAGTGGCTCAGCCCTGTTTTGAGGCATGCGGCTATTTCCATGTAGAAATGAAACAAATGAAAGTTCTGCAAATCCTGATGAAAACAAATTATAGTTGGTCCCCATTTTAATTAATCTTTCTGTACAGAAGTCTTAGAGATAGCGTACGATCGCCCGCATCATTTATGTAACACAATAATTATTTTCTATTTAATATGGCTCACTGCAACATTACACTCAATAATATGTGCCTCCCAGGCATTTTAAATAGGCATTTATTTTACCTACTCATGCAGTTCCAGGCACATAGCATGGAGAAGGGCATGTGCATTTTCCCCTCTCACTGGCTCAGCAACACGCAGTGGTCACTCTTTACTGTACTGGCCACTGCATACTGGTTGGTTCCCATGGCTTATTCGTAGTTCATAGTGTAGTAGTAGGTAGTTCTGCAAATTTCAAATGAAAAAATTAATTAGATCGGTTTTCTGTGTGATCACTCTTCAAGTCACTCAGCTAAAACAACCTGTCTGGCATCTGCCTGATAAGTCTTGAAAGTTTAATATACTGTCAGTGAGATCATTGCAAGAGGACACATATGTCCTGGGCAGAACTTATTTGCAAGCTAGTAACACATAGTATCCTTGCCAGAGTTAAGTCTGGACTTCATCAAATAAAGGTTTCTTTCTTGTTTTTATTTGAAGTGTAAATTTTACTGCCAGGCTCTATAAATAAAGACAGTAGATATAGTCCAGGGTTAGTGGTTTTAGAATCCCATGGACATTAATAGTTTGTGGGCTCCACTGAATTGCCTGAAGGCGCATGTGAAGTCACTAATGTTGATGTTCCTTTCCATGTTTCTCCATGTTTTAGGTCCATGATGGGATCAAACAAAGAACCAGATCTTGTGCATCTTGAGGCCAGAACTGCGGATGGTCGTAAGTAAATCATTTTGCACACAGTCCATAGTGATGTTAGTTTTATCTGCCATAAACCACGTTCAGGGAAGTCAGTGGCAATAATCCACGTCATTTGGGCACGAGGACTTCTCCTGTTCTTAGCAATTCAGAATTATCTTAATAATTTTCAACAACTCTCATCGAATCAAGGTGTTTTTCTTTCTAGGCAATGAGAAAATTCAAAATCCTTTTTACTTCCACAGTGTTTTGTTTTTCTTGCTGTTGTTTTGTTTTGATTTATTTTTCCAGTTGATTGTGTTTCTTTGTTTGTTTGTTTGTTTATCAGACGTCATCCAAGGCAGCTTTTCAACGTCACTGTGTGACATTGAAACATCTACTTAAACTCTTTATGCCATAGCTTCTTCACTGTAAATTAAATAAGTTAATAGTACTGAGTCCTCTAGTAGCTAACATTACTGAGCACTAGTGCTTTATGTACTGTATCACAGTTCTCACAACAATTTGTAGGTTGTTACTCTCCTTTTGCAGATGAGGAAACCAAGGCACAGAAAATTTAAGTAATATGTTTACACAATAAGTACATAAGTTTTCTTCTCCTTCTTTGGTCCTGAGGATCTCTAGAAGGCCTACGTAGTTGAGGGAGTACTGCTAGACCTAAGATTGGACACCAAAGGGGAAAAGGATGAAAGAAAAAGGGAAAATGTATACAAGAAAAAGAGTTGGGGAGAGACAAGATGGGGAAGAAAGATATCTCAAGTACAGAGGAGAGAAAGAGAATGGACTATCAGTTACCACAGAGCAATGAGGCTGTTAGAGGTTGTCCAGCACTGAGCCAGAGAATAATCTAATTATCAAGACATTCCCTGTGTCAAAAATGTCCCTCATAGTTCAAAACCTCCCTCACCCATGTCACGTGTGCCTTCTTGCCCTCAGTCTTCTGAGCTCAAAGGCAGACAATACCTGTACTTTACAAGCTTACAACTAAAAGGTCACCGGTCACCCCTGCAACCCAGCCCTCCAGAAACCACATCTACTTCACTACTGTGCACGCACCATGAGATTTTTTATCTCTACAGGTCTCACTTCCCCTTTGGGGAATGAATATATGGCAGATTCCGTGGAAGGACAGATCAGGGTCCAAGCTGACTACTTCCTTCTTTCTTTATAAACGCAAGCAGGGCTGCCATATGCCATATGCCCACTGTGCCTGACACAGAATGCTCCCAATAGTAGAGCTTCTTTCCCATCCCTTCAATGGCCTTCTTTCAGGTGGAGATGCCTCCGTTGCCCTGGAGCCGATTAAGTTATCTGGGATCCCAAGGTCCAGTGCTTACTAAGCAATGACGAGAGAGAGCAGCCTTTTCCTAAGGCAGAAGTAATCATGTCATCTGTTTAGAGCTTTGATTTACTCCCATTGCTCTGATGATAAAAAGCAACCTTCCACTGAATTCTAACCTTTACATATAGCTGTAACATAACCTGGTGCCTGCCCATTTCCTCAGTCTCATCTCACCTTGTCCTGTTCACTCCTTGCCTACAGGCCTTTGAGTCTGCTTTGAGCGCTTTCAATTTCTGGAGCATCCAGTGTTCTCTGTCTGTCTTGGAGTAAGACTCTGATACCTGTTCTTTCCCCTACCTGGAATATTCTCCTCTCTTTCCCCTCCCCTGACCAATTCAGTGTAATTAATCCCCATGGATGGTTCAGATTCAGGGTAAGCATCCATTTCTATTTTATCTAACTTTTTTATTTTGAAATAATTTTAGACTCACATAAAAGTTGCAAAAAAATAGTCCTCCTGTAATTTTTACCCAGCTCTTCCCAAAGACAGCACCCAACAGAACCATTGAATCATAACAAAATCAGGGAAAGTATTATGTCTTAGGGAAGTCTTGAACTCCCAATCTAAACCAGTTTCTCATTTTCTTTGCTTTCATCCAACTCTATTCTTTTTCTTTATTGTGCTCATCTCACTTGGAAATTACACATTCCATTTACATGATTATTTGATCACAGCTTTTTCTCTCCACCGGTCTGTAAGTGCTATGTGTATAGGGGCCATGTCGCTCTTTGTTCAATATTGTGTCTCCAGCACATGCCACAGTGTCCACATGTATGAGTAAATAGAGCTTAATAAATATTTATCGAATGAATGAATGCATAGTTGACCAAGCGTCAGAGTTGCCAGCTGGCTACCTAACCTCACTTGCCAGGTTGTCTGAAAATTTTAGAGCATCGCATCTCAAACTTTAACATGCATTCGGCCCACCCAGGGACCTTGTTAAAATGTACATTCTGACTCAGTAGGGGCGGGAGAGTCTGCATTCCTAACAAGCTCCCAGGTGAAGCTGATGATGCTGGTCTGTGAAACATGCTTAAAGCAACAAAGTCCCATAATGAAAAACAAATGAAAGAGCTTGAGGGTCGTCTCCCATGACTACACCCCTTGTTTAGGAAGCTCTGGATAGAATTGGTAGCATCCTAGAATGCTTTCTTTTTCAAGCTTTTGGGGACGATGCTGCATTCTCGCTTCTGGCATTTAATGCATATAATCCCATATCCTGAAAACAACAAGGCCATCACTTTCCCTGACCTGCACATTTTTTTTTTTTTTCACCCAACATTATTCTTGTGCTCCCTGCAGGCATGGAGGTTGATAATGCCAAACTGTCATCTCCGACTCAGCTTACACAAGGCATGAAATACATCAGTTCTAATTTTATTTATTTTGTTTTACTTTTTTGCAAAGGCAGCATCTTCAGAAACTATCCGAGAGTGAAAATTCAATAAAGGGATTTAATTTGAAAAGTTATCCCTGTCAAAAACAAAAAAAAACAACAAAAAAAACATTACCTACCAATTGAAACAAAGGATCTAAGTATAATGCCCAACCTGACAGTGTAAAAAAATGAGATTTTTCTCAGTATCATATTCTCTCTCTCTCTCTCTCTCTCTCTCTCTCTCTCTCTCTCTCTCTCTCTCTCTCTCTCCCTCCCTCTCTCTCCTTAGCTCCAGGTATAAGAAACAGAGAGGAGGAGGAGGAAAGGAAAGAGCCCAGAGAGCTCAGAATAGTAAAGTGTTAACAAATGTAGTTGACAGTGTATTTATCAAAATCAGGCTCCAAGAATTCTAATATCTATAAGTTGTCTCTTTCTCCATTCCCTAATTGAGATCCCTCTTGTTTTTCAATCCCTTTCTTATTATTTAGTACACAATTTAAGTATATGAAGCCCATTGTTTATCTTCTAGGTCAGATACATGCAAAAATAATATTACAGTTTTTTTCTTTGAACAGGTTTTTTTTTTTCCTGATTTTAATAAGTTTCGGAATTTTGTAGCCAAGGCACAGACATTTAACACAGAAAAATTCCTCACTAGTTTATTTGGCTCATCCCCATGGGGTGGGTTTCCAGTATTTATCTGGGTTTCTTATTCAAAGTTTAGTTTTAGTCACATTTCAAATTTCCCTAGATGATATTTTATAATTATGTTTTGTTTCATTTGAAGTCTCCACATTTGAAAGAAGATGAGCTCTGGAAATCTTTTGCTATGAGGGTCTATGACTGGCATAGACGTTTCTTGCCAATTGTGCTGTGAAATCTGGATGTCTTGTAGTTTACAACTGTGACAAGGATGTTATTTTTTCTTGTATTACCTCTCTGCCTTGGGAGGCAAGCTGAAGAGAACAACCTCAATTACAATCAATCACAGGAAATATTATTGGAAAATTTTGAACATATTTATTGAGTGTGCCATTTGTTATTGTCCCCTGCATTCAACTGAGGACAAATTGACAGGTCCTCATCTAGAAAACAAAGATTTTACTGTTTCTGTATCGCACACATGCGTGCACGCATATGTATGTGTGTGTGTGTGTGTGTGTGTGTGTGTGTGTGTGAGAGAGAGAGAGAGAGAGAGAGAAAGCGTGTCCATGCATTGTATGCACCCAGTACATTAAAACTGCTACCTGGTATATCAAAACAGTAAAATGGAAACCTGCATTTACCTATTGATTTACCTAATATAGGCATATTTGTGTATGTGTATATAATGTGTATAGTTACAGAGAAAATGTTGACCAACTGTTGGATTAAAAGCTTTGTAACAAGTTTTATCTTATTTAATTTTGATTCTATATACAAATCATAGCTCAGAGCCTGACATATTTAATATTTATTGACTTAATAAATATGTGTGTGTCACTGTGTAAGCACGTATTTTTAAAGAAGGGCCTTTTACCATAGGGTCTGTGGAGGCCTGCAGGGCTAATGGGTGAGCATAAAAAGTTCCCTAATGCCCTGAAATTTTGTGCCACCATATATATGTATATATGTGTGTGTGTATGTTTGTGTGTGTGTGTGTGTACAGTGTTTCCCCAAAAATAAAACCTAGCCAAACAATCAGCTCTAATATGCCTTTCGTAGCAAAAATTAATATAAGACCGGGTATTATATTATTATATTACATTATACTATACTATACTATACTATATTATATTACATTATATTATATTACATTACATAAGACCTGGTCTTATAGTAAAATAAGACCGTGTCTTATATTAATTTTTGCTCCAAAAGACGCATTAGAGCTGATTGCCCAGCTAGGTCTTATTTTTGGGAAAACATGGTATACACACACACACGCACACATACACATATACATATATATACATATATACATGTATGTATATATATATATATATATATATATATATATATATATATATATATGTATATAGTGAGAGAAAGAGGATATGATACTGAGAAAATCTCATTTTTTTATACTCAGGCCAGGCAAAATCATATACGTGTGTGTGTGTGTACGTGTATAAACACACATATATATACATATGTGTGTGTGTATGTGTGTGTGTATGCTTTTGGAGGAAAAGGACACAACTTTTATCAGAATTCTCCACAGGGCAATTACACATGGGTGTATAGTTCTGTATTTATGCTCATCTGTAAACATCATCTTGTAAAATAACCAGCAGTACCAAGTCTGACATTTATTGTTTGTAAAAATGAAAGGCCTACCTGGTAACTTGAATGTTTCTGTACTGGTGGTGATCCATGCTAACAAGGACAGGGGACCCGGCAAAATGCACAATTACTGGTCTCAGTGTCTGTTTGCAAGGGTAGGTAATCTTGTAACAACTTGCCCAAGGACTAATCTCTTTCATTAGGGAAATACAACGGTAGCCCTTTAACCAACTGTGAAAAAGATTGCTGTAAAACTCTTCCTGAAGTAAACCTTAAACAAGCACTTCACAACTGAAATAAAAGGAGACTCTCAACTTTATATAACTATCATCCCGCTAATTCTGGTCTTGGGTGAAAACTGGACACCTCCTTTCCAGTTCCCATTTTCCAGCCCTCCAATCTAATTTCTATATGGAACAGGAACAGTATACGTATCAATAATATGCAAAAAATACTGTGGACGGGATAGAGGCCTCAGTTCTCACCAGTCCTCAAAAAATCAGCAATGGGGTGTTTTGAGTTTTTAATGTTAAGTGTTTATTACTTTTATACCAACAAGAGTAGAGACAACAGTACAAAGGATAAGCAGTAAAATGTATCCAGTGAAAAGTGAAACTCACTCCCTGACTTTCATCTGCATCCCCAGTATGAATACTTCTGTATTTCTCCAAAAATTATTTGGATTTATGTTGTAAAACTCTTATGCCACATTCAGTGTTTGTGAATCCAATAACAAGTTAAAAATCTTTCCATATCAACACATGTAAATGTAGCCACTTTATGGCTAATCACTACATAGAACTCCATTATACTGTGATTTAGGTAATCGTCCTTGTTAACAGATATATAGATATTTGGCTATTTGAAATAGTGCCGACATGTACACATATTACTTATTTGGTTGGTAAGTATTGAAACTTATACAAGTAGCATGCACTGCTGAAAGAGAAATTACTGAAACCCTGGGTCCGAGAGTATGTATGTTGTAAATTTTCGTAGAGATGCTCACATTTCCCTCTGAAATAGTTGCATCAATGTATGCCCTCACTATATGAGAATGTCAGTGTTTGCAAGCTCTCAGTCACCTAGGATATTATGAAAATATTTTTTAAACATAACCCATCTTCTGAGCAAAAAACATGGCATATCCTTATTGTGGTAATTTGCATCCTTAATGTATCAGGAATGAAGTGAAGAATTTTTATTTCTTTTTCTTGGCTATTTGTATCTCCTCTATAGTGAACTTCCAAAAGATATTGTATCTCTTTAATGTTCTAGAGAAGACTGACACTGGCATTTATATACAAATCAAAAAAAATATCAAAGTTGCCACCCCCACGCCAGCCGAAGTCCCATCACTAGAGTACCAAATGACATTACTAGACGCCACATTTCATAGCCCTTTTTTCAGTTAATTTATTAATATCTTCTCAGGAAGAGGTTAGAAGCTTCTGTTCCTGCTCAGCCTCAGATTCTGATAGCTTCCCACCGCTTCCCAATACACTGATCAAATGCATTCTCACCTCTCTCCTCCTATCCCAAATCAAGCAGCCCCTAGTACATTGCTTTTCTTTGTAGCAGTGTCATGTTGACTCCATTTTCCATATTACGGAAGATTTCAGCTAGTAGTGATTGCAACTTGGCCTCTCTGATTTGGTAGCCTAAAGACAGCCCTGAAAACCATCAGAAAGACATGAAATGATAGCAAAGGCCTCCACCCACAGCAATGGAAAACCTGACAGCGACAGTGCAATCACAGGCTCATCTGAGCTGCTTGCAGATTTGGTTCTTTGTCCCCACTATGTGCTACTTCCCCTGCATCCTATGTGTCCACCCACCTCTGAGGAGGTCTGTGCTGTTACATCCCCTTCTGAGGATGGGAGGACAGAGATGCACAAGAAAAATTTGTCATCCCCACATCTTAATTCTAGGATGGAGGTCTGGGTTTCTGTTGGATTCTCAGGACCCCAGATCACAGCCCCACCAGTCCACATAATATGTGTGTGTGGCCGCACCAAGTGTTTGGAAAATTCCTAATGCTTCTGACTCCTGCTTTAAATAAAAGTCAACACCATCAAGATAGTGGCACTTACTTAAACATCTCTTTTTGCCCTGGGTGTTCTCAAGCGACAATGACGCTAGTGCCATGCATTATATTCCTGTTATTTTCCTGGTGCACCTGTAAGAGATACTTTTCAGCTGGACTACGTATACTAACTCTTGGAAGTTGGGCCTATTGTTATTTTCCTCCTTTTAACTATGAGAAAATGTGGCTTACAATGATTAAATGTTTTTCCTATTGCTTCAGGGATGGAATTTGAAGCCAGCTATGGCTCACTCCAGACCTATTACTCATTCACTCGACAAATATTGTTAGACATGTATGCTATGCCAGGTGCTCTCTAGAAGACAGCATGAATGAGGGGGAGGAGGGGACGTTGCAAAGACCCTGTGCTCACAGAATTTACCTTCTAGCTGGGGAGGCGGGGGGAAGATCACAAACCAATACATAATGTCAGATGGTGATAAGTTCTAGAAAGAAAAACAAAGCAGAGAAGGGCGAGTAGATAGTAGCTAGTGATTAAGGGGGAGGGGACTGTCATGGAAGGAATCTCTGATAAGGTGGCATTTGATATTTGAGCCAAGTCCTTGTGGAAGTAAGGGAGAGAGCTGTATGTCTTCCTGGTGGGAGAGCATTCCAGACAGATGGAATAGCACATGCAAAGGATATGGAGTTTGAGCATCCTTGGCATGGCTGAGGTATAGCAGGCAGGCCAGGTGGCTGGAATATAGAGAGGACAGCCATATGTGTCATCTGTGTTTGTTTGTTTATTGCACTATGGAAGGCAGGGATTGTGCTTACTGATCTTCGTTGAACAACTACCATGGTCTAAGTTTGATATTCAGTATTGATGGTGATAAATAGAAAGTTATGGAGTGAATTGAACCTCCCCACATGTCTCAGAGGAAGTCCCTTGAACTGACTCTTTATCCTAGAATCAGTCATATTACATGCAAACACATCTAAGGAAATATTGTACTCCCCTCCCCCAAAAAACATGGATAAGAAATTCTGTGTATTTTCTCCCCTCCACACTAAACTGCTTTCCTTCCTTCCTTCCTTCCTTCCTTCCTTCCTTCCTTCCTTCCTTCCTTCCTTCCTTCCTTCCTTCCTTCCTTCCTTCCTTCCTTCCTCTCTCCTTTCCACTTTTATTCATGCTTCACTTCCTTCTTTCTTCCCTACTGTTTGTCCTTCTCTCTTCCTCTGTCTCTGTCTCCCCCCGCCCCCTTCTTTGTAAATTCATTTGGGAAAGTTACTGGAGCAAAAGTGCTTCTCAGTGTTTCATGACTAGGTGTGACCATATGGATAACTGTGTCCTTTCTCAGGATTTCTAGTGTGCCTTTCTCACAAAACAGACAGGTAGGATGGCCAACATACCTCCCACTCTGTCTTTCTCTCATGCCTCTGTGCTCTTGTCCGGTACTTCTTTCTGGAATATTCTCAGTAGCCTTCTAGGCTTTTCTCAGCTTCTCATGAGGCCTCCCATGGGGTCCCCACCCCATGGAATGATAGAGTCATATATGTATACATTTTGTCATTCACTAGCATACGGGCTTGTACAAATTTCATCCCTGAGTCTTGAATTCTTCCCCTGTGAAAACTACCTTTTTTTTGCAATGTTATAAAAGAGAAAGCACGTGATCAATTTAACCCAGTTCCTGACCCAGAGGAGAGGTGCTCTGGTTGTTTTGGAGGTTAATGCTAATTCTGCTGCTGCTGTCAGTGGAGACATGCTGGGAAGGAAGAGGTCTGCCTGCGCCTCGGGAAAAACTCCACAGAAGAAGGCCCAGGAAGTACTTGCACAGGGTAACAGGAAAGGAAAAGGCAGTTCAAACCAGAGGAACTCTCTGAATGAACAGAGCATCTCAGCGAGGAATGAATGTGCTGTTTAGACATAGAAGAAGCCCTGAAGACACAGACTTACCAGCAACATCACAGAGCTTTGTTTGGGCAGGAGTGGGAAAAAATAAGTTTCAATGACCTGTCGGATCTTAAAGTAACAGTCTGATTTTTAACACCTTTTTTTAGTTCTAAAATTCTAATAGCCTTTATTATACAGAGAAAAAGTCTGAAGTTTAGCTTGGTAAATGACCTTCTCAGAGGTACACAGCATTTTCGAGATAGAGCTATGACCTAGAACATCGCTCCAACACGAGGGAGTCCTTGCAAAACAATATAGCTGCAAGGTGGCTGGTCCTGCGTGCTGGACATGAAGGTGACTTCCAGGTCCTACTCACAATCCGGGTTATTTTCCAGTTCTGCCCTGACTCCTGTCACAGTGCCTGCATGGAATATTTGTTATCTATTAATTATACAAGAATATTTTTCATGGTGTTTTAAAAAATCACTTAAAGAGAAAAAACTCAAACTAAACATTGCCTATAAAGAAAGATAATGTCTGAGGTAGGAATGTCTGCAGTATACTTTACAGTTAGTTCCCTTGAGACACAGTGAGTAGTACTGGTGATGAAGGAGGGAGCATTTCCACAACAACTACAGCCACCATTATATGAGCAGAGTCAAACCAGGCACTAGACTGGATACTTCTCATGATTGAGGTCTTCAGTAATCACAGCCGCTGGCAAGATGCCTCTCCTTTATCCCCACATTACAGATCAGAGGTCAAAGAGGTCAAATGACCACTTGGGTTTACCTAGAAAGCAGGCCTTGGTCTTGCAGTGAAACCTCTATTCCTCTGCTCAAATCCTGGCCTTTTAAAGGCAGCTTACTTCCTTCAGATCCTCACAATAATGGGGATTCCATTATTCTAAGCAGCAGCTGTTGCAGAAAGTGAGAATGCTTGAAAAGAGAGCACAGTGCCCTCATTACCTATGGCAAGGAAAACATCTGTGTGGGAAAAGTAATGAAATTAATTCTGAAGTCTAGCAGTTGCATACATTAATTGACGTTAATTAATGCCAAATTACAAGATAACTTCCTATGGAATCGCATCATACACTCACCGGAATTGAATATGGAAGGAGTTCATCATACTTAATGCTATTACAGCGAGCCCCAAGGGGAACAAGACTGATTGGTCCCTCATTGTGAAGTGCAGCCAATTTCTTTCCGTTACCATTAGGAGGAGAAAGGGAACAAACCAGGAACACTTTACCAAGGGCAGGCAGCTCAAAACTGATCATTTCCTTTCCGCTTGAAATTTCCCTTGTAACCAGTGGCTGTGACTACTGAAGAACTCTGAGCAAGAAATGCTTCCCAGATCTCTTCTTGGGGCTTATTGTTGTGTCACCCAGTTGTACATTTTGTAATTCTCAGCCCAAGGACAGGCTCATTGCACAGCCCCTCCTCTGCAGTATGTGGCATGGGGAGTGGGGATAGACAGACCAAGCAGAGGAATTCAAGATAGTTCTCTAATTCTTATGAGATGGATCTCCCAGGCCCATCAAGAGGCCCTACCCCACCCAGAGGTGGGGTAGGTGCTGACCAACGATTCGCATACAGCTTGTCTGCCTCTCACATCACTGCCTCTATACTAGTCTTGACATCTCATATATTTATTTTATTCATTTTTCCTATGCAAACATACATATACAGATATCTAAATATACACCTGGCACAAAATTGGGTCCCTATGCACATACTTTGGCAACCTACTTTTACAAAACTTTTATTTTAGAATAATTTCAGATAAACAGAAAAGACAGATAGATAAACAGGAAACTTTAGTCGGCTTCCCCTAAGGTTAACTTCTTATACAACCATGGTCTATTTTTCAAAATTAAGAAATTAACATTGAGACAACATTATTAATTGATAACCTATTTTTATAATATAAAATGTATTAAGCATTTCTGTAAATTCTCGTATACTCTTTAGAAGCCGGGTTTTAATGGTAAACTATGCATGTTTCACAGTTTATTTAGTTGGCCATTTTATTTCCTCTTTTTTTAAAAAAAAAAATTATAAGCAACACTCTGATGAATATGGAAGTAGCTAAATCTTTGCATAGATCATTGATTATTTCCTCAAGTAGAATTCTCAGAAATGAATTTGAGGTCAAAAGGTATTTTAAAGGATAGTGATTTATATTGCCAAGTTAAATTACCCCACAAAAAATACAAATTCACAGCTTTGGTTTGTTTGTTGGTTTGTATCTAGGCGTATCCATTGATACTTAGGTGGAAGCCAAAATATACCAATACCACACTTGCTAGAGATTTTCATGCAACATAGTATAGTGGAAACAAGCCAGCCTTGGAGTCAGGCCAGCCAGGTTCGAAACCCCATCCTGCCATTTCTATAACTCACCATCTGCTTGAGCTTTATTCTCTTTACCTGCAAAATCGGTTTGATATATTATACTTTATAGTACTGTGAAGATTAAATGTGTTAAATAAATATGAACATACTTTAGAGTACCTGGCACACAGATGTTCAACAAATGTTAGTTTCCCTGTGTGTTTTCTTTTTTTTTAATTTCTTCCCAAATCCCTCATCTTCATGATTTCTTTATAGTGGAGTTATAAATATTAAAAGTTTATTTTTATATTTTCCACATTATGATTTTTCAGGGGCCTTTGAAGCGGAAGTTGAAGTCTTAAGAAGAAAGTCATAGACCTGATTACAAATAAAACAAGCATTGTGTATCCATTAAAAAGTCCTCATTCGATGTCAGTCTTGGAAAATTTGATTGAAAGTTGAATTTGTAGTTTGAATCCCCAGACTTTTTCATCAGGAAACTTTGAATCAATTTGGTTAATTGTTGTTTTTATTCATTATCTCACATAACAAAGGGCACAGAGAAAGGGCAGCTTTAAGCTCTGTACAATTAATAATTCAATAATATTATCAGGAAACAGGTCTTCCCCATCTTTTTGTTATACTCATTATGGAAGCTTACCTGTCAGACTGGCTCCTTCATGTGACCAAAAGGTTAGAGCAGTGCTGAGCATCACATTGGGACACAGTGTTGTAGAGAGGCAGAAGAGGGACTTCTGCTGTAACTCCTGGTACCTCCCTGCAGCATCTTAAAAGAGCTCCCTACACTGGGGCTTGTACCGACACTTGTCATGTACTAAACTGGGCCTAAATGTCCATTCCTAAATCAACCAATGGCAGGGAAGTAGGAAGATCTCAAGTGGGCATAGACCCAATAGAATTAATCCTTGCTTTCAGGGACTTCCGAGTCACGTGGAGGAAGGAGCCAAGAGATCTAGTATTGGCTTTTTCAGCAAAGAGACAGTGAGTAATGGGTATTCCAAAAGTCACCAGCGGCACCTGATACAGAAATATAACTGGTGTACTCAAATTCAGTTTAACTAGTCTTTTTAAGCACCTCCTGTGTCTCCCAAACTGATCATTATGAAAAGTAGCGAAAGAGAAAATAGGAATGTTTTGAATATTGATAAGAACAACTCATATTTGTACAAGTGTGAGTTTCAAAATATTTAGCATATATATTATTTATTTCAGTTAGTTCTTAGAGCCAAACTAGAAGATAGTGGAAGTTGGTATCCCTTTTTAATGACTCAGGAAGTCTAAGTGATTTCCTTTGAACTGTGCAGCTAGTCAGTGACAACACCAGAACCTATGCCTGTCTCATAGTCACCAGTCTCCATTGTGTCTATGACCCCAAGCTACCTTTTGAAAATCAGAAGTCAACTGAAAGTTGTAAAAGTGTCTGGTGGACTGTGAAGTTGTGAGGTAAATATTTTGTGTGCTATGGGGAGGACCGATCTGGGAAGGGTTAAGTCACAGAAATTGTCTTCAAGAGTGATGTTGAGTTATGGTCTAAAGTGGAACTGTAAGAATGTCTGAAAAAGGAGTTGGGAAGGGTGAGAAGAAGGCTTGTCTTTAGTTTATCATTGGCAGTAGTTTTAGCAGGACTAGATGGATTAAAGTACTGGAGAGCTATTCCCATTTGTCATTCCTACATATGGCAGCCAGATGGAGGAAGGTGGAAGGTTGTGGACAAAACTTACTTCTATCAGTCTCCTAAGAGTTCATCAGCAACTACATCAGTCATTGGTCAGATGGAGCAAATGATCATGCCGCCCCTAGTGATTCTCTTGGTAGAAGACAGGGATACCAGGTTCTTCAAGTAAAGGTGGTCCTGGAAATGTTCTGAAGGGAAATCAGTGAACCTTTATATCCAACTCTATGTGCTGTTGCCTACCCCCATTTCATGTAAATAATTATCCCCTGATCTTTTTTTTTTTTTTTTTTTTTTTTCGGATTTTTTTCCTCATTTGGAAGAGAGGATTTCTGCATACATTTCTGATGTTCTAAAATCAAACTCACCATTCATTGTCAGAAAAAAATAAAATACCTTCCTTTTTCATTCAAAAAGATACATTCCAATAAAGAGGTATTCCAATGAATATTTATTTATTGCCTACTAAGTGCCAGGAATATTAGAACCTAGGGGTACAGCAGTAAACAACAAAAAATGATGTCTCTGTCTTCATGGAGATTATATTCTAATGGTGTGTGAGTGGGTGGGTGGGATAAATAAATAAAGAACAAGATAATTTTAGATAAATTCCCTTGAAGGGTGTGGGAGCAAAAAAATAAATATTACTTCTCCCCCCACCTTCTAAGTTCTAATAACTGGGCTAGTAATCAAATTAACCGAAATTAACTGGAGAAAATCAAAGTTTTAATACATGCACATGAGGAATTCATGTAAGCATAAAAATTCCAAAGAGGGTAAGGCAACACTGGGTACATAAGACATCTTTGGACAGAGGAGAAAGGACGGGGGAGTGCTATTGGATTTTAGAACTGAGATTGGTTGATTTACAAGTAGTTGAGAAAGAGGGGAACATACATGGAAGGAAATTTCTTGCTGGGGACCTCAGAAACGATGGGACACGGGGTATCTAGCTAAAGTGTGCCTGCCTGGTATCCTTTTATTTAAGGCACTTAATTCAAAGTAAGCAGCTTTCTAAGGTTTCCTTCCTGAAGCAGATTTCTGTTTGAATTTCTTGGGCAGGAAAGGGGGAGGGTCAAAGGTTCTTTCTGAGTCTTTTTTCTTAATAAGCAGCTTAAAATCAATACCCCAAAAAAGCATCTTTAGAGTGGCAAAATGTTGCCTCCTTTTAAGGCAACATAATGAATATAATAAAATTCCATGAAGTGAACTCACAGGATGGTGGTGTATGATAGAAAGTAATCATGGAAGAACCTCATTAATAACAGTGAGCTGGAATCTAGAAACTTCTTTCAGAATAACCTCAGAGGCAGAGGAAATACAAATGAAAATTCTCTAAAGACGTAGAAAGTTTGGCCAAATTTCTGAACATAAAGTAGAAGATTGCAAGAATCACAGGGAGAGAAGAAAAGATTAGCATGAGGGGAAGTTGGAGCTGTGGCCAGTGGAAGGTTTGAATTTATTCTAAATGCAAGGAGGCAAAAGGAGTTTTAAGTAAGGAAGTGACATCTGAATCGCAGACAGGCCAGAACAATTGTGGTTGAAAAGCAGAAATAGTCTCCCTGATACAATATACTTTCAGCAACAAAGATCAGATTTATGGAAGAATTATGTTTATCATCTGCTTTAGATTCTCAGGTGAGAATCTGTGTCTTTGTTTACTCATCTATGAAATAAGAACAAAGTTTTTAACTCAGGAATCCCCTTCTATTCTGTTTCACTTCTAATTAGTAATAGGAAAAAAACCACCTTTATCTTGACATAGAACCTTATTATTTATAACAACAGCACTTCTAGCATGAGATGATAGATGATTGCATATATGTATTTTCCTGTTTGTCAATCAAAGGTCAAAGTGTGGAAGTGAAGCCTATTGAGAAAAAATAACTATGAAAGCACAAGTATTATTGCAGTTTTTGAAAACATTTTCATTTGGGTTTAGAAAAGGGAAAATGAATTAATAATTTAGTATTTTAGGAGGGCAGGAGTTGGTAGAGGCATTGGGAGATAGTGGCGGTCGTGTTGATTAACAAGTGAGTAAAATAATTTTAACAATAATGTAGTTAACAAAAAATGTGAGGTTTGTTTAAAGACTTAGAGATAGCAAGAAAATAGAAAATGTCCACTCTGACTCTAGTACTCTGTGTGTATTCACCCCCATTCCATCTTTTTTTCTTTTTTTCAGACTCACAGTACCTAACGTGCCGAATGCAGAACTGCACAGAGGCCAACAGAAATAAACCTTTTCCCGGCTACATTGACCCAGACTCTTTGATTGTCCAGGATGATTATGTGTTTGTTCAGGTAGGAAAGATCTACTTCTATTGATTGTCTCAAAGACACTTTCCTGTTTCTGTCCCTAATGCAGCTCTATTTGCTGCTTTCTCTCCCTTAAGAGTTAAAAAAAAAATAAAAATATCTTTACAACAAAAGGAACATTACCTTGTGTAGAAGCTTCTATACTAACATAATATGAAGTAGTTCCTTTTTGGCAGTGTCTGGAGGACTTATGTACATGGGCTCATGGAGGCACTGCTCAGAGTACTAGGGTTGTCTCCAGAATGAGGCACAATTCCATTCATTCCCTTCATGTGCATTCCTGAGAGCCTCCTGTCAATTAGTGGGACTGAGCAGATAGTCAGATTTGTCCTATCAGGAGAATGGTCAGCCAATCAGCCTCCTCCACAACACCCACCTTCAAAATGGAGGAACAGGTGGAAACAGGAAGCTGTGGGGTGGCTGGAGGTGGTGGCAGGCAGAGAAAAGGTGGTGAGTAGTCAGCCGTTCTTGCCATGCACTGACTGTGATTAGGATAAAGAGAAATTAGATGAGATGTATTCAGACAGGTTTTTCATCTCCTGAAAGAGTGGAAACAGTGTGAGAAGCTGAGGTTTCATGAGTGGTTAGGAGAGACAGGGAGCAAGTATGCTTTGCTTTTCAACATTTAAGGAACATCTTAGACTTATTTGGACAAGGCATTTAAAAATTGAGTTATTTCTCTCCATGTGAAAAGATACAATTGCTAAGTTATATATTTGTATGTATGTATAATTTCACTGAGATTGAGGCACAGTCTAGATACTGTTGTATTTATTTAGAAAGAAATCATCATGTAGAATATTTAATCCCATGGTTTGAAGAAGCAAGTATTCAAAATGCCCAACATCAGCCTGTGTACTTTAAAAATGTTTCACAAATGATTACACACACACATGCCTTTTTCTTCAGGAAAAGGACTAATGAATACTCTGATAACTTCAGCATCAATTATCAAGTGACACTGAAATGGTTCTACACACTGGGTCTCTCTTTAATTCATCTCTGTCACTGTTGCTTCCAGGAACCTTTTCTGTTTTCTAATAGCAGTTTATAATCCACATATATGATTTACAAATGAGAATCAATTCTGCATTTAGAGCTTCAGATCTTTACTACTCATTCCACTATGAACACGACCCTGTAACCCATTATTAGGACTGAGAGGTGATTTGGCCACATAGTGGTAAATATGCTAACTTGCCAATCTTTGTTTTATGTGTCTAATGAACAGTCAGCATATGTTGACATTCTGAATACGCAAACTCCAGCTGACATTCAACCTCCTGAAATAAAGGTTAAGTAAGAGTAGTTATACAAATTCATAGAAATATAGAGTAGAATGGTGGTTTCTGGGGGCTAGGAGGTAGGAAAATGGGAAGATGTTGGCCAAGGGGTACAAATTTCCAGCTATAAAATGAGTAAGTTCTAGGGATCTATTATATAGCATAGTGACTATAAATAACAATACTGGAGTATATACTTGAAAGTTGTTAAGAGTAGATTTTATATGGTATCACCATACACACACAAATTGTAATTAAGTGAACGGATGGAGGTGTTAACTAACCTTATTTATGGTAATTATTTCACACTGTATATGTATATCAAATCATCACACCATACACCTTAAATTTACATATGTATCTGTCAGTAATATTTCAAAGCCTGGGCAGTGACAGAGTGACCACAGTCCAGACAGAGGTTGACATGCACTGAATGGTGCTCATGCTGAGGTAGAGGACACACTCCTTTTGCCCTCGTTCACACCCATGGGGTTCATTGCACTGTGTCCTGGACATAGTTGGGGGAGGTAGCTCACAATTCTTTTTCTGGGAGGTAGAGGTCTAGAATGATTTTGGACCATGATCCTGGCTTGCCTTTCTGTCTTAACATGTTAGCAGCCCTGCTGTGTGTGGGACATGCTCACCCTCATCAGTGTGACAACAGCAGACAGGAATGCAGTGCCCAGAGATGTGAAACTCCAGTTCTGCCGTTGTGTGACCTGGGCCATTTCCTTCTGATAGGGCATGGGGGCCATTTGTATGGCCATCGTCTTGGGGCTACACAGCTGGGCTGCTTTTGGACATTGATCCAGTGTACCCTGAGGCTTGTATCATTAAAAACAAATAATAACTAAAAATGTTTCCTGGCTCCTGACCCACAGTGAAAATTGAAGAATTGCATTATTGTCCAGCGGGTTCAGTTTGGGCTTCTGACCAACTCACGTACACGGTTTAAGTTGATTTTGACTGAATGCCAATTCTTTACACTTGTCCACTAGTCATTCATACTGTTGTGTTGGCAGCTACTCCCTTCCATTCAGTGACTGTTCTTCTATGACCTGTAACTGTTATATAACCTTTGTTTATGCTCCAGCTGACATCAGGAGGACGGCCACATTATTATGTGTCCTACCGAAGGAATGCGTTTGCCCAGATGAAGCTGCCCAAATATGCTTTGCCCAAGGTATGGCCTGAATCAATTTATTTATTTCAGTCTTTCCTCTGAGTCACACCTTCCTGCCTCCACTCTCTTTCCTAAGCACTCTTTCAGTTTCTCATATAATTTACTTCTCTTCGTCCCCCATCTCTATTTCTCAAGTTCAGTTTGCCTTACTTTCTTTTTATTTGCCAATCTCAACACCCTCTTTTTTCTTGCAGCTGCTTCTGTTTTCTCTCTCTCTCTCTCTCTCTCTCTCTCTCTCTCTCTCTCTCTCTTCTTTGCTGTAGGAGCATCTGATTAAATTAATAACTGATTTGTTTTTGCTTTTCAACAGTAAAGATTTTCAAGCAGTATGTATTGGTTTTCTAGCAAGACAGAAAACATGCTTTGAATACACAGTGTTTCAGTGTATGTAATAGGTATGATATTGTTTCTATCCCCAATTTGTATTCATTATTAGGTGACGCTGCTATATGGTATCCAACCTTTGCTGTCTTGCTCTCTTATGAGACTGGTTATCTTTAGAGTTCTGAGACACAACTAATTTTTCAGACTGCCCCAAAGACGTATTCCTTTGAAAACAGTGGTGGACAAAAGTTAGAGACCCTCGACTGCTGAAGGCCCGGGCTCTTTCCATAAACACTAAAGAACTGCGTTGATATGGAGCGCCACCTAGTGGTCGCTAAACTGTGTTGGTAGCTCAAAGCTGTGGATTTGCGGCCTTGCTGCCATTGTGTGTATTTTAAGTGGCCAGAAATTATTAATGTGTTAGACCTTGATCTGAGAGCAACAGAGATGTGTGTGGCTGTAAGAAGGGGACAGTGTAGATTGAAATATAGTTATAGCTCAGCTTTGAAACCTTTGGATTAAACAAATATAAAGAACTTTTGATTGAGTTTTTATGACTCTTTTTCTTGTTATTTTTAATCCATGACGTTGTAGTATGGTTTCTTGAACCAACACTAGCTAGCTGCCCAGGAAATCATGTGATAGATATAACAAGGGCATTGCACATCTCCTCTTTCAGAAGAGCCAATGGTAGCCAGTTGCTCTGGGTTTCCAAGCAGAATTCTTCTTGGCCATCATTCTGCCCTTCACCCTAGCATAGCGAAAGGTGAGCTGTAAACTTCAGCCCATTAGAGATAAGAACACACATTAAATTGTGCTGTGAATTCTGAAGAACTATGTCCATGTTAGTAGTTCTTATTTTTAGCCGCTAAGAGATTCATGACAGTGGTAATTGCCCAGAACTATATGTTTCTACCTGTGTACATTTAAATCCTCCTTGCCCTTGATTTGGATTAAAATGTTTACCCAAAAGACAGGAACGTACAACATTGGAGTTGTGCCTTAGATGAGATTTGGGTAAAGTCAGTAGGTAAAAGGAACACTGAGTGTGAAAATGACCCTTGATGATCTCTTCAGAAGGTCCATGACGGTGATGAACGTTACCTCAATAAATCTAACTGAGCTGTTTTTTTCTTTGTTGTGAGCACACACAAAAATCACTGTTTCTTTGATTGACCAACAAATGAAGTAGTCAGCTTGCAAGATTTACACCTTTAGAGACAATAACTATACCCCAGTGAGAGGCTTTTGTTCAAAGGGCATGTGAGAACTGAGAGCAAATTAGTAAAGAGCATATTCAAGTGGTTCGTCTCATGCTCACTCTTGGGAACATGCTTTTTTGAATGAAGTAAGTTTCTACCAATTAATTACTACTTGCAGCAGAATTTAGGCTAGAATTTTAGTCTCCTGACTCCCAGACTAGCATTCTTTATACTTTACTTCCCTTGGAATAAATTAATAACTTCTATTATTAAAAGAGAGCAGTATCCCCCCAAAATTTTGATAAACCCAGGGGCATCAAGAAAAATATCCTCATTGACCTAAGGAGACCTAGAAATGGTAGTTTAAAATCAAAGAAACATCTTTGGACCTGTTGCTGGAGTGTTAGGAAACACACACTTTGCATTGCTTGTTTAGAACCATACAGATCATGGTTGACAGTTGCCCCGAGTAACATCTAGCCAATCTAGGAGGAAAAGTTTTACTTTAAACCCAAATCTACTGTCTGTTTCCTTTCCTTGCTCTCCCAGATGAGAATGTTCCCTTGCTCAGCCTTTTCTGAGGTCTGAGGGTAGAATGCAGTGGTTCATTTAGCTTTTCCCCCCGAAAATAGGAGCCTGTATAGCAAATGAATGTACGAGTATTAATTGGTCCAAGTGAGTGTTTATTATTTAAAGCAATGAGATGCCTCATTACAATCCCATTACACCTTCAAAGACAAGCCCCAGCTTGGGTGGAGTGATCCCCTGTGAAAGTGCATACATTTCATGGCCCTCTGTATCAAAGCCAGGGCTGCCGCAGCTGGAAATGAACAAAGCTTCAAATCCACCAAAGGAATTGAGATAAACCAGCACTTTCATGCTCAAATTTTCTTTAATCATCCACAGCCATTGTAACAGCTCTTAAAAGACCGTGTCACCCTGAGTTGTATCAAAAAAAAAAAAAAAAAGTTGTAATAAAATGGTAAAGATGACCAGAGAGGACGATGGGGAAAGTTTCATATCGCTGTTGCTGTTAAGAACATGAGGCTTGCCAGACAGGGAGACTAGTGACAGTTTCCTTCCCTTAACTTACTTGGAGCTCATTCTGAGCTACTGAAGTGAGATAAATGAGGCAATACATATGAAAGTGCTTTGAGCATTCCGGAGGACAGATACTCTATAAAAGCAAGGTAATATTATTATGAGTATGGATCTAGTTGTCTGTGTGGTAAAAGATGGATGTGAACTGAGATGTGAGTGGTGCAAAAGCTGCTTGATTCACAGCAGACCTGGACTCTGGGCCTAAACGTGTCGCTAATCTGCTTTGAAAGCTTGGGCTGCTTTGTCAATTTCTCTTTCCCTGTTTTTTGTTTGTTTGTTTGTTGTTATTGTTTCATTTATTTGTTTTGTTGTTCTACATTTTAAAAATAAGGAGTTTAGACTCACAACAATATTTTCTCACATGTGATACTCAGAATATAATGTCCTCAGAGATGCTTCATGGAAATTTGGTTATGATCAAATAATTAAACAAAGAAATAAACTCTATTCTATATTCCTTGCCTAGAGAGTTAACAGGAGCTCGAGAGTATGTTGAAAGCTCTAGGATGTCCTGTGAACAACGAAACTCTGTAATTCAGCATTAATCAAAACATTTTAACAAAGGGCTCATTTTTTCAAATCTATGAAAATGTAAAAAGGCTGGTGTCCTAGGAAACAGACTGTGGGAAACACGGCAGTAGCAGATCTCAAAGATTACTTCTTGGTCTAAAATTCTGTGGCTCAGTAAAAATATTCGACATAAAGTGCCACTTTGGGAGAAAGAGCACGTTCTCCTGAGAAAGGAGGAAGATACAGGCAAGAAGAAAAGAGAAAGATGTCATTTAAATATGTCAAACCTTTCCATTAAAATATCTAAACCAATATCATTTGTAAAAAGTCTGTTCCACCTACGTAATTCAATTATATGGGCAGCAAGACACCTGACCTTGGTCCTCGTCTAAAGGTGGCCATTTTAATCTGCTACTGCAATTCAAGGAGTTCTCTAAGTGACCTAAACACTTTTTGCATCTACAGTTTGAGTTCCTCATCTAAAAATGAAAGGTTTGAGCAAGCTGGGTTAGTATAAAAGGGTTCTTTAATCAGACATCTATTATGACCCAGCCCTCAGAGATTCTCTAGTGCACAAATTTACTCCAAAGGAAAAGGGATTCGTTTTGCAGGGGCCAGGTTGTTGCTGAATCTTTTAACTTGAATCCAGGGATGATGCTGCATCGTGCTGACGGGGAAGGAAAAAACATGAGTTGGAAGTAGATATTTGAGGATTCCAAGGCCAGGCTCCAGGTTTTGGTCTTTATCCTATTGGCAGTGGGGATCCACAGAAGATTTGCCCCTGAGCGTTGAATGGCCCTTGCACTGATTTCCACAGTGAATTCCCTCCATTAGGAAGAAACAAAACACTTACGTGAACCAATTTTTGTTGAGTATATTACTTCGCACCCTAACATTTACAATGAACAGAAAAGCCAAATCAACCTTGCTGAATCAACAAAAGGGATTTAAGGACTTGCTTAACTGAAAATCACTAGCATGTATGGAGCAGATGCTACGTGCCCAGGACCATCACACGTGCTTAACACTTACTGGCTGATTAATCCTCTCAGCTCCATGGAGGGCATACAATTATCGCTATTTTGCAGGTAGAAATCCCGAGGCACAGAGTCCAGTTCACTCACACAGCTAAGTTATAGAGCCGGGATTTGAACTCAAGTAGTAGTTTTCCTTCAAAGCCCATTTTAAAAAACCATGTTCCTCTATTGCCCTCTCCAACTGAAAAGTTTACAGATGGGGCGAGCTTGTTAGCTGTCTATATTGAAAGACTCAAAGGATGTCACATAATTTGGCCCGTGTTTTGTTTTTGCTTTTTACCCCCTCTACTTTTTGAGCCTATTTTCTTCAGGATTGGCTTCATCCTCTACCTCCAAGACATGTCTCCATCAGATCTATGCTTTTTAAAATTCTCATCGTTTATAAACCAATAGTAAGAAATGCATTTTTCCCCCTCTCATAATTCTAGCCTCAGACAAGAATCTTGTGTTACTGACTTTGCTAGGGTCATATATCCATCACTAATCGAATCGCTATCATCAGGGAAACTGGATATCCTGAAGGCTAGACCTCAACTCACTTCTGTCCTAAGGGTGGAAGAAAGTAACAAAGATTGCGTATAGGGAGGAAATTTGTCTAAGAGGGACGAGGATGTTTTTCAAAGAAAGATCAAGGTGCAATTATAAAAAGAAATATAAATGGCCATTGCGCCGATGCAAGCAATGGCCAACTTTCACATAAAAACTTATTTTGAATTATGTACTGCATTGAATTAATGGGAGGGGTTCATTTTTTGGCCTCCCCACTCTGAATTATTTCTATAAAGCGAACTCTAGAGAATGGCATGTGAGGCCTGAGAAGGGGTGAGGAGTACAAAACCCTTTAAAGATTTCTTCCTTCTGAGATGACTTGAGTTCATGTAGATCAAGGCTAACAAAAAGAGAGACTTGTTCCTATGTCTAAAACAGAGTTGGAACTGAATTGCTGATTGATTGATTGATTGATTGCGAGAACATGGGCATATATTACAGTGAGAAATTTAGGTTAGAAGTTAGGTAGAATTTTCCAGCGCTGGACTTGCAGCTAAGGAAGATTGACAGATCTCTTTAGGAAAAGCTTTAGGCTTTTCAAGGGAACAGAGCAGTCCTGGGGAGATTTGAGTCGTGAGCTACACGAAGACCACAAATATTTCCATGTTGTTCTACTTTTGTGCCTCTGTATAATTTTTGTTTTGTTGTGTTTGTTTGATTTTGGTTTTTCAAAGTTATACCAATGTCTACCACCTTGGGGAAAGGGGGAAAGGCTGCCAAGAGCACAGGAATTGGCATCTCCCGAAGGAGACAGCAAGCCATGGTTACATCAGCTTTTCTGTGACATCTGCTTCTCGGGAGTTCTGAATGGGGGGAGAAGGATTTGGAATTCTCACCCAGGGACATCTGCTTATTACCTGCACCTTCATTCTGTCTTCCAGGACTACCAGGGTCTGAAAACGTCATCAACTGTGCAGACTATTTTTTCCCCCTCTATTACTTAACGATTTCCTGCTGAACTTCTCAGAGTAAAGGTTTAGATAAGCAGCGAAGTCCTTGAACGTTCATTAACATGAAGATTAGTGCTTTGGGGTACTCAGGTGAACATTATTCCTCAGGGTCTTCTGGGGGTTGCTGAGCCTTAAAGAAGTGCTTCTCAGACTTTAATGTGCATATTCATCACCCATGGATCTTATTAAAATGCCGACTTTGAATCAGTAGGTGAGGCCTGAGTTTCCATGGCTCTAACAGGCTTGCAGGTATTGCCCACACTGTTGGTCCATGGACCACATGGAGAGGTGCAGGGTTTATCTATTTTGTCTCTGTCCCTTTAGCTTTTCCTCGCATTTGCCCATATAAGCCTTCTGAGTGTACCATGTTGTCTGAGCATATACCATATAATTGCTTGGCAAATATATCAGGATGACTGATACTCCAAAGTCATACATACCGGGGGTGCCAAAAAAAATGTACACAAGTGGCCACTTTGGTCAATGTTGCTCAAGCCGTGGTTCCCCATAATCAGAAGTGTCTGGACGCTGATGGTCACCACTTTGAGCACCTCTTGTCATTGCAGAAGTCAAACGTGACTTGTCCTTCATCTTTTGTTATCGGTATATATTGAGTATTACAACTTTAATACAGCTTTCCTTTCTTAAAATGTGTAGACATATTTTTGGCACCCTCTGTATTTGAGAAAGTATTTTTTTTTTCCAAATTATCAAATGAGGCAATTGACGTATAATCGAGCTACCAAGCATCTCTCTGTCCTATTTTCTCATGACCTTACTGCCTAACCCCGTAAGGGAGAAAGGAAGTATACGGATAACATCTACCTACTTATTACTTTGCAAACACGCACAAGGAAAACCTTTGCCTTCTGTCATAGTCGCCCTGTGCCTGGTCTCGTGTTCCTCATTATGCTCCACACTCCAGCTTGATTGCGACAACTGTCCCCTCCTCCTCTTTCCTGTCCTGCCCCAGGACATGCACATTATCAGCACCGATGAGAACCAGGTGCTCGCAGCCGTCCAAGAATGGAACCAGAACGACACCTACAACCTCTACATCTCAGACACACGTGGGATCTACTTCACCCTGGCCTTGGAGAACGTCCAAAGCAGCCGAGGGCCTGAAGGCAATGTCATGATCGACCTCTATGAGGTATGTATGTCACAAGGCACGTGTGGTGAGTCCTGAGCCCCTGTAGTGCCTGGCCTGGCCAATGAAGGCCCCCCATTGGCTGTTTCCACCATCATTTTAATTACAAAGAAATTGGGTGGCCTCATGCATTTTGCGATGGAGGGAATGCGTTGCAGAACATTTGTATTGGTTAATTTGCAATCCACGGAACAGCTCTGAGAGCGATCTTGTTTTCCACCGCATCCACAGGCTGTGAAGCCCCAGAGGACGTGGAGAGTGTCTGGGGAAGCAGTGAAACAATTAAAGGGTTTGAACAAGAGCGATTCCAGTGTGCAATTTGGAAATAGTGTTGAAGGGCCAGCAGGGCGTCAGGGTGTAGAGCAAAGGGGACACTGCTTCCTTATCTCTCTCTGAGGAAAAGAATGAAGGGCACATCTAGGCTTGGTATCTGAAGACACTCCCTTGGACTTGAACACCTTTCTAACTAGATAATTTCCACTGGCTAATTGCCAGCCTCTCAGAGGAACAATGAGTTAGATAAGATTAACAGGTCTTTCCTTCCTAAATCAGGTGGAGTGGATAGACAAAAAGCAGTTATCAGTCTTCCCTAAGGGAACTTTGGACCTTTGTTTCTCAGAGTGACCAGCATTCAAAATAAAATCATATATGCTGAAGTCAATTAGCTTTCCTGACAAACCAATGCTCTAACTGCCATTTAAAGCACAGTTAGGTAGAAAGAAAGCTGCTATTTTGGGATGGATTTTAGCCATTTTTCAGTCTTATCTTATGCTATGATGGATTTATAATTGCTTACAATGACCCATTGAAAACCATATTCAGAATTTGGGAAATATAATCATATACATATATTTTATCTGAAACAAATTCTAAAACTGTTTTAAATATGTGCTGTCATAATGATGCTGTTGTTTGGTTGAGTGTAAGTTCAGAGACTCGAGAGGCGGCCTCGAAGGAGAAGCAAGGGGATCACATCCAGTGCGTCAAAGAAAAAAACCAATGCCACTTAAGAAATTGAAACCTATCATTTTAACTCTTTTCAATGCTACGCATACTCCTTCTCCTTTAGGTATTCTTGGGGATTTTCTTCCAGTATTTAAACTTCTCTGTGTGTATAAAGGCATGTTAGCAAACTTTATGCCCAATTCAGAGCCCAGGGATTTGTCATGGAAATTATGGTAGCCCAGGACAGTGTGTGTGTAAATATACTATATTTAGAAAAATGCACTGCAAACTTTTTATACATTCCCAAGTTTCTTCCACTTCCTTTCCTGCCCGTGTTTCAGATAAATATAGTGTCATATAGCTCAGCCTCAAACTGAACATGTATCCTGGAAAACGTTTACATATTCCAGTGATTTAGTTTCAAATTCATGTTAGATAAAATTGTGATTTAGTGTACAAATTTTGGCATCAGACCCCCTGGGTTTAAATGCTAGCTATACCACATATATGTATTCTTGAGATGCAGCCAATAATAACTTCCGAGCCTCAGTTTCCTCGTTGCAAATGTGGAGATAAACAGGGTACCTACTTGACAGGATTTCTCTGAGGATTAAAGGAGTTAATCTTGAACTGTGAACAGTGCCTGAAATAGTCAACACATTATAGACAGCATAATTAATATTATGTTCCAGTGAGTTTAAGCCCCAGTCCAGTGTTCTATTTTTAGTCTTAAAATCTACCCACATTCTTTAAATATCTAACATAGTTCCACTATTTTGGGTCTCTACTTCTTTCCATATTGCAATTAGCATGGCCATATGACATTCTTGAACGCCAACTAGTTGTCTTCTTATAAACAAGTGCAAATTGCCACATTTCTTTCCTCATTTGTAAATGTCTTACAAACATTGAAACTTTAAGTGTGTTTTGTTGAAACGCAATGCATTATCTTGCCTTGATCCAGCACTTAACAATGGAAATACTTTGCTCAGAGTGACTAGCTGGTCTGAAGTCAAAACAGCTGTTCCAGATTAATCACTCAGTTTGCTTCCCTGATCTTGGCTCTGTCCTTGGTCTCCCAAAAGCATCTTCTGATTTTCAGGATGCATTTTTACCTTCCTGATTACCTCCTCCCCTCTTTTTAAGTCAATGTGGAATAGTATCTCTGGGTAAATTTTGTTTTCTGCCAAAGTAAAGACCATTTTAATTGGTCCCTTGATGATGGAAAAGATGATAGATTTGGCCAGGACTGTCTTTGCAATGTCCTGTTGTTTGCAACTGTTTTCTCGAATGATTTTCTGAATAGAAACATCATTAACAGGTACAGAATAAGGAAACTCCGGGACCTCTGGCCCTGGAAAACCGTGCTTTTGGTTAATCCTTGTGTTTCCCTTTTGTGTCTCTCTTGTAGTGACTCTCTGTAGGAATACTGCTGGTTCTCATTAGCATCATTGGAGCAGTGGTGTGACTGCATTCTGTAAAGGTGTTCTGCATCCTGGGGCCTGGGAAGAAGAGTCTTTGTTTCATTAGCTTGACAGTTCACAGCAACTTGAATTGAAATTGATGTGATCAGAATGGCAGTGCCATATCTGCTGATTACTTAGATAGAAAGAATATTGGCTGACACGCAACCTGGCACAAATGTTCCTTAAATCTGATTGTTCTGGCTAGCAGGAAGCTGAGAGCCATCTCACATGAATTTCCCAGTAGAATTACAATGAATGATGAGTGCTTAGAGATAAATGAAAAGTAAGAAAATCCATAAATGAATTAATAGGGAACAGAGATGAGCAACATAGGAGGTGGGAGTGACAGAGACAGAATACGTGGAGTGCACGTCTGCTCACCTTTGGGGGTGACTGAGGAGGATGCTGTGCGTTCTTTGTGTGTTTCTGCTTGCCAATTACGTGCTATTCCTGTATTTGTATGCTCTTGAAGCTATTTTAGCAGAGGCGGACTGTATAATGTATAAGTGTGTGATGAGTCAGTGTATCAAGGCTGTGTATTATTGATGAGTCTTTGTGGGAAATGCAGATGGAAGCCCAGGTCTCATTAAAATCAACCCTTTTGTCCAGACACACATTGGAACCCGTGCAGCAAATGTCGTCTCTCTACACTAGAACTACAAGTGTGTGTGGGGAAATGTCAGAAACAAAGTGTTGGGGGACCATAGAGTATGGTTTAGTTATTGAAATACCAGACATTTCCCTCGGTATGAGTTGTTTGTCGCACATGGACCTCAGTCAAGAGAATCAAGAAATGTGAACCAGGAAAGTTGGCTACAGAGCAAAAGTGCTAGAAACTGATTTTTTTTTTTAAGTGAAAGATCATAATAATAGCTAATATTTTGGGTGTCATTCCGTGCAAGCAAGCACTGTGTAAACAGCCTTCAATGATTATCTCATTCAATCCATATGTTAACTTTTTGATGTAGGAACTATAATCACTCCCATTTCACAGATAAGTAAATGGAGGTGGAGAGAATACAATCATTTTTGCCAGATTACAAAGATAGTAAGTGGCAGAAGTAGGATCTGAATCATAGAGTATGCAAACTCTTAACTACAAACTGTGTTGAGTCTCTGGAAAGACCAGCATTTGGGCTTGTATTTATTTGATTGTGGCCAAGTAATAACCCTAAGATAGAAGGGCATTGAAGGGCAGGATAAGTAGTATTAGATGTTATTTAGTGGCAGAGGACATCATACAGAAGGAAGAAAATTGTCTGGGGAAAAGCCAACATAAACAAAAGGAGCAGGTGACTGCTCTGGACCTGTTCACCTTCTGAACCAAGTCCTTGAGCCCCCAGTTTTAGCTAAATTTACATGGTGTCATCACGTGGCTCCCAATTTTGTCTGGTGGATGTATCTGTGTAAGAGGAGCCTAAAAACAAGGGTCCTAAAATTCTGTCATTCCTGAAGAGCACACTGCTCCGGTGGCACTGTGTGGGATGGATCACAGAAGACAGCACGCCTGATGGTGGCCAGAGCAAAAGAGATGTGACGAGTGTGTCTGAGACATGTGATACCTAGTGTATTTGTCTGGTGTGGATGATAAGAAGGAGTTTGACAGCTTTAGACAATATCCTTCCTCCTCTGGGAAGGGAATATTAATTAATGATGATGAAGAGCGCTTTGGCTTAATGGACACTGACAGTTCACCCACCCAAGTGGAAAGGTTTGTGTTGGGAGTGAAGCCTCCTGGCTGACCGATGTAGAATGCCCAGAATGTGCTCATATGTGAGTGAGCCACAGTGGGTGTCGCGAAAGACATAACCAGTAACTGATGAGTGTTTTGTTACACACACAGAGTCTTCTCCACATTAAGAGTATCCTCTCTTTAGAAGAGAAAGCTCAAAAGTTGTGATGATGGAGCTTATAATTTGATTTCTTGGGCAAAGACCACCTCTTACAATCCAGCATAGGAGGTAGGGAAGAAAAATGCTCTCCCATCCAGGACACATTTATTACAGGACATAGAATGCTCCATCTGATCATTAAAGGCCATTGTTTCCCTAGGAGGAGAGTGCAGCCTGAAATAGGCAACAGGGAAGGAAAGAACATTTAGATCTTTTATTTTTTGGCACTGGGTTCCTGATTACAGAGGCAACCCTGAAACCTGCTGAGTATGTATCTCTCCTGGCTGGGATCCTCTCTTTAGGACATAAATATATCCTATCCCCAAAACCCAAAGAAATCATGGTCATGAATATGTTCTCTTTCTTGCCACAGTTTTTCATTCATCTTTTTCATTTTCTTCAAATTTTGACACTTTGGATTTGTAATCAAAGTCTGAGACAGAGAGGAGGGTGGGAAGAATCCTGCCTCAATCAGCATCAGAGGCAGAAATAAGCAGAAACTCCCGTTCAGGGGTGTTCTCAACCTAGTCTCCACACGGAACAAATGAAAGATTGGAACAAGAAAGGACCCTCTAGAGGTAAATATCAAAAAACGAAGGAGCTATCAGGTGTTCTTCCTTTAAATCACCAAGGAAACCCAAGCTCCAGCACCTAGCATATTCTAAGTCTCAAAAATAAGCCTGTTGAATGAATGTATAATTGCTTAGACACCCTGGGTGCTATATCCCCGGTACTTAGAAGAATGTAAATAGTCGATGCTCAGAAATATTTATTGAACAGCTGTTGAGTAAATGTACTGAATAATTGATAAAAGGCAACTTCCTGTAAATATGATATCCATACATGATATATCTCCCCGGATACTCTAGGATGAGAGAAAATTTGAAGAGATAATACAGTAAAGTGTGTGGGCTCTAGAGTTAGACTGAGTTGGAGTCCAGTTCTAAGGTTCTCTAGGGAGTGGCCTTACCAAGTGATTGGCCACATCTGAACTTTGGTTTCTTCCTCTGTGACTGGAGGATAACATTGACTCCATCACTTAGAGTGCATGGAGAGATTGTGTGGCCAGGCCTGCAAAGCCTTTTATGTCATGCCTAACACTTCATAAATACTCAACAAATCTGGGGTACTGTTACCTACTAAGACAGAATTCTCACTACCTATTTTATTAAAACCAAAAAATGGGACTGCTTATATAAAGTGACTTTTCTATTATTAATTTTAATGAAGGCATATGGTGGATCAAATGACCATCCAACTGTTATACTGGAGTGGGGACCACAATGTGAGAGGTCACAGAAGTCAGGATGCGTGCACTTATGGTAAGGACTGCAAGAAGCACTAGAGAAGTTTTTGGGAAAACGGATCCCCTTAAGAATTTTATACAGTTGTTAAGAGGCAGGATGTAGGTTCCATCTATATGAGAGACAAATTGGAGGACAGAGGAAAAGAGTTGGGAACAGATAAAAAAGAGATGCTAGTTTCTGGGAAAAAGCTTCCTGAACTGGACCTTGAGGGATGGATAGGCAGAGACATGTCAGGGTGTTTATCCAGGGGACTGGGGAGTATCCTATATGATCGAAGAGGGTAAGATGAAAGAAGGAAAGGTAGCACTCGGAGGCTGTCATCTGGGGCACAGCACAGGAAATGTGCTGGTGTGATTTGTGTTGGTGTGAGGTTTGACTATAACACTTCATGTTTGAAGTGTAATCAAAATGAGATTGTGGCCTATATGATATTAGATAATAAGAAATAATCGCTAATTACCTTTGAGACGTCTGGTTTAAAATGCCACATATGAGAGGCAAACAAAGAAAAGTGGCTTCTCTACAGAGTTGGCATCTTTGCACCGAATTCAGAAACACAGAGAAGGTTAACAAGTCTTTCCCCAAAGGAAGACAAATTCCCAACAGTGAGATGTGTCATTCCCATCTGCCTTGGAAACATGTCTACATGAAGGCATGTCTTCCATCAGGAATTACTTTTCCCCACCTTGTCCCATCCCTTAGCCCCACCCTATTCCACAAATATGCACATACTGTGGATACTGATGCAGGTTGTCTGGCAACAAAAACACGTCCCTTTATCCTCAGTGGAACCCAGACCTTACATGCACACGTAAACCCACATGTAAACACAAGTGCACACGCATTCCATGTTTTAGGCACTAATACCGCTCCCTTAATAGCCAGTCGTACAGTAAAGAGGGAGAGGTTCCAGGAAATACTTGATGAGGTCTTCACAACAGAGCCCTTGAGGAAAGTGCTCATGCATAGGGGTGCACCAAGACACAGAAAGATGGTCTCCTCAGGCTCAGAGCAAAAGGAACAGTGAATGGCACACACACAAAAAAAACCCCTAAGAGCAGAAGTGGCCATCCTTGCAGACAAGGCCAAAGAAGGAAACAATAAAAAGTCACCTCAAATGGGATTTTCTCAGATAAAGTGCCTTGGTCATAAGAGGAAAATAAGCAGACCCTCTCCAGATCTATCCCCTCTTGTCACACATTCCCTCTGCTTTGCTAAGATTTTATTCCTCAGGATAAAGCTGAAGGCCAAGGTGCCAGAGATGAATTACAAAGTGGAGCTCTCTGCTCCTGTAGCAGTTGATAATGCCAAGCAGTTGGGGGCCAATAAAACCACAGCTTCTGCAAATCAAATGACCCAGCTGCTAAACATGCACAACCCTGCTCTGACAGCCTGGCCAAAAGAGGGAGAGGGCAGGAAGGAAAATGTGCAATGAAACTATTGGAAGAGGCAATATTTGTATTCCCTCTGTACCTATTGTAACCTCCTAGAGTGTTCCAATAGGTACAGAGGGAATACACATAAGGTTCCTAATGGTTAAGAGAGTGTCATTTCTCATGTGTGGGTGTGCTGTGGAGGGAAGACAGGTATGACTTGGTGAAAATTCTGATTTATGGAATTTAATTTTGAAAGAACTGGCAGTGTGGTCGTATTTAAATGTGTAACAGTCTCTCGAACATATGCAAAACCAATGAGGGGTTCCCTGGAGAGTGGTCCTTATGGAGCTGGTATAGTAATAACTAAATATTATTCATAATTAACATACCATTGTTGGGAGGTCGAGGGTTTCTGGAATTGATGTCTCCCACATTTGTTGAGGAACCACAATGCATGAGAAACTCTTCTGGCTGCCGTCAATTGCTGAAAATGAGGCTTGTTTTCCTGGGTAGTTCAAAGCATTCCTCCCAGCAACTCGTTTATACCATTTATTTACTTAACAAACTTGTTTTCCAAAAGTGTACAAAGTTGGCCCAACTCTAAATTATCCCAGATGCCAAATCAGCAGGTACAAACTAATGAGGTTTGAATGTGTCAAAAGCAGAGGTAGAATGTGCATCTTCTATTGATTGAAACCCTGTCTCTGAACTGACAAATTCAGGAGTATGGTAGTTGAAAGAACACTGGGAATCAGACAGATGTGGGTGTGAACACCAACTCTCTGTTATCTTCAATAATTACATGTTTGTGCCTCAGTTTCCTCATCCATGGAATTGGTATAATAGCTGTTATGTTAGCTGTTGGAGATTTTATATTTAAAATACTGGGTATAGTGCTTGGTACAAGGCAAGGATTAATGCTATTGTTTCACTCTTCTGCCTAAAATTGTTCATCTGATAATATAAAGGGCCTGAGTTAAATTAAATGCCTCAAATGTGCTGGCTTATTCACTTCATCCCTGTCTGTGTTCCAGAAAAGCCACTAAGTCTAAGTTTCTGTTTAGAAATGCGGCTCGTGATAACTATATCTCATGCTTACTGTGATCATTAAATGAAATAACTTATGCAAAGTGTTGAAATGCACTAGTCAACACATTTCAGACCCTTTTCTCACTGCCCTCCAGCTCTGATAGGTTGTCATCATTTCACGCAGTGTAAAATATGTACGAATGTGTTTAATGAACTTGAAAACACATGAAAATATAACCCACAATTAATGATTTGTTGTAGCACGGGTTTGGCAACTTACCAATTTTTACCATTTGGAATGTATATAAGAGAGAAGGCAATCATATTTTCAGAGTTGAATAATTAGTAAGGACTGGTTACAGTGGAATAATAGTATTAAAGGAATGGAGGAGGGATTGTAGAACAATTTAGGGAAACCACTGGTTCTTTAAATTTAGTAGCCGTTCCCTTTTATTTGATGTATTTTGATGGCTTAATAGAGCAATCTTTTACCAAAAAAAAAAAAAAAAGTAATTGGATCATGAGTTTTAAATGGCCTCTTTCAATTGCCCAAAGCTCTAGATAGCTCAGGTAGTCCTTAAGAGCATGGGCATGAGGACACAGAGTTCTGCGTTGAAATCCCAGGTCAGTCACTTACTATCCTGTGTATCCAATGTGTCCTTGAGCTGCGTGACCTTGGGCAAGGTACTTTACCTGGCTGAGCCTCAGTTTCCTCATCTGTGAAATAGAATGAGTGATACTCAGGAGAACTGTTACAAGGATTAAATGAAATATAGTATTTAAGACGGTGGGTGCTAGGCCTAACCTCAAAATAAAAGTAGCCTCTATGTATTTATCATTTATCAAGCAATGAAACTGAAAGCACCAGAGTTGATCTCTAGGCGATTGCAAGCTAGTAGCTTGGTGCACAAGTAATTGCAGTTTACAAGGTTAAAATAATTGCCCAAACCGCAATTACTTGTGCACCAACCTAATACTACTGACCTACTGTAGGGGAATAAGAAGCTTCAAGCAAACTTGCATTATGAACCCCCCATACCATAAGGGGCACGGATCTATTGCTTTCAGCACCACTGTCCAGAGAGTTGTATTTAATCATCACCCCCTTCTCCCATCCTCACTCTCTGTTTCCTCCAAGACCAGTTTCACAGCTGAATTTGACAGTCTGCTTTTTTTTTTTTTGTAAAGTAAACAAATGTGTCTCTTCTAAAATTGATGTATTTTTCAGCCATGTCAATTTTTCCCAGGTAGCAGGGATAAAGGGAATGTTCTTGGCTAATAAGAAGATTGACAACCAAGTGAAGACTTTCATCACGTATAACAAAGGCAGAGACTGGCGTTTGCTTCAGGCACCGGACACAGATTTAAGGGGGGACCCCGTGCACTGCTTACTGGTGAGTCTTCAGATTGGGGCAGAATGCCTCCAACAGTGAGGGCTGGAAATGGATGGTAAACAAGCAGATGAAGATGGTTCCAGGGCTCCTTGCTCAGTTAATGAACAAAAGGGGACAGGGAAGTGCATGAAAGCAGTGCACGAGAGTCACAGTGCTGCCTTTGTGATGGGCCAGAGAGAGAAGAGAAAATGAGGACGTTTCTGGCTCACTTCCAAGAATGTTCCTTCTGGCCCCATTTCTGATGAGGACCTCTTATTGTAATTTAAAGGAGAATGTAATAGTTTCCATCTATGGTGGGGATATACATCTTTCTTTCCCATGCGTAACCTGTTACAGATCTTTTGATACATAAATTCAGCTGCAGAATTGATGAACTGAATGCAGACTTGTGTAGTTGCATTTTCTAGAGATGTTTATTTATAATCTCAGAGGCATTCAAACAAGGGTAAGAACTACTGATTTAAACTTTTATTGGTACTTTCTATAATTTGTTTCATGCATGTCACAATGTATAAAGCTGGTGTAGGCAAACAATGACCCATGGGAAAAATATGGCCCACCACTTGTTTTTCTAAATTAAGTGTTGCTGGGACCCAGTTATGCTTATTCATTTCTATATTGTCTGTGGTCACTTTTGGTCTACAATGACAGATTTGAGTGGTTGTGAAAGGGACTGTATGATCCACGGAGCCTAAAAGCTTAGTTATCGGGCCCTGAAAATGTTTGCTGACCTCTCTTTTCAAGTATGGCTTTCTCTCAATCATCTAACATTTGGGCAATAAGATTGAGATGAATTTCTTTATATATTTGATTATATGTTAGTGTCTGAGAGAGGGACCAAAAATGAGTCTTGCCTTCAAGGAGTTTGCAGTCTGTTTCAAGGGACTAGATTAATAAACTAAAGATTATAGGATCACACATCTCACATCTCTTAGTAGTTCTGGTGCCTGCCTGCCTGGTATTTGGCACATGAATAGATACTGAGTGAGTGAAGAAGGAGGGGAGAAAGAGATTAATTGCACAACAAAGTATAATTGAACACTCATTTCTGTAAAACAATTCAAAAGTTATATTTATAGTCATAGAAAGAAAAGACCAGGCTAGAGGAAAGACCTCTTCATTTTAATAAGGAGTGTGTGTGTGTGTGTGTGTGTGTGTGTGTGTGTGTGTGTGTGTGTATACACACATCAGTGTTCACATTCATCATATAATTCTGCCTTTAATGTTATCACACTCAGCTTGCTTCCTTCTGTCCCATGAAGTCTGAACAGTCACTTTGCAGGCTCATTTCATACACCTGTAGGCGGATCACCCTCCTACGCGAGAAGATGCCAGCAGCCATAGCTTGACCTTATTAGTTGCAAAGGACATCACAGTTGTCACTGTGCATCAGAGAAGCACTCTGAAATCCAGCCTCCCACTCAGCTTCTATCCTTATTACTGGCAACTTACAGGGGGGAAAAAGTCAGTTGTTATAGTGAGTGCACAAAGCCAGTGACAGAGTATAAATGTAAGTTATGATTGAATACCTATTCTATGCGAGGCATAGTTCAGTAGCATTTTAAAAGAAACAGGGCCGCCTGCTTCATTTAGCTATTTCAAGTTGGAACGTCCTGATATTTTGTCTAGGATGCATGGCATGCCCCAGTCCTTAATGTGGTCCTCCATCGTGTGGTGCTCTTTGGAGATTAAATGTCCATGAGTGAATTAACCATATCACCTAAAGAGGCTTTCCAGGGCATTCTGGCATCATAAAGGGACCATTAGAGATGCCTTTTACACAAAGCACTTAGTGATGTGTTCCCTGCTCCACCGCCAGCCCAGTGTTAGGAAGTCTTATTGCCGTGCCTCCAAATAAATTCTAGGGCCATGCTAATACAAGCCACCATCATTTCTCCCTTTCCCTACGGCGACAGGCTCCTGACTGCTGCTCCTGTCACTACCTGGCAGGCTTTTCTCCACACAGCAGCTAATGGGAACTTCATTTGTTTTTAATCCAAATGTACTGAGATAAAATATACATACATGGACCCATTTTAAGAGTATAATTTGGCAAATCTTGACCAATGTGTATACCCATGGAACCAGTACCACACTCAAGATAGAACGTTTTTCATCACCCCCCAAAATTCCTTTGTGCCCCTTTGCAATCAGTCTCCACACCTCTAGCCCTAGACAACCCCTCCTCGGCTTTCCTTTAGTATAGGTTAGATTTCTCTTTTCTAAAATGTTATGTAAATGAGATAAACTTAAGCTTTAAAAAATCACATCATGACTCTCCTTTACTTAAACCTGCTAATGACTTTCTCATTCAGGTAGAATAAAATCCACATACTTGAGCATAGCCTTTAGGGTCCCATGTGGATTGGACCCTGCCTACTTCTCCTGTCCCCTTCCTTCCTTACACATAAACCATGCTTGGGGACGATGGTGCCTCTTTTCATACCATTAACTTACCATGCTCATATATGCCTTAGGTTCTTTGCATTTGTCGTTTTTCTTAAAATGCCCTTCTAGTCTGGCTTGTTCTTGAAATCCCACCCTCGATTGATTGCCTTAATCTCAGAGAGCTTTCTTGAACTTTTCTCTAAAATTGAACTTGTCCCAAATCCTTTTTATTCATGACCTGTCTCACTCTTTGAAATCAGCACATGTATTTGGCCATCTTCCCCTACTAAAATGTGAGCTTCATGAGCAGAGGAGCCGTGTCTATATTTTTGGCCACTGCAAAGAATCCTCTCAAGAGCCATACCTGTCTCAATGTAGGTGCTCAACACCCGTGTTGTCATGAGTGTTGTTTGTTTGAAGCAGATACTCCATTGACAAGGGTTGTTTGAGTTTTGTATTTAGACTTTAGTGGAAGCCTTTCCTTGCTGCTGACAATCCCACTGAAGGATTTGTCATAATATATACCTTCTGAAGCTCCTGGGCTCCAGTTGACCCCAAAGTTGACAAAATCCGTAGGCTCATTAAGATTGAGGAAAGATGAATTAATGGGATATGGAAGTACAGTACCCAGGAGTCTTTTGGCCTATCTCCCTCATTAACCCTGTTGTTTAATGTAGTTTCAATCAGAATTTTAGAAAATAGGCAGCAGGGCGGGGAGGGGAAAATAACAAAGGGAGTAGGGAGGAGAGACCAAAATCTCTTTATAAAAATCTGCCAAAGGCACAAAATAGGAAAGAAATTCCTTGAGCTCCAGGAGATTCTGACTGTTAAAAAGCTTCATTCAGCTTGAGAGCTGGTGGCAGAGAGGAGATAAAAAGTGATTTTAGATTGTGAGTACTTGGAAAGTGACAGTGTCACCGAAAGCACAGCCTAGTGATTAGAAAAGAGATTTTCCAGCAGGGCTGTTACAAATGTGGAACAAGTTCAGAATTACAGCCCCAAAAGGAATGTTCCTGGTAAAATGTATTCTATAGAAATAAGACATCCAGGGTAATTTGGGGCTATATTTTTAGGACTTTTAGGCTGATTGCCTGGAGGGCTCAGCTGGGATTTCTTTCCTCTGAAGACAGCGTTGTACAATTAGATGGGGTGTTACAGGTCACGGTCCACCTGCCTTCAAAGCCTCAGGATTGCGCTACCGAGAGGCAAGATGTGAGCTGAGCCTGTGACAAGTCCTCGGGACCCTAGGGAAAGCACGGCGTTTCATGGAGAGAGGCTGTGACTTTTTTATGGATTTAGTCGTCAGGTTTCCAGTGGAGCTAGGCAGCCAGCTACACCCGGAGATTCTTAACTCTGCTTTCCACTTCTTTGCACACTTGACTCTGCATGTTGTGCTGGAGTAGAGTGGGGTTGAATGCCTCATACCCAGCCAGTTATTCTGGAGGCTTCCTTTTCTGTGCCATCTACTCTTTACTGAAGATCTAACGGATTCCTAGCTCTAGTTCAGGGTCAGAAACAATCTGTGTATGGAGGTGGATTCAGGGACAGTTATTTGGGTATTTGCCCACTGCCCTATTATTTATGAAAGCTCTGATCTGGCTTTTCATGACAATGGTCAGATTAGAAGCCCTAAACATAATGGCACCATGAAAATGAGATCTAAGTGCTGTTAATACGGAGGTTGTGGGGAAAGAGAAAGTGAAATGAGAACCTGGTTGACACTCAAATAATTAACAGTGTTTTGAGTTGATTTATTTTGTGGTGGGGAAATGCCTTCTATGAGTTAGTAATTCTCCATTGGTCATGGACAGTGCTAGGAAGACAGTGGCTTCTTAATGGATCCATTAAATCCAACAGACATGTATTGAATGGTTGCAATGGCCACAGCATTTTGTTGGTTAAAATAAGAAATACAATAGGCAAAAGAAAGATAATTGGGGCCTAGAGGTCCACCATGAACTTCAGAAGTTTGTCAGCTTCCTGAAATTGAATACAAAACCCTCTGCGCACTTGGCCTTGTGTACTTTTTCTTGGAAAAGAATCCTTAATTCGCATCAGATTCTCAAGCTCTGTACCTGACCCTGAAGATGAAAGAGTAAGGATTCAGTGGCTGTGAGAATTGACTGATTGATGGTCTTCCATGTCCTGTGACTAGGTGAGGACATAGCGAAGGACACAAAGGGCAGCTTCCAAATGTGTAGTCTGGTCCCTCCATTCCCTATAAGTTAGCTGCTAGGCCTTGCTGTGTTCAGCGTATAGTTCTACATTGTCTTAATGTGCAAAGATAAGGAAACTAGCGAAGTGCCTTTGGGACAAGCCTTGTTTTGACTCTACTGCACTGGAGATAACTCTGGAAAGATGCTCAGGTATTCAGTACATGTTTGCTAATGGGAGAAAAGGAGGCAGGAAGGAAGGAAGAGAGAGGTGGACAAAGCTCCCCCTGCCTGGGCAAAAAGTGCGTAAGCATCAGAGAGCCTTGTGTTCTGTCCTTTAGGAGTTTGCTGGGGCTCGACAGCCATTATAATAAACCTGTCTATTAAAATAAAGGTTGGTGACTTAACTTTGAAAAATATCCCAAACTGGTCAGATACAAAAGTATAAGTTAAAATAGTAAAGATGATCACTTAACATTGTTTTCCTTCAAACACTGCGGTAGACTATGTAACTTCCTTGAAGAAAATGGAAGAAAGTAAAAATAAAGCCACAGAATAGTCTCCTTGTACCAGCTGGGGGCAATCCAGTTCTACAAATGTGAGAGTGGAAAAAAAGTGCACAGGAAAGATCATTTCTAATGTGGCTGCTGCTGCTGCTGCTGCTGCTTCTGCATGAACTGGTGTCTTTTATTCTCCCATTAATTTATCTCAGGCCTGCGAAAGCCATTGCAACTGAGCAGTGCTGAAATGGTGAATTGAAAATGCCCTCTTTCCTTTGTAATGACAAGTGCCCCACATCCAGTAACACTTGGGTCAGGTGGCAACTGAGCCTCACAGTCTCCCAGACTGTTGAGGGATGAAGTTTGTGGCAAGTGGCAGCTGCAAATTGCAAACTGGGTGCTCCCTTGTCCAGGGATGTCCTGCCCTGCTGGGTGGCACAAAGGCCTTCCATTCGACCCAGATGTCCACCCATAATTCCCAAGGAGTGATGCAGTTCTTGGCATGCCATAGGGATACTCATATTGTTCTGCTTGTGTGGTTTACAAATAAGCCCACGTACCTCTGTCATTGTTCTGAGTAAAATAGTAACGTCTCCCATGTCCTAACATAACAGCATTGCTTGATGTTTCAAGCTTTCATTGACTGTCTTTTTTGATTCGATGCTAGGTTCTACAGAAGATGCAAAGTAGTACTTGATGTTTTCTCTTTATTGCTAGAGTGTATCTCTTAGGGGGATAAAACTGTACATACCTCGAATAGATAACACAGGATTGCATGTGGTAAAAGAAACTGGTGTACATCAGCGAAGGGAAGATGCTGATAGGTTGTGGTTGTCAGGAAAACTTTTATGGAAAAATGGTCTGTCACCTCTGCTTTATCCTGTCTTAGCATCTGAATGTTATGCAGTGTGGTCCTGGGGCCTCTGAGACACAGAACAATACCCATTTTAATCTTCCTCTTGGACAAAAGGAAGCCAAGTGTTTGGGTCACATAGCTTCTTCTCATAAGGGTGATCTTCCTTGTGCCTTATGAACATTATAAAGTACGGTTCCCTTTTTTGAAAGCTTTACATGAGATTGTCATGTAACACCAATAACGTTTTGCTCATTATTCCTTGAGAGTTCACGCTCTGTGTTGCCAGTGAGGAAAAGGCCCTGTTGTGACCCACTGTGTTATTTCACCAGTTTTTTGGCTGCTTTTTTTATTCCTGATTTTCAATTTCAGTTTGTCATTTGCTCTTACCTATATAAATTTAATCATTGTATCTCTCGCTAGCTCTCTGAATATCTGCTAGCTGAGACTTACAGAGCAGAATAAAAGTAATAACAGAGATACACTGGTGATTCCAAAAACTCAAGTTGATAAGATTAGAAAATAATCTTCCTGAGCGATGAAAAGAAATGTGGGTTTAGACACAAATTTGTAGTTTTTGACAACTCAGTACAAGAACTATTTTAAATGCAATTTCTATAAGATTGATTATCCTGTTTTTGAGAACTGTTGTTATATTAATCAGAACATTTGATCGAGATTTTCACATACAAATACACAAGTCCCTTAAATTTTCAGTTTAGTGGCAATCTCTAGCACATTTTGCCTACATGTATGACTTTTATATTGAATAATACTGATTCTGATAACAACCTGATCCAGACACTATGTTGATTGTCTGTTGGATGTTAGGACAGTTTCACATGTCGTACAGCTGCTTCTGTCCTTTAGGATGGAGAGGGGCTAAGAGGTTCCAGCTGACTTCTTCAGAGCCCTCCCAGTCTCACCAGACCCTCTCTTTTGATTTCATATCCCATTTCTCTTCAGTCATGCTGACTACATACCGCATTATAGCTCACCTCTTCTGCTTCTTTTCTTTGTTATTGTTGTTACTCAGACCTGAAATGTCTCATCTGCAGTTCATATCCATCCCATCTTTGCCTCAGGCACCATTTTCTCCTTGAAGCCTTCCCTGATTCAAAGTTGGATGTCATCTCTTCACCCTCTAGAATCTCATATTTTGTCTATACTAATCTGATGGCTCTTAAAATATACTTTCTTTGTGTTAATCAATAGAAAGATCTTAAATTATGCACTCTGTAATAGTCAGGATGACATTTCAGTCAGTGTGACTCTTTCATAAGCTATACCTAGACTTTTTCAGTTAAGATGCTAAAATGTTTGTCGACTGCCCAAATGGTAGTTAAGGCAGTTGATGAGAGTTAAAACGAAGGTGCTCTCTCCTTCACTAACTTGGCAGCTGTATTACACTTAATCGATACCAGATATTCGTGGAATGAAAGATGGATGAATGGATATGGGTACATGGATAGATGGATAGATGGGATGGTCGGATGATTGGATGGATGCTCTGAACATGGGCTTAAATGACCATTTAGATCATGTGCTTTCATGACATTCATTTCTCCTCTTCTCAGCCTTATTGCTCACTACACCTTCACCTTAAGGTCTCTGAGAATCCCTACACATCAGGGATCATTGCCAGCCGAGACACAGCTCCCAGCATTATAGTGGCTTCAGGTAAGAAGCTTTCCTTGTTTGATTGTTGTATTAAATTGTGTTTCTTTTAAGAATCTAGCTATTTGTGCTTGGAACTTAATGAGCAAGCTAAAGATATTTTTGAATGGCACCTAAGCCACTGACCCTGAAGCAAGTATGCTACAAAACCTTGCTCAGATATGTTTGCAATCTGCATCCATCTCAGGTAACGCAGGCTGCCCACATAGCTCGTTGTCAGCTTGTACAGAAAGTACCCTTCAGTAATGGTGATGTGCTCTTTCTAGGTAACATAGGTTCTGAATTGTCAGACAGCGACATCAGCATGTTTGTCTCCTCAGATGCAGGGAACACTTGGAGGCAGGTAAGAAAATATCCTAGGTCAAGTTGTTGAAGTGTAAAAGATGTAAAAATTACCCAGCTTGACTCAATTCTGGGAACTTATTCTACTCCACATAGTAACTTATTCAACTACATATGAATCCTAAAACTTGCCAACATGTTTTTCTTTTTTGTTTTATGAAAGTATTAAAACAAGTCTTTGAGGTTAGCGGATACTTTTGCGATTTTATTTTCATTTTTTGCTGTTCAGTAAAAATGACCCATATTCAGAGCCTATATGGAAGAAACTTTATATGTGACAATGAAACCAAATTAGATCTGACTGAATATTTCCCATAAAAGAAAACCAGAATCCCAAAGAGTTTATCACATAGAAAGCATGGCTCCTGGAGGATAGATTATATACCTAATGCTAAGTTACCTCCACAAATTCCCCTTGCCTTGAAGTCAGAACAGAGAGCAATGAAGTGATATAGAAATAGCCGTTACCCAGGTGGTATTCTGAGATGTTTAAATCTCATATGCAGAAGACAGAGTAATAACCATCAGGGTGCATATGTTAGGGAAAATAGAAATGGAATCACTTTAAACCAATGTGTTTAGCTTAAATGCTTCCCGAAAATTATATACCCATAGCTTACGAAACAGGCATTTAATGAGGTTTACCAATCATAGCAAGATATGTGCCTAATGCATGGTTGTTACACTTCAATAAATATGTTTTAATAACCCACTGACATTTAATTATCATACAATAACTAGCATCCTGAATTGAAATCTAATGCACAGGTAATCACACAGCAACAAAAATACTCTGCTTTGAAGTTTAGGCAGAGCTCTCCATGTTACTGTCCAATTTGCCATTTCCTAGCTCCAGACCTTTCATAGATCCTCGGTGGGATTCACATGTTTTGAGAAGAGCAGGGCAAGAAAGAAATTTACCCAAAAAACCCAGAGCTATTGATCTTGGAGGTAGGTAGGAACATGGACTATTAAGCTTCCCCTGGAAAATAGAGCCAGGATCTTTTTTTTCCCCCTTCACCACCTCAAAGAAAGCAAAGAAGTCTCACTTCCATAGTCCTGGAATATATCTTAGGTATAAGAGGTCAATAAAAGGGAAAGAAAATCATGTCTGTAGTGTAACCACGGACAAGGCTATACTAACAGTGTGACTGTGAGAAAACAGTGTGAATCCTATACAGAGAGCACTTAGAAGTTTTTTCAGCCTATCTCCATTTGACTTCAAATTTGCTTCTCTACATTTGGAGAAAGATCCTATGACACATGGAAGCAAAGATGATGATTCCATTTTGATCAGAACAACCTTATGATTTGGGAGAGAATCTATTCATTGAACAAGAACACCTTTTCTCTATAACACTTAGAAACTTTGAAGTAATTATATGTGGAAGGGCACCGTCATACTGCAAGTCCCAGCTCCATCAATCACTATATACTTGGTCGTAGGCAAGTCACCGCATCTTTCTAAACCTTAGTCATCTCATCTATAAAAATGAGAATGTTAGAATGTAATACCTCTAAGGTTTCTTCCTTCTAAAAATGTTATCAATATGACAGTTACCCAATATCCTGACATCATCATAAATGAGAATCAAGAGAATTTACCACAAAAAGCTAGGAATATAAACACGAATACATAACTATTAATTCTTTACATTTCTTTTGTGGTGCACCTAAAATCATTTTGTATAACCTCAGTGGTACATGTAGCCCACCTTGGGAAGCGCTGCCTATAACTGTGTCTTGGGAAACCTAGTTCTATCATGGGAGGGATTTTTCTTCTCATATGAAGACTACTTCTCTGAACTGTGGGTATGCGTAGACGTGGATGTGTGTCCATGGGGGTGTATTTTCATCTTCCAGATCTTTGAAGAAGAGCACAGCGTTCTGTATCTGGATCAAGGTGGAGTCCTGGTTGCTATGAAGCACACGTCTCTCCCAATTCGACATCTCTGGTAAAGGCACCTGTTGCCCGTGAGGCATGAACCTGATAGTTCCCCACTACAAACAATGGAGTCGGACTGCCAGATTCTGACCGTGTTTGTAGTAAAACGTCAAGGCTTACTAGAACATCATTTATACTTTTGCTCTATTAAAATAAGATTGCTGCCTGCAGTTTCACAAAAGGGAAGGAGGAAAGAGAAGAAGAGAGGGAAGGAAAGAGACAGTGAGAGACAATTCTGCCCCTGAAAGAATTGTATTATGACTTTGAAATGTGACAATACTGTCCCCAGTACTACATTCTTTCAGCACAGTCTAGGGTAGAATGGTGTGTCAGGTATAATCTCTGAGTGACTTAATTTCTTACAGTCACTTTTCCCAAATAATATCTCCTGAGGTATAATATTTGCATTCATTATGTCTTCTGCACAGAGATCATGGCCCTTCTTCTCCTGTCTTGTTTCTCCTGATCATACTTCCTTAGTTTCCTATTTGGGGGTGACATTCTGCAGCTCTACTTCTAGGTTTCCACAGATGGACATGCAGGGCTTTACTTCCAGAGGGGATTCCAACAGACTCCTTCATGTGTGTTTTTGAAAGTGACTCTCTTCACACGCAAGCTTGTTCAAAGTCAAGAGACTGATTTCTCCCCACTTTTAGTTACTTTGGCAACCAAAGGGAAAGCTGCAGAAATGAGAGAAACAGAGGCTCAGCCTGGGGGAAGGCATCCATAGAGAAAGGCAGAGCAAAGAAAGCATCCTCTGTGATCATCAGAGTTGACGACTTCTCTCCTGTTACTCTCAGTGCCTGTCATTCTGTACCCATTCACTTAGTGAGTCAACCAGGGTTTATAACAACGTAAGAGGGATGCTTAAGTTTGATCACTTAAGGGTGACTGGTTCAAGTTCATCTAAGTAGGTCTCATAAGGCCATTTTTCTTCAGAATCACCTGTAAGGCTTGCTGTTAGAATGCAGTGAGGTTTGGGAGAGAGTCACACTGAGATCTAAGAATGAATAAAATATCCAAATTTAAAACAAATTCTATCAAAGACTTATTATTATTCCAGTTTCATGCAGCTCTCGCCCTATTGATGTTCTAACACATCTGGGTCCCAAATCACTTGGCTAACTGTATTTGTACTTTCTGATGTAATTAAGAACACTTATTCATATAAAAGGCTTACTTTGACAATGCCTTAGGTGCTTTTAAAATGTATTCTTTTCTGGTTGATAGGATCTTTCCTTTGAAAGGATTTTTTTTTTTTCTTTTGGGATTTGATGACTTTTTTTTTTTCCTTTCTGTTATTAGGTTGAGTTTTGATGAAGGGAGATCTTGGAGCAAATATAGTTTCACATCTATTCCACTTTTTGTGGATGGGGTTCTGGGTGAGCCTGGGGAAGAGACTCTCATCATGACGTAAGTGGAAAACTATGATGTCTTCTAGTCTTAATGTTAATATAGAAACCTGGCTTTTAGCTAAGCCTGTACGTTTTGCTACTGTTAGGTTTGAAGTTGTTAGCAAAGTCAGTATATCATGATTCCCCATCAAAGAGGAAAGAAAACTAGAGGAGACTATTTTCTAGGCTTTTTATTAGTTACTAGGAGACTCACACTGAGGGCTGGTGGCAAAAGGGCACAGCTTATTTCTCCCCCTACTGAATAGACGATATAATGTCAATAGAAAATAAAGCTATACATTTAAAACTTTAATAATAAACAAACTCGACATACAGAAGACTCACAGACATATAAGAAAGATTTCACTTTAAGGCAGAACACAGAGCTTGAGCAAAACCCCACGCAGGCTTTTGTTTTTTCCTGGCTCTTTACCTAACCCAATTGTGAGGCATATTAGGAAAACCCTGAGAACAATCTGTTCTTGTGAAATTGCATTTGCACTCCTTCTTGTCTGGAAAGAGAGGATCATTAATTTGTGAAAGACTTGATTAATGGCTTGCCTGCCTGTGGGGTTCAAAACATGAACTTTGAATTTGAAATATGAAAGTGAGCTTTTCCCTTTCCCTAGAAAATTGGACGTGGAAAACAGAGAGACGGTTTTAAAGTACTTGATCCTGTCATCAATGAAAATTGAAAAATCAAAGTGAATCATTGATACATTTTCTAATTTTTTCTTATGTTCTCCTTTTCTTAATAATAGAAAAAAATCAACCAAAATGTAATATGCCAAGAAGCTACATTTTAGGCCATGGTAAACATAGCTAGAGTACCAATTTATTCCATAATTTGTCTTTATTCAGTTGTTATATTTGCAAAACATAGATTTTAGAAAGCTGACTGAAAAGGCTGCTTTGTGGATTTTATCCACATCTGTGATTGGTGATTCAAACACCTTATTAAATACCTGGGTCTCTCTCGGTAAGGAGAATAGAATGCACAGTGTTAGGAAATAGTTATAATCACTTGGCACTTTTGCCCACTTTCCCTAGAGACTGGTAGGAACATAAAATGGCATGGGAAGCATGTACATTATTAACAAGAAAACCTAGAAGTATGTAATCTTGGACCATGCAGAATGCAGCATTTGTGATTGTTTTCTCAATTATGGAGTGATTGATTGTTTGCCTTTTTGTTAACCATTCTGTTGTACAATATATAGAAGTGGGCTTTTAAGTCAAACACCCTGGGTTCTGACTCTGCTGGTTCGTGAGGGATTTGATTTTGGGTTTTGCTTATTAACAAAACTCTTTGAGCCTCAAGTTACCCACATGTGAAGTGGAGCCAATAATAGTAACCCCTTTTACAAATGTGTTTTGAGGATTAATTAAGATCAATGTAAGTCACTTAACATTATGCTACGCTCATAGTAAATAGTCAACAGATGCTAGCCGTTGTTGTAACTGTCGGCATTGTTATCATTGCAATCATTTTATCATTATGAACCCTGTAGAGTGTTTGGCCACTTCAGCCACCGCTCGGAATGGCAGCTGGTCAAAGTGGACTACAAGTCCATTTTCGACAGACGCTGTGCCGAGGAGGACTACCGGCCCTGGCAGCTGCACAGCCAGGTAGGAGAAGAGAGCAGAGGCTGAGTGCTGGGAGAGAGGCATGGGATGTGTTGGGGGGAAGCTAGTCATCCAAGTGTAGGAATTGGGGTTCTCTAAGCTAAAATGCTCATCTGGTGCTTGCTTATGTGCTTTGTGTTCCACAGCAGTGAACAAACTCAACATTTTATAGCTTGTTGTGAAGTAATTTCTGTTTTTATTGTACTAGGATATAATGAGATAAAATTCAAATGTGCTTGGCTTAGACTTACAACTCAAAATGAAATACCAACTCAGCACGGAGATCTAAACATAATTTATCTGAGCATGTCATATGGATGCAGGGTGGAGGCAGGAGTGATCTTCAATTTCATCTAGCAATGCAAACAGAGACATAAAATAACAAAATTATGCTCTGTGAGCAGTGCCAGTAATATCCTCCCTCCCCATTGCCGTGGCTCCCTGGGATTAGGTAGTGCTTCTTGCCTCCTTCTAAGGTACCAGTGGTACAGGAATGAAGAATTACTAATAGGAAATTTCCCTTCGTTCTGGGCCCTCAGCTATTCCGCTCATATAAAAATAGTTGGCTGAAAGCATCTCTCCTTTGATGTCCCAAGCCAGAAGTCATCCTGTAGGTCTCTCAAAGGACATGGCAGAGGCTCTTGCTGCAAAGCCATCATCGTGCTTAGGCAGTGACACATCACATGCCCCAAACCCAGACTAAGTAATATATTTCCATGAAGATGGGTAATGGAGGTGGTTAAAGTGAGTTTGCCCAAGAAAGACAGGTTATGGTAACTTTGTATGTCCTTTAGACATATAAAGAGAGCCGTGTTTGACAGCGAGGGCTGCATCAGCTAGAATCGTCCATTCGATTCAGAAACTCAATGATGAAATTACAGCTCATTCATATTGCTGATATCTTCCCCTTTGGGATGCATGAGCATTGTGATACTCAAAGCTTTTATTTATTTTGGGGAGAAACACTGAATTTAGTTCCCTCACTTGTCTGATAGACGGGCATAAAATCAGTGCGATAAAGTTGTGTGGGCAGATGCATAATAAATTGGGGCAAATGGAGCTGCATTTCTTAGCAGTACTCTCCTTTCATATGCTCATACATAAGCACGTGTACAAATCTTTTTTACGGGAGTATTGAACTTAATTATTACAGATGTGTTGGCAATACCCTTGTTACAGCCAGAGTCTTACTAGTTACCTGTGTGTCCCTCATGACACTGCACCTAACACGTTGTCAAGGAAAAGTTTACTGAATACATGAGGAGTTAAGGACATTTTCTGACACACCCTCGATGCTTCTTAAGATTGCCTTTATAAGTCACATTCTATACAAGGGCTCTAGACATCAAAAAGAACATGCTGTCAGCACAGAGCAGACTACCCAAGTCTAGATTTCACTAAGGTCTGAGAACATCTCCCTAAACTGCCCTGATATGGAGCAGGGACAGTCCAAGGGATTTGCTCAAGTGCCTGATATCCTTGTGTCCTTACAGGGGGAAGCATGCATCATGGGAGCAAAACGGATATATAAGAAGCGAAAATCAGAGCGGAAGTGTATGCAAGGAAAATACGCAGGAGCTATGGAATCTGAACCCTGTGTCTGCACAGAGGCCGATTTTGACTGGTGAGCTCATTTTGGTATCCCATGGAGTCCTATATCAATGTATCAAATCCATGGGCACCTTCATGGAAGCTTCGAATTGAAATGACAATAACATCCATAGGGTTAAGTGACAAGCCTCCTATTTTTATGAAATTACCTTTGGAGACATCATGGCATACTAGCTATGTACAGGTGTGGATGGAAAAACCAGGTATTTCTTTAAACTTAAAGAGGGTTCAGAAGGTGGCTAGTAATTATCTTCATCTATTTAACAGATCTCAGGACAAAAAGGGAGATCAGATCCATCCAGTTGCATCAGACGGCAACAATGAAAACAATAAGTGAACTTTTCAGAGAACAAATATATTTGTGCTCAAGATAAAAACTTTCTAGCATGCAGGGTTCCTGGTACTAGAAAAATGGCCTTATAAGGCAGTAAATTTGTTATCTCTGGAAGTTTTCAATCAGTGGTTAGTAGACTATTGCTTATGTGAACTGTGGGAGATATTTCTGAATTTGATGCAACGATGGATTTAATGGCATTGCCAACCTAGGGCTCTGTGAACCAAATGGTAAAGGAGACATCTCCTTTCACTGGCATTAAACTAGTTTAAACTGGAAAAGTAACTGAGACATTTAGATGTTAAATAAACTCATAGTGCCATTCTGAGTTTTCTGGAGCATTTGGTAAACCGAAAACTAACTTGTGGGGCCAGTGACGCCCATGCTTTGTTCAAGGTCAGTGTTTCTCATTCAGGTGAGATTGAAAAGTTATTGAGAATAAGTAGGTGGTAACTCCCTTGATCATATCCATCTCATTTTCTGTTCCTTTCCCCCCCTCTTATTTTTTCTTTTTCTTTTTTGTTTTATTTCTTCATCTGTTTTTCGTTTAGAGGAAGCAATTGCTAAATATGTATATCTGTGTTAAATAATTGAAACTTGGCCTGTGTGAGAACCAAAGTCATTCCTTTACCAATTTATTTCTCACTGTGTAGCAATCACTGGTCCCATATCTGATTATCAAAATAGCAGTGATTGGGCGGAGGTACAGTGTACACACACATTACGTATTTTAGAAAAAGTGAGTGTTCTCTCATGGTAGTCCTCTGGAGATGTTGTCTGAATCAATAGTAGTGGGCTGGCCTGACAAAATTGGCCTCCAGCCCTACTCAGATTGATAACCCAAGGCTGTTCCCCTCTTGTGGGTAGACAAGGCAAGGCAAGAGCCAGTGCTGGCACTCTCTGCGCTCAGCCAGAGGGCCACAGAGCTTGCTACACTGGAGCGCACCGGGGATTCTGCAGCGGCCTCCCTCACCCTGGCTTCTATGTTAGTCAGTGCAACATTATTACAGTGACAGAAGTCTTTTATCCCTGTCTTCCTACCTTTCAGGATTGATACCCTGAAATACATTCACAGGGAAAACATCCATGGAATTTTTAAGTCATTCATCACATCCCTCTTTCTGAAGCCGTAATGCTTCTCCTTCATTCCCTCTATTCAAGGAGGATTTATTTATCAAAGGAAGTTACCGTTTTTATCTTAGTAGTTTAACTTTGACCTTACCAACAGTCATTCTTGTGCAGAGAGCAAATATGTTCTCTCATAGAAAATCAAAGGAAAGAAGTGAGGTGAAAGGGTCCACTTCCCTGATTTCTCCTGGAAAAATTTCTTCCTTTGGGAATCTTTTCTGTGAGGTTCCAAAATAAGCTAGTCTTCTGTTGTTGTCACTGCCCTTTGCTGGTTTTCTTTTTCAATTTTAAGCTCATCTAGAGTGAACAGAACACGGGGTAAGGAAAGCAGTTAGGGTCCTCCCCTTTCCCACCTCCTACACCTCTCAGTCTTGGCCCAATTCTTGTATTTATTTGTGATTGGCATCTGCCACTCTTACCTCTAACTAAAATGCATTCTGAGAAGTGGGAAATGAATCGTGAATGAAGCCATTGTAAGGTTTTCTGTCCAAAGGGGATTTTTGTAACTGCTTGGTTTCTGAAAATGTTTTGGAAGGCTCAACAGGACCGTTCTGAGTTTCTACAGTAGCTAGAGCTTCAGTGATTCCCCTTGACAGTAGCATAATGAAAGGTGGTTGTCCCTGAATGTTCCCTCTCGCCTTGGTTCTTTCCTGCACAGTCCCCCAGATGATCTTGCCTGTTCTTCTCCAGCATTTGTAGAGTAATTCCCTGAAATGAACACTGGGTGTCCAGGCGGCAATCCTGAAGTCCTCCTTCCCAGGTTGTGTTGAACCAGCACCAAATCCAGCCAGCATGTGCAGAATTTTAAGTGCCAGCTGCCGGGTGGCAGGCCCCGGAGCTGAGCCTGTTTGTCCCTTCCCGGCCCTTGTGTGCCAGCGTCTCACCTCTGTTACACGGATGGGCCAGTTCACACTCACGCTTGCTGCTTGCTGCCTGCGACTTGTCTGTGCATTCAGAGGTGCTGTTCGTTGTCATCCTCTGTTCCCTGGGTTCATCTTCCAGGAGCCAAGAATATCAGCCCGCTCAGAGGCCCCTGGAGGCAAGAGTGAGAGGAGGCTGGGAGAAAAGGCTTTGACTATTTTCAAATGAGAGAGAAGATTTAAAGTAGTTAGTCCCAACTGGCAGCGCTAACTGACTGGAGCGAAACTTTCCCTTGGGAAAATGTTCGCGACACTCCTGAAGGACATGTCTTTTTCTGCTGTGACTTTGAAGCATATGGCTTGTGCACAGACAGACGTGGCTCAGCTCTATCTGGCAGACACAGATGCCTTGGAAGAGCACCCCAAGACATCACTAACGAGGGCCATGCCACACGGGGCTGTGTCAAACCCTTCAGTGAAATTTTACAGTGAGGGCTGAGCTTCTGCCACTACCTGTTTACTTATTACAGCTTTCTCTGGCCCAACCACAGTCAATGTTGTGTGTCCTCCGAATGAGAACACAATCTATTCTCTCAGCTTAAAGGTGTTTCCTTGGAATTACTGGACATTGAGCCTTCATGTCTACACAGGCATCTCCCTTGCCTCCAAGTCAGCATTTCTGAAAATGGGTTCTGTAGGATATTTTCATGGGTAATTGATAGATATTCCATTGGGGCGGAGGGAAAGTTCCGTTTTTGGAAAGGCATTGATTCAGTGAGTACCTGTTTTTTGTTATTTTACTAATTGACTAGAATAAAATTTGGGTGTGGACTGACACAAACTTGTTCTCAGTAATTTTGTCACCTACTGAAAGGTTTCTCTTGACTCTTTCCCCACTAGTGACTATGGTTACGAGCGACACAGCAATGGTCAGTGCCTGCCAGCATTTTGGTTCAATCCATCTTCTCTGTCAAAGGATTGCAGCTTGGGACAGAGTTACCTCAATAGTACTGGGTGAGTGTCTGAAGCAGTGACCTTGAGAGGTCACTTTCGCTGGTTTGCAGCATGTGTTAAGCTTACAGAATTATGGCTGATCAAAGACCAGGCCTACTTCATTACAGTCCAATTTATTTGCTTTTGTTCACTTTAATAATGTAGCACAGATTTGCATTAATAGTACAAATTTCATCTGAGAATAAAACCCCAGTTGCAAATAAAGAAACAAAACAGGTTCCTTGGATAAAGATGACAATGATGATAAATATATAAATTTCCTTATTTTTGATACTTTATTTTGGAACGATTTCATCGTGTGAGGCCACCTTCTACCCTCACCGCATCCTTGTGAGGAAGGCCAGGTAAATATTTCACATGGGCATTTCCTGTTTTATAGATGTGGAACTGAGAGTCAGAAAAGAAGCTCATTGACTTTTCAAGAGGATACCAGAGTTAGTAGGAATGTGTTTCCGTTTCTCTCTGTGTTCAGTCTTGACACGTCTAAGGCGTGCATTCTGATCTTTGTAAATCTGGGATCAGATTCCAAAATTTCGAGTCTAATGTTCTGTGTTGTGGGGCTTATCCAGTAGTATTAAGAAATGCCTTAAAAGTCAAGACGTTCCATGATTTTTCCACAAGTGAAACTGATGTTTATAGACTTAAAAGTAGTGCACAGGATTTATTTGGATTCTAATTCAATCCATAAAAAGACATTTTTGACCCATTTAGGCAAATTGAATATGGACTTTTGTTTAGGTGACGTATTAGTCAGGGTTTCCCACACATATGTTTTTGTACCGGATGGATGACTGGGTAGATAGATAGATAGATAGATAGATAGATAGATAGATAGAAGATAGATGGACAGATAGATGATAGATAGATAGATAGATAGATAGATAGATAGATAGATAGATAGATAGATAGTATAAGGAATTGGATCACGTGATTATAGAGGTGGACAAGTTCATATCCCAAGATCTGTAGGGCGAGTAGGCCAGCTGGAGACCCAGGAGAATGGATAGTGTGCCTCTCTAGTTCTAGTCTGAAGGCATGAGAACCAGGAAAGCTGACGGTTTAGGTCCCATATGAAGAGCAGTAGGCTCAAAACCCAGGAAGAGCCGACGTTTCTGTCTGAGTGTGAAGGCAGGAGAAAAAGCCAATGTCCAGGTGCAGACAGTCAGACAGGAAGAATTATCTTACTGGGGGTTTGGGGGGGGCGGTCAGCCTTTATGTTCTATTCAGCCTCAACGGATTGGAAGAGGCCCGCCCACATTGGGGAGAGCAATCTGCTTTACTCAGTGTACTGCTTTAAATGTTAATCTTTTCCAGAAGTACCCTCACAGAAACACCCAGAATAATGTCTGACTGAATAGCTGGGCACCCTGTGGCCCATCTACATTGACATATAAAATTAACCATCACAGGTGATATTAGGTGACGTATAAATCCAAGTCTAAATAGCTATATTATATTTATGATATTATATTAATAAAGTACATTATGGTTATATATTTAGATGTGATAATGGTATCTTGGTTAGGCTAAAAAAAAAGAAAATGTATCTTGTAGAGATACATAATGTGTGAGATTTACTTTAAAATGTTAAAAAAGGGAAAGGTATTCATAATTTTTGAAGATGCTAATGAAGGCATGGGGATTTATTATACTATTTTCTTTCATTTGTGCATATTTTAAAATTTGATGTAAAAAATTTATAAAGAGGGAAGGGAAAGGAGGGAGGGAGGGAAAGCTAGACACCTCACCAACAGGCCAGCTCTACATGACAATTCCTCTTCTCATTTCTCATGCCAGCTGCAGTGCAGAGCTGTGGACTTCCACGGTCCTGCTTATGTACGTCTCTGTTTTGAAAATGTTGAATTTTTTTTTAATTAAAAATAAAATTACCAAAATAATATATACTACTCTTTAAAAGGAAGGAGAAAACACAGACAAATATCTAAAATATTATTCTCTTTACTATACAGACTCCTAAACCTTTGAATGAAGGAACAAATTGTGATTTATTTGAGCCATAACACAAAATCGGAGGAAAATCCAAATAACATTTTTACAGCAATGGGTCAGTGAGGTCTTCAGCATCTAGTACCATGGGGGAAAAATTGAAAGGGCTGATGAAATAACTAAACTTAATGTTATAACTAAGTTAAAATGAAATAACTTATATAACTTAAACTTTTATTACTTGCATGTACCAGTATGTTTAGACATTGTAAAGGTCATTGGAAACCCCTAAAGCTAATTTCAGAATTGATTTTTTTTTTTTTCCATGGCCTCAGTCAGTCTGGGAAGTTATATTACACTCTGTTTGATATTGATGAGGAGACGCTGAAGTACAGAGGGGACTAAATTGTTCCAAATGCTGAAATCACTAGAATCAAGCAGAATGAATGTATACATATGTATACACACGCACATACATACTCGCAAACAAACATTTTAAGCCACCACTAAGTGGGTTTCACCAGTCCTTTGACTAACAGTATATGACATCCAAATAAATCCTGACTCATAGAAAAGAAAACATCAGTGATGTTTCAAGTATAATGTTGCTAGTCTGTGGGATTTTTCATCTATTCCCTATAAAATTAAAAAATGTGATTCAGTGATCCGTGTCCAGGGATATAAACGTTCATCAATGCAGTTTTGTTTCTTAATCACGAAATCACAACCATTACTTTCTAGGGCTTGCCCTCCACTTTCAGAGTTTTGTTCATATCAGTGGGAAGCATATGATAGCATCTGACCCTAACAGATTTTTAAGTTACCGTATCTACTGATTTCATGTACTCTGTGCAAACTTTTGCAGAAAAGCGTTAGCATAAGTGAGTGAGCTTGTGTAAAGAGAGCATATGACAAATACCAGCCATCAGCAGGTATGACAAATGCCCTGCTCTCGAAAGTAAGGTGCTTGCAGGTGGAGGCGTGACCACCTGCATAGGACACAGTGGGCTAAAGTGTATGAGGGGAGATGACAATAGTAACCCCACTGATCAGTCTGTTGTCTAAACTGTGCATTTTGCATTGGGAACAAGAAGACCCTTAGCTGGGACAGGGCTCTGAAATTATCTTCACAGAAAGCCTCATGTCATCGAAGTCCCATGTACAGTTGTAGCTAATTCAAGACCTGGCAAGAGGTAAAATGTAGAGGAACTTGAAAAAGAACTTCCCGCGTTTCTTAATATCACTCCAGTGCCTCACCCCCGGTGTCACTTGGTTATGTGTTGATTCGGCAGCATTTCATAAGCACAGAGTTGGTATTTAATGTTTTGTAGCCACTATACTGCTGCCATGAAACACTTAGCTTTTCACCTAAAAATATTTAATTACAAAATAAATATATGCATATGTTTTCTATGTGTAAAAAGTCAATTTAGATCATCACCCCAAACCTACCTCTTTCTCCATCCAGCTGTGGTCTGATTGGTAGGCATGCTTCCATTTTTCATTTCCCAGTGAATAATTATGTCAAGAAAAAACACATAAAATTAATTTGGGAGTTTGTTTTTACATATGATTTCCTACTAGATACGGCATGCTTCTATTTCCTTTTTCATTTAAAAATGTACCTTAAATATCTTTCCAAGTCAGAGAGCATATAGGGCTCCTTTCATTGAATCACTTTTAATTTCTGGGATTATTTAGTCATTCCCTTTCATGGACATTGTGCTCCTTTCCTATTTTCTGCCACTATAAACACTGCTACAATGAACATTCTCATACCATAATAATTGTTACTAAAAAGCAAAGAACAGTAATTATTTTCTTTTGACAATTGGAGGTGTTTCTGCTAACTTACAAAGCAAATTCTTCCCAGCAGGTCTTTGGTTCCTAGACCTGTGTGTCCAGGCATTGACAGATGTCTCCCTCATAAGGGTTAAAACACTAGCTTCCCGCTCGCACACTGCCAGGGAGTCCCACACATTAGAGATTCATTTTATTAACTGTCATCCTCCTTTAAAATACAAACGCCAATGGATTCTGTAAGGCAAAGCTGAGAGGAAGGGTATGTAGGATTTCCCAAATAAGCTGAGGAAGGTCATTCCAGGCAAAAGAAACAAGAGATGACTCGGATGAAAAGGGCCACACTGGTAGTTTGCTCAAGAACAAGCCTTGCCATCAGACTGGAAGTCTGCAGGGTTAAGGAGCCACCATGTACCCTAAGTCTCTCTAATGCCAGTTTTAACCCATCCCTGGTCATCGCCTGCTCAATCAGTACAGAAACTGTTTTAGCTTCAGGCTGGGATGAAGCGAAAGGTCAGCCTGAGAGTGAGTGCCTCCATAAATGTTACATCCCAGACGCCTCACGTCCCTCACCCTGTCCCTTACAGCAGAGCACATGTGTATTCATGTGGTCAAAACTTGAATTAAATGGTGTCTAGTAAACAATTGTTCCTTGTCAGTAAACCTTAACAAGCAAATCTCCCAGCATCACCTTTCTGAGAGTTTAGTTGAAAGCATGCAGGTAAACCTTTCTTTTCCTTTAATTTATTTTTTTAATGCCTCACTTTATAAATGGTTCTGGTTGCTTTCACAGTCAGCTTAATACCCTATATTTATAGCAGTGTTCTCAGGTTCATTCACTTCACCCTGATGGAAAAACATTCTAGCATCGGTGAACATTATGCCCAATAGAAATGCTATTCTGAGGGGATGCCAAAATATTTATCAGCTTCGCTGTGTAGATGGTTGTGCAATTTTTATTTTAGTTCTTGGCTAGGACTTAGAAAAGATAGTTGGAATAAGAACTGAAATGGGTGCAGAATGTCCCTCCAGGTGGCAGTGGCCACCAGTCCTTAGTCCTTGGTCCATGAAACAGCGTGGTATGAGCAAAGTTTTGCTGTGTCCTCCACTGTAAGCTCCCTGCCTCTATTCACCGTTTCCCTCACACCTTCCACAAGCCATTTCATGGAAAGCAAGGAGGCTTGTACTAGAGCCTCAGCTTGTTATGGATGGAGAGTGAACTATAATGGGGGATGTTGTGTTTGGTGAAAAAGAGTTATTTTAAAGTGAAACAAATAAGGGTTTTAATCCAACCTCTGCCATTTACCATTATCTTTAGCAAGTGACTTCCTTTCATTGAGCTTTAGTTGCGTAACCTATAAAATGTTGCTATTTGCTTGTGGGGTTTGATTAAACCTAATACTGTATATAAAGCATGCAGCAAAATGCCTACCATGTAGTAGTCACTTTACAAAATGCATCAGCTAATGGCTCCTCTGGAGTGAAGGAATACAGAGGGGGAACCTTCCTTTCATCGTGGATCTATAGTCCAGGCATTTATTTGATACTTAATAGTTACTCTAATACTGAGATCTAGGACATATTTACTCTAAGCCTTGGTTTTCTCATCTGTAAAATAGAAATAATAACCTGCATAGGCTCATAGTCACATAATTAGAAACCACCGTACACCAAGACGCGCGTCTGTCCCTTAGTACCTCAGTACCACTCAAGGCAGAGAACACACTTATCTGATTAGTGAACAAGTTCCTTTTGTTGAAATAAAATGAAATCAGTATTCAGTTGTATGTTTTCTTGCATGTTAGTGCTGAGATCACCCCAAATTCATTTCTCTTTGTTTTTCCGTTGGTGTCTATATGTATCTCAGTTTGCACATACACAAGCACAAGCTCATTTAGTTGTACTTTATGATTATATTTTGTTTATACTGTTTGGGACCCAGGGAACATGCTGCAAATTTAAGTTGCTAAATCAACTAGGACATCGCTTGTTTCTTGCCAAGCGTAAAAAATTCTGTAAATATAAAATGATGCAGGCATTGGGCTGATTTATTCTAAGAAATCAAGATAATCTTCTCAAGGTATAGATTTTTTTCTTGCTATTAAGCTAAAGATATTTCTAGGTGTGTTAAAAAAAAAATAGGTGTGTATAGAAATTTCTGCCCATGGAGTTTGTTTAGAGGAGCCATTAATCCCTCCTGGAACAATGTAAAATGTGACAGCTTTTATTGTTCCTAGGGGTGAGTTTCTCAATATACAACAGGGATATTTACTCAGGAAGCTTAAAAAATGATTTTAAAATAGCATTAATTCAGTGCCTATATAAGAACATTTAGTGGGTCCAGAAAAAACATAGACACATAAATTCTAGCAAAATCATAACCTTCATACTGTCAATATACATTTGGAATGTTTTAAAATGCTTTCTATAAACACGTTCCTCCCTGCATCAGCCATAGAAACACTTCCACCCTGGATAACCTGCCATTGCCCTGGAGTTGCTATTTCCAGGGTCTCTGGGGCCTGTGGTCTTTTCCCCAGGGACTGCGTTCCCGTGTCTGATGGGGATTTTGATGTTCCGTCTGATCTCAGCGAGACTTGTCAGTGTGCATCATGGAGAGTAATTGGTCCTAGAGGTGGTGCATGTGTTTCAAGTCCACAGACAGGAAATCGCTTGCATTATTTACAGACAACACAGCTCACGTAGCTGTGTTCTAGCAAAGCGTGGTGCAGGCTCGCAGCAGAGACTCAGGAATTGTGCTACGAAGTTGACTCCTCAGAGCACCTTTCTTAGATGGGGTCTTCCACATTTTCACGGGACTGTACTCGGGTTGGGAAATGAAGAAGAAGGTTACTGTCACTGTGTGTGGAGAACTAGTTCCTCACACAGCTGTTCTTGCCCACGTCAGTGGGATTTGCATTACTGATCCTCATTCAGGTGGTCTGACATACTGGCAAGAGACACCAAGCTCAGTGCAGAGGTCCAGAACTGCTACCCGTCCCCTGTGTGACCTTGGGAAACTCTCTAAACGGTATCTCCTTTCCCTTGTGTGCAAAATGAAGGGATTATATTGGATGATCTTTGAGACCCCTTCACGCTCTGACACGTCCATGACCAATTTCAAATGGCCCATCATTAGGATTCCTTGGATGGCAGGTACTCAAAAGAAGGGAGAATGTCTTTATATAAATTAGTTGTACAACCAGTTGGCACTGACAGTGGATTCCATGAGTCATTCTCATGATTCTTGATTATAAGTCATTTAGTTTAGCATGACCATAGGTCCCATTTCATCACATTTAAAATGCACTGAAAATGAAATCACATTCCATTTAATGTTCAAATTAAACCACTTGTGCTTCCATCTTGCTTAATGCAGGAAAAGATTTCTTCCCTCCACCTACTCTTCTGTCTCATGACAGTCCCCTAATTCCAATGTCTGCTTACTCGTTTTAAGGGAAAAATCCTGAGAATTATTGCCTTCAGGAGAGAAACTTGGAGAACCTGCCTAGTCAGCCATGGGACCCAATTCTTTCTGAATGTTGATATTATGGCTACTAAATAAGATTATTGTTGAAATATGGGTACATTGGGTCTAGGAAGATTTTAAATCTTAGCCATGCATTATGTCCAGAACTAGCCTGTTCTCTTTTCCTAAGGCTTTCTCCATTTCGTGTTTCATTGACTCGAGTGTCATTGTAACAAAGCAGTTTTTCCTTGAAAACAAAGGCATATATATAGTACAATATATAGTACAATCCAAGAAATTAAACTATTTAAATTATTCTCATTGTGAGCACAAAGGAGAGATACCCTAGTTTAGAGACAATAAGACCAGCCTTGGCTACAAGCAGACCTAGAGTTCCCGCTCCACCTTGGTCAATTCATGCGACCCTACGGTGAAAAAAGGGAAGAGAAAACTTTACAGAAAAACCTGATTTCTAAGGGTATTTTTAAGAATGGGTAGGAACTTAAAAGGATGAAATAGCATTTCAGACAGAATGAACAGGCAAAAGGCTTGTAGGCATGGTGTAAGCTTGGGAAGTGTGTTGGGCAGTGGAAAGAGCTGAATTTAGAAAAATGCATCTAGGCTAGACCGTAGGCCTCTACTTTCAACCTGAAGTTTACCCTTTATGAATAAGCCCACAGGAAGTTTTGAAGGATTTTTAAAAAAGGAATTGATATGGTTGGATTTGATCTTAAGAGAATCTTGACAATAATAGATAGTATAGCTTCTAAAGTATTAATGTTAATATTTTAAATGCGTTTTACTAAGTTTTGATATTCTGATATTTGTTACATCTTTACCATGTGCCAGACTCTATGCTAAGCCTTTTGAAATGCATTATTTCATTTAATCCCCCCAAGAACATTATGAAAAGATTCAGTAATTTTCTCTGTTTTATACGCATAGATCACAAATATTAGAGAGAGATTGGTAAATTGCCCAAGTTCTTATAGTACGTAAAAGCCAGAATTTAAACTCAGGCAATTTAATTCCACAACATTAGTTTTAACCATCAGGGAGAGCAGTGGTCTTCAATCCTGTATGCATGCTAGAATCAACAGGGGAGCTTAAAAACAAAACAAAAGCAAAACACAATGATGCCCAGAAGTCTCCATTAAAATCATACCTCCTGGGGGCAGGGTCTTGACATCCATTTATTTTAAAAGTGCCACCAAGTGATTCTAAAAACCAGACAGGGTTGAGATCCACTGAGCTGTACAATACTGTCACCTTAACATATACTGCATAGTCATAAACATGTGTATCGCACCCAAAATCACAAGTCAAAAAAAAAAAAAAAAAAATGTACTACATAGTAAAATCACATTTTACTCTCACAAAGAAAAACTATGGCCTTCATCTTTTTTTTAAAGACTGGCAGGCATCACAGAAGCACAACCAAAGAAGGGAGAGGTAAAAAGGAAAAGATGACAGGAGAGTATCAAGCCAGGAAGGAAGAGAGTAGCTGAAATAGGGGTTATTGAAGTAATAAGACACTGTCTACTGATGAGCGGTCGGTAATATCAAAGGCACATTTGCAGAATGTTTCCTTTTCAGTAATTGTTACAAAGACTCCCTTGCCATTACAGAGCACTTTTCTTCTTGGTAGATTGAAGAATGCTTTACCAACTAAATGCATCCCAGTAATATTCAGAGCTTAGGTCCAACATAATCATAAGTTGCCTTGTTATTGTGGAGGTAGCAGCCCCATTTAATAACATATTAAATGCATTATTCATTTATGTAACTCAGACCCAGGGACAGCTGCTGGGATGAAAATAGAACCATTCTGTAATGTAAAAAGCAGGTGTGTGCTTACTTGAGTAAATTAACTCTGTATTTCTGCTCAATTTTCTTCTAAATTTCAGGGACAGGTCTGGTAGGGCTAATGTGATGCCATTTTCATCCAGGAAATAAAATGGCTTCAGAATGGTTTTTAATGAACATTTGAAAAAATTACCAACAGTCTTCTCTGTGGCAGAATCCCAGGGGGAATGGATTCGTGCTTTGGATTTAAACAGAACTGTTGCTACAGGATTCAGGAAAGCCTGGGGCCATGATTGGTCAGAGCAGTGACAAACAAAAGGAATGTTCTCTAGCTGATGACAATGTTGATGGTGAGCCCCTGCCTCTATAGCTGTCCTCTAAGACAGACTCACAGGTGTGCTTGGATGCTAAGTGATTAAAAATCATATTCCACCATTCATTTGCATAGTACCTTGCCTCTGAAACATGCAGGGAGTTTCTCATGCACAGTTCAACTCACTGGGACGCATAATTACTCTGTGACATTGATGGTCATTTTCCTGCTACTACTGCTGTTAGCAGAATGCCACCAAACTCCAATGTCAGCACCTTTTCTTTTTGCCTTTTCTCCCACCTGCCATGATTTTCCCTTTTAATCAGCATACACTCATAAGCACCTGCAATGGATTTTTTTAAAGTATCAGATGGGGTGATGTTAAAAATGCTCAGACATGACCAATCAGAATGGGTAGGGATCTTAGGACAGGAGCAGGGGTTTGGAGGCTGCTTGCTGTGTTAGGTGTTAGGTGTTAACCCTTTAGTTGCTGGATCGTAAGGAGAAGCATGGCCTCCAAAGACAGTGATCAGCACAGTCCTTGGAGGGTTTGGGGGTAGTGGTAACGACCAAGGGCTATGCAGCTATTTCACCATTTGAAATGGTACAATCATCCCAGTGTGTATCTCCTAATTATCAGCCTTGCATGTCCAGGGCTCAAGGATGCCCTCAAGGAGCTGAAAGTTCATGGTCACAGACAGGGAAACAATCATGCGAGGCATAAATTGTTCCTACCAAGTAAATCATAAGGATTCCTTTAAGAGTTGACAGAACGGATGATATTACTCCATTTGATGACTCAGCACAGTGCAGTGGTAAAGAGCGGATGTGTTCTAGGGACAAATTGTCTGAGGTCCTGGCTGTGTGATCTTGAGAAAGCTCGTTAACTTCTGTGAATCTTCATTTCTTCACCTGTATAGTGGGAATACTAACCCCTTCCTTATTAGGTTTATTTTGAACATGAATGAGAAAAGTCATGTTAAAAATTTAGCACAATGACTACACGAGAGCCCAGTAAGCTCACTCTAAATACACATAAAATTCTTACTATTTTATTATCATAGTCAGGAAAAGACAGGCGATAAACTATAACTATAGGTATGTTTTAGGCAGCTGATGGAGCATGGAAGCAGAAGGAGCAAAAGAAAATAAGTACTTCAAGAGCATTGAAAAGAGACGTGTGGCTAGAGCAGACTCAGCTTGTTGGGGAGAAAGAGTCCAGAAAAGTAGAATGAAGTTAGCTTGTGGGGGGCTTCGTGCACAAGATTACAGGATTTTCTCCTATCCGAAGAACATTTGGAAGCCATGAAGGTTGTGAAACTGGTAGGAGAAATAATACCAATATTAAATTAAAATAATTGGTAACATTTCATAAGCACCTGCAAATAGCCAGGGTGGTTTTAAATTCTCTGTGTACATTAATCCATTGAATCATACAACTACCCTGCAAGGTGAGTTAAAGATTAACATTTGGTCTATTCCATTGCAATATATATTACTCCTTCTAACACTTAATTGTATAGCCTTTGAAGTATCTCCTAGGTTATCCTTGTATGTCCCTTCAACTAGAGTATAAACTTGGTGAAGGCAAGGACCGTGTCTTCCACTGTTGTGCATTTCCCATACCTCTGAAGTGAAATGACTCTTCAGTTATACTAGTAATAGGTGCGATGTGTTACTATGATGATTTGTCTCTTTGTTGAGTGTTTTATATGAGTTAGCTGTAATCCTCAGAGCAACATGAAATGTAGTCATCGATAGCCCTCAGGGCGGGGCAGTAGGTTCAGTGTAAAAAATTGGGAGTATAAATAAAACATTGAAATTAAAATTAAAACAAAAAATTGGGAGTGATCCGAATTATAATAAGCTGGATTACAACTTGAGCTTTTCTCCATTTAGGTATAGGAAAGTGGTTTCCAATAACTGCACTGATGGAGTGAGAGAACAGTACACCGCCAAGCCACAAAAGTGCCCGGGGAAGGCCCCACGGGGGCTCCGGATTGTCACTGCAGATGGAAAGCTGACCGCAGAACAAGGGCACAATGTTACTCTCATGGTGCAATTGGAAGAGGTAGGACTCATTCCCATCTCTCCTCTACCTTCTGGAGGCAGTGATTTTTCCTACGACATAATGTTTTTTTTTACATATCTAATTTTCTGGGTTTTGTTTACATATGTTTTCTTTTTTATTTTAAATGTTTGAAAATTGTATTTTATTCTACTTTTTGTTCCTTGTTTTTGTTGTTGTTATAATTTCACCTTCTCTGACATATTTCTTCAATTGTTTTCATTTTACTGCAAATTGTTCTTCGCTCCTACTTCATAGCTCACTTCTCGGTGGCTCTTTTTGATTTAGCCTTGCCTTATTGGCACTTTTACCAAAAAATTTTCTCAGAATATATTAATGGTATTTAAAAAATAATTTAGTACACACACATACTCAGCCAACCTATAAGACGCTAATGCTGTCTTCCTCTCTCAACCTGAAGTCTTGGCTTTTCTTTTCCAAAAGTAACATGCTGGTCATATAGCACAGAGGTCAATGTCTATCAGAGGCTAAAACAAATCCTCTTTAGAGAACATGAATACAAATCAGAGGTCATACCTATTTTTTTTTTTCATATAAAAAGATGGACATTTATTTTTTTGGAAAAAAATTATAGCTATATCAAGAAATAGGACCAAAAGTGGGACAAAAGCAACAGGAAAACAAACAAATAAAAACAAATAAACAAAAGCCAGTTGCCTGATACATGATCATTGAAAGAAAATTTGTGTGAAATATGATTAATATGTTTATAAGTATGGGGCAAGATAGAAATTTTGGCCTACAGCAGTAATCAGTAGGAAGCAGTAATCCAATGGAAGTTGTAGAAATAAAGATATAATAACTGACATTAAAAACTTTCACGGGTTTATAGCAAACTGAACCAAGATGAATAGTGCATCAGCTAACTGGAAGAAAGGACAGTAGGAAATATATCATTTGTAGCATAAGAAAAAATGGATAGAAAGTAGAGAAAATAATAAGAGACAAATGAAAATGGTGAAAAGGGCTAATACATATGAAGTAGGAGTCCCAGAGGAGAAAATGTCTGGGAATTTTCCAAAACTGAAAAAAGTGATTAGCATTTCAAGCACATACGTTCGAGAGAATCTTCAAACTCCAACCAGGATATGTACAAAGAAGAACCACACTCATGTATCCTATTCAAACTACAAAAATCTAAGAACAAAAATAAATTTTTAAAGGAGCCTAGAAGAAAATGGAATGACATTTTTGATATGCTGGGGAAAAAAACAAATGTGAAAGTAAAATAGACATTTTTTCAAATGAGCAAAAGCTGAGAAGAGTCATATAAGCTGATTGCTATAAAAAGTAATACTAAAGGTAATTAATTAATTATTCAGGCATAAAGAGAATTATCCGAGACAAAAGCACAAAACTAATGGAATGAAGAGCAAGAGAGAGGGGATACATGTGGGTAAATTGAAATTAATAATAACTTTGCAGACCAAAAATGATAATCAGCTATGAGATTTAAAATATATACAAATTAAAATGTATGACAACAGTGATACAGTATGTTGGGGAAATTAAATGGAGTTAAAGTGTTTTAAGTTTCATGAAATGTCTGTGAAGAAGTAAAAGTAGTAATTTATATTAGACACCAATATGTCCAGAATGTATGTTTTAATATCTAGAGCAACAACTAAAAGAATACTAAGAAAATATTTACCTATCACGTAATAGAAAAGGAAATTTGAATAATACTAATGGTCCCTCATTAATCCAAAATAAGGTAAGGAAGAGAGAAAAGGCAACATACTACAATTGAAACAAATAGAACAAATACTGAAATGTAGATATAAACCTAAACATTGTCAATAATTACATGAAATAAATATTTAAGGATATTTGTGGCTTGCTTAAAAACCCTGTACCTAACTTGAGATCATGAAGATATTATACCACAAGTTTTTTCTTTAGTTTTTATATTTAAGGCTATGATGGATCCATCTTGAAAAAATTGTTTCAAGAAGGGGCCAATGTTTAAATATTTTTCCATCTGTGTGTTTAATTAACCTAGCACTACTGAAAGACAAGTTATTTTTATACTGAATTGCTATGAGCCTTTGTCATAAATCAATTGACCATGTGTGCATGGGTCTATTTCTAGACAATTTTGTTCCATTGGTCTGATTTTCAAAGCTGTGTTAATTGTTAATTTCAAACACATTGTGTTTACTCTAGATTTAGAGTAAGTCTTTATATTTAGACATATAAATCCTCTAAAATACATAGAAACCACATATACCGTGTTTCCCCAAAAATAAGACCTAGCTGAACCATCAGTTCTAATGCGTGTTTTGAAGCAAAAATTAATATAAGACCCGGTCTTATTTTAATATAATATAAGACTAGGTATAATATAATATAATATAATATAATGTAATGTAATGTAATATAATATAATATAATATAATATAATATAATATAATATAATATAATATAATATAATATAATATAATATAATATAATATAATTTTATATTAGATTCATGTGTACAGCAACTAGGTTAGACATTTATATCATTTATGCAGTGATTCTCCCCGATTAGTCTGGTACACCCCTGGCACAATGCATAGTTGTTATAACATTATTGATTATATTCCTTATTCTGTGCTTTATATCCCCATGACTATTTTGTAACTACCAATTTGTATTTCTTAATTCCTTCACCTTTTTCACTCAGCTCCCCAAGCCCCCTCCCATCTGGCAACCATTAGTTTGTTTTCTGTATCTATGAGTCTGTTTCTACTTTGTTTATTATCATATGACATTTGTTTTTCTCTGTCTGATTTACTTCACTTAACGTAATACCCTCTAGGTTTATCCATGTTGTCGCAAATGGTAAGATTTCATTCTTTTCTATGGCTGAGTAATATTCCATTGTATAAATGAAACCACCTCTTTTTTTTTAAATCTATTTCTCTATTGATGGGTACTTGGGTTGTTTGCATATGTTGGCTATTGTCAATAGTGCTGCATTGAACAGAGGGGTGCATATATCTTTTCAAATTAGTGTTTTGTATTTCTTTGAATAAAAATGCAGACATGAAATTGCTGGGTCATAAGGTAGTGTAGTTTTAATTTTTCTGAGGAACCTCCAAACTGTTTTCCATAGTGGCTGTACCAATTTGCAATCCCACCAGCAGTGCATGAGGGTTCCCTTTTCTCTGCATCCTCACCAACACTTGTTGTTTGTTGATTTATTAATGATAGACATCCTGACAGGAGTGAGGTGATATCTTATTATGGTTTTAATTTGCATTTCTCTGATGATTATTGATGTTGAGTATTTTATCATACGTCTATTGGCCATATGGTTGTCCTCTTTGGAGAAATGTCTATTCAGGTCCTCTGTCCATTTTTCAATTGGACTATTTTTTTTGGTGTTGTATGAGTTTTTTATAAATTTTGAATATTAACCCCTTATCAGATGTATTATTGACGAATATCTTTCCCCATTCAGTAGGCTGTTTTTTTCATTTTGTTGATGGTTTTCTTTGCTGTGGAAAAACTTTTTAATTTGATATAGTCCCACTTATTTATTTTTTATTTTATTTCTCTTGCCCGAGGAGATATATCAGAAAAAATATGACTAAGAACCATGTCAGAGAGTTTACTGCCTGTTTTCTTCTAGAAGTTTTATGGTTTTGGGTTTTACATTTAAGTCTTTAATCCATTTTGAATTTGTTCTTGTATATGATATAAGAAGGGTAATACATAATTTCAATAAAGGACTCATACTCAAAAAAAATATAAATGAATTCTACAAATCAGTAAGAAAAATTCTGGCAAACAAATAGAAAGTGACTTAAACAGTCTTTTCAAAGATGGTAATCAAATAGTACATGAAAAAAATCTCCACATCACTAGTCAACAAGGCAATGTAATTTAAAACTGTAATCTGATATGACTGTGTGCCCAGCAGAAGATTTATATTTAAAAAGACTAATATCAAGTGTTGTTGAGAATATGGGGCAACTGGTGATTCATACAATGCTGTTTGGAATACAGATTGATACCCTCACTTTGGAGACCTGTTGGACATTAACTACTATAGCTAAACATATTTACAACCTGTGATCTAACTGTTCTACTCCTAAGTATATATTCATCAGAAATGCATACAAATATGCACCCGGATATGTGTAAAATAATACACATAGCAGAGGTATTTATAAGACCTCAAAACTGGAAATAAATATTCACCATCAGTAGAATGGAGAAATTTATTACAATATACTTATAAAATGGAATACCACACAGCAATGAAAAATAACAAACTATGGCTACACATAAAAACTTGTCCCCATCTCATATCCAATACTGAGTTAAAGAAATCAGACTGAAAATATTCATATTGGATAACTCTAATTAAACTGCAAAAATAGGCAAAGGTAATTTATGATAGAAGTTAGAAAAATTGTTACCTTTGGAAGGGGAGTAAAAAGGGGGATTTGAGAGGTACTGGCAATTTTTAATTTCTTGGTGATTAATGGATACATTTACTGAGTAAAATTTAAGGTATATATTCATATTTTTGCATTTTTTCTTTATGTGTATTATGTATGCTCAACAAAAAGCTTACTTAGAAATCATTTTGGAAATATACGTAAAATTCAGTGCTTTGTATTTAGGTTTGTAGGGGGAAAAAGGAAAAAGAAAGAAAGCTTTTTGGGGACTCTTAGGGAAGGATTCATTTTGAGGACCAGTCCTATACTATGTGATGAATGGAAGGTCCCTTTCACAGAGACATAAGGAACCCGATTACGATACTCAGAAGGACATCATGGACATCATTTATTGAAACAGCAGATGTTCATGCTGGAGCAGCCTTCGGAATTCAGATTTTTGTTTCATTTCTAAGAGCACAGTAGAGGAAGGTCTGAAACAAGAACTCACTCCTGGTCAGCTCTGACCTTTGTACAAATGGAGCATGCCCTCCAGAGGCAGAGGCCAGGCTCTCATCTGTTCAACTTTGCTTTCCATGTAAGACCATTGGGCATCACAAACTTGGCCGAATGATGTGGGAGCATATTGGGGAATCTGGTTCTAAGATGTGTAAATTGGCGCCTTCTGGGTGCAAGAAGGGAAAAAAATAACAAGTCAGTTCATTCCACTTGAGTGGGCAAAGCTGCAACAGCAGGGGTGAAATCTGTTGCCTTCAGCTGTCAGAGCTGGCCCCTTGATGCTCTTATTTCCTAGTTCAGAGCACCAAGATGAAAGGACCACATCAGGAGGCCTTGGAGACCTCACATTTGACTGGGATTCTGTGCTAAGGATTCACAGGCTCCTCTTGCGGAAACAAACTCAGTTTCTTTATTAATCTCTGGATTATATATGTAGGCATGGGCAATTCATGTGATGAGCAGTGAAGAATAAAGAAAAGCAGAATGTCTCTGAGAAGCTGGGGAGCATTGAAATATGACACAATGATCACAACAATTTGGATATGCTGCACTTACTGAGCATGAACTGTGGTCCCGTTTGTCAGTGCTTTCATGGATTGTCTCATTTAGGTCTCATAGCAACCCTATGAGAATAGCGATTATCATCATTGGCATTTTTAGCTGAGGCTCAGAAAGTCAAAATAACTTACCAAAGACCACAAAGCAATAAATAGTAGAGCCAGGAGTCAAATCCAGGCTCTGTGATATCTTGCCTTTCTATTATTTTCTTATGGTAGAAAGAACCGTTTTGTGGGGAAAAATTTCACCTAGTTCTAAGACTCCCTAGAAACACTGACTAGAGCCAGGTAGTATCAGAGATAAAGGAGTAGAAAGAATAGACAAAATTATCTGTGCCCCAGTCAGGCTAGCCTATGACTGTTCCTATATTCTTACACACTAGTCAATCTATAAACCAAGATTGTCCCCTGATTTTCTGAGAATCTTCATGGTTTGGGATCAGTTTGTTGAAAGCTATTTCAGCAAAGAAATTCTCTCTTAGGATTTCCCCTCTGTGCAAAACTATGCCTTTATTGAATGGTAAGTATGTATCTGGCACTGTTTTATCCAGTCTAAAGAATATTGGAAAACATAGGATGTGAATGCAACACTCAAAGAATTTACCATCCATGTATACCAAGCTTTTCCAGAGGTTTGGGTACAAATTAGGCATATGTATATATATTCTTGTTTTGTATCAAATTTATACTTCCTATGAATATATATATATATATATATATATATATATATATATATATATATATATATATATATAAAGTTTATAGACACACACATACACACACACACACACACACACACATATAAATTTAATACAAAACAAGAACAAACAGAAATCCTTGACATGTGCCACTGGCAGTACATGCAGTCTCTATATCCTCAAAATTTCTAAGAGTCCACGTCTCATTTGAATTTGATACTCCTAAAGTTACTTTTAATATAGTATCTCACTTGTGCCCCCACACCTAGTGCCAATTCTTTATAACTATAGGGCTATTAATACCATGCTTTTGATGCCCCTAAAGCAGCAGGTCCTCCAGGTGCTAAAGGGACCGAGAGGTTCTCTGGCACACTCTGATATGACACTGCAGTGTAATTAATGCACAAGTCTCACTTCTCTAAGTTGGTATAATATCTTGCCATTTGGACACCAAAGAGTGTGCTTCTGTGTTTCATGTGTTTTTTTTACTACGAGCCCTGTAGACTTGTCTTTTGTTTGTGGGGCTAGGCTGGTTAGGGACTGATGCAACCTTCCTTTCTTTGCTCCTAGTTACTTACATATAATCCCTTCCCTCCATGCATATCAACTAAAGCATTACAGACCCAAGGAATCAACTGTTCCACCAAGTAGTTAGATGTGTGTGTTTATTTGCTCTTCAACAAATATTTTACTAAGTTCCAATTTCATATCATATACTTTTCATTAATGACTAGACATAGTGCTGTTTGTAGAAATACATGTTTTGTATTAGCTAGGACCTCTGCTGTATGAAGTTTTAAACAAAAATCTCACCACATGAAATCGAAATCACTAAATATTTTACATCCATTCAAAACAAAAAGAAAATGTACTCAGGATATTGTAATCTTTTTTATTTTTATTTTTTATTTTTGGCATCTGCCAATAAACTGTAAATATCATTAAGATAAAAACCATGTGATTCCTGGTTGTGGCTCTAGCTCCTCTGCTCATCATGCCTCACAGATTCATAGGAACTCAATAAATATGTGGATTTGGATAGGCTTCCCCAGTAGACATAAAGCCCAAACTTAAAAGGAAAAGACTCTTAAAATTTGAATAACATCCAAAACCTGTTAAAGTCTTCATCTGAAATCTAAATCCCTTCTTTTATTCTGTACTAGTATATGTCCCAATTCTAACGTAAGGATATCAATGAAAACTTTGCTAAAACCAGAGCACAGACTAGAACTTCTTACTGACAGAAGATAATCAAAGGCAAGGTGCACTGATGCTAGCTGGTAACTCCATGTACAATAGCATGTACCCAACACAGAATTTTGCAGATTTGCACAAGTGCCACAAATAGAAATCCTTCCTGCAAATAGCATGTGAGGCCACCCTTCGCATCTAGGTGACAAAAATGACTCCATAACACAACTCCTTCGAATCCCACAGCTTGGCTCACCTGATGGGTTACTCCAAGAACCACGGAACTATTGAAGCTGATGAAAAGCCCGTTGTCGGGAACTTCACCCCTGATGCTTTTTCAGGGTTCTCTCTAATACACTCTAATGAAAGAACCTTCATGAGATGCAACAACTTAAAGGAAACACTCTTGCTTCCATTCCAGAATCATTGTGGCAGATCCAAGAAGAAAGTGCGCACACACACACACACACACACACACACACACACTGCATCCATGCATCATTATGTCCTTAAGGAAAAAGAACAGTTGATCCAGGGACCAAGTTAGAAGGGAGAGGAGGAGTCCGTGAAGTTGTATCTAAAAAGCCAAACATTTTCCAATTACACCGCAATTTTAGGAAGTCAATCAAAGGTGTTTAGCACTGAGACCCAAGCATTCGGTGAGAGGTGGCATCTCTCTGGAAACTTGCTCAAGATGGATGTTCTCTGGACCACTAACGAGCACCTAATGTGCTTATAGACTTTCTGCGCGATAACTCGGCTTCCCTGCGAAATCCAATGCAAGACCCTGAAGGTACAGAACGGATGGCGCAGAGCCTAATTATTCTTAAGAACTCAACAAAACTGATTTGGAAGGCATTCATTTGAGAGGACTGCTAGGCAGAAGTAGTGTCTGCATGTTACAGAAGATAATTAAATATGCTTTAAACAGCCGTAAGAATAAAGAGATGCAATTCACTGCATAATTTAAGACTTTTAAATTAAATCTGAGGCAAGAGATGAAAATTAAAACTTTGATCTGTATCTCATTGTTTTAATACTTTAATTTACGTACAAAGACTGGAACTGAATAAAGAAAATTCACGAGTCTAACTTCTGTGAGATTTAACTCCAAAACGTGAAGGTTGTGTCCTCATTAGATGGATTTCAGTGACCTGTGATCATCACATACATTGAAAGACTTATGGCAGGATGAAAGTGACCATAATGTAATAACACTTCATAAATATTGCAGGATGCGGCCAGGCATCGGATGGCAGAGAAGATGACTCTTGATAAAATTTTCTGTGAGACGCTCTTTTTTGGAATTCATGAAATAATTTGACCTACTTTTTCATCTGAAGAGGAATTGGGCTGTTAGAGATAGTACAGAGTTAGCAGGCAGTGTGAAGTCTAGGCAGATACCAGTTTCTAAGCCAGCCCCGTTCTGACTGCAAAACCTCAGCTGTTTTCTCCTTCCAAACAAAGGAACGGGAGCTGATTTCTGTGAGTCATGGGGATTTAAGAGGCTTTCTCATGTATTATTCCTTACTCCATTCAGCTTTATTCTCTTTGACTCTAGTAAGGTAATCAAGCCACTTCATCCCTTCTCCCTTGTTGCTTCGGGTTAAAAAGGGAAGAAGGAAATGGGGCCAGCGAGGTAGGCATCTTTAGCCAGAGGCCTAATGTCTGGAATTCAGGTTGGATTGGTTTGCAATTCTTTCTAAGGTTCCTCTCATCTCTCTTAATACTGATCCACATATATTGGGGTATTGCTATTCTTTAGGGTTTCAGGGAATAGATATTGGCGAAGAGCTTCATTCTGCCTTGACAAACAAAGAAAAATACCTGTCTCATTACTGAGAGTTCCAGTTCAGTGAACATCCCAAAGGCTGGAGTCATGAAATAGCCTTCAGTTTGGGTTTTCAATCTCTTAGTCTGACTTCTTTCAGCCCTGCCACACTGATGTGCCATTTCATCTGCATGTGTGGCCACCAGCCCTGAATCGGGACTTCACCAAACCACACAATTCTTGTGCAACAGTGTCGCTTCCTCAGGTTGCTGGCTTTGTACTTTGCGATTCATTATTCCCTGACTCTCTGCCATGCCAGCTCAGTGCTCAGCGCAACCCACCATTAACATGCATTGGAAAGTCTCCACCTTGTGGCAGCACTGCTTGAAAGAAATTCTACATCTTCACCTTAGAGCTGAGATCATTTCAGCAGCCTGAAGGGATGTAGGAATATGCATGGACGTCCAATAATGTCAGCAACAAGAATAGTAGAATGATAAAAATGACAGATTATGTGGACAAGACGTGACAATTAGGATTATCACCCTGCCCATCTTTAATTTGCAGGTACAGAAATTGAAGTCCAAATGGAAAATGCATTTCAAAAGGACAAATAACTGGGTCTCCTAACTCCTAGGGTACCACCTGACTTCCAGAGGGTATCTCTCCCGCATATAGTACCTCTGTAGATCACTGTAAATTCACTTAGAACTCACAACAACCTAATAATGTGGAAAGGTGATGAAGTGAAATCCAGGGCAATTAATCATATATCAGTTTCACAGATGCGATCGTATGATTTGATTAAATCCACCAAGTGATGCTAGATATAAAAATTTTGAAAGCTATTTAAAAATGTTGACAGCATAACATAAAACAGTGTAATGATCCCAGTGGTGGTGGTAGTGTTGATGGTGGTGGTACGTGTCCATGTGCATTCTCATTGGTTAATACAGTATTCACCAGTCTGTTAACAGTGTAATCTCTGGGTGGTAAGATTATGGGCAATTTGAATTTTTTTTCCCCTCATTTTATGTGTTGTCTACATTTTCTCAATGAATATACATCAGGGCTTTTCTCTCTTTTTTCTTCTGTCTTCTAATAAAACTATCATATTTCTATTACATATTTTACTACTAGGAAAAAACTCACCACATGGGTTTATCCCTAAAGAAATCTTCCTACTATTTATTTTTTTAAAAGTATAATTTTGTTCTTATTACATATCTGAATGTATTAGAGTGATTTTTTTTTTTTGAAGTTATTTAAAACACTTGTAAGATTTAAGTCATTTGCAGCCCCACAGTTTTCCTTCCAAAGAATACTGAGGTAATTCCTAAAGCTACCACTTTATCACCTAAAAAGTGTTCCCAAAGCACAATAGGTCAAGGTCATGACCTCTCCGTAGCACAATGTCTAGATGGAGTACAGAAGCTTTGGCTTATAGCATTTTATCTGCTTATACAAGCCAAGTGTTCCTTCTGCCTTATGATATTCTGTTTCATTCTAAGCCAGACACCAAGTATAGAAGACATGAAAAGGAAATTTGAAAGTTGGCTGTCCATTCAAACACATGATGCAAACACTTCCGCAAGTGAAGGATTAAACCATTTTGTGATATTCCATTGGAAGTGTTTGGTCGGTCCATTGGAAGTGTTTGGTCTGAGCATTAGATGCAGAAGTGTGTGGATAGCTAGGCAAGTCGCAGGGATCAGAGTCCTCAAAGGAGAAGCCCAGTCATCTGCATTTCATCAGAGAGAAGGTGAAATATCATGTATCCACTCAAATGTTTTGGTGGGTCCCAAGGCTGGTCTCCCTGGCATCCCTGGCCTTGTCATACCTGAGTTCTGTTTAGGTCATAAAACCTCATCCACCGTCCTCCTCCCTGTTGTGAACATCCTCCCTCCAGGTCAGACCATCCAAGTTCACTGTTGCCTTCATTTACAGAGAAGCTTGGGGGCCTGTGCATTTGGACAGACACCTCTGCTATAGAAAACCATCTCTGAATAGGTAAGAGGAGGAGGCGACTCTGTATTCTGCAATTATGCCGACATCTAGATATTGTAGGATTGTTTTCCAGAGCTCAGTTTTGAAATAGAAAAGAAGCTCACAGGGCATGATTCAAACCAGACATTTAGGAATCACGCTCTCCCAGATAATCTAGTGAGGCATCCTCAGATTTCAGCAATGGCAGCACCTCTTGGGTGGGATCCCGGAAAGGACCAAGAACCTGCTTGGGAACAGAATACAGGGCGTGTACAGCTGCCTTTTGCCATAGACTGGTGTGCCCTGTGCTAGAAGGGCTCAAGTTACCATCATCAAATGGCAGGTCCAATCCAGGCACAGCAGTTGATTTCTCTTCAGAGTCATCTCACTGTTTGCTAAACACATCGACAAGGGTCTTTACAAACATATCTTACAGCTTCCATGGTGTTTTACAGAGCCTGGAATATTCCACTGAGCTCTTCTTACATCGTTATTTAATGAAGAATTACATTCATGTTGGCATTCCTCTAAAGGCGTTTAGTTCCTGAGGCTTACTAAAGCTCTCTGGTTTCACATGTGACTGACTCCATTCTACAGTACCCACCGGGGAATGAGCACAAGAGTAGAGTTTGAGTGTCTTCTGTGAACAAGTAAGTAGGAGTGCTGAACTTGGAGTTAAGAGGAGCTTGGTTCAAACTAGTCTTGTGACTCTAGGCAAACTGCAGCAGTCTTTTAAGTCTGAGTCCTTTAGGGTTGAAAATTAAACGAGATACTATAGAGAGAGACGTTGTAATTTCTGGCACAGTAGACTTTCAAGGAACATTCTCTCTTCTCCCTTCGTGACCATCGGGATAATCTAGAACAATCTTACTAGCACACTTTACATAAGAAGTCTCATGCCAGAGTTTACTCTTAATTGAATAAGTGCAGGTAGATAGCACTTCTCTCCGTACATCAGCCCCCCCTGTCTACAGGCTGATGCAATGTCTTTTCTTGAAGGCCAGGGTACATATTCCATAGTTGTCTCCTTTTCTGTTTCTTGTTGAGACCTCGCTAACCTGAGTCTAAACCTTGTTGAGTATGCAAGGCAATGGTGAGCTACTTTTATGAGTATTTTATGCTCTCTACCCTACCTAAATATCTTTAGCCATGAGGAGAAAGGACTGAAATATCTGATTTTTGTTTCTGTCATTTAATACCACTTAATGGTGATTTTAAACCTTACCAAGTGGTCCAAACAGCATTAAAATAACAACAGAAATCCAAGATCAAACTTGGCTGTATCCCATCATTAGTCTAACTAATGTCTGTGTTACTATCTGGTTATTTCCCATACACTTAATCAATATTTCAATAATTAGTATAATAGTAAAGATAGGATGTTGTGTTTTACAGTGTTTCTTGTGCCATGTCATACTCTACTGCCCCGCCCCTTTTAAATGTGGTGAAATCTTTATTTTCCCTCATTTATTCCCTCTCTGTTAATCCTGCTGCTCTCCCTCTGCCCCTCACTTCACCCTTAATCAGTGTTAGGCTGGGTTATATTGGCTGGCACCTTTCCCCATTCTCATCCAAACACACACAGGCTTACAGTACATATACTGTGATACTTGTTGCCCCTCCCCCCTTTTTACAAAAATAGCTTATATTATATAGTGATTTCTCTACAATGTAATTTCTGCATGAACTTTAAGGTCCCTTCTAAGACTGAAAGTCAGTGACGCCTGAGTCAGGCCTACTCGGGAGCTCTGCGGGGAACACGCTCTGACTACGAGTTGGGTTTCTACCTGCAGCGAGCCCCCCATGTCTTCAGGAGTGTCTTGGAGTCTCATTCTGGGCTGAGGCTGTCAATGTTGACTTACTGCAGCATTTGTTTTCCCATTTTTCTCTGAAGCCATGTTATAGGAACTGATAGGTTCACACACCTTTCATCGCTCAGGTTAATCTTGGCTTCATTGTGGCCATTTGATGTATTTGTTTTTCTATTACAGAGTCCATGGTGCCCTTGGAGAATCCCCATATGGATTTTGTTTGGCTTTTGTGCCTTTCTTGGGCACTTGTTTTGAGCTAGTGTTCTCCACTCTGTGTCCATATTAGGGCATGTGACTAAATGGCATTAGATCTAAAACATTTTATATGATAGTCTAGCTATTTGCTGGCCTAAGCTGTGTTTTTGGGAATGACAACATGATTTATTAGACTGAAGTGACTCTCAATTATACACAAGATTTTCCTGACGACTAATTCTCAATGCCTGTTGTTTCCTCTGTTCTCTGTCCTCTTTGTGGCCTGAACATGATACCGCTCCCGCACAGGGAAGACCTAAGAATGGTGTATGAAGGGAGCACTTGAGATCTTGTTTCCCGGCAACTGTCATCAGTTTGGCTCAAATAAACTCTTATAAAAATTCTCAAAAAACAAAAACAAAAAACCAAGAGTGGTGTATGGAGTTCATGACAATGCACCTTTCCACTTGTAAGCAAAAATGTCAGAGCGGAAAATCAAGTCAAAGCCAGAAATGGAGTCTAACAAGAAAAGAGATGTCCTGCCTTTGTCATCACCTTTCCCTGTCTCTGAAAGGTATTATAAGTAACTTTCAATTAAAGAAGCTCAACAAGGACTGAGCTGCATGGATAAAGGTAAAAGCACAGGCAGCCTTAAACCCTAGCCTAAGTCTCTCACTAGCTGTGAGCTTTAGGTATCTTATTTAAGCTGTCTGTGCCCCAGTTCTTCTGGTACGTATATCAAGTAGAAACGACATCTGCCCTTGTTATCTCCCAGGAGTCCTAACAGCCAAATGAGATAATACACAGGAAAGCACGTGGATAACCAAGCACATTAGAAATGCACAATATTCCAAACGGATTGAAAAAAAAAAGAATCATTGGCACACACTGTATTAGATGCTGAGGATACAGTCATTTGGGTACATCTCAGTTCACAAACTACCCTCATATTATCCAGCAACTCGTTTTCCTAAGAAGTTAGCATGTATTGTGGAACTTCTGTTTGTGATTGTGCACCAGTCACTAACAATGGGTTCAGGTCTTCCGTTCCTGGCTTTATGCATGCATCCTTAGGACTTAGAATCCAAAAACATGCTGGGAAAACTTGACCACTATACCAAAATTGAATAAGAATAGCCTCAGTTTGTCCTGTACTAAATCCATCTTCAGATGAATTCAATCACAAGGAAAGCTAATGTTCAAGAATCCGAACCCAAGGGCCTCAACCTTTGGTGCAGACCAACATCCTCCCCAGAGGCCCCAAGCCCAAAGGTGGGTCTTGGATGGTAGCTGGGCATCAGCATTTTTTCTTTTAATTTCTTTCAGAGATGCTGATATCAAAGGTTGAGATTCACTGCTTTCAAAACCAATAAACTTTGGGAGTTAATTTTGACAGGAAAGTGCATGTAACAACCTGTATTTCAGTCTGTCACTATGTACCCCAAACTACCCCGTTTGGCTTCTCAGAATACTTGGGCTTCCTTACAGTTCATCCTCCTTATTGTAGCCAGAGCGATCTTTTTAAATTATAAATATCATCTTGCCATCTTCCTTCAAATCCCTGCTTAAAACACTATAATGACCTCCCATTGCTCTTAGGAGAAATGTCAAAATCAGGAAATCAGCCTACAAGTCCTAAAATGTCGTTTACTCCCCTCCAGTTTCATTTCGTAATGTGGTCCTGGTGTGCCTATATCTTCCACCTGCTTTAGCTGTACCACCCACTTCTGCCACACGGCCCTTACACATCTGTTTCCCCTGAGCCCATTGCCTGGACAACTCACCTCCATCAGCTTGGCTAATTTATTTATTTTGTTTAGGCCTGCTCAGCTTAGATATCACTTCTTCTGGAAAGCCTTCCTTGATGTTCTCAATCAGATCAGATTTCCAGCTCTTTACCTCTTACTGTTGTACACACTTCTAATGCTGTGCACTTGCCTTCATATTATCCCCTGTAATAACATTTTATTTATTTGTGAGATTATTTATATTAAGTCCATCTGTCTCACTAGTCGTCTGTATGCTCATGAAAGCCCAGACCACATCTGTTTTGTTTGTTTGGTTATAATTTACTTACCAGTGTTTTCCCATTTAGTACCTGACACAAGACACACACTCAGTAAATATCTGCTGGTTGGTTGGTTGGTTGGTTGGTTGGTTGGAAATGACCAGAGTTAAAACCAGGCAAGCATGCCTAATCAAATAGTGATCTAGGACTTCGGCTCTCGTCCCTTTGCCCTGTTTCTTATATTCTGAAAGGAGTCGCAATCCTTGCCTCAGATGGTAATTACAGCCCAAGGAAGCCAGAGGCTGATGATTTCCAAAAGTGATGGATGAGCCCAAAGCGATGAGTTCCTGTGGTATTAGGCTTGCCAAGCACCTGAGAGCCTCTGAAGGCAAAGGCATGGGACCCCATTTGTCCTACTTGAGTGAACAAAACCACAGCAACAGGGATGAAATCTGCCTTCAGCTGTCAGAATTGGCTCCTTAATGCTCTTGTCTCCTAGTATAAAGCTCCAAACCCAGAGACCTGCGTGCACATCAGGAGGCCCTGGGTAATTCCATGCCTTTGCCTATGGGGGCTCTCAGGTGTGTGGTAAGTTCAATACATACAAATATACTCAGATATATTTGTATGTATGCCCTAATACCTGGCCTAATATTCTAAAAGTCTGACTCCTCTATAACAGCATCTCTACTGATGCGTAGTCCAAGCACTGTATAACTCCCTCCTTTCACCTATTAAATGCATGGAGAATATTGTCATGAGTGGAGAATTCGGAATGCTATCAGGCCAAAAGAGCAGCATGACAGAGGTCCTTCCTTCTGTCTTCTTGCAAATGGTGATTCCTACCTGATGTCTACTGTCTACTCTGTCCTGACAAAGAACACTCAACACTTCTCTCTCTCTCTCTCTCTCTCTGAAATGATATTGCTTATTTTATTTCATCGTTAACCCTAGGTACTCCTGATATTTCCCTGAGAACCGATAGATTGAAAGGTGGGTTCTACCTCCAGCCCAAACCTAGCGTTGGCTGGCTTGACAATCCAGAAAACATGGGAGTGGAAACTGACCACAAACAGAAGAGAAATTGATCAGTCCAATTTAGTTGTCCAAATGAAGGACAAGTCAGCAAGAACGGTTGACATTTATATTTATTAGTGAACGGAATTCAAGTATTTGCACAAAGTCTAGGCTTGTGGATGTTTCTTTTGTAGTTCTGAATGGACTTTCTTTTTCCTACCCTAGGGGAGAATTTTTGCCCATGTCCTTCCTTAGAGTTAGCTGTCATATCCCCACCATGCAATGCTTGACTGGGCATAGATCAGAAGAGTAGGTCACGTAGATTCATAGGATTGGAACTGCTTTTCCTTTCCCTGTGAATTAATCTTTGAAATGTCAGCATTTTAAACTTGGCCTTTTCAAAAAATATGATACCATATGAACCTTACTTAATCGAAAATACATGTCTAGTTCAAAGTTGTCTCCCCCCCAAAATAGGAAAAGCTAGCAAAATAAACAAACAAACAAAAATGTGTTAAAGTATGGGCTGTGTGTGAGGCAAGCTGGTTTTTGTCAGTTGGATCTAAGAAACTTTGTTCCTTAAGAATCTTGACTGTAATTCCAAAGGTTATTTTTCACATGTCTGGGATTTTATGAATCAAACTCTATCTTCTCCTGCAAACGTGAGAGAAATTTAGAAGCCTGTGATTCTAATCAAGCTTTAAAAGGGTCATTGCCAGTCTTCTACAGTTGCATTGTTTTTGCAGTCATTTGTTTTGGTATAGAATTTTACAGATTACTAAACCCTCACATATCTTTTATAACAACTCTTTGAGTCAAGACAGGAAGGTATTAGGTCCATTTCATAGATTAGGTCTCTGAGACCAAAGGAAGCTGAATGACATGCATGAAATTACATAGGTTGTGAATGGCACACTAGGACTCAAGCCTGGAGGAGCTGTCAGTGCTTTACCGACGTATGTACAATGAATGAAATGCAATCCAAAGAGATGGGTTCAAATCCCAGGACTGCTGCTAACTAGCTTTGTGAACCTTGAACAAATGATTAAGCCTCTCTTGACTGCAGCTTTTTGATCTGTAAGAGGGATGCACATTGCCTGTTTTTCTCTCCAGATTAAGATTCTGTGAAGAATAAAATGAGATCATTTTGATAGTAAAAAATACTGAACTATAAAATAATTAACTACCATTATCTTAAATAACAATAGGACTGAGTCTAATGCCATATCAGTTGTAAGACAAGGTGTCTTCTACCCTTCCTTCATCATGGTTAGGGAACCAGAAATAACGAAGGGTGCTTAGGGGTCTTGATTGAACACATGGGAAGACGTCCATGACCATGTCAGGTAAGTGGAATATTTCAAACTGAGTGTACACCTTTCTTTTCTTATCCTTCCTTCCTTTCTTTCTTTCTTTCTTTCTTTCTTTCTTTCTTTCTTTCTTTCTTTCTTTCTTTCTTTTTTTTTTTTTTTTTTTTTTCTTTTCTTTTTTTTTTATGGCGTGATAAGACTATAAACAAGGCGTTCAAAGGCATTGAATATCAAATTGGAGCTGATAATCAAACACTTAATTTTCCAAATCTGGAAACTTTGGATTGTCGGTGCCCTTCAGGTTTGGAGAACATCCATCTTCATAAATGTCTATCTGCCAGGGAATGTCACCAGGATTCTGCCAAACACAGACAGACCCTCCCAGCTGTAGGAGAGAGGCAGGCTGCCTCTGAGCCTGAGCCAGAGACCAGGACAACCCAGCCCCGGGAACAGAAACAGCCAAGCACAGATTTCCCCTTCCTCTGATGCCGGGCTGTTTTTCAGGGTGACGTGCAGAGGACATTCATCCAAGTGGACTTCGGCGACGGCATCGCAGTGTCGTACGTGAACCTCAGCTCCATGGAAGACGGGATCAAGCACGTGTACCGCCACGTGGGCATCTTCCGAGTGATCGTGCAGGTGGACAACAGTCTCGGGTCTGACAGCGCCGTCCTGTACTTACATGTAACTTGTATGTTATTCCTGCTGTTGCTTTCTGACGTCATTGAAATATTGTGTCCTTGTAAAATGGAGCCCAAACTTTCATATCTAGACGCTTTCTATGTAGCAGAAAAGGAAGGGAGAAGAAGAGGGCCGAGTAGGGAGCATGTAAAGAGAGAATCAGGGAGTGGCATTGAATGATCCTTGCTTCAAATCGTGTGCACTGCACTTACTATGCGTCTTCCAGATGCCTGTAAGATACAGCACCTGTGCCTGGGAGCGAGGCCCAAGCAACTTGCTGAGCTCTTTGATTGAATATGAATGTGTCTGTTTTGGGTGGGAGGGTCAGAAATGTTCAAAAGCAAGCTACACGTATGGCCCAATCTAATGCATTGAGAATTAGCACAAGGAAAGGAATTCTTCCCTATCTGATTATTCTTCTCCCATATTATGTCTTGCGATTGATATTCTTTTAGACTGTTGCTCACTTTTTTTTTCAAGTGTGTTTCTTGGGCTTTCTCTGTGGATGATTTGTTGTTAGACAGGAAATGATATAGAGGGAAAGAGCATAACCTATGTTAAGGAAGCCACACGAGGAAATAGTTCCAAGAAATGTTCAAGCTTTTCTCCCACTGAGGAATCCAAAGGGGTACTGAGTATGAAGAGACAATGATAATTCCTAAGTTGTGTTTAGCAAAAGCAGTGCCACGAATGCGTCTTAGGGTAGGTGTCTGAGGGTCCCTAAATAGGCAAGATTCCCCATTTGGCAACTCCACTTCCCTCTTTACAGCTAAAGGGTTTTTTTTTAATTTTTGTTTTTGTTTTTTATTCTTCCTGGGTGCCAGGCTTTATGCTAAACAAGTTGTTTGTGTGTATAAATGATGTCACTCCTCCAACGAACCCTATGAAGTATAGGTACTACTAGAAACCCTACTTGCAAAGAAGCCAGCAAAGATGCTTCCAAGTAAGAGGCGTGTGTGGAGTTTAACTCGAAAAAGCCTGGAGGTTCCGAGAGCTCAAATAACCCATTTGAAGTTGCAGACCTACTACCTGGCAGCGCCAGGTTGCAGACTCAGGTCTGTCTCCAATCTCAGCGTTTGATCATTAAGCTCATTGTCAGGGCCAACAGGGGCTTGGGGTTAGAGGAACTGAGTTTCCCCCAGCCCTGATCCCCCCTCCACATCTTTGTAGGTCATCCTGAAGGAACATGAACACTTAAGTTAGAAGCAGTGTATTTGCTACACAACTACATTAAGTTCACGGCACCTTCCGTATGCCCCCTTCCTGCTGTCTGCCACCCCAACGCTGTCCTATATAGAATTTCTGGAGTTTCCTCTTACCAAGAAATAATCTCAACTGATGATATCATCGGAAAAATCATAAAACTTCCAGAAATATATCACAAACATTGGTTATTATTAGCAAAAATAACTTGCAACACAAATGACAATACATTTGCTGAGGTTGGCCGCCTACCTAGCAGCATATCATTTTCCACAGCTTATTCTGTTACAGGGATTTTTGTGAGAGAGCTGCTCCCCTTCAGAATTACAGGCATTTTACTCCACATTCCCTATACATATTAAACATCTACCATACTCTAACCACATGTAGATACTGATTTAAAATTCAGCAGCAGCTTTTTGTCTCAGTTTTCCAGAGTCTCTCATGGAGGTCATCCACAGCTCACCATCCTGGTCACCCTGTGGACTCGTTCCCACCCCTAAAAACGATCATGTTCCTAAGGGTTCCTCTCCCGGGTTTACTAAATCCTGGGAAGAAAAACAGCCCAGAGCTTGCCTCTACTCAAGCTTAAAAGTTGCTGAAGCCACGACTTCTAAAAGAAATGAGCTTCTCTGTTCACTTGCATTTTTAAAAACTTTTTTTGGTCTCATTAGCTTAGTTGAGTAGCTAAACGATTTGACCTTAACCGTAGTGAATGATGATTTGTAATGGAAACTTTTGTGTTCCGTATTAATTTTGTTAGACTCATCTTGGGTTCAGTGGTTGGATAAGCATGCCTCACAGAATAGAACCCTTTTCTAGGCCTGGCCTTGGGGACAAGAATTAACTCTTTTGTACTAACTATATTATCAAGGATTATTTGCAAACGTTCATTAACTCACGTACATCTAAAACCCATGTCATGAGCAGTTTCAGCAGGTTCTGACACCTCTGCTTAGTGCCTCTCTCCTACAAGACCCATTTAGCCTAACTACGCACACGAACTCTTGCCCATCCCAATGCTGTATCACGACAGGCAACACTGGCCCTTTCTTTCAGATGGAGGAAACAAGGATTGGAGAAGGACCATGACTCCGACATTATCTTACACTGACAGGAAATCAGAAACAGACCATAATTGATTCACACTTCCCCAGATCTCAAACCTGAAGGGTATCGTGGCAGTTTTTGGTGCCACAGTGCCAGAATGGGGGAGCTGTGTGTGGCTTTTAGCTAAAACAAAAAAATGAGCGCTGGGCTGAGCTGTGAGTTGTAAGGTCCAGATGCTGGCCTGAACTCCTGCGCAGGTCACTCTTTTCCTCTGAGCCTAGGTTTTTTTCTGTATCATGTGAGGAGGGTACATTCTGTTAAAGGGTCCATGGAGCATACTACTGTGTTTCCCCAAAAATAAGACCTAGCTGGACAATCAGCTCTAACGCACCTTTTGGAACAAAAATTAATATAAGACCTGATATTATATTATTATATTATATTATGTTATATTAAGACCTGGTCTTATATTATAATAACATAAGGCCAGGTCTTATATTAATTTTTGCCCCAAAAGACACATTAGAGTTGATTGTCCAGCTAGGTCTTATTTTCGGGGAAACACGTATGTTGTGCGCCGTCAACTGGTGAAGCTTGATTTTCCATGATCACAAAACAGCCTGTGCACATGTGCTTAGTGGGTTCTGAGCAGTAAGTCTTGACTCAGCTTGCCAAGCCGGCCCGCTGCCCCTCTCACCAAACACTCCTCCCCCACTGCCTGGGGTTCTCTCCCCTCCCCCCTTGCTGGTCTTGAACACACTCCCTCCACTCGCCAGTTCAGAAGGTGATTTTATTCCAAATCAGAGGCTTTTAAATAGGGGTTTGCAAAGGTCATCAGAAACAAATGGAGATGATGTTCTAGCTATAAGTTTCCCAGGAGTGGGCTGGCAGCTCTCACCGGGCAGCTGGGCAATCTGTCGTAGCCTGACAGTTGGAAATTCCTTGGGGAAAGTATTCACCGTGCTCTGCTTCTTTGCAGACTAATAAGACACGTAGTGCAGGCAGTGTTGCCTTGGTGGGGGCAGAGAATTGAGAGAACATGCAGATTTCTGTTCAGCAAGCTATGCTATCTAATCCAGTCATGCAGAAAAAAATCACTGAAAACTGTAAATTTGCAGAATGGAGGGGAAAAAAAAATGAAGTGGATATCCGGATATTCTAGTTCTTCCCAAACCTCTCTCTTCAACTACATCTTTACGCAGGTGTCACTTGCAGATGTCTTTCTGGCCCCATCTTAGAGTAGTGATCAGTTTCTTGAAACCCGTGTAACTTTGCAACTCTTCACATGATCGTTATATTGGCCAGCAAATATCATACTCGAGTTTTGTGAAGTGTGGTTTAATGAGTCACCTGCCCCAAAGTTACATGACAAAAATGTAGTGTCCTGGGCCCCATCACAGACCTACTGAATGAGAACTGGACTGAGGCACCACAATCTGCTTTGAACGGGTTAGAAGGGTCCTTGCGAACACTGACGTGTAATTCTGTGTTAGGATCTCATCTTTATATTCTGAATGACTGTTATTTCTTCTAGTGGATTTTTAAACATTTCAGACAATCAGCAATATAATGCATACACATTATTTAATTTGATGGTCAGAGGCCTCCAGAACAAATTCTATGCACACACACACACGCATATACACACACACGCACACACGCACACACAGGCACGGTGTTTCCTGCAGCACAGGAGGGCTAAACAAGAAAAGAGGAGGGAAACCCAATTTACGCAGGTAATTCTGCAGTTCCCTCAACCTCCTTGCCAGGAAGATTCATACAGAGTGATGCACTGCCACCTGCCGTCCCTTTTGTGCATCACAGGCACCTGTCTGCTGAAGCTGCATCACCAGCTTGTTCAGCTCTGGGCTGAGAGGAGCCAGCCAGCTCGAGGCCTCCGGGGGCTGGAGGTTCACTTCTGCAGCTCTGTTAGGGCCGACCGTATCCCATGTGCAGAAAAGAATTCATGAAAGATAGGTTTTGGGGGCAGCAGGAACTAAGTATGTTAAACATGTAAGAAATAAATGAATGCAAGAGGATGTGGGAATCTGAAGGATAAACTCCACACATTTGTCTGAATGCATAATTGTATAAACATGCAGGAAGGAATTCATGAAAACACACGTATGCATACTACAAGGCAGGCATGCTCTGTCCTGAATACCTCTTAGATCTCATTGGCGTCCACTTGTGCCCTCCCTCTCTCCACCTGTACCCTTTGGGCTTTCTTGCTTTTCCTCAAACATGGGAAGCCACGTCCTCCTCAAGGTCTGTGCACTTGCTCTACCCTCACCCTGCAGCATATGTTTTATTCTAGGTGCCGGGGACACCTGGCACTTGGTGCAGCGTATGTATTGTTGAGGGAGGCAGGCACTGAGCCCATAAAGTAGCAAGGCGGATCAGAGTAGGGATGCGTTAGAGGCAGGAAAGTCGGAAAAGAGTTGTCGTGGTCCCGGTGAGAGGGCAGCTCATTGCAGGAACCAGCACAGGACTGGGGGGGGGGGGGGGGTGGGCAGAGCTCTACAGAGATACTTATGAAGCCAAATCAATGGTTTCCTAAGTGGATGTGGGTGGCAAGAAATAGGAATGTAGGTGGACTTTCAGCTTCTGGGATGCTCCCCGAGGTAAACTGGTTTTATTCATTAAGATATGGAGACTACAGAATGAGGGGTGGGGGAAATAATGGGTTCCCCAGGAATATTCGGCTGCTAATTGAGTCTGGAGTCAAGAAGGTGGCTTGAGAGCCCTAAGTGTGTAGTGTATGATTGAAGGTCAGGGTGAGGATGATATTACTCAGTAGAAGAGTATATGGAGGGAGGAAAAGGCCAAACACTGTACTCTAGGAAACGGATTTAAAGGTCAAGCCGAGGAAGAGGCAATGATTAAACCAGATGGAAAGGTCTGCGGTACCACTTTCTTCTCTACCACCTGGACTAATGGTGGGGGTAGTAGATTTTTGTCCTGTACAGCCTGGAAGGAACTGCGTTTTGACTGGGAACAAAAAGAAGATCAGGGATCGTAGGAAAGGTCCTAGTAGTTCTCTATGAAGAGGATATTCATATTTTATGTGTTTGTTCATCTGATTAAGTTTTCTGTTTAATGGCCTCTGTAAATAGAAGCATCATTTTTTTTTTAATTGAGCTCATTCTGAGAACCACAGAGCTCTCTCTACCCACTCATGATTCTTTTGTGGTGGACAAGCTTAAGTCAACACCAAACACAATTTGTTCCGTGCTTGCCTAATCAGGCAGCTTTAGAGACATGCACATATAGACACATACAAGTACTCATATGTACTCTCACACACTAACACACACTTTTACACACACAGAGATCCTTAAACTCCAATAAATAGTAAAGGATAATTATATGTAGAGTGGTTTGGGGCTTTGTTCCACAGTCCCCTGCGCCCCCACTGCCCAACATGGATTCTGTGAGAGTTTCACAATCCTGGTTTACCACCAAGGGTATAACCTCTTGGAAAGACAGCATCTCTCCGTGAAATCCTATATTACGCCTGTTCATATAAGGACTTCATAAATTACTTGTACATTGTAAAACTTGTACATATAAATAACTCCGGTTCTAGGCCTGGAAGAAAGTCAGTAAATGGAAAATGTTGAGACACAATCATTCCCATTATATCCCTTTCTCCAAAGTAGAAAAAGCACCTGCGCACTTCCCTCAGGAAACATGACTGTGATGTTTCAGAGGCTTCCAGGCAGAATATGCATTCTCTTCAGAGCAGGGAAGGAAAAGCAAAGCAAGCTCTTCCTTCTCTGTGCTTCTTCTTTTCTCTTGCACCTCAGGTCCCCTGGAGCATGTCCACCTGTCTCTTCCCTTTGTCACCACAAAGAACAAAGAGGTCAACGCGACGGCAGTGCTGTGGCCCAGCCAAGTGGGCACCCTCACTTACGTGTGGTGGTACGGAAACAACACGGAGGTGGGTCGGCCTTCCCCGCGGGGCCTACGGGCAGCTCTGCTCAAACTTGCTGAAGCCAAAAAAAGAGTGAAATGGCTTATTTAACTCAAGAGTCTGTGCGTAGGCCTCACTGTGGGGCCAGCAGGCTCTTTGTGCACCAGTTATCTCATCAATCTGTGCTGTTTGTCTCGCTGTCTCTCTCTGCTTCTCTGTCTCTGTCTCTCTCTCTCCGCTCCGCCCCACCCCCTGCCTCTTGCCTCTGCCTTCCTCTGTGTTGGCGTTCTTCTCCAGCTGGACTGTCCTCTGCAGTGACCCTTAGCAGCAGCTCAGGCTCTATACCCTCGCAGCTGAGCAGAGAAAGTCACTTTCCAAAAAATGTTAACACAAGTCCTGGAATGGAGTATCATTGGCTAGGCCTTGATCACATTGCTGGGGGTGGAAAGAGAGGTGTTAAAGTCAGCCTGCTTAGAACCACAGGGACCAAGACAAGGGAGGGAATTGTCCCCAAAAGGAAAAGGGGTGAATGGATACTGGTCAGGCAAAAGCAACAGAGGCCCATTACCTCCCAACCCCTAAATGGTCTCTCACCCTGCATCAGACAGATCTCTTCTTTAAGTCAGCTTTCCCATTTATGTTTTCCCAAAACATTCCCTGTGATCAAAAGTCAGCAGCCATTTTAAAACCAGTAAAGCCCTTACCCTCATTTACTCTTAAGTCCCTCATTTTGCAGGTGAAAAAAAGTAAGGATGACACTGACAAAGGGACTTGCTCCAATCTCGGATTCAGGTGCTGCATGCAGAGGCCAGATCCAAGGCTTTCTGATGCCTCCATGAATGTTATTCTTCTCACACCAGGCAGCATGCTCTGTTCCAGTGTCGAAATCACTCCATTCTCAGAAACTGAAATTTGCCTCCCCATTTAGTCAGGAGGACCAAGCTACCCACAGCCTCCCTCCCCACAGGGCCCCAGGACAGACTGCCCTGGATTGGAAAGGCCCTCCTTCTTTCAGCATTATGGCTTTCGCTTGATGACTTTGCTCTTCCAATGCAATGCATTTTATTTTAATGCAAATCTTTTTCTACCCCAGAGCTGAGTGTTGGCTTTAACTTCAGACATACTCATAATTTTGCACAGGCCAGGAAGGAACCTCCCTGGCCCTAGACCCTGCTACAAGCCTGACAGTGGAAGGACTCTCTCACCGCTGCTAACATAACTAAGCTGAAAAGTAGCCCTTTCTTTATTACTTCCGAAATGATGCATGTAAATTCAGCCAAAATTGGGCCCACTACCCACAGTGGAGGAGCAGAAAACTTTGTCACTCTTCTGAAAGCTAGTACTGGAAGGTGAAAATATGAAACCACTTTTTTGATGTCTCCTGTTATTTACCTTTCAGTAGAAAACCGAATTCTCAACAAACCACGTTGGGTAGACTTCTTGTGCTGCCTTTAGTCTTCTCTTTGCCATACGGGGAGTTAAATGAATTTTGACTTTAAAATTAATTAAGAAAAGACAGGAATGAAATGATTGCAGGGAGTGAGTTGAGGGAGGTCAGTAGGCTAATAATTTTTTCCCTTAGGGCCCCCGTATCCAATTGTATTACAGGCACAACTTCAAATCTTTTCTTTCTTTTTTTCTTCTTCTTTTTTTTTTTTTCAGTCCTCAAACCACTGTCCAATTAATACTTGTTTCCAGAGCAGCTGCTTCCAGGAAATTGCTGATAGGGCTTCTCAAAGGAAGCCGAGCCACACCAGGTCACGCCTGTCTAACTAGTGTGGTGTTGGTGTCCATGGTTGCCGTGTTCCATTATAGTTTATTATAAACAGTACACTCTGGAGATAAACAACTGGCAGCTGATAGATTTCCAGTGACTACTGCTTAAATCTGGATTAATATAAGCCCTCTTTTTGGTCTGATTTGAACGTTTCCTTGGGTTAAAGGATCTGCTTGACACAAGTAGGTTATCCATAAAGACGTATTAGGTTGGGGCAAAAGTAATTGCGGTTTAAAAGGTTAAAAATCATTGCAAAAACTGCAATTACTTTCGCACCAACCTAATGCACAAGTACATCCATAAAGATGTACGTGTGAACATATATCCCACCATCAAGTGGGATATCAGGCTTCCTAGCCCTCAGTCAGTGTGGTACGGGAAGAGAAGTGTCAAATTCACAAGGAATGGGCAGAGCTGCTTGGAGTCTTGGCTCAACTAGCCCCTTTCTGGCCTGGACTTGAGAAGATGGGTAGGTGTAGACGGAGTCAGTTGCACTGGGTTCTCCAGACAGAGCCTGCTCTGATTTCAGTAGCTTGTTGGTGGCTCAGAACTAGCTATCTCATCTGCGAGTGAAGAGCGTCCCCCTCACTCTGTGCCCTCATTTATTTTAGCCCTTGATCACCTTGGAGGGAAGCATATCATTCAAGTTTACTTCCGAAGGGATGAACACCATCACCGTGCAGGTCTCAGCAGGGAATGCCATCCTGCAGGACACCAAGACCATCGCGGTGTATGGTGAGTGCTCCGTCTTCACTGAGCCGCCCTCCTGCTCGGATGGAGTCGTTTGGTACCACGGTGCCCATGGCCACCGAGGTTAACCCAGTTTATGACCCAGAGCACAAAGAGCAGTAGTTGAGGAAGAGCTGAGTTAGGTCTGGTCTCCTCCTTTAGGGAAGATGTGGTTCACCAGCAAAACTGTGGTCACAAGACCCCTGAGGGTTTATTGTTTTGTTTTCTCACCTGACTGGTGCACATGGAGCGACCATTCGCTCACTCACCTCTGGTCGGGGAGAGTGACCTTCATTATGTGTAAGGCTCTTTCATTCCATTTGGCATTTTGGTGGTGTTTGAATAGCACAAACCTGTTCTAAAAGAAAATGGTGAATATTGAGGCTCTTTTTAAAAGTTCAACTTTTAAAGTCTTGATTATTAAGAGGAATCTACCAATGTATAAATACTCTGAAAATCTTTCCACAAAACTGTATTAAAAAAAAAAAAAGTAAGTAAATAAATAAATAAATAAATAAATAAATAAATAAATAAATTCTCCTAGATAAAAAGCAATGGAAGGGTCCTATCAAGCAGATGGCATGTGCCATTGTAGACTGGACATTGGTTTGAACAATTTTGCAATCGATTGGGGAAATTGAATATGGTCAGAGTAGTAATGGAATGAAAATTTACTGAAGTGGAAAGGTGGAATTATTGATTGAAAATGGGAGATTGAAAAAAACAGTTCACACAAATTGATCTCATTTGGGGAAATATTTTCTACATAGAAAGCTATTCAGATGGATGCGCTAAATGTTATGAGTGGATGGTAAAAATGTAAACTGTAATGTTAATATGGAAGTGGTACAAATACAGTAAAATGAAAAAAAACCCCAAGAATTTAAAAGAAGATAGATAGGGAAAGTAAATACTGTGCAGAAAAAGAGAGTATAAGAGAGAGGGATAAAGTGAGGGGGAAGAGAATGAGATAGATAGGTGAGAGAGAGAGAGAGAGAGAGAGAGAGAGAGAGAGAGGCAGATACTAGCTTGTGGTCCAGATAATATCAATTGCCCCAGTTCCAGAATTAATTGATTCTGACTCAGGTTCTGTTTTTCATTTCTCATCTTGCCAACTTGACCTTCAAATTCAGAAAGTAATTTGTAAGCAACTTTGAACTTGTCTCAGGATGATATTCCTTGCATGGCTGGGTGTTAGATTCCTCCCTCCCCCACCCCAAGAGGCATGATAAGCCCAAATAGTACGTGAAAATAAAACAGGACTAGTTTTCCTCACAAGGTCCCATCAGTGAGGCAACATCCCAGCCAGGTGGCCAAAAGGGAGGAGAACTTTTGTCTCTCTTTCCTTCTCCATCTCCTGTCTACACTCTGGGATGCACTGAATCTTAACAATGCTAGCATAGGGTAGATGACATTATTACTCTCATTTTTTCAGAAAGGTAACTGACTGACTCAGCTAGTAGGTTGTGGAGCTGGGCTTCCAACCCAGCCCATCTATACCAGGGCCCAGGCTCTAAAATCACCCTACTTAGCTGTCTCTTCCACCTGCTGTTCTCTTTCCTCTCTTTTCTTCCTGGATGTCACTGGTGTCGCTAATAGGCACTGACCCATTAGCCCAGCAGATGTCCTCTTGGTTAAGCATATCAGCAACCTTCTCATTATAACCGCAGAGAGAACTCTAAATCTAGAAGGTCTTTGGGCTTATCTGGTCCAACTACTCATTTTACAGATAGGAAATTATGGCCCAGAAATGGAAAATTACTGGCTTAAAGTCATTGCACTGTTCAGTGACAGATCCAGTGACAATAATGGTGTTGGAAGTGGTAGTAATTAACATTGATGACACTCTTGCCAGCATCTGTTCTAAGCACTTGACATATATGATGTATTTTCTTGAACAGACTTACGAGACAAACTTATGAGAAAGATGCTATAATTATCCTTGTTTTACAAATGAGAAAATATGAGATAAGTATAATAAACAGAGCCTAAAAACTTGAGTTCAGAGGGAATGTTTCTAACCACTTTCCACCCCCTTGCTACTCTGAGTTTTTCCTCTTCCTAAAAATCTCTGTAAAGGCATCATCTGAAAGAGAATCAACCGGGTTATCTTCATCTAAAAAGGTCTCTTCATTAACAGCTTGAGCAGGGGAAGTGATCTCGCCCTCCTCTAACCAGATTCCTGAGCCATCAGACATCCCTAATTTATCTTTAATCAGATGAGTTTTCCAGAGTTTCATATGTATGACTAGAAAAGTTTAATGACATTTGTGACATATTAAAGGCAAATTGCAGCACAGGGAGTTAGGCAACACTGAACTCAACTAAAACACAAGGCAGGGAGAGTTATACACTTTGGGGTGAGCTAGTGGAGAAGTACTGGAGCACTGCAGGGGTGAGGGGGTTATCAATGTGATTAGGCCATCAGTGTTGGCTACTTGGCGCTTATGGAAGTGAGGCTCCTCCCCTCCCAGAGGCTGCAGTCCTGTCCTCTTGATGATCACAATTCAGAGATGTCTCCCAGATTGTTGACAAAGCCATTCCTGGTTTACAGAAGATTTACATCTCAAAGAGAAAAAATTTACAATTGCGTGTTCCAAAGTAATAGAATGTATCTCTCTCAGCAGCTACCGTATAGATAGATAATACAGATATGGATATGTATGTATATGGGTAGATATTATTGGTGTTTCCCTTTGCAGTCTTCTCGCCTGCATCCCTTATTTGTTGAATAGACTTAAGTATAACGTTTCTCAGCCATTCTCCCTGCCTGCTGTGCTATTTAGCATGCTAAGTAATTACAGAGGGAGTTGTGTCATTTTTCTCATCTGTGTCCTTTTATGCAGATAAACATCGTCCCTTTTAGATAAAGTTTCTGCAGTTTGAGAAGACGTTCTAAGAAAGTGAAACTGACACACAAACTTGTATCTTCAAAGTGAAAAGTTAGGACTCAGTGGGTGCTATTTGCCAAGCTGCTAATTAGTATGCATTTCCTTCCTCTATCAGAACTGAAGTGGTGATATTCACATAGGTGATCAGAGGCTCATAAACGAGTCAAGCTTTGGAAAACACATCTTTGGGGTAGCCTGCCATCCATCCACACCTTCTAATGTAAGAGTCGTCAGAGCCTGTGTCCAATACGTTTTAGCATTGTTAGGAAATGCACAGGTGGGCTTTTATATTTCCTGAATGTTTAATCGGCATTGCCAATGTTGCTGAACCCCTGCTGAAACACAAGCACACATGCTTCAGACAAGAAAGAAACGTTTGTTGAATAAGTAAAGGCAGAAATTACAGGGAGCCTCCGTTGTAATTTATTCAACCAAAAATTAAATGACTCATGGACTAATTGAAAATCTACCATGAAGGGGGTACTATTTCAAAGGGGCTCAGGGACACATTGCCCCATCCTCATTGAGCTTATATTCCAGTGGGAGACAGACAATGAAAACAAAATAATTTAAATAGCAAGGAATATGAAAAGGACAAATGAGGCCATATGAGGAAGGGGGTTTGAGTTGGTGAAAGGGAGGATCCCTGAGGTTGCTGGTGGCAAAGGCTTCTCCTGGGAGAGACTGATGGATGAGAAGGAGTGGAGAATGCAGTAATCTGGGGAAGTGGAAATGTACTAAGGTGGGAAGGAGCATGGCAAATAGAGGAACAGAGGGAAGGACAGGGTCCTGGAGTGCATGTCCTTACTCAGCTTAGAGAAGAACATGGAAGTTTGTAGCAACTGTATAGAACAGTTCACGATGTGCCATGAGTAAGTGTGAAGGCAGCGGCTGCGTACAATACTGAGAGAGACAGTGTGGGTCCAATCAGTAAGAGCGGCCCGGGTTCTAGCCCCATGAACGGTGAGCATGAGTCAGTCAAAGGAGAGAACATAAGTACAGGCTTATGAGGGACTACGAAGGGCATGGTAAGAAATGGAATGTTATTCCAAGTGCAGTGTTATTCCATATGCCAAATGCTGTGCTGAGATCTCCAGGGCTGTGCTGGGAAACCCATCACCATGCTACGGCCAAGGCCACGCCTGCTGATCCCAGCCAATGACTGAGCGGGACAGGAATATGAAGGCGGATCCCTTCCTGGGACACAGGGGACTCCCCTGGCTAACTTTCGCTGGTGGACTCCCCACCGGCTTTGTGAACCTCCCTCAGACTGCACAGCAGTCACTCATCTTTCCTCCCTCTTCCAGCGAGTGTCCTTCGTGCATCACAGTCTGCCGGTGCTCCAAGCTTCTCTGGCTCCCCGCCATATTGTCTCAGAGATGATTCTGCTCATAAAACCCTTTCTTTTATAATTCTGTCTATTTCCTGGAGGACCGGGACTAAGTCAGGGGCTGTAGAGACAGCTAACCAAACCCGTGACCTAAGGAGCTTAAAATTCCATTAAAGGAAACTTTCATGCAAACACAACATAGCCGTAGAATGACTGCAATAATAATTATAATTATGTAATCTAATAATTATTATATAATCATGTGCAAAACATGTATGTACAAAGTATGTGCAAAACAAACAAAGTATGTGCAAAACACAGGTGTGCCATAAAAAATAACATTAAAACATGGTGGGAGAGGGTATTCAGTCAGTAAATGCTTGAACTAGAGCATGAATATTGTGTACGTGGAAGCTGGGAGGGATGGGGCATGCTAGGCAAGCATAGTGTGTGCAAAGACCCGGGGTCATAAACCTGCAATGCATTCAGGGCACTCCAAGTCATGTAGTGTCCAGGAGTGTAGAGTCTGAAACTGGAAACAATGGACAAAGGCTGCCGAGCTAGGCAGAAGCCAGAGCCTAGGGCTTCGGCCTGGAAAATGAGGAGCTGGGAGGTAATAGGGATGGGATATTGAATTTGTCTTGTAGTGGGGTCTCCCTGGTGAGTGTGGGGGAAAAGAAACCCTCCACTAGGGCTTTGCATAAAATATAAAGTATAACAGACTTTTTGAGAGAACTATTTGACTTACAGTATTCACTCTACTGTTGTATCCCCAGAGGAATTTCGATCTCTCCGCCTGTCCTTTTCTCCAAACCTGGACGAATACAACCCGGACATCCCCGAGTGGAGAAGGGACATCAGCCGAGTCATCAAAAAATCCCTGGTGGAGGTGAGTGCAGACAGTTCCTTCTCTTGCCCAGGCACGTTTCCTCTCTGTCCTTAAAGAGAATCATGGCGAGGGGATCCTTGTGCAAAGAAATGACAGGAAAGAGCTGGAGCCCGTGGGAAATCTGATATCTGCACAGCTGAGCCCCACGCTTGCAGACACATCACAGATGCTATGAGGGGCAGTGAAACTGAGCAAACATGTGGTCCTTAGCTCTGCTTAGAGAAGAACATGGAAGTTTGTGACAATCGAATAGAAGGGTTCCTGATGAGCCATGAGTAAGTGTGAAGTCAGTTGCTGCACAGAATACTGAAAGACACAATGTGGGTCCAATTAGTAAGAGCAGCCCAGGTTCTAGCTCCATGAATGGTGAGCATAGCAGCACAGAGAGTGCCCCATACATGATGGTCAGTCATCTTTCAATGTTCCAGTTCTTTTAAAGTCATTTCTCTCCTACAGGAGCCCTGAGAGGAAGGCATTATTGTCCTCATTTTGCAGATGGACCAACTGAGGTTCAGAGAAGTTAAATGACTTGTCTAATGCCTCGTAGCTAATAAATGATGAAGCTGCAAAATTGAAGTGAAGGGTCTGAGTCCCATGTCTGGGTTTTTACCTATGAAACACAGCTCCCTGGGGTTACTGGGAAAAATAACCAGGCGATGGGATTTATCCCTCTCTGAGCCAACGTCACTGTCATTTTGAGAAGACACCTCTTTATAGGCATGTTCCCCTGTGTACTCCACTCTCAGGAATGATCAGAACACAGATATCGGCAGGGAGCTACTGGGAGTTATTGCACAAACCCAGAAAATCAGAGCTGAGAGATTTTTCCTGAGGGTATGTTCTTAGCCCCAAAGGAAAGTTCATGCAGGGTTTTTTTGTACATTCTTTCTCACACCCAACACATGTTTGTGCCTTATGACACAAAGAGATATGGGATAAAGGCATTCAGATAACCTCTGCTTAGAAAACCCATCTCGCATCCAGCCTTTTAGTGAAGAGCTGGCCTTCCCCATATTCATACCCTTATTTTTGTTGATATTTATTTAGCATGTACATTATTTCAGAAACTCTTCTCAGTGCTTTGCATTGGTAACACATTTAATCACAGAAAACCTAGCCTGTGATGTGGAGAGTATGATTATTCCCATTTGACAGGTGAGGAAACAGAATTTAGAGAGCTAACTTGCCCAAGGTCATGCAGTTAAAAATCAGGCGTGGGAGTCAGACCAAGTTTTGAATTTGAGTTCATGGTGTCATAACCACTCCACTCTACTGCCATCCTTTGCCTGATTATGTGGAAAGCAGGGATAAGTGGAATGGTCGGGTGCAGAAGGGGTATTTTCATGCTCTTCCGGGTAAATGCTGTTTCACCTTTGTCTTCATGACTCAGCATCCATGGCATCATGGGTAAGTAAACATTATGGCCACCAGGGGGCGAAGCTACCAAACTACAGGCCCAACTGGAATAGACCCTCCTGACATTGGAGCTGTTTGGCCCTGGTGTGATAACTGGTTTGTTTCCTCTGCTGTCCAAAAGAGATGACTTACACCCTTCAGTGAACCCACTGCGCACCCCCTTTGGTCTATGGTGTTCTAGGAATCCAAGTCCCTATAGATGTCCCCCGCAGCTGTCCAACACCTCTAGGTGATTTGCCCACCAGGCATTAGCTCAGCTGTGAACAGTTTTCCAGGCTGATTTCATTTCACATTCACTGTCTAGGGATCATTTGCCCTGGGCCTTCACCTTTCCTCCAGCTGTCCAGTAGGCTAGAACTTACTGCTTATCAATATTTCTAGGCTGGTACGTAGCATAATCAGCTAAATGCAGAATAAACAGGTTGGCTCGGCATCCCTCAGCACAGGGTGTGATTGGTGGAAGGGCTTTTGAAAACTCCTTGGTTACCCAATCCTAAGAGGCAGCTGAGCCAGCCCCTGGTTCCTAGTGCCCCAGCCTGCCTTTGGCCATTTCCTTAAGTCCTGAAGTACCTACCACATTGCCAAGTGTACCTTCGTAAACCCTGCAAGAGGTACAATTTGGGGTCAACTTATTTGTAGTTTTCTTTGTCATTACACAACAGAATTGGGTATAAAATCTGTTGCCTTTTCCTCATCAAATGGGATTTTTCTGTTGACTTTTCACAGTGAAATCTTGAATTGAGTCATTCAGTAAACATTTTTCTATTTGATGAGGATGGTTGATACATAATCTCTGAGTTAAAAATCCAGTAGGGTCATAAAACAGTATGAGATTAGCTGAGACAGGAGCTGCTGTATAAACAGTGTTGGGAGAAGGGAGTCAGTAGAGCACTGGTTAAGAACAGAGGCTTTAGGACAGACCAAGGCCCCAAACTAAGTGTCACCACTCACTATCTAGATGGCCTTGAGCTGCTGTTTCACTTTGCTCCATCTACCGTCTGTCCTGTGACAGAAATAGAGATGCATTGCTCAGATCCCCACTCAGGGAAAGAGTCCTGTCTTAGCTGCTGGGAGTGTTATGGGCAGAGGCTTCAGCTGTCTTGCCCCTTGTCAAGTCCCTTTCCAGGGTGCTCACATCCTGTGATTCACCGATACAGTTCTATAAAGCCCTGGCCATCTCAGTGTAACCTCAGACAAACCGGAAGCACCACTCTCACTCTGTGCAAGGTCTCCTGATCACAGCTCAGCTTCTCCCTCTGCTCGTTCCTACTTCCTTCCCTTCACTCCCGTAGATGTTGATCCCAAGAACACCCTTAGTAAACACCCCAAATGCCACACTCAGAGCCAGCCTCCCGAGGACCCCAATCTGTGATACGTCCTCACCTGCAAAGACAAGCATAATAATAATTGCATCATAGAGTCATTGTGTGTGTGTGTGTGTTGGGGAGGGCGGGAATGCATTACATAATATTAACAGGATGCTTAGCACAATACCTGACACATGGTAAGGACCCATAAATGGAATGTCTTGCTACTTCAAAAAAGGTATAAAGGTGGAGTTCAAAATAAAAAATCACCTAGTTGGGAAATCATGAAAAATATATTGAAACAAGTGGACTTGAAGAAGTATCATGAAGGATAAGTAGGGTTCTAGCAGCAAATGTAGAGAAAAAACATTCTGGGGGAGATGGCACACACAAAAAGATTTGCAGGAAAAGCTGGAATATTGAGACATTGTACATGATTCCATTTGGCTGGAGCGTAAGATAACTGTATGCATTGTGGGTAATTATTTTGGAAAGGAAGGGTGGGACCATACTGCAGAAGGCTTTGAATATATATTAATCCAGTTGGTAGTGGGAATTATGGCAAGAATTTGGACAGGAAAACACAATCTGAGTTGGACTAAATGAAACTAAACCTGGAGGTAGTAGCCTGTCTCCTGGAAACGGGAAGACTATTGTAAAAACCAATGGGAGAGAGTGTAAATGCTGAATCGGGATATTAACCCTGGATATTTAAACAGAAAGGAACCAGTAGGATTATTAGTGTGGAGGTCCAATCATCCAGGTTTCATAGATTGATTAGACAACATGGAAAGCAGAGTATAGTGTCAGAGGCGAATGAAAGGCTTCAAGCCAGGGTGTCTGGGAAAGGGCTGCCTCAAGTCATCCGATGTAGAATGAAGATTTTGCGGGTGAAAATGAGAAGTTCTTTTTTGGCATGTTTGTTGGAAGCCCTAGTAAAACAACCAAATGAATGACATTCTGACTGGCCCCTGGAAAGAAAAGCTGGGATTGGAGCTGCTGATTCTAGAACCATCTGGAGAGGTTCTAGAGGCTCTAGAGAAGCCCTGAGACATAAGCTCAAAAGAGGGCAGAGGAACTATTAGGTTGCTGCAAAAGTAATTGCAGTTTTTGCAATAATTTTTAACCTTTTAAACTGCAATTACTTTTGTACCAACCTAATATGATAAAGTAGAAGTTCTTGAGTGATCTCTGTAATTTTAACCAGAGGCTCGCATGGCAAAGTGAAGGGCTCTGAGTGCTCCATGAAATGGTCATCAGGTTCTGATGATATGGAGACGTCAACAGGTCCCTGAGGCTTGTGAGATGGGGGAATTCTCTTAGGTTAGGTCATTAAGATGTAACTGGTTCATCTGAAGAAATAACTGTAGTGTTAGAATGAAGGAGGAGGCTAGGTTAAAACAGGTTATAGCAGGAGGGGCGGATGATAAAGTTCAGTAAGTGAGAGTCTTCTCGTTGGCAGGGTCCACTCTCTAGAGATGCCCTGTAGAAACAAGAGCTAACATTTGAATCACCAGGCACTCTAACAAACGATTCATAGGTACCTCATTTAATTCTCAAAAGCACCCTTTTACAAGTGCTACTAGTATCCCAATTATTTTATTTGGGGTATGTAATAGGTGCAGAGGAAATAAAATGTTGAAACTAATAGGAATGGAGCTGAGATCAAACTTTGGACCATTTTCCTCCAGAGCCTGACTTACAGCCCAATGTGCCTCTCACATCCCTTTGTACCTGGCTTGCCCGGGACCCTGCTTGGACCCCACCCCTACCCCTGTGTCTTCTTACTACCCCCGCCCCCACTGCACGCTGAATACTTGGTCCCCTCTCGTCACCGTTCCTTCAAGCCTTACGCGTGCCTCTGTATCTCTCTCTCCCTCAGGCCACGGGGGTTTCACACCAGCACGTCTTGGTGGCGGTGCTCCCTGGCTTACCCACGGCTGCTGAAGTCTTTGTCTTGCCATATCAGGATCCGGCAGGAGAAAACAAAAGGTCAGCCGAGGACCTGGAGCAGGTGAGTCTCCCGGGTGCCGTTTCAGCTTCTCCCAGCAGTGTGGCCCACGCTCCTGCTAGTATCGCGTCACCAGGACAACAGCTCTGAGGGATCTCAGCTTGAGAGCAAGGGTACCAGCTGTGTCTTGGAGTCTTGGACTTTCCGGTCTTCTGTTTCTCAATTTCTAATCCGGTGATCCTAACTACAGCTTCACCAAAACAAACAAACAAACAAACAAAAATATGCAAGAGTGTTTGCTGTAGGCAGTGGCTAAGGTATTCAGAGTATATCCACACTGTGGCGTACCCTCCAGTGTTTACAATGAGTTAGATAAGTCAATGCATACTGGCATGACAAACTGTCCAAGATATTAAGTGGGAAAGAAGCAAGTGGCTGAACAAAATGCAGAGGTTGTACCCGTTTATATCTTACTTATTTTCATCACGAGGGTATTATGAGAAGCAAATGACTTGATATGCATAGTATCGTTTTTAAAAGGTACAACTTTTATACAAATCATAAATCATGACTCCTCTTGATCACTGCCATGCTAAGATGCCCTGATGAGTGTTTATAATAAATGAGTGATATTGGCTCCAGAGAACCTCCACTGGCTATTTGGGGTCCACTTTCTCATTTCTGCCACTTCTTGAGTATTAGAGTTTCTGTGTGTGTTTCGCTCTCCCTCTGGCTCTCGCTCTACTTCCCTTTTCGATTTTTTTATCTTCCCCTTCCTCCTTTTAACTGCAAAATACTCACCAATCTCTGTAGTGGGGATTATTATGATGTTGTTGTTGTAGTTGTTGTTCTTGTTCTTGTTCTTCTCCATACATTTGGTTAAAATGATTAGTCTTGGTCTGGTTACTATGTTAGAAACTACGAGATTTCAGTCAGATCTGGCAGATAGATTAAAAATAAGATTCCTCTCAGCCTCTAAATAAACATTGGCTTTTTCCCCCCTCTAGTATTTGGAGCTTTTCAATTTACTTAGAATAAACCCATAATCTAGTCCCATGATCTCTAATCTTCCAAGATGGCCTGAGAACCTCCTATAACAGCCTTATTAACAACCCCAAATTGTAGCATGGCCCACCTCCTAGCACACACCCTCCTTTCAACTGCCACTTTTTCACTTGGTGGAAGACTCACCTCTATAATTTTCTCTGTGTGCAAATAATAAAGAACAGAGTTGTCATGGAAAGCCCTGTTGAGCCACATTTGCTAGTGAAGTGCAATTGAAAGGCAGGCAGCAGGTAACCCCTCAGATTTGCATCTGACCTTGACCTTGTTCAACCTGGCATTTCACTTCCCATTATATTCTACAAATTATGATCTGCCCCTGCGATTTAGTAGGGGAAAAATGGATTATTTCTTTTCACAGCATTACTGATGAGAGCCTGGAGGGAAGATAGATCACTATCCAGAGCCTATAGGTGTGAACAGTTGTCCCTCCTCTGGAAATCTTAGTGATTGTCCACCTAAATCCAGATCATAGTCTTTTCAAGTATGGAACTGGCCAGATTTAGAGCCAGCAGATTTCCTAGGAACCACATCTAAGGATAGAGTGCTGTCAGCTCAGTTGTGTTATACCCTCCCTGGATCAGGGGTTTAGGGAGCCCCTCTTAAATCAAACAGACAGAGATATAGATGGACATCGTTCCTTCAGGAAAAATGTGGGTGACATATAACACAGGGCAGGCAAAAGCAATGATTTCCTTTGTAATAATGATACAGAAATTTTAAATAAATGCACAGCCAAACCAAACAATAGAAAGGACCCCTCCTTGTTTGAAGGCTGCACTCCTAATCCCACGTGGAATTTGGAAAGGGCTGACCTAATCCTCTCTCTTAATTCCCTGGCCCCTTTCTTAGAAAGATATAGCACAGAACCCCCAGAGAGGGGAAGAAGTGGGACCCTGGCCAGATAGACCCTGAAGACTGGGAGGCCAAGGCCCCAGCAAAGCTCTTGGCTCTCCTCCCTTGGCTCCCTCTAATAGCATTCCCTGACTTAGATCCAGCTATCTTGTCTGTGAAATAAATTGAAAATCCCTCACAGTGAGAAGTACTTGACCTTGTTATCAAGATAACATGGGCTGGGTTAATCAAGTGACCTCTGTCTGGGAGGGTTCCACTAGTCTTTATTTCAGATCTCCGGTGGGTGAGAAGAGGTTCACTTGCCCTTTGCTGGCCTCATCAGGGACAGCACATCCTGCTACCCTGAGGCCAGCTGCTCAGATAGAGAGCTGCCCCTCCCCTACCGTCACTGTACTCCCCTCTCTCTGAGTCCTCAGAGGTGAGGCAGCTTTGTAACTGGCTCTTCTGGAGGAAGGAAAGTCCATCCTGCTCTGTCAAGGTTGTTTTTGATCCTGTGCTGGGAAGATAGGGAGGCTACAGATTGTCTTGCAGAATCCTTAAAGGGCACAGAAACACTTAAAAGACACAAGAAGACTATGGAAAAATTGCCAACCACTAACTGTGAATTCCCTCCTCGGTTGTTTGTTTTCCCATATACATTTGACAGATGCAGAATCCAAAATCCAAGGCACTTCAGAGAATGGGACTGTCTATTGGCAGCATTTTAAGGAACAAAAGATTCATTCTGAAATATAATTGGTAATCTCAGGCTATTTTCTATATGTCCCCATAGTCTACCCTGTCCAGGATTTTTAATGTGGGGAGTTGAACTATAGAAATACTCTGGAGTTCACAAGAAAGTCACTTAAGCAGGAAGCTAACTAGAAGTAGAGTAGGTAAGAGGTAGACCAAAAATAATATGACAAAGGAGACAGAAGCTTAGAGCTAGGGAGTACAAGAAGAGAAAGTATGAGTATGTGTGGCCAATGTATTTCCTCATTATATTATCCAGGAAACTTATTAGGCATTTTATTTTATTTTTTTATTTTTCAATTATAGTTGAAATTCAGTATTATTTTATATTAGTTTCAGGTGTACAGTATAGTGGTTAGATATTTGTATAATTTACGAAGTGATCCCCCAATTAGTCTAGTATCCGACACTATACATAGTTATTACAGTACTACTGACTATATTCCCTATGCTGTAATTTACATCCCCATGACTATTTTGTTTCTACCAATTTGTATTTCTTAATCCCTTCACCTTCGCCCCCACCCCCCACCACCGATTCCCCTCCTATCTGGTAAGCATTAGTTTGTTCTCTGTATCTATGAGTTTGGTTCTATTTTGTTTGTTCATTTATTTTGTTTTTAGATTCCGCATATAAGTGAAATCATACGGTATTTGTATTTCTCTGTCTGGCTTATTTTACTTAGCATAATATCCTCCTAGGTCCATCCATGTTGCCGCACATGATAAGATTTCATTCCTTTTTTTATTATTATTATTTTTTTTTATGGCAGAGTAACAATCCATCTTATATGTGTACCACCTCTTCTTTAGTCATGTATCGATGGACTCTTAGGTTGCTTCCATATCTTGGCAATTATAAATAATGCTGCAATGAACGTAGGGACCCACATATCTTTTCAAATTCGTGTTTTGGATTTCTTTGGATAAATACCCAGAAGTGGAATTGTTGGGTCATAAGATAGGTTTAATTTTTTGAAAAATTTCCATACTGTTTTTCATAGAGGCTGCACTAATTTGCAATTTCACCAACAGTGCACAGGGCTCCCTTTTCTCCACATCCTTGCTAGCACTTGTTTTTTGATTTGTTGATGAGGGCCGTCCCGACAGGTGTGAGATTATATCTCATGGGGGTTTTAATTTGAATTTTTCTGGTGATTGGGCGTCTTTTCATATGTCTATTGGCCATCTGTATATCCTCTTTGGAGAAATGTCTATCCAGGTTCTCTGCCCATTTTTTGATTGGATTGTTTGTTCTTTGTTTTTGTTTTTTGGTGTTGAGTTGTATAGGGTTTTTTCATTTGTTTATTTGTTTTATTTTATTTTATTATTTTTTTTTTAATTAGTTTTATTTTTTTATTTATTTTTTTTTAAATTAAATTTATTGGGGTGACAAATGTTAGTAAAATTACATAGATTTCAGGTGTACAATTCTGTATTACATCATCTATAAATCCCATTGTATGTTCATCACCCAGAATCAGTTCTTCCATCACCATATATTCGATCCCCCTTACCCTCACGTCCCCCCCCACCCCCCTTACCCTCTGGCAACCACTAAACTATTGTCCGTGTCTATGAGTTTCTGTTTCTCATTTGTTTGTCTTGTTCTTTTGTTGTTTTTGGTTTATATACCACATATCAGTGAAATCACATGGTTCTCTGCTTTTTCTGTCTGACTTGACAAATCTTCCTATATCATCTTTTCTCAGTACCCAATAGTATTCCATTGTGTATATGTACCACAACTTCTTTATCCATTCATCTATCGAAGGACATTTTGGTTGTTTCCATGTCTTGGCCACCATAAACAAAGCTGCAATGAACATTGGAGCACACGTGTCTTTATCTCTAAATGTTTTCAGATTTTTTGGGTAGATACCCAGGAGAGGGATTGCTGGGTCATACGGCAATTCTATTCGTAATTCTTTGAGGAACCTCCACACTGCCTTCCATAACGGCTGCACCAGTCTGCATTCCCACCAACAGTGTATGAGGGTTCCTTTTTCTCCACAACCTCTCCAACATTTGTTACTATTTGTTTTATAAAGTTTGGATATTAACCCCTTATAAGATGTTTCATTGACAAATATCTTTTCCCATTCAGTAGGTTATATTTTCATTTTGTTGATGGTTCCCTTCTCTGTGCAAAACTTATTTAGTTTGATATAGCCCCATTTGTTTACTTTTTCTTTGTTTCCCTTGCCTGCGGAGATATGTCAGAAAAAAATATTAAGAGCAATGTTAGAGACTTTACTGCCTGTTTTCTTCTAGGAGTTTTATGGCTTTGGATCTTACATTTTAGTCTTTAATCCATTTTGAAGTTTTGTGTTTTTTTTTAATATGGTGAAAGAAAGTGTTCTAGTTTCATTTTTCGTATGTATCTGTTCAGTTTTTGCAACACCATTTATTGAATAGACTGTCTTTCCCTCATTGTATATTCTTGCCTCCTTTGTCATAGATTAATTGACCATATAGGCATGGGCTTATTTCTGGGTCTCTATTCTGTTCCGTTGATCTATGTGCCTGTTTTCATGCCAGTACCATGCTGTTTGGAGTACTATGGCTTTGTAGTATAGTTTAATATCAGATAACCTGATACCCACAACTTTGTTCTTTCTCAAGATTGCTGTGTTTATCCGAGGTCTTTTGTGGTTCCCTCTAAGTTGTAGGATTATTTGTTCTAGTTCTGTGAAAAATGCCATTGGTATTTTGATAGGGATTTCATTGAATCTATAGATTTCTTAGGCACTTTAATCAAGCAGATTCTTTTGGGCTAAGAAAGAATGGAATTGGATGAGCTAGTGTTAACTAGAATTAGTGTTTGGCTACATTGCTTTCCCCTACAAGTTATATGAATTGGGAAATATCTCCCTCTGTTGAATCCAAAGGGAAGATTCTTCATCTGCTATTCCAGGGACCTTAATAATGTAACAAGATCAGGATTGATTGACTGGGTCAGCTCCAAGGTCATTCAGGCAAGTCTCTCTCTAACTACGGCACCAGAATGCTATTTATATTTAGTAGGGTGTGCATTTTTCCTCCCACCTTCTGAGGTAAACACTAGTATTTTAGCCCAAAGTAGCTTCGCCATTGATAAATCTGCCAAAGTCCATTTTGAATCTATTGTTGCACATTGTACCACTTGTTCGGGTTGCATGTCTCATAAATGTATCAACTGCTCTGTTGTCCTTAAACTTCTCTTTGCTCATGTTTCAATGTTTGATACTATCATTCTAATTATCTGAGTGTGTTTTCCCCTATAGTTTTATTAAAAATTGTTTAGATGTTGAATGTGTCCTTTGGGTGGTACCCATCGCCACGGGATGACTGCCTATTTCCAGCTCACTGCCTTCTGGATACACCCATAAATTTCTTCTGTGGGCAGAGCCATGTGACTGATTGTGGCAGTTCTGGCCAATGACTTACAGGCAGATGTTATATGTATCACTTCCAAGTTGAAGTGTATCTAAGTGCTCACTGCAAAACCTTGAGAGCCCCTTTTCCTTCCCGTGGTGCTGTGAATGGAAACATTTGAGGGTGCTGCTCCACCAGCCTGAATCACAATTGGACCATCATGAGCACAGCACTACTGCCTACCTGCTGTGTGAGCCAGAAATATGCCTTCATTGTTTCAGCCCCTGAGATTCTAACATTGTTTACTTCAGCCTAACCTAGCTTGTTTTCATTCTTGCACTTAAATTCCGTATTTTGAGAAGGAGATAAGGCGAAAAATTGAAGTATTTCTGAGTCCTCACTGTCTTTTTAAGTGGTACTATAAGTGAAGTGTCAGTTTCATTAGAATCAGGAGCGTAGTCCACCAATTGTCAGATGCCAAGAGTAATGTGTTGCTTCTTTGGTCGTGATTATTTAGCTGGAGAAGAATAGAAAATGGACTGTGTAGGAGAGCAGCCGCATAAGAGGGTTGACAGCGTAAAGGATAAATAAAATTTGCTAAGATAACACACTTTCACTGGACAGAAAAAGAAAAATAAATTCAACTTGCTTCAGCAGGTCCAATCTCCCAGCAATCACATATTATTGCACTTGATTCTTTATCATGCGAGGTTTTGTTCTCATTTAGGCTTTCACTACACTTTTCTACATATTCCAGTTTATTCTCCTTCTTTCATAGCCAAAGATCCCAAACATAACAAATTATATTAACTGGCGAACAGAATGTGGCAATCCTGAGAATAGTGTGAGGAAATGCCTGTTCCTGTAACTCCTACCGGTCAGCAGACATGGGACTGGTGTTACAAGTCGTGTGCTTCACAGATGGATAAGAGATGGCAGCATATTTAAAGAAATGCTACATTTTTTAAATCTTATAAATCTGCTTAGCCTGACCTCTTTTCAAATATCTTTTGCTCTCTCTCTCTCTTCATTAGCTGGTTAAGGGAAAATGTTTTTAATGGAAATACCCTAGGATTAGGAGTCAAACAATATTGAAATGTACTCTCAACATTTCCGATATTAACTGGGTAAACTTAGGTATGTCTGTTAACCTCCATTTCCCTCCTTTCCATTGAGATCTCAGCACTAAGACCTAAAACATTCTGAGTTAGAAAAAAATACGAATGCCACTTTACCAATATAAAGCGTTCAATGCATAAATAACATACTTAAAATACATATCTATATCTATCTATTTATCTCTCTCTACATCTATCTATATCTATATCTGTGTGTATATATATATATATATACATAATATATAAATATATATTATATATGTAATATATAATATATATTATTTATTTTTAGATATTATATATTATATATTAATACATGATATATATATATAAAATATATATTATATACAGTATATATATATACCATATATATATATATATATATATATATATATATATGGTATATATATATATAAAACAGTTCATGATCTGATGAAAACAATACAGGATAAACACTTCTGCAAGTGGCATGGAGAACATTTAAAATATTGTCAAAATCTGCCAGTAGTCTCATGTTCATTTATGAGTAGAGAAGTACATGGTTCTAATTGAGATTATTCTTGTATGCAATGTAAATTTTATTTAGTTTTCTTTCCGTGCATCATTTCTTTCCCACAAATAATGTGTTTTTTATTGCATGTCCTTTGATGCAAGTTACATATGTGAAATATATTTTCTGTTCCCAGATTATTTTTGCATAGCCTGCTTAATTGTGTAAATGGTATAGATAAAGCCAATGAAGCAATGTTTTAAATGAAAACAAATATGGGAAGCTAATCATATTCACAAGGGACTCTCCTGGAGATTATAAATAGGAAGTACGTTCTTCTGATGAACTCTGTTTGCTGGTTTAGTTATTAATATCTCTCAGTTGAGGAAAAAAAAAATTCTCGGGAATAAGAAATAAATATCACTTCAATGGTTGAAAAAGAAAAGTCTTTCTTTTGCAAATATATAGTTCCATTTTGACCACCTGATGGATTCTGTAACACAGGGCAATTCCTTAATTACTTCTGACAAGTCTTTCCTATTTAAGTTAACATATCTTTTTTCTGCAAATAGAAGGCTATGTATATACACACTGTGTGCACATATATATCATATATAGATAAACATATTTTATGCACACATACATATTTCACATATATACACATCTCTGTATGTGTGTACAAGGTGTGATCAAACAATATGGTGATGCTGCTGCCGAGTGCCGTCCAGGTGATGTTAATTGGTTTTTGACCTTGATGGAATTGTGCGAGCTGAGTTTCTACCCAGGAACACTGCCAAGTTTAGGTGAACTCTAAATAATATAAGGGCTTATTAGAGCATTTGAGAAACGACGTTCATAGAAAATGGCCTGAGAAATGGGTATGTGGTTTCATCCTCCATCATGACAATGCTCTGTGTCACACATCACTTCTGGTATGCCAGTTTCGATCAAACAAAAACATTATGGTGTGTCCCCATCTACCTTATTGATCGGATCTGGCACCATGTGACTTCTGGCTCTTCCCCAAAGTCAAAATGACCACGAAAGGTAAACCTTTTGAATTGAATCAGGACATCGAGGCAGCCACAACAGGGCAACTAAAGACACTCGCGAAACAGAACTTCCAGAACTGCTTCAGAAAGTGTCAAGAACAATGGGACAAGTGTTCAAAGTGAAGGGGAGTATTTTGAGGGGGGGTTAATGGTAATGTGTCTTTTACTGTAATAATTTTTTTTAATTTAAACATTCATCGTATTTTCAATCACACCTCATATGGGTGTGCATATGTGTATTTCATAACTAAAACTTTTTTAATTGACCTCTACTAAAAATCCACTGTCAGATTCCTATAAAGACCTTACCAAAAGAATAAGAATATAAGGAAAAGGATAAGAATGATAAGGAAAACCACTGTATAGTCTGTATAAGAAATCTACTCTTTCTATAAACCTAGAGCATTATGAAACATTTCCTGTTTCCAGGAAAAAGAATAGCCTGTTATAGAGCATAAAGTTATCTTCGATGTAATTTTATTACAGTCTTGTTTTTCTGCGTGGTTTGCCAATTGAAAACATTTGAGAGGCTGAGCTTGCACTGGATCCCAGGTGCTCAGCCACAGGTCACTGACAGTCATCCCAGGTTCCTGCTGTGAAGCAAAGAAGTTCATCTGCAGGGCAGTTCATTTCTGTTACCAAGCAGAGGCTTCTGCAAGGGGCTCTCTGCTTCAAAACACAGCCATCTGGCCCTGCGTCACTGACAAAAGGATCGAAGGTGTCATTTCGGCAACTCAGTGGACTAGATGAAACACATCTAATATAAAAAGAAAAAAGCAAGCATTTAGCAGAATCATGGTTAGAGAGCATCTAATTAGGCTTAAAAGTATAGCAAGTAAAATATTAAATTGATGATTAGAATATTAGAAATAAGGCAAGGAGACCAAATAGAAATTATAGGTGTGTGGGGATAGCTTTTCAGAAATTGTTAAAAAAGGTAAGTGAAACGGGTTGAATTGAGCTGGGTTTTCTGCTTTAAACAAGTGGACAGAGTTTTACCTTGTCTTTAAAACCTTACCTTGTACTGGTAGTACCCAGACAACATTCTTTGCCCCATGTTGGTGCTAAGTATTCTGTGGCCCAGAAGTCCCTGGGTTTGTCCAGTGCATGTCAGCCTGAGGTTCCATAATCAGGAAACAAGGGTCAGCCAATTCGTTACTTGTGGTTGCACTGTGTTTCAACTGTAATTTATTATTTTAGAAGAACTGTATTTGCCATTCAATAAATACGCATAAAGTATTCTGTGAAAACCACAGGGCATGGTTTAGGGAAAGAGTGGGAGGCATAAGAAGGAATAAGTTGGTGTCTATTATCAAGACGTCAGATAAATGTATGTGAGTATGAATCACACTGCAACGTGTAAATTGTACACATCTACTTCCTTTAAGTTCCGTGTATACCAAATCCACTCAAAACATGGGGGGTAAGTTTTCTAAGGTCATACAGGATAATTTTTTAAGAGGAAAAAGTATTTGATTTACTAATAGTTTATCCAATTTTATAGCTTTTAGAATGTAAAGTAAGGCCATGCTTAAAAATAACTATTTCTGCATGTTCTAGAATGAAAACTCAGAAATATATAAAACTCACTTGTATGATTTACGGGTATAATATCGGGAATGCCTTGGTAAATACAATGAATATTTCTCAGCACATTTGTGTAAAGTCGGTATGACAATTTCGGTGCACTCACCATGACACTTTTTCTTTTAGATCGCGGAACTACTGATCCACAAGCTCAACCTCAACTCGGTGCACTTTGAGCTGAAGCCTGGGGTCCAAGTCCTGGTCCATGCAGCTCACTTAACAGCAGGTCAGTTTCCATGTCCCTGGGTTCTCACCAGAGGCTCTAGCAAAGGGGGACCCCCATCTGTTGTTTGGCATAAAAGACCACATGGTGGCTCTCCTGATCAGAAATCGGGCATCAGTCTTTGGAGGTTGCCTTGCTTGGCATGTTTGTCTTAATGGTGACTCGTACGGCAGCAGAACAAAGTAACTTTTCTTACTGAGGCCTTGGCAAAAGCCATCAGTGAATCACCTGGCTCCATACTCCTCAAACGATAGCATGCTTCATCTCAACAGAAATCTTGAAAATAAAGTTTACCCTGCAGATAACTTTTTTCCGGTCCTTTTGCAAAACCTTAATTTCAAATCATTCATGTCAGCGATAATTTTCTTTCTTTAAGCTTTAGGATACAGCCGTGCAGTGCAAGTAGCTGGGACTTAGGAGTTGTACAGGGGCCATAGCCAGGGACTGAACCCCAAGTTGGTCATGACCTTCCAAATTAATGAATGCCATGGAGCTTCTATCTCTTCACCTGTAAAAGGTAGGCAGGAGAAACCCTTCTCCGGAGGCTATGTAAAAGTCTCAGTGATAATTCAGGTCATCCCAAGTATATAGAAATAGATAGCATTGTATTCTATTCATACTAAATTAAATTAACAATATTTGTTGAGCATAGTTTTGCAGAGTACCATGCTGGTGCTACGTGGAGTATAAAGGCCAGTAGAAAATGGTCTTTGTCCTCAAAATGTACATAATTGGATGTGGTGTGGCAAAGTTTGGTGCTGGCAGTGGTGATGACGGTGCTGTGGGGTGGGGGAGATGGACAATGGTGGGTTCTCTCAAGGATGAAATGCGTAAATGCTTACAGAAAGAGGCCGTCGAGCATATTTAAGGACTTGGATTTTGCAGTGTTGCATCCAGACCATTGGTTTCAAGCTTGGCTCTGTCACTCACTCCCTCTGTTGACCTTGAGGAGAGACTTACCTTCTCTGTGCCTTAGAGATGGTGGTAGCACCTATGTCAGTGGGACCATGTGACGATTAAGTTAATTCAAGTAATGCACTTAGAACAGTGCCTGGCACATAGTGAGCTATTTTTTTTAATGTTTTTTTAAAAAAATTATTCTTAACAAAGTTGCATAGGAAATTTAAAGCAGAGATAAATTGTGACCAATCGGAATGAGACTGGAAAGCATCATGTAGGAGGTGATCTTTGGGAAAGACCTTCAAAGATGGATAAGATTGAACTCCAGAGATATTCCAAGCACTGAAGCACCAAGGAAGTGGCATGGAAGCCTCGAGGGCTTTCAGGATGTTGAATAAGTGGGGACAAAGAGCAACAGTTTCCAACTCTTCTCTGGTTTCCTAGAGATGCCGGTGGTGTGCCTAGGTCTGGAGGAAGGCCACGCAGGTTGGCCTCTTTTCTGTTTATATTCTTTTTTTTTTTTCCTTTATCAGAGTTTCATAAAAATTTTTATTAAAAAAAAAAATCCCACTGCCATAAGAGAACAAATATTTAAAAGTCACTATTCCTGAGGATGGGCTCCTATGGAGGTAGAGTGTGGAAGGAAATATGCTAAGCTGAGCAGTTTCTATTGCCTTTGGTGGCTCTGGGAAGCCATGGAGACCTTTGAGCAGCGGTGTGACTGATTTGCGGGGTCACTTGTAGAAAAAGACTCTTAAGAGTAAGGAGGTTTGAGTCGGGCTGATTTGCTGTTCTGCAGCTTGCTATCCTAGTGCATCCATCAAACAGACATTGGTTGAGTGCCGCCCTACTAAGCCAAGCATTGCCCTTAGCATGGGGTAGTCTCGGCCTTCATGAAGCTCCCACTGCCGGGGAAGGCCAGGCAGGAAGCAAATTAATAAATGCCACTTTCCAAATTGTACTGTTGATGAAAATGCCATGAAGACATTGAGAACGTGTAAGAAAACAGGGAACAAATAAGGGGCACCTAGGAGAGCAACCCCTAATGGAGGCTGCCAGCTTATCCAAGGGCATTTGATGGTCTAGGTTGGCTGTTTCCTACCCAGAAGGTGGATGGCAGTAACTGCCACATGACTGTTACACATAGCTGGTTGAAATGGAGAAGGAACAAATCCAGAAACATCCATTGAAGTCATTCTGATAGCCAAGCCACTGACACATTTCGTCAAGTAAATAGAAAGAAACAACTTGAAATGCGTTTAACTAGCTGATTTACTTAACCTAATTAGATGGCCCAGTGTGTTTTGGGGCAGACAAAACCTTATCCAATTAGGTAGTCCAGCCTGTTTAGGGAGCAGACAAAAACTCATCCCTTGTGATGTAAAGTTTGCTGTACAGCATACGGTTTCGAATGAGCACTGTCTTCAGGCAGCTCATTTTGCCATAGGGTAGTTTTACTTATTAGAAACACTCCCCTGCTATTTATCCTCAGCCTCTGTTAGAAAGGGGGGCATCTCAGGTCAAGATAGAGAACTGACCCCACTTCTCCGGTTCTCCAGTTCTGGAGGATACTTGCATTGCATACCTTTCCCCCCTTCCATACTTCTATTACATCAGTTATTTTATGTGCCTGATTTTTATTTACCTGATTGTCATATCACATTCCAAAGATGGTTCAGATCATTTTGCTGAGTTTGAAATCTCATTTCAAGTGTTTCTTAAGGATGCCTTTCTGTAACGACATCTGGTAGAGCTGGGATCAAAAAAGTATGTAATGAACTGAAACTGGTTTTGCCAGGAAAACTGATACAGCAAAGGCATTCGTGAATCCATGTGAGAAAGAAAACCCATTCCCAGTGCCATGAAGGGCTATCCCACTGGTATAAGCTCCAGATGGGAAGGAATAATGCAAAGTCGGGAAGATCTGGAAAATTTCTCCAATTAATGTTCATAGTTCATTCCATAGCTAGGAACTTGGGGAGCGGGACTTAGAACCCTGGGGAAAAGGACTGGCAAGAGGGAGGTATGTAATTGGGAGCTCAAGTAAACACACAGATATTTCAAGGAGAGCCCCCTGCGGTATAGATATGTGTGTGGTGCAAGGTTGCCAAAGAATGCGAGAACAAGAACAAAACTTCAGTTCAAGGCAAGAGCCCAATCTTAAACTGGGCCAGGCTGGATAGAGTGAGAACGTTCTTTAACTTCCACCCATTACAGCTGTTAGGTTTGATAGTAGGGCCTTTGGCGTTGTAATTCCGAACCTGATCAACTGGCGTTATCGGGCTTCCTCTTAGGACTGGCTCAGGGACTGGAGTACAGGCAGCTTCTATGTGGATAGTCTGCTCCCATTCGAAGAGGAAAGGAAGAGACTGTCAAGGGCTGACACGATAACTGAGTCTTGGAAACTTTACTCACGTTGAGTTTAACCATGTTTGTTGTACTAGTGTTAGAACTGGCAGTACCCACAGGTCAAAGTCACTGTCAGCCAGATAGATGTTCATATACGAAAGACAAAGTTTGTGTTAAGGCTGGTGCTCCAGTGATTGCGATGAGGAAGTATATGAGGGCTCAGCTTCCTGTTGGAGACTGTCCCTACGTTGGCTGGAAGTATGTGGTTTTTTCCTTTAACTATTTGTACAGGGTGGTGGACTGTGTCTGCCAAGACAGTGGAGGGAATTCTCCTTTCACACATAGAAAACTTGCCACGTTGGGTGGGGGGTCAGTGCATTGAGACACTTGCCACAATTTCTTTTATTAAGATGAAATCAATGCATTCCTATTTGGATGGGTAGGAAGAGAAGGAGGAAGAAACCTGGGGAAAAGAAAAAACAGTGAGGAAGAGTATTTGATGCAGAACTTCTACCTCAACTGCCTCTCCCTTCCTCTCCTCCCCACTGCAGGTAGGATAAAATAAAAATTAAAAAAAAAAAAAAAGGAAAGGACCACTGTTTGCAACATTTCATGTCTCATAAGCAGGATTGCTAATCACTTCCAAGGGACCATTACAACGCGCTGCTGCATTCCATTAATTGCTCAGCAGATGTTCACCAGCTTTCTTTCAAAAATGTTTGAGCCAGAGTATGGTGCTGGTGGGAGAGGCAATGCATAATTTGGTTTGTCTCCAAGGAAAAAGAACTGTCTCATTTCAGAAATTTACTAGCCTGATTTCGTATTTCAATTTTAGCTCCCTGTTAGCTTTTATGGGAACACAAGGTAAGCATTTCCAGATACCTGGATGTCATCAGAGACTGGATTTAGTTTGCCCCCCCAACCCCTCCACACACGTGTTCTATTGGGGAATTCATTAACTTTGGTATCTAAGCTGAGCTAAACTTTGAAGGCAATCCTTGTTTTGTTCTTAGCCATTCCTCTGCTTCTTGGTTTCTGTACAATTCTTCTTGAGAGCCTAACCACTCCTGGAAGCCATGTTTCTGCAGTTCTCTTTGCAGAAAGGAGAGATCTGAAGTTATATGAGAATAGGGACAGAATGGGACGCTGTTGTCAAGACGGAGGAGCAAAGGCCATGACAGGTGTTGCTTCTTTGGCTTTTAGGACCTGAGGGCAGCTGCCATCCATGTTTAGCAGACAAAGGCTAAGATGTTAGAAAGCAACCCAGGGAATAGGAAAAGGGAGTAGACATAAATCAAGCTGGATATTGGACAGGAAACATTGGTGTTTTGACTGAAGTGTCCCTTTGCTTATGCTATTCCCAACTGGAATATTTCTCTCTCCTTCACCTCTCTACATCTTCTAAGTCTACTTGTATTTTTAAGGCTCCACTCAATGCCAAATGTGCATGATGTCTTTCCAGAGGTTTTCACCTGGATATCTTCTATCCCTTTTCTGAACTCATGGATTTTTAAAAATCTGTATCATTCTCATCATCATCATTATCATCATCACTCTTATTTAACTTCTTGAGGATACAGTTCAGTCTACCTTAATATTGTCTCCACCTTTATACCCAGGAGAGAACTTGCACATGTCAGGCGCTCAATAAATACTGCTTTTATAAATAATTAGATGTATAGTCAATTTCTAAGCTGTAAAGATATATTTGAAATCCTGTTCCCCCAGTTAACCCTCAGATTCAGTTTATTCAATTGTAAACCCATTCGTTCTGTGACATGCTACTTCTTACCAAATCACCGGTGAGTGGAGCCTTGCGTTCATTGATCCAATAAGTATCCATGGGAAACCTATCTCTGTGTTTTTCTTATGTCAGATATCCCTTCAAGATATATTATAATCGTTTCTGTCCACATTGTGGGGAATGGGTAGGAAAATGAGGGTTCTGTGTTCCGGAACGAGAGATCCCAGAGACAACAGGAGAGGGACTGACATGAGGGCTGTTCCTGAAAGAGACTGAATGAAACAAGTCTAACGTATCGGCCCTTGTTTTACTGCTCTGGTCATTGGCAGGAAAGTTTCCGGTATCAGAGAATAGCCTCATTTCATGACACAGCTCAGGGTCACACACCACACATTGTACTATCCTCAGCTCATCCAACAAATTAGACCTTCTTCACGTCTTTTGTGACATCTGCCTTGAGTTCTCTCTCATGCAGGCTTTTACTCTGGCTATCTATCTATCTAAGTTATTTTGAATTTATTTATATGCTTCCATATTTTAAGAGTTATGGTATCATCTTAGGGAGAGGTGTTTGTTTTGTTTTGTTGTCCAGCAGGACTCACAGGGAGGTTCTGAATCTGATACAGAACATTTCATCTCTATAGATACTTAAGGGAGAACAAACCTGGGCTGTTAAGGAAATATCTCTAAAATGCCAATAGTTTTCTCATTGTCCCTAGTCACTTGGAATTTACTCAAGGGTCCATTTCAGATTTATCCTCTTATTTCTCACGTGACTCTACGCTTTACTTTGCCATTATCCCTTTGAAGCCATGACTTATCCAGGGATATGAGATGAATGGAGACCCTCACTCACCTACACTGGCTAGACCTGAGGCACAAATACTAATTGCATGAAGCTTTATTAATTCTAAATGAAGGGGATGAAACCTATTCTATACAGAAGGTTCGATAAAGATAAGCCCTAATGTTGACTCGGAGCTCACCAAAAGAAGGGAAAGTTAGCATGCCAGGCTGAGGGGCTGTGTGTAGCTGGGGCACAGCAAGGTGACCTCGTATGATCTATGCGTAAAGTGAGGCAGAGTTTGACAGAGTTCGGAGCACCTACTACGTACACACCCTCACTTATTCCTGTTTGGTATTTTTACCAAAGGTAGAATTATGAGAATTATTGTTACCAAAGGTAGAATTCCATTGCAGAGGAAAGGGAAAGGGATACAGTTCAGGGAAAACAAATATCCCACTGTATTATGAATTTTGTTGTTCATAATTTGTGCATACTGGTGAAAAAACTTTCATCAGTGCAGGTTTGAGGTTATAAAATATGATAAACATGGAAATGGGAAGAAGGGGCGGATGAAAAGATTTTTTTAAATAATGGGTTTGGGCAACAGTCAATAATCCTTTCTGTTTTTAACAAATTATTTACACATTGTACAAGAAGGTTTCAACCCAAGTGGCAGGAGATGGGAATTTATTTGCTAGAGATGGGAGACCTAGGAGTAGGAGCCTCTTTGTTGGGCGCCAAAGAAGACAAATTTCACGGTTCATATTGGGTTTCATGCCATCAAACATATAAGTGAAAAACCCCATCCAGGAAGTTGAAAGTGGGGGCTTCAAATTCATGTGAGACGACCAGGACCAGACGGTCGTATGAGCTATAATTTTCCACCTTTCAGTAGATTGCCAGGTGAGGGGAACCTGCTGACAGATGATAAATGAAAAACCTAATAACTGGTAGGGATCTTTCAATCTACATCAATCTCTATATCTTTGTTTCTATACCAACCCTTGGTCATGAGTAAGTGCAGTTGTTATATTTGGGGGTGGAGCTAGAGGTAGGGGGAAGAAGCTTGAAAACTTGTTGGTTCTTCTGTGGTAGAATAGGTGAGGTTGTATATCTGAATCGAAGTTAAAGACCAGGCTAGCATTGTATTTAAGAACACAGACCCTTCCTAGAGTAATTTATACTAAATTACAAACAACAGTACTTCAGGGATCATTTGCATTTCACAGGAGTTATTTATTGGGCAAATTAACAGAAACTTGGAGGATGGGACTTCATCATAGAGAGACTAGAAAAGCTGAAGCTGACTGGTTTCCTCAACACATTTGGGATAAATGAAACCCTGTTTTGTGACTGGAAACAGTCTTTATAACCCAGTGTAGGAGACCCCTGCTATAAAGCAGTTGTTCTTGAACCTGACTCTACATTGCAGTCACCTAGGAAGCTTCACAAAAGTAGAGATGTTTCAGGCTTCACTACAACACACCCTGAATCAGAAGCCCAGGGAGGAATTTCCAGAAATCTGCATTGGTTAATAAGTTCCCCCCAAAGGATGCTGATGCAGCCGGCCTGTCACCAGTCTCAACAAGCATCCTTATAGCGCATTCCAGGGACAGAAATCCATCTGCATAACAAGGAAAGGTGCCCATCTATCTCCAGCAATAAATCTGATTTACAACTCAGGGCATCCACTAAAACAGACGTGCTTTAAAAGAGAAGGGTCTGTGTAGGAGGAAAATCGTAATCAACATTAAAATCTAATTTCTCAGCATATCTGGAGCCAATCTAATTGGCAGACTGTGTGGATGACAGTGGGAGGAAGGGGGGAAATGAAGCATGTCTCTGAATCTGAGATATACCATATCCATAATCTAGACGAATGGCAAAGGCCAGCCGAGAGCTGTGGCCATGAAGCAGTTGAAAAATAACTGAAGTGTGTACTGGAACCTGACTGGCAGATCTACTTGAATAGCCATGACTTGCATGCAAGTTAAACAGATGATATTATCTCGATGTTACTCATGTGCTAGTAGGAGCAAAAAATGACCCATCGGCATCGCCCTTTATTTCTGCATCTGTTAGAGAATCGGGATGCTTGTCAATCCTTAGCTTTCCAGGGAGGTTACTGCTATTCTGGAATGTTGGGTATCGATGCTTTTTAACAAATGAAAGGTTAGTATTTCTCAAAAAAAAAAGAGCCTTAAATTCCAAGTTACATTAAAACAAAATAAATAAATAATACACAGGAACTGCTCCTACCCTCTCCTGTCTGGCAATTTTCTTGTTTAAGCTGTAACGTTTAAGAAAACTGTCCTTTGTCAAGGGTATGGGTGGGTTTTTAATAAAACTGTTATCTTGTGTTATCTTGGCCTCCATGGTTGCTGCTGACTGGTTTAATTTCTTTTTCAGGTGTAATAAAAAGATATTATCACAGAGATATTAGAGAATTGATATTTCCAGGCTTCAGTTGCTGTCACTGGATATATTATGAGTAAATGTGGGAGGGGATAAGGCATTCAGACTCTCAGCCCAGGAGACGTCATGCATTCTGCCTGACAGTTGCACACTGAGAAAGACCCTTTCCACTTGAAGGCAGTATTAGCGTTGGTCAAGAAGCTTCAGAAAATACAATATAATCTAAGTCATTGTTAAAAATGCAGATGCAAGACTGGAGTTGTGGAGCTCTGAACTGTAAAGGGAAATAAATTGTTGCAATAACATTTTCCATTTAGGGATGTGCTTAGTACTAGTGAAATTCTTCCACAGCCAAAAAATCGATCCGTCTCTTTAGTCTCTGCTTTCCTTATTATCAACACAGTTATCATATACAAGTCTTATGAGCAAAGTCATGCTAATAGTATTTTTTCCCAAAATAAATATTGTTTTTCCTCTATAAATAATTAGGCTGTTTCACAGACACATGGACCCAGTGGCTATTGCCGGTTATTGACTCATTATGGTGTTATGATGGATAATAACAGGTGTCAAGATATCTAAATGTATTCCTTTCCCCAACGTGATTAAATGGATGTGATTCTTTCATAAATATACCAGGGACCAGCTACAAGGTTTGTCTTCTAACAAAGTCTGTCTTCACCATTTTTATTTTCTGATTCCCTGGGCCCGTAAAAGGGCCTGAAATAACCACAGAGTACATGGCTTGAGTTGGCCATGCCTAAGGATGCACCTAGAAGCTGTTGGGCCAAGAACAGTGAGAGGAAAGTGATCAGATGAATAATTCACAAGTGGGGTACAAATATACATCAGGTTGGAAATAAGTGGTAGTTAGAACACAGGAGACACAGTTTCTCAAGGGGAAAGCAAGGCAGATAGTCAAGTGAAATTAATAGGGGAAAAAGTAGACAGGAAGACACATATGAAATCTAGAGAAGATAGCAGAACCTAGGAAAAGCTACCTTTTAGACATCAAGTTCCTTATATCTATAGTGACCAGGACTCTTAGGTTATATCTGTTGTGTTTCCATAAGCTTTCATAACATTCCCTTTCCTTCTCTGGTGCTCTGGGTTAGAAGTGAATATTTATTTATCTATTTATTTATTTATTTATTTGAAAATGTTTTATTAAATTTATTGGGGTGATATTGGTTAGTAAAATTATATAGGTTACGAGTGTACATTTCTACGATACATCATGTATATATATGTATATATACATATATATTGCATTGTGTGTTCACTAGCTATTAGGGAAATGCAAGTCAAAACCACAATGAGATACTCATTCCACCTCACACCTGTTAGAAGTGAATATTTATAGTCATCATACTTGTACCCTGCCACCCTGCCAGTGGGGACAGAAGTCCAAAAGAAATGGATAATGTAGCGCTCAAAGGTGAGAATTGCTAAGTGGATATTTAACCAGTTGAAAAAGGAGGGTTTTGAGGAGCGAAGCCATTAGTAAGCTATTGCTGTGTAACAAACGGCCTAGACATCCATTGGCTTAACAGGAAGCATTTGTTATTGCTCATGAGTGTGTGGATCAGCTGGGTGGTTCTTCTGGTTCTGTCTATGTTCTCTGTGTGTCTGTAGTCTGCTGTGGATTGTTGGGTAGGAAGTGCTACTGACCTTGGCTGGGCCATCCACATGTTGGGGGTCGGGTGGCTATAGGCTACTCTGGAATGGCCTAAGTTGGGATAATTTAGCTCACCTCCACCTGCTCTCTCATCCTTTAGCAGGCTTCCCTGGGCTTGTTCCCACATGGCAATGATAAGATTCCGAGAGAGAGAGCAAAAGTACACAAGGCCTTGAAGCTCACAGCTGGCACACCATCACTACCATTTCATCCCGTTGCCAAATCACGTTATAGTGTTAGTTGAGATTTAAGGAGGGAGAAACCAGATTTCACCTCTTGGTGGGAGAAGCTTCAAATTCAAACTCCATATGGCTTAGACGCCGATAGGGGTAGAGAATTGGTCCAGCAATGCAATTAATCCATAACCAGATTGAACCACTATTAGCAATAAAGAGGCATGGTTTGTTTTGTTTGTTTTGTTTTATTTTGTTTCAATAACCAAGAGAATATAAATGTCAGGCACACTCTAAAGATAAGGACTGGATGTTTTATGAGTGACAGTAGGTGGGGCCCACCATGCAGTTGTCTCAAACTGGTGTACATATTAATGATCTGTGTAGCTTCGTACATGTTCTGGGACCTGCTCTCAGAAACGGATACATTTATTTTTCTGAAGTGAAGCCTTGGAAGCTGCATTTTCACAAGTTCTCCAGGTGATTCTCTTTCAGGTAGTTTATAAACTACATTTTGAGTAATACATTACATAGTTAGGATTCTTCCTTGGCTTTCAACCCTAGAAAACCAAAAAGCATCCTTCTCTTTCTGTCTATGCATAATGGTGGTAAGTTTGATCTTTGAAGTACCCATGGTTGTCATTAGTTGGCCAAGTGACCTCAACTTCCAGTGACTGGATGTCCCTGAAGACTCACTCGAAGTTTAAAATTAGCAGCAGTTAGCCATTTGAGCCTTCCCTGGGAATCCCCAATCAGTCTGTCTCCCAGGATCATGGCTTTATCTCAGTAGGGTACAGCCATCCTTAAGACTCCCCTGATTGGGTTTGGATTTGAACTGGAGAGTAGGCCTATTGTCCAAGTGTGAGGGTGCTCTGTACATGAGAAGCTATCTGTACTCTAGATAAACTTTCTTTGTGCCATCCCCATACCACCTTAATTTCTGAAAAAGACATCTCAGACCACATGGATTTTGTGATGCGCAAGGCATGTAACTAAAAGCCTGGCTTGTATCTCTTTGCAGGAAAGAAAGGAAGACAAGAGAGTCAAGGGATGGTGAACTTGCTTTTGCAAGTTTTTGATGGCAGTAACTTCTGGATTAGAAGTATAACAAGAGTTCCAACTTTCAGGGTCAATGCAGATAGCTGTTCTTCTAGAAAGTCCCTTTGATAGAATAAGCATGAATGCAGACAGCTACAAGGGTTCTCTGCCTGGCTTTACCAGGTGATGTCACCACAATGTTGACTTTAAGACTTGAAAATAAGCCGAATAAAGAGACAAGGCTGCAGCAAAAGGAAAGTGGTACTCAGGACGAGGCATTTCCCAAGTGAGTTGTGTGGGACTTATGTCTGCAAAAGGGCTGTGGCCTAAGGAGTTTGAGAAACTCTGTGGTGAAGTTAAATGAGTTTTGTTTCTGCAGGACTGCTGTGAACTTTTGATACAATATACTTATGAGCATCAGGAATCTCCAGGATGGGGAACGCCCATCTACCAGTTTCCAAAATTATTTGACCATGGAACACTTTCATTGTCTTTCAGGACTTGTTTTCTGTATAATATACTGTCAGAAATATTATTGCAATGATATGACAGTATTAAATATATTGGGCATGTGCCAGATACTATGCCAGTGCTTTAAAATTCCATCTTGTTTTATTCTCACAACTTTCTAAAAATAAAAAATGAGTTTTATCTCCATTATGCAGATGAGGAAACTGAGGTTCAGTTAAGATACTTTGCCCCTAAGTGGCAGAGTCAGAATCTGATTCCGAGAAGGGACCATATTAATTACTTCACCCCAAATGTGGAGTTTTGACTTTTACACAATCTGTGACCATTTATTTAGCACTCATACGAAGGTGTGACAATTAAGTTTGTGAACTCATCCTAGAAAAAGTGCTACATATCTCATTGCTGAATGTCACTATGGTTACCTTCGAAGTACTCCCCATGGGAAACTATGCACTGGCACCAATGCCTCGTCCACCCTTCAAAGCAATTTGGGAACTCTTTTTCTGAAATGGCCGTCAGAGGTGTCGTCGTATTACCCTTGATGTCCTGAATGTCATCAAAATATCTTCCTTTCAATATTTCCTGTATCTTTAGGTAAAGAACGAAGTCATTGGGGGCCAGATTAGGTGAGTAGGGAGGGTGTTCCAATACAGTTATTTGTTTACTGGCTAAAAACTCCCTCACAGACAGTGCCATGTGAGCTGGTGCATTGTCGTGATGCAAGAACCACATATTGTTGGCAAAAAGTTCAGGTCGTCTAACTTTTTCATGCAGCCTTTTCAGCACTTCCAAATAGTAAACTTGGTTAACTGTCTGTCCAGTTGCTACAAATTCATAATGAATAATCCCTCTGATATCATAAAAGGTTAGCAACATCGTTGCAACAAGTTCGTGAACTTAATTGTCAGTCCTCATATGTATCTGGGTTCACAAGAAGACCACTGTTATGATTGTAAGCATGGTGATTACTATAATCAACCTAGGTTCTCATGAATAGAATATAATAATTCAATGCGTTTCTGAGTCCTTGAAGGATTTTAGAAACTGTGTCAGCATTCAGACTGAGAAACTTTGAGTCCCTTGCAGGGCTCTTATGTCCGTGCTTTCCTCTGTGCAGGAATAATGGCAAGTCAACTGCTCAGCACTTTCCCCTATTCTTCTACCTTGTTTAGGCTGCAGTTGGAGAGGGATTAATTTATGCTAATTCCACACAACAAGCTAAAGCCCATTTATCACAAGTTTCCATTCCTCAGCAAAACACACAAACACAGCTAAGTGTTGGGCAAACTAAGATACGCAGCTGCCCATGTGTGGAACAATAATGGCCCGTTTATATTCAGGCACAGATCAGCAAGCAAGAGCCAGCCAGGGAACACAGAGGGCAGTGCCATCCAATCACTCACAGCCACGCCTGCTGCTTCCTGCCTGCCTGCTTGCCCGCCTCTGAGCAGTGACGAGGCCACGCAGGGATGGGGAGGCTGGTGGACAGCACATGTTTCGAAACTCGGAATACAGACGCTCACTTTACCAAAATAATGTGCGAATACCAAAACAGTGTTAATTCCGCTTGTTTACGAATGAGGATTTGAGTGGGAATGATTTAGAATGGGAAGATTTAAGTTTAGGATGGGGAGAGAGAAGAGGAGGGAGGGAAGAGAAGGGAAATAGAGTCCGTGTGTGTTTGCTTTCTGTCTTAGAGCCTGGCTGAAGCAATTTCCTCTCTTTAGTTTTCCATTTATTTCAAATGCCAACCCTTTCAAGGAGACTTTGTATTCTTCCGGGTGTTCTGCAACACTGATATTCTGCTTATTCTAAAAGAGTGTTCAGCTGGGAATTAGAATTTTAGCAATTAAAGCTAACCTGCCTCTAACCATCCCACCCATCTGGCGCTTCTCTCTGCACCTCCATTTGTTCCTAGTCAAATTAAGGGTTTGCATTAGAAGATTACCTTAAAAATATCTTCCTATTGTAATTTCCTTAAGTGTGATCATGGTATTGTGATAATGTCGACAGAGAGTGAGCAAGAGACCTTATCCTTAAGAGCTACAGATGAATTTGGACCATAGCTGAGATTTGCTTTGAAATAATCCAGTGGTTGGGGGTTGTGGGGACAGGGTGGAGTAGAAATAAAATAATATTGTCTGTTGATTGATGGTTGTGGAAGCCAGGTGGTAGGTACGTGAGACTTCACTTCTCTACATACACATATACAACACATATATACACACATATATGTATCTATGTACATGTACACATCATCCAAGTTGAAGAGTGTATGATCTATGATTTTAAAATTTAATATATATGCTTTTTAATTTTTAAAACTTTTTCAATTACCATTGAGAAACAAATTAAAACAACACTTAACTTGTTTCACTTATTAATTTGTTTCTTGTGCTATATTTTCTGCCTTAATCCCTGTTCTCAGAAGTAGCTGTTAAAATTTCTGATAACTCCAACTGATATTAACCCAGGGTTGAGTATATAGAAAGTGTGTGTGTGTGTGTGTGTGTGTGTGTGTGTGTGTGTGTGATATGACATGACTTGGGCTCAAGTCTTAGTTCTTCCACTTACTAGTTCTGAGTCGTTTGGAACAACATTAACCAATGAGACCATCGCTGTTTTTATCTCTTCAACTGGAGACCACAGTCCCTGCCTTTGGTTTGTGGAAGTCAGTTGCCCTGTCTATGACAAATGGAGACGTCCCTTTCCCCACTGACATCCTACTATTTACACAGTGTGAGTCCCAGAGTACTTCTGGACTCCTTTGCTGATGGCACTGCCTTTGCCTAACTGAATGAAGGAGGCCTCTGTTTTCTGATTTTGAGCTGAACGCACGTGTGCCTGGGGTGTTCCACCGCAGTGGCTGGCACTCATCCCATCTTCTCACACAGACTCGCCTACTCCCGCATCACAGCTTAAGTGCTGCTTGACTTACAGAGGACAGAGAATCACGGGGGTGCTTACTTTTAGTGCTTCCTAAAAGCTGATTCTACTAAAACAACAAAGCCTATTTGCGAGAAAGAGAGCTTGACTTTGTTTTTCACCAGAACGATTTGATGTATACAATAAACTTTTCAGTATGAACTGGTTCCTAAGTGGCTGGCATTAATCCCACAATAACCAGACAGAGCAAAAGTAGCCTCGAGTCTTGTCCGAGACCATCAGTATTACAGTCACTTATTCTTGAACTTTCGTACCTGGGTGACAAGAACGTTGCCCTCTTGGCTCTCAACAGAGAAAAGCCACAGAAAAGGGAGCTTAAAGGTCAACCACATTTCTGAGTATCAGGCTTTGCTTAAATTGATGGAAGGTAAAGGTCAGTATTCAGGCTTCTGAGGGATACATGTGGCTTGCCTTTTATGCTTGAGCTGTGCTATTTTTGCAAAATGTCAGTTTTTGAGAGGGTGAACATTAATTGCAAACAAAGTTACTGAAGTCCAACAGGTTTGACCCTGAGATGGAAGAGAGTTGCAGGTGGAGAGAGATGTTCCTCAGAGCTGCAATCTACAGCCAAACTCAGGGAGGGAGACTCTTATCGATGCAGAGGCATCTGTTTAGTCCAAGAGGTGAACCCAACTCATCAGAGAGGCTGTTTCTTCCTGGTACCAGCTGTCAGGGCTTTGGAAAGTTGTAGAGACAAAATCTGATTGCACTCCCCTCTAGCCCTTGTGAAATATTCACTTAGCCATCAGTGTTCTGAGTGTAAAAAACATCAGCATGCTCCAATACGCTTCAGTTCTTTCTCTCCCATGACAACTGCTTGGATAGGAGTGAGAGAAAATGGAAAATTCATAAAAAATATTCCTTTGATGGTTGTTTTGGTTGTCTACATCACCTACTGGGAAAAGCTTGCATTCAGAGAATAGGAAAGTTTAATAACTGTATCATTATAAATATTGATTAGGAATAATAACAGCAGCAATACCAATAAAAGCTAATATTTATAGAAGACTTAATATGTACCCATCACTGTTATCAGTGTTTTACGTGCATTAACTCACTCGATCCTCACAAAAACCCAATGAGATAATGTACTGTCATTCTCATCTCACCACACGAGACACAATAAGCTGAAGTAACTTGCCCGGAATCACATATCCAGCACGTGGTAGAGCCGCCCTTGACTCCTAGCAGTCTAGCTCCTCTGTACTTCTTGGACAAGCCAGCTGAAACGTTCTGGGGGCTGGGACAGGCTCCGATACCGCCACATGTCAGCTGTGCCACACGCATCTTGTATGCAGGTCCCCTGTGGTTTTCTGGGACTTACCATGCCTCTGTATGAATCGTATGAGGCTCTCATAGAGTCACAGCTGCCCCCGTCTCTGCTCATGACCACGTCTTGCTTTCTCCCCCAGCCCCACTGGTGGACTTGACCCCAACCCACAGCGGATCTGCCATGCTGATGCTTCTCTCCGTGGTATTTGTGGGGCTGGCAGTGTTTGTCATCTACAAGTTTAAAAGGTACGTGTCCCTCTGTCCATGTCTCCCCTCCCTCTTCCTTCTCCATGACAGGTTCAGAAGCTTGTGTCGCAGTGATGTACGTCTCCTATGCATGGCAGTGATGGTTTCTGTTAATGTTTTAGGAAGATCCCGGGGATTAATGTTTATGCCCAGATGCAGAATGAGAAAGAACGAGAGATGGTCAGTCGAGTCAGTCACACTGAAAGCAGGCCCCATATCCCTCAGACTGAACTAAGGAGGCCTGGCCAGCTGATAGATGAGAAGGTGGAATCACAGCTCATAGGTAAATGATTTCCAGTAGCTGTCAGCTGTACAGCCTGAATAGTCAATGGCTGACGCTCCCTCTAACACCTTTCTGGCTTAAATAACCACTGTTTTCTGCTCTAACACCCCTGAGAGAAACAGCTAAGATGCCCCTTTCCCTGCTTCCTTCCATTGGAATGAGAGAGAGAGAGAGAGAGAAAGCCTTGTTGCTCCTGTCTTATTTTTTTCTTTCCTGAGTTTCTTCTTCTTTTTTTGCAAAACCCTTTGCTAAAATGTTGGGCTTCAAAGTGTTCATGGGCAAAGAGAAAGCATTTGCTCTGACCATATGCAAGAAGGACAGGCCTCAGAGGCTGGATTTGGTGTTCTGGGGGTTCCGGGCAGGGTTTGAGGGACAGGCTATGTAATGACGAGAACAGGACATGGCAGCCTCAGCTTGAGGCAGCGTTAAGGAGCGCACTCCAGGGCACTTGTAGAGGTGACATAATGAGGTTAGTAAAGGCGTGACAGCCAGATCACCCTGGGTTTTTTTTATTATTATTATTCTAGCAGTAATCTAAAAACGATTCCCCAGAAAACAGAACCTGAGAATTTTTAGGACAAGAGGCGTAAAGTACATAGAACATCCCAGGATTGGGGAGACCTGAGAGAAGCCACTGGATGGTTAGACTATTACCGAGCAGACTGGCAGATTTCTTCCTTCTTTGTACCTGTCCCTTGATGAAGTCTTAAAATGGACTTCGTCATATTTCAGTAGAGCTCACTCTGTGCCTGTGAAGTAAGCGTGGGAATTCAGCCGCTAGGAGTAGAGAGTCCCAGGTGTGGTGGCTCAGTCCTACTATTTATCACAGAGAAAAATTTCCCAGGCAGTTAGACAGCCATGAAGCCACCATTGTGATCCATTTCTTTTCTTGTCTGTTGGCATCAGGAGTTGAAGCGGTAAATGTCCCCATCTAGATCCTGCATTGCTGACTACGAAGGATAAATTACTATATTACCGTCCTTGCTTCACTTTAACGTGATAATGCCAAACCACCCAGAAGGCCCCTTATAAGATTGTTACTTGGGGAAAAAAATGAGTCCCTAAATGAAAACATAACTCTCTCTTTACATGGATATGAGAAAGTTCTGTGTCTGCATTAAGGGGAAATTTAAATGCAATGACCGGCTCGTATCAGAAGTAATAATAATCCACCGCAGCCACATCTGGTCTCCAGTTTTCAGTGTGCTTTCTTTTATTGGGAGAGACAGGCTGATAAATGTGTAATTGCTTTGGGTTAAAAAGAAAAAAGGGTTTTCCGTCTTCAAGTCCACAGAAGCATTCACCCTGTCTATTCACTGCTAAAGCTTTTAAGTGCATTTTTGTGGGTCATTTGGTTTTCAGTCCCATTTACACGGGGTATGAAGTACAGCGGCTGTTTACTGTATTAAAGTAGTAATCCCTCCTTCACCAGGAAACATCTTGCAGCACAGGGCAAAGTCTCTGACACCTTTTCATTTCCAATGTCATTAAATGAGTAAGTGTTACACGTTTTCTCTTAGGAGAGTAGCTTTACCCTCCCCTCCCTCCCCTTCTACTCAACCTGGTGACTCATCTCTCCGATTGCAAAGAGCAAGACAAGCCACTCCACCTTCAACGCCAAAGCGGGGATCTGCTGGGGCACAATTTGCAATTTAAGGAAAATCCCCAAAGGCTCCAGGCGACCTGCTGATCAGGAAAGAATTTCGCTCTTGTCAAGTGCATCATCCTTCATGACCACTAACTTTATGTTTTCTTTTTTTCCTTTGTTGTTCTGTTTCCTATTTTGCCAGGAAGTATTTCCATAGTTGCTGAGAATCAAAGCACAAAAGAAATCCCTACCTATGTAAATGTTTGAATGGAGGACGCCAGTAAAAACAAAAACAAAAACAAAATAAAATAAAAACAATCAAAATCCAAACAAACAAACAAACAAACACTCACTGCATCGGGACTTTTTAATTCTTCAGACACAGACAACAAGGGTTTTTAGCTTTAAGCCTGTGCATGTGGACTATACGTTGAGAACACGCTTGGAGGGGCAGTGTACAGGTGCTCTATTTTAATGGAAAAAACACTCCCCTCCCCCTTTCTCCTTCTCTTTTTTCTGATCGGTCGTGTTTGTAGAAAATTCATGACATATGTAGGCCAAGGAAATCTGCATGTATTTTTGGAAATATTCTTGGCTCTAGATTTCACAGCTGTTTTAGCACTCTGGGCTGATGGGTGGATTAGCTACCCCAGCCCCTTTCACAAGACACAAAGACATGCACAGGAGTTTGAAACCCTGAGCTGTTTCTCTGTTCCATCGTCCTCAGTGTCATTTTCCCCTTCCAAGTTATCTGGTAGCTCTGTTGGCCAGTGGTGGCCACAAGGCTGCTTCCTGCATTCTGTGTGGCCGCAGGGACAAAGAAGCCAGTGGAAGTTCTGTATATGCAGGCAGCATAGGGAAAGAAGACAGGTGGGGGCGGAGGGTGGGGAGCAAGCATGTCAGCAGTGGACCTGTGTTTCCTCTTCACCTCTTCCCATCATGACTGCTTCCCCTGGTAGCTTATCCTGCCCAACTTATGTAAAAAACAAGCCCAGTTACCCACTCTCTTGCCTTCCCGTTTGTTTGCTATCCATGTGTGGTCATGATCTGTTGAGGACTTTGTAGCTCTTCCTTCCGATCCCCAAGTTATCCTTTCAACTGCTCCTACTTTTTCTTCCCAAACATGTTGCTAGATTCTGGACACTAACCCTGACTTTCCTTAAGTATTGGCCTAGTTTCTGCGAACCCTACCTCCACCACCCACACATTTCTGATCTCTACCAGTTTTGTACATCCCAAGCATGGCAGCTTCCATACACACTGACCCAGCTGCATCCTGCCCAGCAGGGTTCAGCTTCATGTACCCTTTGTCCCCTCCTATAGAACCTGCCTCTTCCAAATATCCTTGTCCATTTCCACCTGGAAATATATCATGTGTGTGAATGAGCTGATAATATATGCAAAGCAAGTCAAACCTAGCCATGTTCTGTGGAAAAGAAAGCATTCAGATGAACAGGGGTATCCTCACAGCTTAACAATAATCTCGTGCAGTCAGATTCTAGAAGATTCTTGTGAGAAATGTTTTGACCATGTTTCTATATGGCAAGGCAATTTCCTCCCATGATGGTTGCTGTACCCAGTATTTCCTCTCACAGTAGAGTAAAAATATTTGTAAAATAAAAATGTTTTAACCAGAAGAAGAAGCAGGTTAATGGATTTAATGTTCAAGAGTATCAAAAAGTCTGAGAATATACGGAGTCTTGTCTTACATTAGGATGAGATTTTGATCATGTGGGACGATCCCAGACATTTTACATGTGTGCTCTCTGATCTCTGAGTGCCATAGTATCAGCAAAAGCAAAATTAATAAGCATAAAGGGAGGAGTTAGCTGACTAATTGAAACAGATTGGCTCAAAGCATGAAGAAATTCCAGTTTTCCCAGGGCAATCATGAAAGAAGGCCCAGAGAAAGAAGGAAATAAATGTATGTCCCGCAGAAGCCCTTAGAGTACTATGAAGTGGGCAAAGCCTACTCTAAAATATAGAAGAAAACAGTTTTTGAAAAACCACTCAGAGAGCACAGCCTCCTTCTTGGTCATGTTCCCAAGCCAACAACAGGGTGTAACAGGGCCTTGGTGATAGAACAGGGTCCTGGTGTCCTAAAGATCCTGACGATCCCTGCCCTTATGTAGCCCAGGCAGGGGAAGAGTAGCAAAGCTGAGGTCAGAAGTTACTCAAGCAGAAGTTTTTTATGGCTGAAGATGCCCAACATGAATCTGGGAAATGGAGTATGCCTGAGGCAGCCATAACTATTTGTAGAACTCAATTGAACCCTGACCTGCCAGGCTTCCTATCCCATAGGAAACATCCTCATTGATTCTCTTCAGTTGGAGCCTCCTAAATTTAATCTGGAAGACATAGTGTTTGGAAACCAAAAGAGGCTCGCTCCAAACAGCACAGGGAATCCTCAGAGTTGCAGCTCAATTAGTTTTAATTGGAAAACGATGAAAAGGGGAATGACACTCTTAAGCTAGCACAGTGCCTTGCCTAGAGTAGGTATGAAGAAAATTACTTATTGAAGGAAAAAATGAATGGCTACATGAGAAGACTTAGGGAGCAATGGGCTTGTGAGTCCTAACTAAAAATAGTGGTGGACATGAGATCCCTGGCATTTTGGAAAGTGACCAAAGATGGCCAGCTCTAGATTCAGCGTCTCCAGGGTCCTCGTGTGCCTCTCCTCCAAGCTCCCTCCCACTTGTAGGAGATTAGTGAGGCAAGGGACTGCTCAGAGGGGACCTCATTGTTTTTATGATCTAGCTCCATGGTTCTTGAAGTGTGGTACCCAGACCAGCAGTATCAGCATCACCTCAGATTTGTTGGAAATGCCAGTGTTGGGTCCCTACCCCACACCTACTGAAATCCGAAACTCCAGAGGTGGGGCCCAGCAATCTGTTTTTACAAGCCCCTCAGGTGATTGTGATGTACACTGTAGTTTGGGAACTGCTCTATTAGACCATTCTAGCTCCGTCCCAAAGAGAAGGCAGTGAGTGATGAGAACCTACAAATGGGAGGGACCCAAGTGCCTACCTACTCGCTAACAGCCGGTGCAAACACAATGCAGAGTTTGGTGGGCTTGAGGCCAGAGGAGTGGGTGGGGAGGGATGGTTGTAGAAGGTAAGATTCAGAGCAAGCTAAAACTCTAATATTGCAATGTTTTCCAAAATCCCAGAAGGCAAATTGTGCACGCTCTACACTGAATTACCCAAGCAACATTTCCTCCTTTGCCTTATTCCTAATTGGATTCCCCATCCAAAATGCAGAGGTTTGCTTTGCTTTTTTTCCCAGAAGTTCCAAATAGCAACTTTGAGAGCAATGGGGTACTTGGCAGCTGTTCTGTGTTTTCCAGGATTCCAACTGAAATCCCTCATTTGCCAACTTATTTTTATAGGAAGCCAATTTAAAAAAAAAAAAGTTTTCTTATAGTATTGGAACTACTTCTAATTTTAAAATGACTTTTTGATGTATTTTTGGTTAAATACTATGTAGTGTAATGTATAATTGCTATTGTTTATTGCTTTTACAATCATATTTATTAAACAGATAATGTCTCTAAAGTCTTGGTTTCAAGTGTTTATTTTATCCCAAACCTTGGCGTTCAGTGCTGATATAGAAGTGATGTCTCTATAGGATTTCATAATGGCTAATTGTATGAGAATATAGTAAACTCCACAGACCGGAAGGGTTTTTGTGTTTGTTTTTGGTTTTGTGTGCTAGCAAAGTAGAATACATTCCACTACCTGAATTCTACCTACATTTCAGTTGACTGCATAATGTCTGTTCTTCATTCTATTTAAAAATCACTCCAAACTGGTTACTTTAAAATAAGTAACATGCTCTTTATTATTGGTTCCAAATTAGAAATGATTCAGATGGAACAAACACATTCAAATTTGTTCATAATCTTGTAGTTAGTGAAGGACCCAACCTGTATGAGATGAACTGAAACTTGGGGAGTGGTAAAGGTGTGGATGATGGTATAGAATTGACTTTGAACCTGGAATTAACAGAGTGGAGTTCACCTTGTGGCTATACCAGCTGTATGACCTTGAGCAAAGCACTTTCACGTACAAAATCTTTAGTGTCCTCATGCCTGTAATTTGAAGGAAAAAGACACCTCCTAGCTTTGGTATTCTGAGTGGGTGAATCAGAGTCCCAAACAGCTGATTTAAACTTGGTAGAAAACAAAGAAGTGGACTGGATCCAAATATTTTCAGCCTCGTGGCTTTCCTACATAAGAGACATCTCTTCATGAGCGGCATTTTGCCCTTATATTTGGTTGAAGCATTTGTGCAGACACAGAACCCTCCTTAGCCTTCCCAAAGACCAGCAAGACTCAGCATGAATGAGAATTCCTGTTGTTTTTACGTGGCCTTTAACCTTTCCTTTCCCACAGGCTCCATCTGCCTTCCACCGCTTCATTCTTTTCCAGGCCAGAGCCTATGCTGCTTTTCTCCATCAGGAGCAGTTTGTCTTCTGTGTCATTGAGGGTACAGGCAGTCACACAGAAACCATCGCTAGAGATTTCAAACAGAGGGGATTTAATACAGGGGATTTCTTGCTTAAGTAACTGAAGAGCCAAGATGCCAAATAGGGGAAGGTGAGGTGACCCCAAGGTTAGTACCAACAGGAAACCCCTACCTTCCTTGAGCTGGAAGGCTACAAGGATTCCCAGAGCCTGGGACCCATGACCACCAGATGGAAGCTGACGTCACAGAGGATGCGCCTGGCTGTTGTTGGAGCCAGAGAGGACACCCGGCCATAGTCAGTGATGCTGCCCAAGGTGAGGAGACAAAAAGGGAGGTTGTCTTTCCCTTGCCCTGGCCCTCCCATCTCCAGCCCATGCTTCCCATTGGCCAAACCTAGCCACAAGCTAGGGGCAGTGGACCCTGGGAAATGTAGTTTCCTGAAATACCAAGCAAAGCAGGAAGGCGTAGAGAGTGGACTCACCAGAGCCCAGGCAGGTGACTGGTACAGCACCTCTTTCAAGTTCAACCCACAGTGAAGCCAACAAATCTCCCCCAACCCAAAGGCACTCATTAAATAGTAAGTGCTCCTTTCACTGTTTCATTCTTTCACATATTTCCCTTTAAACAACACATACTTAAAATATGGCATGTTTATGTGTGTCACTTTATGCCTTCCTCACCAGATTCTAAGCTCATTTAGGGGAGAGTCTTTATTTTTATTTTTCATTGCACTTATTTAGCCTCTAGCACTGGACATGGCCATTAGGGGGCACTAGATAAATGTTTGCTGAAACTCAACTCTGGGTTTCCAGGTTCCGGTGTTGTGAGTAAGTCCATGTTTATTTAGCAGTGGTCTCTGAGGTATCATGTTGGGTCGGGCAGCCCTTGCCCAGCCAGCGCTTGGAATTTCATGTCCAGTTGGTGTTTGTCAAGAATCAACACATCTTTGCCCTTCCTCTCTGGTACCTCTCAAGCTGCTGGATTCGGGAAGCTAGTCTTAGATATTCATTTAAGTGAAATAATTGCAGTTTAGGGGAAAAAAAACTGACTAGAAAGTAACAGGAAAAACAAAGGTGTAAGTCTGGTTTCTGAATCATTGTGTAGCTTGTTTACCTATTTCTTAGGAGTTAATAGTATTTTGAAAATGCGTGTTAGGCAGAGGCTGTCATAGTGGGGGAATCCCCAAATAATTCCAGATGAGCACACACAAGGACAAAGCTGTTATGGTTTTCATTTTGAGCACATGCAAAGGGATCTGTGGTTTGCAGAATACAAATATTTATTAATCCAAATGTGTTGTAGTCTTCTTTAGGTGGTGATAATACAACTGTGAACCAGGCAGATAAGATCTCTGCCTTCACGAGCATGTGTTCTGTTAGAAACAATGAACAAATAATGAAATTTAATGTAACATATACAGTGCAATCATACATATCAGGTAAAATTAAGATATTAAAGGATAACAATAAAACAAAACATAGCAGGGAACAGTGACCAGGGATGGCGAGGGGAAGGGGAGAGTTGGTCACTAGCTTCTCTGAGATCTGAAAGCTGAAAAGAAAACAGCCCTTTGGAGACACATTATCACAACTTATTCAAAGTCAATCTTAGAACAACCTCACCCAGAAAACAAACAATGTTGGACCTCCACTGCAATGAGAAATGCTTCTGAGTTTAAGGAAAAATAGCTTTCACAATGTTCATGCACATGAATTTCCCCAGGGAATCATGTATACAGTCAGTTCTACTATTTGACATACGCATTCCAAAAAATCACCTCACTATGCAAAATAGCGCAGTAAAAACCACAAGGCTTAGAAAACAAAAGTGGGACCAGGACACAACACACAAAAAATGTTTCTTGTGTTAGCATCATGTGCAGTATGTCAGTGACATGATAAAGATACAAACCTGTCCTAGCCCACAGTCATAATACAAGACCAGAGGCTGGGTTATTTCTCACACTTCTGGGGGCTTTGAAGTCCAAGATCAAGGTGCTGGCAGATTCAGTGGATCCGGTTTCTGGTTCTTAGATGGTGCCTTGTTTCTTGATACTCACATCGTAGAAAGGCCGGGAGATCTCTCTGGTTTTGCTTTTTAATAAAGTTTTTATAAGGGCACTAATCCCATTCTTGAGGACTCCACCCTCATCACCCTCATCACCTAATTACCTCCCAAAGGCCCCACCTACCGTTACCTTCAACTTGGGCATTTGGTTTTCAACATGAATTTGGAATATTCAAACCATAGCATAACCTAATAAAAATGATAACACAGTTTTGTGCATGTTAAATGGTTGAGAAATACAAAAGTAAAACACTTATCTTAAAAATACTTGACAGACTGAAAGATTGAACTATAGTAACACTAGTTATTTCTCACATAAAATTGCAGGTTGTGAAAATTCTTTTTCTTGTCGTTTTGTATATTTTCTAAAATGAACATATATTACTTGTATGGTCAGGGAAAAAAATGTCATTTGAAATTAAAATTATAGAAAATATATTGTGAAGTAAATCTAAAATAATATATTTGCTTATTGTATTAATGAAAAAATTATTACAAATAATAATATATTTAATATAATATGTAAAGTTTATAGAAAAATTCAAAATTATTGATAGTATGTACTTAAATTCCTTCCACAAATTAAAAATAGCTTCTCTAGATAAGAAATACAATTTTAATGTCATTTTTATCAATTTAAATTCATATTGAGGTGAAAGTGTTTTGCTATTATGGCACCTGCGTATTTAATTCATGAAGTTTCAAAATTTTAAATTGTGTAACTTTGCTAACCATTGTATATGTATCTCTGTGTGTGTGTGTGTGTGTATGCACACATACCTACACATGCACATGATTAATAAAAGTTTAAATATAATGTAAATATGCCTACATATACATTTACAAATTATTTGGATATGTGCACATGGAAATAAATCCACACACACAGACATAAACATACGAGGTAACAGTCATTAGTGATGGGCCAGAAACACATCTTATTAGTGAGTCTAGACCCTTGTTTAGACTGTGTGTTGAGTATATCAAGCCAGTTCTCTCTGAAGATGTTGTCCTTTTGTACTGACAGTCAGCACCCAAGCTGGGGTGGGAAGGGAAGGTGTAAACAGAAGAGTTACTTCTAAAGGAGAACAAAGCATGGTACTGGCTTAGCCAAGTGTTCACTGAATAACTGGGGGCAGGATGTTCTCATTGGCCAGGGCTAACGCACAGAGGGAACCCTGACAAACAGAGTTGTAAGCCAACAGAATTCACAGGGTCAAGTCCAGGTCCAAGCATTGGTGTGAGTATGTATGAACACTAAGTCCAAAGGGCCACCAGCTCTCACAATTTTAAGTCCCAAGCCAAGAGTTCATTCATAGTTACATAAAAATGTGAATGAAACAAAAATATAGAATGAGGAAGTTGTGAATGGAAAATAGTGACAAAAATAATAAAGGAACTACCATTTTTGAACATTATGTGTCATTATTTAATGTGCCATTTACCCATTATCTCATTGAATCCAGTCAAGTCCCCAAAGTGAGAAGGGTTTTCTTCTTGTACATTTGGTGAAAGCGGGGCTCCGTAAAGTACAATGACTCTCCCGTGATCACAGGGTAGCAAGTCTGTATGACACCAAAACGTTTGCTTTTTCTTCTGTGCTGTATTTCTCCTTTAAAGAGGAACAATGTTTCACACTCATCTCTATGGTTAGTAGGTACCTGTTTAATTGATGGTCATGACTGATTCAAAGGGTGGGTCAAGATTCAAAAATAGACAGGCCAGGGCTTGGACAATTTAGAAACACCACTGGTTCGGTTCCAAATCATATCTGTCTTGTGGGTTGGATTAAATAAGTGAAAGCTGCTCAATGCAATGAGAACCACTTTCTGAATCCTTCCGTGTGCGGCATTTCAGATGACTCAAAACAAAGTAGACACCGTCGTCCTCAGTGATATACTTGGCCAAGTTACTGTCTGGAAAAATACCCAGAAAAGACTCAACTCTTCCCTCTCGCTCTGCCGAAGTTTTATCCTGGTTGGGATTGAACTGATGTACCTGGGGATTTATGGCATCAGATAAATGGGCTTTCAGGGAGGGAGAATGAACATACGTTGGTAAAATGGGTTTCTCTCGCACACGTGCACATTTTTTTGGATGAAATTCTTGCAAGAACAAGGGAAATAATTAATATGAGATGAGATTTTTTTTCCTATAGAAATAGTCTGAAAATGCTCCCAGAAAATCTAGAAGGGCAGGTAAATATTGATTTTTTTTTTTTAATATAGCAGATAAACAAATCAGAAAGTTATTTGGTTTGCCTCGTGTATCATTCTCAATTTCTATAGGCATTTGCAAATGTGGTATTAACATTATTTATTCTTTTTAGCATCTTGATTATATGTAACATATTACAAGGTGTTGGGGCTCTGGAACAGGAGGATATGAAGGGTTTGCTATAAGTAGGGGGCCATGAGCTGTAAAAGAAGAGGAGAAAAAGGTGGTGATGTGTGGGGCATTTGTTATGTTATAAAGAATAGATGATTTTAGTATTCAAATACTTTAAGGTAGGAATGTTCATTTACTAATGCAGAAACCTCAGTTTGGAAAGTTTAAGTCACCATGTCGAAGGGCACATAGACAGTAGAGTAGTAAAGTCAGAATTTCAACCCAGGACTCCTAATGGAAATGCCTGCTCCTGTTTCTACTCTACCACCCTCCCTTCCACTTCTCCAGGTAAGCTGCAAATTGGTGATGGTTCAAAACAAGAAAATTCATGTTCACACAGTTCCCTGCTCCAAACATAGTTTTGGGAAAGAGTTTACACAAGGAAAAGAGTTATTATTCTTTTGAAAGCACAGGATATGAGTTATACAAATGAAGACCTATTCCTTTTGACCTTACTTGATTTGGTCCATGGGAACATAGGCCGTCTAAGCCCCCCCCCCCAGTGGAAAGAACTGATATTTCCTACTAAGTTTGGTAAACAAATGGATATGGAGAGAATGTTTTCTAGATACTAAGACTAAGTGATATGAAACCCAGCATCTCATCCAGCACCCACAGTGCTGCATGTAAACCATAGATACAGACATGGCTTAGTCCATTGGAGGGCAGACTCCCTATTGGAATTCCCGGGCCTCTGCAGGAGGTCTCTTTTCAGGGCCTAATTTCAGCGCAAGCCCTTCCTTCCCCACTCCATTCCATGGAGTGCACAAGTTGTTTGTAGTAAGTCAGAATGAAGCCTTGAACCTCTATCATATATGAGCACATTTGACCAAGAATTGTTTCTGTTTTCTAACTGATGAGATAATAACAGTATTATTGCAAATAGGAAAAACCTGGTTGGTTTGGGATTTCCCGCTCAGTCATGATGGATCGTCAGACTTAAGTGAGAAGAAAGAAGAAAGCTAGACTTGACAGAATGGGTAAGACAGGACTGACCCAGGTGAGTGGCTACTCTTGAATTTAATGGGATATCCAAAGAGACAAAACATGTAGAGTGTGTGAGGCCCAATCCCACATGTGGAACATATCACCTGAAGATTCCAAACAGTGATTTTACCAGAAGTCAGGCTGATGGCCATAGCCTAGGTGGTCTCTGGGTATCCTCAATCATCAGTGTATATTTTGAATAAGATTCTACTGAGGACCCTGAGCTTGGGAGGTCAGCAAGTTCTGACCTGCTGGACGGGGTAGCCGAAAGAGACCAGGGCTTCTATTTAAGTGTGCTATTAGCAGGACCAGTAAGGGGTCTTGAGTCTAAGCAAAACACTGAGGTGAAAGCCTAGGCCTAGGTGTAACTCTGTGGTGGAGAAAAGAGAGTAGCTGGTACTCAGTAAACTCATAAGCATCCAGAGCTACTCCCAAGCATCCCGGACCCTCAGCTAAAAGTGCCCCAACCTCTCCCATCCTGAAGACGAGCTGGTGACTCCTAATATACTCTTCAATCTCAGTACCATTGGTTCTGGGACAGTGTGGATTCCACTTCCTCCAAACCCTTTGGGAATGGGGTGGTAATTTCAGAGTTTTTTTGACAGTCTCTCAGAAAGTAGCATTGGAATTGAGTGAAAGGTCAAACTATTCAGCCAATAAGTCAAGCGACAAGAAGGGGCAAGGAAACCTATTTTATTTGGAAGGTGTGGGGACAGAGCCAGGAGTGCAGTTTCCAGGCTCTCGGCCTCACGTGGAAAGGTGCTGGCTCAGGTAGTAAATGGCCACCAACTGTGATTGGATCGCCATTAACTGTGGCTAGTTGGCCATCAGCTGTAACCAGTGAGCCATTGGCCACTAATATAACTGCTGTGGCTATGCTAGAAGCAAATGGAGGCTAACAAGAAGATGGTGGCTGAGCCTGCAAGCGGCGGAGGGTTGCGAATCGTGTGGCTCCTGTTTCCTGTGTTTCCAACCCAGCCTCCAGCGAGAATATAGTGGTGTGACTCCCCTACCTATGGCTCCATGGGTGTTCCTTTTTGGCCTCACCATGTCCTGTGTTCTTATGTGGGGAGCGGGAGCAGAGACCCCGCAGGCATCCCCGCATGACAGAAGGCCAGTAAAGCGAGAAGACGGTGGACAAGTGTCCTAAAGAAACATCGTGAGAAAGTACAGAATTCAGGCTTCTTTTATTTCAGAGGAAGGGGAAGGATTGGATTCCTTTCCCTGAAATAAAAGAAGGGGCTCAAGATCAGGAAGTGATTGATAACCGCAGACATGTGGACACTAGCAAGGGTCCAAGGGGCATGGTGAAACTTTGCTTTTGGTCAACAAACTCCAGTTGCCAAGGTCCCAGTCATGAGTTTCCTATAAAATCTTTTGATAGACAATCATTATTTTTGCAAATATGTTCCTTATCTCCTTGGGGAGGTAGTTTCAAGCAGGGAGGTTTTTTTCAGTAATTCCTAGACTACAGCTTAGATTCCTTTCATGATAAGCATATCTACGTACAAGACTAGGCAGAAGTTGCTCACCAACATGTGATGGGAACTGGGTAGGCTCAAACAAGATTGAGTCAGAAAGATTCACTATTTAATTCTATTACAAAGTGAAAAAAAGCCAAATAAATAAGACTAACTTCCCATTTGTTTTCAGGCTCAAATAGATTTTTGTCTCCACTTTCTTTCCCTCCACATTTTCCACCCTACTCCTCTTCCTTTGTTATCAACACTAATCTGAGTACTAACTGTATGTGTAGCATCAGGGGGCAACAAATAAAGCCCATGCGTATGTAACCAACTGAACTTGAACTCTATTGCAGGGAAAACTTTTCAGTGAACAAGCAGGTTTGTGGACTGTGTGTATATGCAGAAGTGTTTTTCTTGGTATAATGTGTGGTAGGCTGTTTCTAGAAACAAACAAAGACAATGCCAGGATGGTTTATTAAGCATAATTTCAGAGGCGTTACAATTGGGACTGCCATCCATCCACTTGTGGGAAGCAGAAAGCTCAGCCCAAGTCCAAATTTTCAGAGCTCAGAAGATATCTCTAATAAGACAGTTATCTCTAATAACAAGTCTAATAACAAATTATCTCTAATAACAAGTCTGCCAGAACTGTTTTTGCTAGAATCATAGACTCAGAATTCCAGAACAGGAAGAGAAATTAGATAAAATGTTCTAAATATTTCTTGAGAACTGAGTAGGTGTTGTATATCATGCTAGACTATGAAATTGGCCAATAACCTTATCTCACTGAGATTAGCTGTTTTCTATGGCCACATAACAAGTTAGTAGCAGAGCAAAGACTTATGTATCCAGATTAAATTTTCTTTCCTATGCCACATTGTTAGTCTCTGTTCTTACCTCTGTGATACCTTCTTCCCTCCTCATCCCAAGATCCTCAGAAAGAATAGAAAAGGATCCAGGAGAACTTAGAAAAGAACCATAAAACTCAGGTTTGGAGGGTGTGGAATGACCCTACATCCATGAAAAATAAAGCATTTGTTCATTTATTCAACAAAGTCAATCTGAATAATGAATCACAAAACAGTATCTGAGATGTATAACTTTTAAAGAAGCAGCCTAGTCATCAACCAGTAATTTAAAAAAAAAAAAAGAAATTCTAACCTTTACTTCCATGTTTCAAGGAATATTATTACAGATATGATTCATAACTCTAGCAACAGTGCCCAAGAGCATTTTTTACATGACCAGTGTTCTCCTTTTCAATTGCTTAGGACGGTCTCACAACCAACCCTGAACTCTAACTCTTCCTTTATTCTCCACTCCTGCATGCACCCACTTCCCAGAGTTCTTTATGGTGTAAATCAATTTAGATTGCTGTTTCAGTCCAGTCTCTGGCCAGGTCTCTACCCATTCACTTGGACTTGCTTTTCAAAAGATCTCTCTTTTAGACAAGTGGATGAGGGGAAGGCAGGAGAACACTCACGCTTTAATAAATCTTGTTTGAGAACTATATGTAATACTAAGTCACATAAAAATTATTTGGCGGAAACAGATTCAGTACAGGTTGGCAATATGTTAAACATGAAAAACGAGATAAAGAGGAATTAAACAGTGGTAAGAAATTTGGAGCCTGGAGAATAATAATGCTATTTGAAAAAAGAGGATCTTTGCAAAGTTAATGATTTCAGATTAGATACCTTGCATACAAAAGGCAGTAAGAATCCACTGACAAAAGTGGTAAGTGGTGCCAGCAGACAGTATAAGGAAATTGAAACATTATAAGAAGTAGACAGAAATATAAAATCTCAGACATCCAGGGCTCTTTAGTGCAGGAAAAAGTATCCTAAATATATCATTAGTTCTGGAAGATGTCTCTGTGAACAAAGGGTATATTCAAAACGGTGATCCCATGTTGGAAAGATGCCTTTAAATTATGTTCAGAGTCTCTTGGGGGAAAGGGGTGGCAAGTGTAGTATATTTTAGAATGATCCATTGACAATTATTAAAAAAATAGCTTGCCATTTAAAATGATTTGGTTCAGTTATTTTAAATGAAAATAAGAAAACCTCACTTATGTAAAACTGCTAATACACCAATGGGGTGTGAAACTTCTTTATTAAAATTATTCTAAAGAAACCGGCAAATCTGGAGGTTTGATTTGTAGATTGTCTTTTGATAATGACTGATCATCTTTATTGTTTTCAGTTCAGGTTTAACACATTTCTATCCAGGGCCAGCTATTTAGAAATCGCCTTAGTAATGGTTGTGAATCCTGTGTTTCCCCAAAAATAAGACCTAGCCGGACAATCAGCTCTAATGCGTCTTTTGGAGCAAAAATTAATATAAGACCCAGTATTATATATTTTATATTATATTATATTATATTATATTATATTATATTATATTATATTATATTATATTATATTACATTATATTATATTATTATATTATTAAAGACCCAATCTTATAGTAAAATAAGACCGGGTCTTATATTTATTTTTGCTCCAAAACACATATTAGAGCTGATTGTCCAGCTGGTCTTGTTTTCGGTGAAACGCGGTGGGATTACTAAGCTGGATTTCCATCAATGTGTTTGGAGTCCTTAATATTGGAGCCTGAGTTCAAGTTACTAATGGATTTCCCTGCACCTAAGATCAGTGTCCTGGTATCAAGGTGACTTTTGGAGTTAGATCTGGATCTTACTCTTACTGATTGTGTGAATGAGTGTTTCCTTTCCTCTCCTCTCCTCTCCTTTCTTTTCCTCTTTTTCTTTTTCTCTCTAAACCCAATTGTATGAAATGAAATATGCAGCAACTTCAAATGCTTAACGTGTGGTTTAAATATATAATCTATGAAAAATATTTAGTGAAGAATTCTTTGTGTAAGGAGAACTCAGTGGGTGCTGGCCAGGAATTCTAATCATGGTGAGCAGTACTAGTAGCATTTCAAGGGCACAAGTGTTCCTGTGTCTGGTTATTTCAGGTCATAGATGATAAGCATGGCTTCAAAGTAGCATTATCATGTATTAGTAAGCATTCTTCCGAGAAACAGAACCAACAGATCATGTACATAGAGAGATTTTAAATTGGCTCACGCTATTATGAGAGCTGGCAAGTCTGACATCCACAGGACAGACCAGCAGGCAGAAATTCTGAGGAGTTGATGTTACAATATTGACTCCTAAGGAAATCTGGAGGCAGAATCCCTTCCTCCTCTAGGGAGCTGTCTTTTAATGCTCTCAGCTTGTTAGATAAGGCCTGCCCACCTCATGGAGGATAACCTATTTTACTCAAAGTCCACTCATTTAAATGTTAATCACATCTAAAAAATACCTTCACAGTAACATGGAGACCACATTTAACCAAACAACTGGGTACCATAGCCAATTTGACACATAAAATTAATTAATCATCTCATGATCTGTGTAAGTCCCTGGAACACACACTGGTCTGGCAATTAGGTAATTGTGTGTTTGTCCCTTTGATCCCAAGAGGAAATCGTAGTGTTCTTGGTCAAGCCACCTATTTCTCTGAGCCTCAGTTTCTCCTAGAGAAGATATCGTCCTTAAAATTTATCAGGCCCCTTTCTAATCAATTCCCATGTAGGAAAGTTGGTAGATGGTCATTGTAGGAGAAATGTCACACAAATATATGACAGTCTTGAAGAAACAAATATAATTTTTTCTCTTTTTTGAGTATAAAACTAGTAGAATCTGGTACTTCAGGAAGTTAGAAGTATTTATAAGTCACTGCCCACTCTAAGGGTATATCAGATAGCTGACTCAGGCCTGACTCCTCTGTTCTTATGGGAGAGTTGAGCAAAAATAGGCCTTAATTTATTCATATTTATATAAATTAAGATGGTTTAAATGGACAGTGTGCATCACGCCTTGAGATGTCCCCACCGTGAATACAAAGGCACCAGGCACGAGAGGTCAAAAGTGCTTTCTGCAGCAGCTGCTGCTACATGCGGACTGGACTACTGCTTCTTCTTGCTTTGTTTCACGAAAATTAATAAAATATTAGCTGTTTTTGTATAAGCACATTTCCCACAGGGTAAAGGCATGAGCGATAGCACTTAAGCAAGAGAGAAGGCAAGACAGAGGAGAAAGATGAAAAAGTTGAGAGCAAGAACACAGAGAAAGAGAAGAGAGAGAAGGAAAGGAAGTGGTGAGAAATGTTTCTAGGCAGATGATGTATGAAATGATCATCATTAAGCCCACAAAGCCATCATCCCATCTATGGTGAGACGCATCCAGAGGGCTGAAGGGGACACCCACTTTTCTTTCCATCGTTCAGGAACCTCCAGGCAGGGTAGACATGGTGGGGAGGCCATCTGAGGAGGAGGTGGTGCATTGTATATTTTGCCTTCTAAGAAACCAAGGTGCTAAAGTAAATTTAATTACAAGTCTAAATGGAGGAGCCATAGAATTAGAACATGGCTAAGTGAAGAAAACAAAAGGTGGTCACTGTTACTGTCAAACTGGGAGTAGGGCCATTCTCTAATATTAGGGCGGTAGGAACAACGTGTCTTGACCAAGCAGGCGCTGGGGCAGTGCACACACAGGGTACTCCAGAAAGCAGCATCACTGGAGGAATTGGGCCCAGGCCAAAGGCGGTAGAGGATCTGAGCAGAGAAGAGAGGACCAAGTCACATTCCTGACCAACCAAAACACAATGATTCCAGTGTCTTTAGCTACAGAAAGACCATAACACAGATGACTTTAAGTGTTTTTTTACTTGTATCTTCCTACTAATGTTCTATCCTGGTGTACTAAGGAGAAGCACGGTCTTCATTTCCTTAAGGAAAGAGGTTTGAAAATACGGTGGGGCAAAAAGTCTCTGTAATCAATATAAGAAAGCCACCAGATTCCTGTTTCAGAATAGGAATGGAGTAGGAAGTACAGAGCATGTTATACAATAATTGTGGTTTAAAAGGTTAAAAATAATTGCAAAAACTGCAATTACTTTTGCACCAACCTAATAGAAAGAAAAAAAGAAAGATTATTCAAAATTTTCTTATTGATAAATTATCTGTGATCATCAGGTAGGGTAGATGGGACTAGTTTTGTGATGATGTCATAAAATAAGGAAGTCAAAGGGTAAGCTGAGGAAAGATGGGGAGAGAATGTGTTTACTTTTGGAAGGGTTGAGTGTGTGTTATCAGTGGGCCTACCATGTACAAACACTAGCAGGCTGTTGAAATACTGCAACTCAACTGTGAGTCTGGGAAAAAAGGGCTGATGTGGTCATGATCTGCACTGAGTAGTAACATAAACCAGGCAATGGATGGGTAGGCCAAGAGAGAAAGAGTGAAGGAGGCTCAGTTCAGACTCATGAGAAATAGTTGCATTTAAAGGAAGGAAAGAAGAAAGAGAACTATTGAAACTGATCAAAAATAGACTTAGGAATTGCATGGGATCCAAGAGATAACAGTACTGTGGGAAGAAAGAGAAAGTGGAGTCTGTTTACACTGTCAAATGCTCAGAGGTCAGAAAGGATACGGACTGCAGGAATAACTGAATCTGGATATTACGCCATCTATGACATCTAAGGAAGGGTTATAAGTGGGATGAAAAGTGAGGCAAGAACCACACAGTGTAAAATTGAATAGTGACTGGAAAACTTCAGTGATACTCTGAAAAAGGTTTAACAAGTAGTTCTCTGATTGTAGGGAGTTATGAGGGGCTGATTTGTAGCATTTGCTGGATTTCATGGTGTAAATACTTCCATTGTGGCCCATTTCAAGCTATTGGTCATTCAACAATTGCCTCACAAGATTCTTAAAAATGTATCAATTGGTTCTCATGAGACTGTATGAGCTGGTTGCACGTCACTGGAAGAACTGAAAGATGGACGGGCATATGTAAGGCATTCTTTTGAACTTTGAGGAAACAAACATTATAACTATACTTGTACTCTATTCATGTAGAAGCCCACGGCTTCCTCTCAGAAACCCTCCACTAATCCTCACAGTATCCAGAGGACAGAGGAAATCTTTTTCTGCTCCACTCCCAGTGACTTTATACCAGTGTTCCATGGCCACCTGGAGTTTACTTTCCTTAAGTTTATCTCCCTCTTTCCTCCCCGTCACTCTTCCTTCCCCTAGGGTTGACTTTACCTCACAGCAGTGATATTTCTCCAGTATGAATCTTTTGCCTTGAACACTCACATTCTTCATGGATGAAGTACCTGAAAAACAAGCCGACGTCTTACTTTCTACTCTCTGTCATCTCTCAGTAGAATTTCGATGTGATGCTTCAAACCCTCTCCCACTCAAGGGATAAGAACAGCGAGGAATAAAGAAAGAGGAGGGAAGAGAATCATGTCTTCCCAAACTTAAAATATGTAAAATTACACTTCATAGTAAACACTATGCCCCCTGCCTTCCTCTGCTGGAACATTCGTATTTCTCCCCGTTATTGTGGTTTTTGTCAGCAGTGTCCTTGGTCACAAGTCACCACCCCTCCACAAAGGAATCTCAACAAAGACAAGATAAAGGCACGAGCTCTCTTCTAACCTCTAAGTATTTTTTTTTGTGCCAGAAGATAATGTGCTACCGGAGAGTTTTGAAAAACTCAGTGCCAACGTTTACTCATGATGTATGTTCTTCCAAGCCTAAAATTACAGACTTGAAAGCTGTGTGCTTTTTAAAGCAAATTGATCAAGACCACAACTGTTAATAAAATGCATGACAATGGTCTGTATATTAACTGTGATCTTGGAGGAAATACACTTGGGAATCCCACACCAGTATTTTACACTTGAGCTTTGAATCCTCACTTGCTTTAAATGAAACTTTATTGTGACTGTTAACCTGCAGAAATTTTAATTATCCTTTCAATGCTTGAAGGTTCATAATGGAAAGGTGCCAGACAAATCCCACTGCTAATTAAATCCAACTAAGTATTTCCTTTACCTGAAGATATAGTGTTCCTTGTTTGTCAAATCCCTTTCAGCCAAATAACCACTTAACTAATTTCAAATTGAATATCTTATTTAAGATTTTGAATTATCTTTTCTCCCCAGGGAGTTGCTGTTGAATATTATAATAACACCATCAGGGAAATATTTCTTACCCTTCTGACTGGAGGAAAGGGAAATAAAAAACATGTTTCTTTTTATCACTGAGGAGATTGAAATCTGGGAGAATGAACAAGCTGACATTTTTAAGCAAAAGAGCATGAGTTGAAGATAGGAATGGCTCCCATCACTGCATACAAACCCTTGTCCTGAGCTCACACAAAAGAAAAGAGGAGTTGGATCTTTTCATACTTAGACTAATTTGGCTCTTCTTTATGAGAATTTTAAATTATGGCTCTAAAAATCATGACTCGAGATCACCAAATAATAAGTTGGGGGCTCTACAGGTTATGGGAGGGTTCAAAGTGACCTGGATTTCAACATATTATGGATAGAAAAGAGAATCAGATCTGGCTCTGTAACTTGCTAGCTTTGTGCCTTTCAATAACTCACTTAAATCCTTTGAACTTCAATTCAAATGACATCTGAGACATGTCTGAAATAGTGTCTGCCTTTCTACCATTTAGGCCTATTTTAATTGAAATAATATCAATAACAGCATACTGCAAAATTAACTCGTGTTATTCTCTGCTCATACCATGGCGTAGCTTGCTGTTTCATCAGATTAAAACCCAGGGTCCTTTCAGTGGTGTATGATCTGACTCTGCATTTCCACTCTGACCTCAGTTCCTGCTTCTTTCTCCTGTGCCTTTGCTGTTCCTGTCACACTTGTCTCTTCCTTGTTCCTTTCAGAGATGCATTCCTACTCTAGCCCTCTATGCTCACTTGCACCTATTCTTGGAATATGCTTCCCCTCATTTTCTACAGAACTTGCCGCTTCTCTTAAATGTTGGTGGAGTCTTCTGAAATTTCAACACTTCATTATTGCTAGCATTTTCTCTCCTTCTTATTAAAAGACACTTTATAGAAATATTCTTAAGTCTCATATAAACATCTGTGATGGTTAATTTTATATGTTAACTTGGACAATGCTTTTGGAGAGATTAACGTTTAGATTGGTGACTTTTGCGTAACCAAATTGCTCTCCCTAATGTGGGTGGGCCTCATGCAATCGGTTGAAGGCCTGAATAGAATAAAAGACTGAGCTAGAGAGAATACTAGAGCAGACTGTCTTTGGACAGGAATCAGACCACCAGCTCTCCTGGGTCTCCAAACTGCTTTCTTTCACACTGGAACTGCACCATCAGCTCTCCGGGGTCTCTAGTCTGCAGATTTTGAGTTTTCCAGCCTTCATAACTGCATGAGCCCATTTCTTAAAATAAATACTAATAGATGTAAGATAGATAGATAGAAAGATAGATAGATAGATGATAGATAGCTATAGATGCAGATTTCCTATTGGTTCTGTTTCTTTGGAAAACTCTAATTAATACAACATAAAGTAACAAGTGTGAATTATTTTATATAGCTGACTAACTAATGACTGAACCAGTAAGATAAGAGAGCTTCTGATGAAAATTATTCCTACAGTTTCTGTGAGTCGGGAGTCTGGGTACGGCTTAATCTCTGTTTAGTGTCTCACCAGGCTGCACTCAAGGCATCAGCCAGGGCTATGTTATCATATGGAATATCAACTGGGGAAGAATTCATTTCCAAATTCGCTCAGGTTGTTGGCAGAATTCTTTCCTGTGGTCATGGAACTGAGGACTCTGGCTTCTTGCTGGGTGTCAACTACAGGCTGTCATCAGCTGCGAGTTTCTAGAGACTGACTGCAGTTCCTTGCCATGTGGGTTTCAACAATATGGCCACTTACTCAACCGAGCCAGCAAGAAGAGCCTCTAGAGCAAGCCTGCTAGCAAGTCAGAGGCTTCCATAATATGAAGTAATCATGGAAGTGACACTGTCACCTTGTTACAGCTCATGGTCACACTCAAGAGGAGGAGGTTATCCAAGATCATTAATACTAGAGGTTTAGATCCCTGGGGTGCACTTTAGCATCTGTCCCCCACACAGTCAAGGTCAATGGGAGGCTCAGACTCCTGTAGAATCATATGATTCCCCAGAGAGTCCATTAGAGAAAACCAGCATTCCATTGGAAAGATACCCAGTCATTTTTTTTGTGCATTTCAAAGTCTTCTACAAATTATCCTAAAATTCTTCCTGTTTTATTTCTCTTAGGATGTATAGTTCTCTAAACAACAATGATAAAAACAAACAAACAAAAAAAGACTTAAAAAATAAAATGTATCACATGTCTCCTTCACTGGAGTGTGAACCCCATGAGGGCAGAGGCTTTTGTGTGTTTTGTTCACTGCTGTAACACAGCCCCTAGAACAGTGGTGGGCACTGGGCAAGCAATAGTATTTATAGAAGGAACAAATGAATGACTAGCCTGTTTGGTAAGGGGTATCGAGGAAGATGAAATGTGCTACAAAGAACACTCAGTGAGAATCTTGAAACCTGGACTTGAGAATTGCTATTAAACTGACTACTAATCTCTCGGCTGCCCTGGATCAGATTCTGTCCCCTCAGATACAAGTAGGAATGGGGAAAGCTAGATATATATCAGGGCTTTCCTAAGAGTGAGGGAAATGAAACTGAGATGTCTGATCTTAGCTCCGACACAGAAAGAGCTTGGAAGTTGTCACTCCCATCCTTACAACAAGGAAAAAAAATAAAACAAACAAACAAAAAAACACAAAAACAAACAATCAAAAAAAGTTAAACAAACTGAAAAAAACAATGACTTTTCTTGGACTCATCAGAGTACTGAGGTCATAGGGCAAACCACCACCCCAAATACTGAAGAGACAGGTGAATCCCAAAAGTCATAGCTGAACTTGGAGGAAAATCTACTCGAGTCATAAACATGTAGGAACACTTCAATGGTCATTTTGATGAATTGTTGAAGAGAATATGGATTAGCTTGAGAATGAGAAACTCCTGAGGTACTCAATTTTGGGGGCCCCAAATTTGGGGGATTTAGCCTCCAGAAAATACACCAGATTTTCATGGTGAAGAACCAAGAAAAACACTTTCATGGTTCTGCCAGGGGTAGGAGAAAAAGAATCCTTGTGAAAAAACACCCAGAACCTTCTCCATAACAAAGGCCTACTCTCCAGAGGAACATATTTTACTAGAACCTTAACTGACCTGGGTGTAGGGGATTTCCCCACTCCATATATCTCTGGCTTTCTTGTTCACCTAAGAGGAGAAATGCTAAGCAACACTTGTGAAGGTCACAGCCCAGGGACACAGGTCCACTAAAAAAAGACTGAGACATAAGACGTTCTGTCCCCCCCACATCATCACTATACCAGCAAGGTTCCAGCTTAATAATAGTGGATTACAACTAAGAGAGCTGCAAATACAGAGTCTGTGGAAGGAAGAGTTCTTAGGAAAAACCAAAGCCAATAGGAACCCCAAAACAGGAACATTCGTTCTGAAGAGACACCGCACCAAAGAATATACGCAAGTTGAAAAGCAGCATGTGAAAAGATGTTCAACCTCATGTATCGTTAGGGAAATGTAAATCAAACAATGAGCTAAGACTTCACACCAATTCCAGTGCCTGACAACACCAAATGCTGGTGAGGATGTAAAGCAACAGGAACTGCCATTCATTGCTGGTGGGAATGCCAGAGTACAGCCATTTGGAAGACAGTTTGGTGGTTTTCTACAAAACTCAACATCCTCTTAACCATATGTGCAATGATCACGCTCGTAGGTATTTATCCAAATGAGATGAAAACTTATGTCCCCACAAAAGACCTGCATACAAATATTTATACTGGCTTCATTCATAATCATTGAAAGCTGGTTGCAAGAGATCCTGGGGAGAGGAAGGAAGGTTGAACTGGGTGATAAAACTATTCCATGTGATACTGCAATTTGAATACATCACATTATGCATTTTCCAAAACCAATGTACTGTACAAAAAGTGAATCTTAATGTATGCAAATTTAAAATGATCGTGTAGGAGTTCAGGAGAATCCTCGGGTGGAATGCGAATGAAATTTATTCTCAGGTAAATTATCATCTTTTCACTAATGAGAGAATAAGTGGTGGGAGAGAGGAAAAGACAATTGTGGTTTGCCTAGCAAGATATAGGTCCTTCGACTGTTAACATCTTTGGTCACCATAACCTCTCAGATGGTCCTTTTTATGTCCTCATTTTACAAATCAGGAGTTCAAGCTTCCACAGCTGCATGTTGAATATGACCAGAGCTATTGATTTTGAAGTACACAACTCCTGTGCCCCTAACCACTCCCTTCCAATTAATGTTTCTCACATTGAGATATAAGATGTCTTCTCAGGGACTTGGAAGAGATGTTTTTTGCATCTCTTCTACAAGAGAAAAAGGCCCATTTAAAACGTACATTTGAATACTACTTGCTATGCTTTCTCCTAGAAAAACCTTAAATTCTTTCTTTATTTTTTTTCTTATTGTTTCCCTCCGATAAAACAGAAAAAGGAATGATGGAGAAATGATAATGCAGGCACTGGCTTTCCAAATAAGTAGTGGGACAGTAAAGAGGCAAGTACAAGTTTGGGGACAAATGAAAGGAGGCAGTGATACTGATGGGATCAATTTGGGAAAGGGCAGAAACTGATTATTTGTGGTAGTTGGATGATTTCCAGTGGCCAAGCTCCACCAAAATTAATTATCCATCAGTGCCTAAGAGTGGACCAAGTACATTTCCAGAGTGGCACAGGTGCTTTCCTGGTCTGTTGGCAGCCATGGAGCTGGCACTGATGGGCGAGCTCTCCTGCCTTAATGTGCTGCCTAGTTTCCTGCCAGTCCCATTAGATCCTGGTATTCAAACTAAAAGAACAGAATTGGTTCTTTCTCTAGCCTGTAATGAATAGCATTTTGTTACCAGAGCAATGAGAAAAATATATACGATTTCCATCAATAATCACTCTCACCATTCTTTTAAGATGTCAGCAGAGAAAATATACATGACACGTCAGGGTCAACATGAAATGACATCCCACAATCTGGGGCACTAGCAACTAGGGAAGATGAAGGGGAGAAGTTGTACACAGAGACTTATCACCTGTTATTTGTTTTCAGAACTGTCTTGCTTTTCTCCAGCCTGTGAGGAAGAGAAGAGAAACGAAGTTTGGGGGAAATGAGATAATGTTTTTGGGTTTTGTTTTGTTTTGTTTTATTGCCCTTTGTTTAGGAGGATTTTTGTCCCCTAAGGAAGAACTTTTACTCACCTTTATCCTCCTTACAATGTACAACTGAGTTTATTGAGTACCTACTTTGTGCAGTTTTGGATGTTTGATGTAGATTGGGTTACTTGAGCCTCACAGTAACTCCATGAGATTGATTCTATGACGAATCTACTTTACATATGAGAAAACAAAGTTACAGGGAGGTGACATGCTTTACTCAAATGGATATAGCCATTAAACCCCAGCAGCTTGCAATGTAACTTCTTAATCACCACCAGGGTGGAACAGGACCAGATAAGCACCACCCCCACCCACCACAGTTATATAGCTAAAATCATTACTTACCTAAGATGACCAGCATGTCTTTTGTGCTGCATTTATTTATTTATTTATTTATTTATTTATTTATTTATTTATTTAATCTTTTGTTTTTGAGAAAATCCTATTGGAGCCAGTACATAAACTCAAGTTATGTCCTGACCCATCTTTCTTCTCTGGGTCTCTTTCCTTTGGATCTTAAAATATCAATTTATCACTTCCTACTTATTCCTTGAGATATAAGAAAGCAAAGCATGTTAATCTTCAATAGTCGAAGCATTTAATGAAAATACCCAGTACACTTAAAGAGTAATTACTGAACTTTGTATCCAGTACTCGTGTCAGGATTGCTTGAATCTTTGACGTGGAAGCCAGCATTTAGGTCATGTTGGCAACAGGAGATTTGGCTGTGGGGCCTGAGCTTTTCAGCAGAGAAACGGGTTACTGATATACAGAGGTGTCTAAAAAGGTTGATTTTGTTGTTGTGTGGCTGTTCTCCAGGGGTTAGAGTTGGTTTTGATACAAAGGAAACACAATATATCTTTCTATCAACACACACTCAGAGTTCCACTTTTGTGACAAAGAAAGCGAACAAATAAAACAGAAACAAATGAAACACTCAGACACCACCAGTATGTACTCCACTTAGAACCTTGAACTTCCAAAGTCAGAAATGATGCCCTGACCTGAGGATGACTGAGAAAGACAGAGCCCAATTATCATTTATGTATTTCAGAAAAGTGCTATGCCTTATGATAAATCACAAAGGAGATCAAGGCCTTCTGAGGGCCCTCAGGGAACTTGTAAGCATTTTAGGGCACAAAATATAGACATATGGAATGAGGAGAAATATCTATGGAATTATTTAGCTTGGTATAGTGTTATTTTCAGATCACCTTCTGTTATAAATGACAGAATACCATCTCAAATTGACTTAGGCACAAAAGAGAATTTTGAACCCCTGGACCTGTCATGGCCAAATCCAGGGGTTCAAAATGTGTCACCCGGAAATTGCCTCCGTCTCTTGGTTCTGTTTCACTCTGTGGGTCTGGAATGGCCTCTAGAATCTCATCGTCTTTCAGGTTAGTAACTACAGCTGAAGGAAGATATCTTTCTCAGTAATTCCAGAAAAATTGAGTCTGTGAAGCCTAGCTTGGGTTATGTACCATCCCTGAATCCATCTCTGTGACAAGGAGAAAGAAATGCTCTGATTGACAAGGCCTAGGTCATTTATCTAGCCTGGTATTGAAGTGGATCAGCATCCCCCAAACCACATGGCACAGGGTTGGGAGTTCCCAAAATGAAAATCAGGTACTTTAACTCGATGAGGGAGCAGTGGATGTTGCACGGGCATAACAGAATCTTCTCATATGACTTCAGAACCATGGTTTGTAGTATCATGTGGCCCTACTCAGTGACTTCAGGCTTGTCACACTAGCCTGAAGCATAATATTAGCCTCATACTGTATGCTCACTTGCCGATGACATGGAAGCTTTCTTTGGTCTGAGTCTAGTGGGCAGATTTTTCCATAGCCAATTGGCTGACTTCCAGCCCAGGACATTAACTTTTTAAATTTACACTGGCTCTCACTCAGCTTCCAAGTTCAAGTCAAGGTGTTGATTTTATTCCAATGTAAAACCTCTAAATCCCTGGCCACTGTAGTAGAAACAGCAGAGTTTGCATTTTCCATTTTGCAAACTTAGCTGCCTCAGACTGATGGCTAAATGATAGCCTCATTTTTGGAGCCCTTACCATGGTCCTAACTCCTTTCTTTTTCTCTCTCCCACTCAACAGAGCTCTACAATAAGGTTTAATATGGCATATTCATTGATGAGAAGGTGTAGCATTGAAGCCAACAAAATGAAAATATTGTCCTGAGCTCTGGAAGAGAACTTAATTTTTGCTTCTGGTTTCAACTCCTTTATTACATGTATCTATTATCATATTTTTAAAATTTTTGGTAAACAGACATAAGAAAAGTTGCCATCTTAATGATTTTTAATGTGCATTATAGTAGTGTGACAGATCTCTATAATTTTTTCATCTTGCAAAACTGAAATGCTATAGCCATTGAACAACTTTATTTTCTCCCTCCCCTCCCCTACTCTACCCCTCTTTCCCCCGGCCTCTGGCAACCACCATTCTGCTTTTTGATGTCTCTTCTTATGAGGGCTATAATCCCTAATCATGTGAGAAACAATTGAAGGGCCAGGAATGCTTAATTTGGACTAGAATATGCCTAGGGGACTTGAAATCTGTTCTCGCACATCAAATGTCTGCTATGCATATCTTCTAAATACACTGCTTCAAATCTGATATGGAAGCAGATAGGATGTGAATGGTTCAAATTCTGGATGATTTCAGTGGCCAGCATCAGGGTCAGATATTGAAAAGTACATAACTGAAAATATAGGTGAACGTTAAGAGGACACTTTGTAACAGAATTGTCTTATCCTGGGATCAGATTCCTCTGGGAGGACAGAGTTCCACACCATTACAGATGTTCAAATATAAGCTGCTGATAAAACAGAGGAATTCTGTAGAAGGTCATCCAGACATCGTGCAAAAATTAACTTAAATGTTCCTTTTATTCTCTTCTAACAATGAAATTTCTCTGTGGCTTTGGAAACAATAAAGACAGTGGTTTATTAGCTATTGGCCATGACATAAATACAAAACCCAGTGTTTTATATGAGATCCAGAAAGTTGAAAATCAAGCTGTATGTTTGAACATACTCAAACATAGTATACTTTATCAAAATGTAAAGTGCATATGGGAGGTAAAGAGCTTCCTTCCATTCCTGGCTATACTATATTATAAAGGACCACCATAAACAACTATAAAACTGAGTAAAATATATTAACTGCATTTATACGTTGGACACTAGGAAGTGCTGCAATATGAAGCCTGAGAGAATGGAAATAAATGAAGTAAGTACTACAGTTTGCGCAGGTAAATGCCTAGAAACAGTTTTTAAACTATTGGTGCAGTAAAGGGCAAATGAACAGAGCCCGGTGGTCTTGCTGAATGAAAAAGATAAAGATCAAAATTTAAGGAGACTGGGGCATCTGTAAGTGCAGGTAGAACTCTGGAAAAGATAGAACAGTGTAGAAAAAGAACTACACAAATCTGCATAAGGGTCCTGTTTAAGTTACTGATGAGTAATAAACAACCCATATATAGGGTAAAGCTATAAGGATGAACAAATAAGTATCACAGAGCTATAAGGTGAACAAAACTCAAACCTCACAGGGGGTAAAGAGGCTCAAACTTTAACTAGCCAGAATGGAGGTTCCTTTGTGATGCACCAGAACAATGAGTAAAGTCCCCAGAAGTGTCATACTGTAGGCATAAGGCAGAACTATCCTAGAATAAAGGCTACTTTAGATCTGGACCCACCTAAAAATAGCTTAAGTCACACCATGAAGGGATCATGTGGATCTAACTGCCAGGCACAACCAAGCTCTGTCTTTTTAACAGACAACAGCAAAATCTAGACACTCGACAATGTAACATTCACAAAATCCAGCAATTACCGGACATGCCACAAAGCAGGTAAATGCATTCTATAACCAAGAGAAAGATGAGTCACTGAAAACAGATCCGTCAAAGTAGTGGAGAGAGATTGCATATTCATGGATAAGACAACTCAGTATTATCAAGATGTCAGTTCTTCTCAACTTGATTCAAATCAAACCCAATCAAAATCTCAGCAAGTTATTTTGTAGATATTGACAAACTTATTATAAAGTTTATATAGAGAGGCAAAAGACCCAGAATAGCCAACCTAGTACTGAAGGAGAATAACAAAATTGGAGGCCTGATGTTTATTTGACTTCAGGACTTACTATAAAACCAAGGTAATCAAGACAGTGAGGTATTAGTGTAAGACTAGGCAAATAGATCAATGGAGCACAATAGAAAGCTAATAAATAGACCCACAAAAATATAGTCTGATTTTTGACAAAGCAGCAAAGACAGTAAAATGAAGTAAATACAGTCTTTTCAACAAATGGTACTGAAACAACTGGACATCTGCATGCAAAAACATGAAGCAAGACCTAGACCTTATACCCTTCATAAAACTTAACTCACAATGGAACATACACCAAAATGTAAAATGCAGTACTATAACATTCCTAGGAAATTTCATAAAAGAAAACCTAGATGACCTTGGGGATGCAATAACTTTTTAGATACAACACCTAAGACATGATCCATGAAAGAAATAATTGATAAGCTGAGCTTCACTAATACTAAAACGTTTGCTCTGTAACAGGCAGTGTAAGAGAATAAAAACAAAAACCACAGAATGAGATGGAAAGAGAACTGACTCTGGGTGGTGAACACACAATGTGATATATAGATGATGTATTCCAGAATTGTATACCTGAAATCTATATAATTTTACTAACAATTGCCACCCAATAAAATTTAATTTAAAACAAAAATCACAGAATGAGGGAAAATATTTACAGAAGACACATGTGATAAAGGAATGTTATCCAAAATATACAAAGAAGGCTTAAAACTCAGCAGTAAGAAAACAAATAACCCAATTAAAAAATGGTCCAAAGATCTTAACAAATACCTCACCAAAGAAGATACGCAGATGACAAATAAACATATGAAAAGATGCTTCATATCATACATCATCATGGAAATGCAAATTAAAACAACAATAAGATATCACCATACATCTGTTAAAATGTCCAAAATCTGGAACAATGACAACAGCAAATACTGGAGAGGATGTGGAGCAACAAGAATTCTAATTAATCACTATGAGAACACAAAATAGTATGAACACTTTGGAAAACAATTTGGTGGTTTTACCATATGATTTAGTAATCACACTCCTTAGTATTTACCTAAAGAAGTTGAAAACTTAGATGTTTATAGCAGCTTTATGCATCATTGCCAAAACTAGGAAGCAATCAAGATGGTATTTAGTAGGTGAATGGATAAGTAAACCATGGTACATCCAGACAATGAAGTATTATTCATCGCTAAAAGAAATGAGGTCTCAAACTATGAAAAGACATGGAAGAATCTTAAATGAATATATTACTAAGCCAAAGAAGACAACCTGTGATTGCAACTATATGACATTATGGAAAAGACAACACTGAGATAGTAAAAAGTTCAGTGGTTTCTAGGGGTTGGGAATGGGAAAGGATGAATAGAAGAAGCACAGAGGATTTTTTAGGTTAATGAGAATACTCTATATGGTACCACAGTGGTGAATACATGCCCCAACCCAAAGAACGTACAATACCAAGAGTGAATGAACTGTAATGTAAACTATGGACTTTGGAGAATAATAATGTGCTCGTGTAGGTTCATCAGTTATACTCTGTTGGCATATATGATAATGGGAGGTTATGCACACGAGTACATAGGGTAGGAGGTATGCAGGGAATCTTTGTATCTTCCTTTCAACTTTGCTGTGAAACTAAAGCTGTTCTAAAAACATAAGGTCTTTATTTAAAAATCCAGAAATGATAGTGATAATAGAACTAGCTCAAAAGTATATGAAAATAGCTTTTACAGATATGCAAAATATTTCAAAGGTTAACAGAGAAAGGAAAGATATATAAAAGAACCAATGGTAAATAAAATATCTAAATTGAAAAATTTATAGCATGGAATTAATAGAAAATTAGAAATTGCAGAAGAAAATATAATCCAACTTGAACAAGGAGAGATAGAATTTATCCAAACAAACATAGAGACGAACAGGAAGACTAAAAGAAGGCAAAAAGCATTGCCTCAGTGACCTAAGGGACGATACCTATTGGTACAAGATACATACAATTTGAGTCCCAGATGAAAGGTGGGAGGGACAGAAAAATATTTAAAGAAACAATGACTGAGCTTTTCCAGATTTAATGAAAACTATAAGCACAGAGGTTATTAAAAAAATCATACCATGGCACATCATAATTAAATGGATAAAAACACAGTGATGAAAAAAAAAAAACTAATGTAAAAGCACCAGGAGGTTAAAAGACACATGAAATACTAAAGAGCAATGGTCAGAATTACCACAGAGCAAAAGGACATACCAAATGCAAAAAAGCAAGGATAAGAATTACTAAAGGTGTTTCATCATAAATTGTTGAAATCAGAAGATGATGGAGTAAAATTATTAAGTATTTGTGGGGAAAATCTGGCAACCTAGAATTCCATATCCAGCAAAAAAAAAAAACACAAAAAAAAAAACTTCAGGAATTTGAAATAAAACATTTTCAGCTAACAAATGCTGAGAGAGTTTCATGCCAGCAGATTCATACTGTGGGGAATATTTTAAAAGTTCTTCAGGTGGAAGGAAGGAACACCAGAGGGACACTTACATTTACATAAATAAATGACTGTCACCACAAGTGGTAAATATGAAAGATGTTTTCCCTCATTTAAAAAAAAATAACTGTTTAAAACAGCAATAATTTATTCTGGGGTTTATAATATATGTAGGAAAATGTATGACAAGAATAGCACAAAAGGCAAGAAAAGGAAAATGAAAGAATATTGCTGTAAGTCTCATACATGTTTATATTTGGATTCAATTGCAAACTCTGAAGCAACTACTAGACCAATAGATGAGATAAAATAGAGTAAATTAATCCAGTGAAAGACAAGGAAAAAGTTAAAAAAAAAAAAAAGGGCAAACACAGACATGATAAATAGACCTAGGAAACAAGGTTGTAGATTTGAACATGTTTATATTTGAAAATCATGAATTTAAATGCTGTCGATACTCCAATTAAAAGGCAGAGATTTTTCAAACTCGGTTGAAAGGTAATACCAACTATCTACTGTCTACAGCAAAACTATTTAAAATATAAGTACACAGATTTTGATAGGGAGATGAACTTGGTGTAATTGAAACATTTTTTATCATGATTGTGGTAGTAGTTTCACAAGTATTCAGCTCTGACTCCTCTGCACACACTTAAGTGGATGTGTTTTATTGCATGTAATGTATATTGCATTATATATCAGATGTATGAGATTTCATTAAATGTTAAATCAATAAAGTGGATTTTTAAAAATCAAAATAAAACAATCCAGTTAAAAAACAAACAAACAAGAAACTTATAGTTAGAGATGTTCTGCTTCCAGGCAGCCAAAGCTCATCCAAGTCTTTGCAGTAAAATTTGTCATACAGCGTAGTGGCCTCTATGTCTTTCAGAAATAAAGGTTCCTCTGTTTCCTCTCTGACCTGAGAGCAAGAGAACTGACTTTTCCTAGGATTAAAGCTAAGTTGGACTGAGCTATCCACATCCTACTTCTGCTGTGCTTGTGTCATCAAACTCCCATATACACAGGGTTGGTGATGCTATGGGCCGGGAGAGCATAATCAAGCTCCCCGCCTGCCCAGAATCTTGGTCTCCCTTCAAGCTCAGTACAGGAGGAAAGGCTAAAGTAGAGGAGCTCCTAGAGACCAAGAGGGCTGCCTTACCCAATACCTGTCCCTGATACCCAAGTGTAAGGTCAGGTCCTTTTCTGCTGTATCATTAACTCTGAGAAAGGTCTGTGCTAGTAAGTCAAGCTTGTGCCATCATGAAAAATCTAAGTTATAATTTCTGTAATAAGTTAAATGGATTCAATATAATGTGGTTTAGGAAGTTCTTCACAACCCAGTTTTGATCCAAGACTTGCTTACAGTACTGTTGATGACTTTAAGTCTCTCTCTTTTCCCCAAAGGGAAAAGAACTTCTGTCGAGCTCCGTTCTCTCATTAGCCTAAAACCATGCACTGATAACATTGCTCTGTGTTGGTATATTGCTGTTCCAATCATAAAGTATTTTCTTTGGGGTTAGCTAATATACTCTAGTTGTCTCATATAGTTGTTTCCCAACTGGATTTTAAGTTCCCTTTTAAAGGTCCCTTACAAATCTAAATTCTGCAACGTATCCTTTAGTAGTTCTCTACTTAAGTTCTCTGTTGAGTCTTAGATGTACAATAGAAAAAAACATTCTCATTGAGAACTTAGCTTTTCTGTATTAGTACAATGATCTTGAATATCACCGATGGTGAATCTTCTAGAGCAGTTTCCCAAGGTGTGGTATACAGTTTAGTGATGATAAATACACAATTTCAGATGCTGCACAGATTCTTAAAACAAACAAAATAAACGAACAAACAAAACTTTTAAGAGTTCTCTTTTTATTTTAGTATGCATTGTAACATATATAAACAGAACATAAATCCTATGTTTTCACAGATGATATTCTTAAAGATAATGTGTAAGGTGAATATTCAGTTGAAAACAGAGAGGTAAGTAAAAATTTTAATATATGGAGAAGATGGATGTGGCAAAATCATAAAGGTGATGTGGAAATGCTTAGATTTTGTGGGTGTGGAAAACTAGCGGGATGATTTAGCACCTCAACTTAAGCACTCTGATTTTTAGTGTTATATTATATAGCCACTTTCTACACTTCCCTCCCTGCTGCAAGCATAATCAACCCCCCTGGACACACACACACACACACACACACACACACACACTTCTAATGGTAAATATTCCAGCTGGCCAGTGTTTCATGACTTACTCATGAACTTAACGGGCTCTAGGAGTGAAGCCCATATCTGAGCTGATCCCTGACCTCTCGTGGGTACCCAACTATGGTTTATCAAGAGGAGGCTCCAGTAAATGGGTTTCAAGGTGTTTACTGTGATTTATGAGCTTACAAACTAGGTCATGAGTAGGAAATAAGTGCCATTTATCAGCTCTCCAGAGACTGTAGCACAGAGTTAGAATAACAGCTGACTCCTAAAGCTAGTAATGAAAGAGCTCCCCCTACCCAGGAGAAGTGGAGACCACAGCTCAGCTAGGTAGAGCCAGAAGCAGGGACTTCATCATATTTCTCACCAAATTCTACTTGAGCCAAGTAGCTTTCAATTCAGTTTAGAAATCTTAAAAAAATAAAAAATGAATAAAATAAAGGACATGCCAAAACGAATGTTGAAAATTGATTTATGAATAAAAAAGTGTGCCAAATTAGCACTTGAGATTTAATTTTATGTGTAGAGTTCTGCCAAGCAACTTGGAACATTTGCATATTGTTGGGAAAGAGTTACAAATGGCAGACAGCTTCCTCCATCATCTTCTCCTCCTTTCCTCCCGTCTCCTGCACAGGCAGAGCGTCTCCTCTGTGAGAAATGCTGGTGGAGGATCTGTGTGGAGTGGGGGTAGGGAAGGTGGTAGATATCAAAGGAACCTGGAGTGACTATAAAAAATGTGCAGATTATTTCCAATCTGCATTTCATATGAAGGACTTTCAGGTCCCAGATTTTAAACAATAGAAGCTGCTTCAATTCAGACCCCAATTCACATTCCTTGGGACACAAAATATTAAAAAATCATCCTGTCTTCATAACTTGCTCTGTCCAAGGACCTGTATGAACAACATTGTACCGTGTTTCTTTCAGTTGAAAAAAACATGTGTTTTTAACTTTTTCAGCTGTTTTAAAAAATCAAGAAATGTTAACTTTTGCTTTTTGTTTATGTTGAGCACTATTCTGAAAGAGGCTTTGATTTGTGTCACACAGGATCTAATCTTATTTCCTCTGTCCCCCACATTCTGTCTCCGAATCAAGTGACTCTTTGATAATGTCAAATCTTGACTGAATTATATGAACTTGATACATCAAAATGGGGCTTTTATTTTCCTAAACTGACATGCAAATATAGCTCTTATTTTTAACTACCCCCTTCTTCATGCTCATCTAGTTTTTTATGCTATGCTTTATTACTCCACATTTTATATTCATATAATGCTACATTTTGAAAGAATTTGAGAGGTTTACCTTCCTTTGCCCAAGGAAAACTGAGGTCCAGAGAGAAGCCTCTTACCCCAGCTAACAGACAGAGGGATTAATGAGATCTTTGGTACTTCCTGCTTTCTCTCTCAGGTCAGCATGTTTCCATGACACCCTTCTGTCTCATATAGTAGGGCTGGGCTCTGTATTCAAGAAAAGACAGACAGTTTCTTCTAGAAATGTTTGAATGTTTGCTGCATTTTTGCTCACTTGGCCTCAAAGGTACTCTTGACATTGTAATATGTTTTCTTGTTAGTCAAGTAAATGTCCAGACTCCTGTTCTGCTCATGCGCCCTGGAGTCTGTCTTCAGCACTGCCAGCCTGTGTTCTATCCTTCCTTAATGGGCCACAGGAGAGTGAGAGCTGAACACTGGCAGAATCTGAAAACGGAAGAAGCTGTCCACAGCCTGTGAGATAATGCAAATATCAGACTCTTGTGGGGGCAAAAGAGCCAACAAGTGAAATATTCAGAGGAAGCTAAGCCAGAGGCCACACTTCAGGAGACAAGTAAGTCACCCATTTATTCATGTTTTCACATTTCCCTTCTTACATGAATGTACTCTACTAGATGCCAAAGAGAATGCGGAAGTAAATAGCTCACTTATTCTTAGGCTCAAAATTCAATAAGAAAGCCACACCTGAAAAAAGTTCTAGTAGAGAAACTGTCAAAAATAGAAAAAGTTAATGCTAACAACTGGACGAGAGGCAAAGGCAAAAAAATGTTGTATAAGTTCCACATAGAGAAAAAGTTTATTAGTGCTTTGGATATTACACATTGAAGCACTAATTGACATTTCTTATTCACTTATTGTATACCAAGCACTGTACTCAATATTTTTATGTATATTAGCTTATTTAAATTCTTACAGTAGACTATAGAGTTCCCCTTTTAAGGATGAGGATACTAGCACTTGGTAAGTTTTAAGTAACTAGCCCTAACTCACACAGCGATAAGATAGTGAAGTAAGGAGTCAGCATTTCATTGGTTGATCTGATGTACCTAAGGCAAGGCATATGGGGTATGATCGAAAGTGCTGTGAATGTTTAGATAAAAAGATTGTTGCAGTGGAAGACGCATTGTCATTGATCCCCCTCAAGGTCCTCCTCCTCGCTTCGAACACACTTATCCTGTCCTTCTTGTCAAATTCTGGGGCAGTTCTGGGTGTCCTTTGTTGTGTCTTTTGTTGTGCTACGGTGGCTTCCTCAATGTCCTGAATGGATTCAAAACGTTTACCTTTCACGGTCATTTTGACTTTGGGGAGGAGCCAGAGGGCACACAGTGCCAGATCCAGTGAATAAGGCAGATGAGGACACACTGTAATGTTTTCATTAACAGTCATATTTTGACCAAGGAAGGATACATGGAAGGCATGGCAGTGAACCCAAGAGTGTTTGTGATGTGAGTTGATGATGTTGAAACAAAAGGACAAATCACTTGGGGGGAATAAGAAGGAGGGGCAGATAATTCAAAGGTTTAGGAAGCTTGTAATCTGCACTGGAATCGCATTGATTGGGATCATATAATTGGCATGCTGGGAGTTATGTTGCCGCAGGTGTGAAATAGGGTGGTGTTTGGAATATTATGAACTGGAAGCACAGAAATGAATTACATTCCTTATCAAGACAGATGACTTGTGCAGTTACTCTCCATTTGTTATTTCTACTAGAACAAAAGCAAGGCACTCTTGAATCATCCTATTATTTGTCTTTTATTCCATAATTTCCTTTGTTCTAGGGTCTGGGTAATATCACTAATCAGACCCTCTCCTCCTAAGGAAAATAGCCTGAAGAGAAGAAAAAAACAAAGGAAAAACAAAAACAAAAACATGGTCTCTCCATCAGTAAAGATGTTCTCGATCCAAAAACAACACAAGTCAGCTTTGCAGCGGTTTAGGTTAAGTCTGGTACTGTACAATCGAAGACAGAGATGAAATGAATTCCATAGCTGCAACTAGAAATAATGTCGCCTTACACTCGAATAGTGCTTTATTCTTTTTCTATGTGTATTGTGATGTATTTTATTTTCAAATTTGATCTGGTAACCTATTTCACTCTTCAGAGATGAGAAGTCTGGGGCAAGAGAGTCAAAGATTTTGCCAAGGTAATACTGTTAGTGATGGAACCAAGCTGGATTATAGGCCTTCTCAATTTTGCCTGGTCAAACTAGATATGCATTTGCTATTAATTTTTTTCTATTTGCATGATTGGGTAGCTCTTATTTTAAGGAAAAATAAAATTCCATTTTTCTTTAAAATTACTACTTTAATTTCTTACAATCAAAAACATACATATTCTAAGTTTTTCTGTCTTCTTACATTGTGGGATTTTGTTTTTTGTTTTGTTTTGGTTTGGTTTTTTTGAGCATTGGGACCATGCCTTAACTATCTTATTATTTTTCATAGCCTACACACACCCCAGGGTCTTGTGTAACGATATCCTGCTTTGTGTGTTTAGTGAATAACTGTTCATGTACCACTAAAGAAGACAGGTAAAATGTTGGGGTTAGGAGGTAAACAGACCTGACTCTGTTATTTACCATTTGTAGAATTTGGAGAAAGTTGTTCAACTTTCTAATTTTTAGGGTTTTGTGTTGTGTTTTTTTTTAAATTAAAGTTTATCTGTTCTTATCAGTGTTTTTGTTTTTAAATGGAGATACTGACAGAAGTTAATCTGATCAGACTGAGAATTGAACTGAAATGGATTAATGCCCATGAGGTCCTTGGCATTGTTTGTGGAATCAGTAGGTTTTTTATTACTTGTAGCTAATAAATGTAGCTATGCATTATCTAACCCTATTCATAGTTCGTAAAACAAGAGTCAAAAAGTCTTTCATTGCCATAGTCGGTTACTAAGAAGTTTGAGTATGTAATGTTTCCATTGAGTAAAAAACTCACTCCTTCGAAAATATCCATTTGAACTCAGAAAGACACTAATTTACAAAGAAGTGCACTATGTTCACGGAAAACACAACCTTGAGTTTTCTGTTGTATATGTGAGATAATTTAATGATTGGCACTTCTTTATTAATGCAGGAGAGCTGGTTCTTATGACTTTTTGTTCTTGTCATCTTGATAGCTCAGATTTGTGGTGATGGTTGGCTGTGATGCTGATACTGAATTGATGACACCCAACACCTTCTCTCCTTGTAGCTCTGAGTGTCTGTTTTGTGTTCAAATCAGTGACTAGACGGCCTCTCTGCTCTTCAGAATGACATATACATTGCCAGTAATTAGTTTCCTAAAATGGAAAGGAATTAAAATAAAAGCCTGAATGTAGGAGGGGGTGGCAGGTTTTTGGAAAAGTGTATCGGCAATTTGAAGCATGAATAATTAATTTTGTCTTGAGATTAAGTTCAGTCTGTATTTATGATCTGTTGAAGGAAAAAAAAATCCTCTAATGGGTTCTAAATAAATTCAATATCAATTTAAACTATTAGAGGAAGTTAAATCAAAATAATTAGGATATTAAAATACTTTGTGCGTTTCCAATCACTGCCTTATTGAGGCTCTGGATCTTTTCCAAGGAACAATAATAGCATGAATATATTAGGGTGTTTGCTTCCCTTAGAATGTAACTGTTTGCTCATGTAAAGATGGTTGAGAACTTACATGAGACCCAAAGCCAGATTGACGTGTTGACATATTTAAGGGAGTAAGTGCTATATAAATGACAAATTATTTTGTATATATAGATTAAAAACAACATAGTGACAGTTTATTGTTAAAATAGTTGAACTTGATTATTCCTTATTTATAGTAGTTGCTAATTTCACACTATCGTAAGGGAGGAATTATTTTTGTGACATTTTCAATTACTAGAGAATGGGTTGATAAAACCTGATTAAGGTGAAGGTGAATTCTAATACAACGCAGAGCTTGGTCATTTGTTTATTTTGCTTACAGCTATCAAATCTCACTGTAATTTACATGGAGATCAAGGGAGTCTTCCTTTATATCTTACTTACTACTCCCCCATCCCCTCATTTTATGTCTGTGTGGAGCATAACAAGCATGGAAGTAACAATATATATAAAGAATTTTGAGATATATTTTGACCCTTTTCTGAAACAACAGCTCATTTGTTTGTAAATAATTTTGGTGAATCTATTTAGTGACTGCTGTGGTGGAATGAATGCCCGTGACCATTCAAGAGCTCATGAATGCTCTGGATTTAATTATTTCGATGGCTTGGAGTAATTGATCTCTAAATGATTTCCTTGCAATATTTCAATGTTTGTTTGTTTTTTTTTTCTCCTGAGCATTATCCAGCTCATCTACATTTATTATTTTCTCTTGAAAATGTTATTAATGAATCCAGGATAAATATAATTTGATAACTGGATATCAGAGCTACCAGACAATTATTATGGCAATTTATAGGTTGCTTTCTATTTCTTTCCAGAGAGAAGATAGAATTTTAGTGCATCCTAAGTAATTTATTCTGAAACTGAAACTTTGCATTGAATACTTTGCTTCTTAGAGAATCAGAAAAGATAGTCGGAATTTGCAAAAATGGATTCTCTCTCTCCCACAGACATCGTAAGTGTAATTCCTAGTAATATTACAAATGATCCAGCAAAACAGTAGTAGTTTGAGGTTCAAAGAGTTCAGCAAAACTATAAACAAAAATTAACAAGCGACTACAAATTATTCTTAGTAAAATTATGAAAATGTCTGTTATGTATCTTAATGAGAATGAATAATGGATATTTATTTCACTATTTATACATATATAGTGAGTTTTCCTTTGCTTGAAATACCCAGTTTGTAATGTTCATGGAAATGCATTGTTTCTCTGTGTCATTAGAAAGGGGTGGTTATGCTTTCAAAACAGAAGTTTTTATATTTTCTAAAATAGGGCTGAGCATCAGCAATTGGAAAATTATCTTTAAAGGCTTTTGTCTCACTTCAGATGATTCAATTGGAGGAGGCTCTGGTATAGGTGAGGACAAGATATTTTTTTTTCTTAGTTAATTTCCATAACATTTGTAATAGAGAAACAACGCCTACCTTTGTCCCAGGACTATGCCTACTCATCCCTGTCACTTTCTTCCTTTCAGGTCTGCCTATGCTTTAATTTCCCTTATGTAAAATAGAGCTAAAATCATCCTCTTTCAGTCTTCCTCAGCATGTGGATAAATACTGTGTGAAGAGAAGGCAGAAATGTTGACAAAGGGAAGGCAGGTCAATATGTTGAAAAAGCACTGAGTTTGGAGCCAGAGAGCCCTGTTTTGTTGCTCACACCACCACTGACCTTGGGCCAGTGGCTGCATTTCATTGAACCTCTAGTTCCTCAGTTGAAGAATAAGTAAATTAATAATTCCTACCCTGTAAGTTTCTCATAAGCAGTAGAGGTAATTTATATAAAGTGTCTATTACAGCGTTTGGTAAATAATGTGCACTCTATAAACGGCTAGTAGCACTAGAGGCGATCAAGGTCACAGTTGTTGCAATAGTAACATTCACATCCAGGCTGTGTCATTTTGCTAAGGTGATAATCAGCAATGTATTCACAAATTATTATTATTTTTTAAATTTCAGTCTTTTAAATCAGTGCCTACGTGGACCAGTTAGATAACTTGAATGAGTGTCTTGGATAAAGTGTGCTGTGAAGAATGGCATTTGACATTCAGGCTTCTGGCCAAGGAGGCAGCAAGCAGCTGAGCTGTGGTACCTGGCAGGCGCTACTTGCTCCCAGCTGGATTTTCCCCTTTAGTAGGTAAACACTTCAATGTTAACCAATCCATTAATTTTTCCCAAGAAAATCTAGAACTCTGGATTTAATGCAAAATGTCCTCTTTTAAATGTTGGCAACAAATAAAAAGTAGGACTTAAATTTCACTTTAGGTATACATCAACAACATTTACTGAATATGTTCAAAATACAGAGCCATGAATAGGAGCAGTGATAAGGATATAAGATACGTAAATTTAGTAAGAGTAAGAGAGGAATTTATTAATTCAGTTAGTAACAAAGGAAATGCATGACTAGCTGGCTGTATCATGATGTATAGAGGGGTTTCATGGGACATTTCTAATGATTTTGTTATTAGAAGAGGAACTCTGATTAACAGTTAATAGATGGCTTGACAGACATGTAAGTTACATCCTGCAAAGTAGGTTATATATCTCAATGGAGAGCATTGAAAGAACTAGGGAGTCAGTATAAGCAAAGATTTTTGTAGCAGAAGAGACTACATTTTTGCAAATACAAGGAATAGCCCGGTTCTTCTATAATTAGGATTTGTAGAGGAAGAGACAAAGAAGGTGGAACGGTACCTGGGGGCTAACATGTGCCTTCTAATGTGTTCTCTTTTCTCCCTGTTGTAATTATGGGACCATTCCCTAAGCAACACACACACACACACACACACACACACACACACAAATAACACAAAACTATGAAGTTTCCAGAAAGGCCAAAATATCTCAAACAATTCAGTGATGTCGGTTTTTGAAATGATTTAGTATTAGGTGCCCCACCCTAACAGAACTGTGAACAGTCAAAGACAGAGTCATAAAGAATCTCCTTTCCTTACTTCATTTATAAAATAAAAATCACAGGAGATAGAGATATTTCAGAATAACACCATTGAAAGGAATATATATTTTAGCAAAAAGGAAGGGGATTATGAATGGCCATGAGTGTGAGCTGAGAGGTACTGGATCACTTCCAACACTGAATTACAATTCTCACTTCACTGCGAGAGTAACACAAGCTCACTATAATCTATTGCTAACACAATGCTGTCAGGTGATCACAGTGATTTCAAAAAGTCTCTTAAGTGTTAGCTTCTAGAACAAAATAGTCATGTTTTATGATTACCACTAAGTAAGTAGAGGTGGTTCTTTTCCTTTTTCTTATTTTAAAAATATATTCATTATTTAAAAAAATATAAATGCAATTTCAAGTCTACCTGATGTGAAGCTATTATGATCCAATACATAATACTTAACAGACATAAACTAAGATTGTGAGGTGAGGTTATTCTTGCTTTCTGGCTCTTAAATCTCCTTGTTACAATATCTCTTCAAGTAAACATGTTTTATAGAGTGTTTAGCACAACATGGAATAGAAAACTACTCTGTCCATTTGCAATCATAACAATATTACTTGTTATTATTTCTGTCATCAGCAGCAGATCTCCCAGCCTGCATTGGAAAATTAATACCCTAAATTTATCTTGGTCATTACCCGCTCCTGAGATGGAGCTGGATCCATGAAGTCTGACAAGGCAGGATTTGGAGAATATCCTGTGCAAAGCCATTGAATTTCAGCACCAATCACTGTGAATCTATTTATTTCCTGCTGAAGCCTTTAATTTGCTGTGTTAAATCGCAACAGTAAAAATTGTCAACCCAAATTTTCTCTATCAAATATAAAAACATTGAAATACAAATTACACTTTAAAACACACATTTCTTATTCCTTTTTATTTTCTTTCTTACTATATCATTTTCCTAGGTTCAGAGAGGCCTGTCTTTGAAGTTATTTTAATCTTTATTCTATTTAGTTCTTTCCTGGACTCATTTAATCTGCTTGATTTTTAAGTCATGATTATATCCTCCAGATACTAATTCATGACATCCTTCCGAAGAATTGTTCATTAAAATCTAATTTTTACCTCCTAATGCTGGCTTTTTAGCTAATGAAATCTGCAGTAATTATAAATATCCATCTTGCAAATCCTCAGAATCATTGGCATTTACATATAAAGTCAAGAAGTGAGAGAATAATATTAACATTGAAGTTAGCTCTCTCTTGTTTCAATGAAGTTAGTTCATATGTAGTCATATATATTTAAATAAATGAATGTTGTTTAGCTTCCTTCAATATTTTTACACTGTCATTAGAACTCCTTTGAATGGTACCCAGGGGAGACCGCATCTATTTTAAACTGCATGACAGGAAAGACATCAGGAAACTTCAGATTGATTGTTTATCTTGATGATCTGAAAAGAGTGAGGAAAAGTTGCTGTGATATTGGGTTCTGATTTACCCACGATGTGCTGTACTGATAGGTTTTCCTCATTTTTTAATGAATTATCAGATGAAATTTTATGAAAAAGAGAAGTCATTTATGAAAAGTTGGAACACTTCCCTAGCTCATAAGCTTAAGCTTTGCTTATGAGCAAAGACAATGAACTCTAAATTACCTTGTCACTAAGAGTGTAAGAGCAAGAGTGTGCAAACTGCTGTGACAGGCGTGAATGTGCACAGGGCTCAGTGCCGATCTGTGCACAGGCTGTACAGTCCACGGCAAAGATCAGGAAATGGGTGAGGAAGCGCCACAAAATAAGAGTTCCTTTGAAGTTGACTGTTGGAGGGGGAAAATGGACATATTATGGTGCAGTGGAAGGAGGGTGGACTTTGTCCAAGGATACAGGGTTACAAAGTGTCAAAGCCATGCTCCAAATCCAGGTCTGCTGGATGCCAGCTCTGTATAACGTACCTGAGCCTTCATTTCATTATCTGCAAAATGAGAATAATAAAGCCTGCAGCAATAGGGCTGATCAAAAGTTTAGATAAGATGTTATCCACCATTCACTGAATGCTTTCTATATGCCAGTTTACTGTTTTCATTTAATACCAAGTGTGCCCTGGGGACTAGAATGGAAAATTAGCTACTGTTCTTCAGTGATTGGATAAAAGTCCATTGCCACTAGACTAAAGCATGAAATGAAGCCCAAGCAGATAGCCTTCAGTTTCTTACCTTTAGTCTGGTGCTTCAGACACATGCAAATATATTCTTCATATGTCTTCCTTGGAGATAATTGAATGGAAAATAGAAACTTCTGGGCCTCTGCACTGCATTTCTGCTTTGGGAGGACAAGTGAACTGACATCAACATCAAAGAGTACTTTTGATAAATGTAATTTTTATTTTTCTAGCATAAAATGAGAGAAGACCTAACCAGGTTAATGTGTTTCCTCTCATTTCCACACCAGACTTCATTTCAAACACCTTGTCTAAATCTGATAATTTTCTACTCAATGTTTCATGAGGGGTTATACTGGCTAACCTTTTTGAATCTCATATTAAGAAATACTCCCATCACCATATATTTGACCCCTTTTCCTAGAGAACTGACTCTGGGTGGTGAACACACAATGCATTATACAGATGATGTATTTTTTGCATGTATACTTGAAACCTATATAATTTTCCTAACCAACGTCACCCCAATACGTTTAACAATAAAAAAAGAAATTCTCAGTTTTCGCAAATTCAGTAAATCCTTCATATCATTTTGCTTATTTGTTTCTGTTTTACACTTAATAGAAAAAAAATATTTTCTTAAAGCTTTCTATACAATTTATCATATTCATAGTAAGTAAAAATGTATGGTTTTAAGACCACCAATGCATAAGATTGTTGAGGTTCAGTGTTACCTATTTGCCATTTCTTTATCTGTGGTCCACAGCAAGCACTGTATTTATTTATAATCATTTATATGTTTTATATGCATATATATTAATTAACGTAAAATATATATGGTATTAATTAGTGCACATCTGAAAATCTGCAGAGTAAAAATAATATAGAAATAGTTTATTTTTCTTGCCCTCTAAGCTCTTAGAGATGATTCAGAAAGACATGATTAAAAAGTAAAGTAAGTTACTAAAGAATACAAAAATTATAGATGCAAAAAGTACAACGTACTATTAAAAACAGTTACCACTTAATAAACGATGGCTGTATTCCAGGCACTGTGCATTTATTATCAAATATAAAAATCACATAAATGTCATCAAATTTCAACAAGGTAGATAAAATTATTTTCTTTCTAAAGGGAAGAAACAGAGACTGTGAATGATGCATGGCTTGTAAAGACCACTTGGCGAGTTTATGGTAGAGGGAAGACTAGAACCAATCAAAGCGCAAGGTCTACCCACAGTTCTAGGCAGTCTCCTACACGTAGAAAAACTCACATCAAAGCCAAGGGGAAATCAGAATGGAGTGAGATTAGCCGAAAAAAAATTTCCATGGAGGAGATGTGTATTCTCTCTATATATCAATATATGTGCCTTTTTTAGCGTGCAAGCTCCTATAATGCTATATTGTTTTGAAAAACAAGTTGTTTAGTAATTTGTTTATACTGATACTGAAAATTATTAAGACCCTTGAAGGTTTATGGATTAGGAATATGACTTTATTTACTGGGTGAAGTCAGAAAAGATCTGCAGTTGGGGGAACACATAAAGCTGAGAGGCCACTGACGTGAGGTTTAACCCTTTGTTTTTTAATCAAAGAACTGAAATTCAGCAGTGTGTTCAATTCTGTGGAAATGTTTTAGGAGGGGAGTTGAAAAATTGAATTTTTTGTTAATCACATGATACTTAACATTCTGGAGAAACATTTTAGTGTTTCTACTTAGTTTATTCTATTCATTCACTCATTCCTTCTACACACATTTATGCTACGACTCTGTGATAGAAGTGTGTGTATATATTGTGAAACAAAACAGCATGGAGCATGAAGTCTGCTCAGTAGTGAAAAAAAACCCTGAGAGTTGAGTCAAAAGACTTAGGTTCCAGTCAGAGCCCTGCCAATTAACAGCCCTATGACCACAGGCAACCAGTTTAAACTTTCTAAATTAACCTTGTGACACTGTTGAATTCCCTCAAGCCATTTTCCTCCTCTTTCCACTGCTAACAAAAGACTAATTTGATTCAGGTATCAAGCTGGACAGTGCATTTGGAGGAATGTAAACTCCTTGCCTAGCATCAAAGGACAAATCATTTTTATTCATGCCAGTCGGGGTAGTCTGTCTTACTTTCCATTCTCAGTCATCGATTTAGGGGAGGACATGTGACGTATTGCTGCCCAACGAGAAATAGGGAATGTTAGCTGAGTGAATTCTAGGAAATATTTTCCATCCCAATGAAAACAGAAAGGTTCAGAAGAAAGATTTTACCCCTTTATTCTTACCCTTCCTGAGCTAAAGGCCATTATATGAGTGTACGATATTGCTGTAGCCATCTTGTGAACATGGATGGAGGTTTTGTAACCAACATGGAAGAGTAGAAAGTAAGAAACTCCCAAGTTTCTATCTATATGACCTTGCTTTCTTGTTCTTAATAGTTATCGATACCTGGTCTAACATGCATATGTGTGTGTGCCCATGAGCACACACACAAATGCACCCATATATGTTTACATCTATATCATCTTATCTATATCTATATCTATATCTATATCTATATCTATATCTATATCTATATCTATCTATATCTATCTCCATTTGTCTCTTACACATATTTTTAAACCCAAATACAACTAGAATAAAAGTTCAAGAGAATAACAATTATTTTTTTCACTGCTGAATCCCCAGTGGGATAAAAGAATAAATGACTGACAACATTGTTGAGTTGCTATACATGCTTCTAGATTTCTTATAAGCCCTTATTATTTAGATGGCATTTACCCTGGTGTTCTCTTATTTGCCAACAAATAGATTGTAATTTGTATAATATATAAACCCCAAATAGTCTAAACCTATAAATTTTATTTGAAAAAAGTATCCTGTTGATTTATGTTACACAGCTTTAACAATTTGAAAGGTTGAATATCTTTTTATATTTGTAGTTTCTACTTATATTCTCCTTTCATGAGTTGTCTGCTTATTCCCTTGGTTTAAATCAAACATATTGAATAATGATGTAAAAAATAGCTTTAACTTATACTATTTTTTTTTTCTATAAATCTAGGCATCCACAGGGAGAAAGGGACAATCAACTAATAAGAATTCCTATGCTAGGTAGTGGGGAGAACACACGAACACAATGCAATCAGACATTGTTCTTATCCTCAAGATGTGGGTTCTCAACCTGAAACACAAATTTCACACTTATACAACATAAAAAAGCAAAAAGGCAACCAAGCTGCAATGTGTTTTCAAATATGTGAAATATAGTTTAAAAGTTATAAATGTAGCCATCTGTATGCATTCAGGTGCTTAGCTCTCTACCTTATAATTCTCTGTTTACATGTTGATCTTTTCCACTAGAATATAAGAATTTTAAAACTGGGATCTACCTTATATAGTATCAGTATCTCTGATAGCTGGTAACTTTCTTATCCCAGCACATAGTAAGTTAGCAGTGAATGAATGAGATATCAATGAGACATCAATAGTTTGAAAACACTTCACAGACAGCCTGCACCTAAGTATTGAAGACTGAATAGGATTCGAAAGGACATAAGGGAGCAAAAAATATTTGTAGCATGGAGAACTTGATGACATAAATCACAGAGATAGGAATTATTGTTGAATAATCCTGGATCAGTAAGCCATGAGCAAGAAAAGGATAAAGTCACGGGGAAGAGAATAATGGGAAATGGGGTTCACCAGGCCATAGTTCATGGACATTTTTATGTCAGTATAAGACATTGAAATTCATAGGTATTATAGTAGGAAATAAAGAGCTTTGAGTAGAGGAGTGAAACAGTGGAGACAATGACCAGGCATGGAGTATGGACAGAGAGGTGCCGAATAAACAGAAGAACCAGCTGGACGTAGCCTGTGTGAGTGGTGTCAGCAAGAGAGCAGTGAGTGATATAATGACGTCTAGTAATCTGACTCCACCATTCATGGTCAGGCCTACGAAGAACATTAAGTCTAATGATAATCGATATTTACAACTCTATTGCGCTCTCAAAATTGAAAGATCTTTTCATTTGTTTATTCAATATACATTTCTTGAACACCTGTCATGTGTCAAGGAATATGCAATTTGTGGGGAGTCAAATGTTCAGAGAACGATTAGATATGAAGTTGAAGCACTTTTCCTCCAAATGCTCATCTCAAATTCCTAACTAATTTTATCTATAACATTTTTTAACAGAGGACTCTTCCTTTTATAATGTCTTGGAATGAATTATGTCTTTTATACTATAATACCAAACTCAGTTGCATGATACTGTCATGGTGAAATTTTGGAGGCCCTGTCTGATGGTGCTGTAGATGCGAATGTTTGTTAAAACAACAATAAATGGAGCCAGTATGATCCCAGATATTCGATTTTCTGAGAAAATGACAAGCTCCAGTGGTAATAGCATATTAAAAACTGCAGAAATGGGGTTGAGTGAAGCTTAAGATACGCATTAGTTTGCTACTGTTGTTTGTTTCACTCCACTAGTAACATAAAATTATATCTCAAAGGTCAGTGTTAATCACTGTGTTGATTTCTTCTGGAGGAGATAGACGATGATAGTATGTATTTAAAAGAACTTCAAGGAAAAAGAAAGTCAGCCAAGACTCATTAGCACTCAACGGAGAAAAGAACAAATACATCTGAGGCTGTCTGGATGCTGTGCTGGCCTCGTGACTCCATGTTTCTACAGATGCTCTTGCCTAGATTTGCAAATAGAGACATGACAGGAAAAGTTGACTTCTAAGTAGTAAGGGAAAACGGCTTATTTAAGGAATAGGTCATAAGGCATATAGGATAACTATAGTATGGTAATATGAACAAATGAAATCAATAAGGCTATTGTTATATGTAAACATGAGATCACAGTAACAGTATTAGAATTTTGTTGTGGTTATTGTTGTTGGTTCTGTTCACCTACAAGAACTACACTTTCCTCTAATTCTTCCTGATTTGATAAAATCACAAGTGAATTATATTTGCTATAATCTGTGCTTTTTTCCCCCCTCACACTATTTATTGAATTGGAGAAAACTTATAAAAAATGTAATTCAACCCAGTTATCAGACTCTCAAGGGCACATCCTATTTGTTCATGAACTCATGCTTATTTTTATTTGTTTTGTTTTTGTTTTTCCTCAGTTCCATTTCCTTCTGCTGAGGCCATCAAAAATTAGTTGATATGCTATGTCATCTCCTGCTTCCTCTGGTCCATACCTAAGATACATATTTTTCATTCTTCAATATATGAGACCAAGCAAGATGATATTTCACGTCCTTACTTTTGAATTATTCTGTTACCCAGGTTACAAAGTAGAACTACCTCATTTCCTCAATACTATCACAAAGTTCAGTGAGACACTTCTTATTTTTACTCACTTAAAAAATTCTAACCAATCTACTCAAACATCAGATATCAATTCATGAAGACTGGATGATAAAGTTGTCAGTGATTAATGCTCTTCTTTACTCAAGAACCCACTTCCCCTTCAGCATTGTTCTTTGATGAACTTAGTGCTCCTCAGCTTTCTTTTTCTCTTGAGGTAAGTTATTTCATAAAAGTCTACTGGATGTATTATAGAAAGAGGCTTTTTCGGAAGACCTGCCTCCCCCATCTTCAGACATGATCAGGTAAATCTGGAACCTTGAAAGAGTGTAAGTTAGCTTACAACTTAGAAGCATCCACTTTAATATATAGGTCCACTATTATTAGTATATATTTAACATTTGATATATATTGCTATTGTGTGTAATATCCACATATAGAATAAAGTTCAACTGAAATGTTATCACACAGGCCCTGAATAATATTTTTCATATGTTATGAATTTAATGGTTAATTATTAAGAGAATGAGGATCAAATTTGGACCATTCTTACTTTCAATTTTAACATTTTCGTAATTCAAACATTTACTAGTGAGTATTTTTATAACTTGAGACTAGTTATCTTGGTATATATGTCCAATGAGAATATTAGAGTTAATATCTTCTTACCTAAACAGGCAACAGGGAGAACACAGAAGGTACTATAAGCAGAGACATTCCATGCTGATACTTGAGCCTGGACTGTGAAAGAAGTGTGTATCTATAATATTCTAATACAGTATTCAATCTCAAAAATAGGTGTAACAGCTATTGTATAGTAGGTCAACTTGCAAATTGTATCGAGTTATTTGCTTTGGCATCATATAGCTACAATGTTCATATTAAAATAATCCACATATTCTCAACCATCCACTTTCATTTAATAATTGTGGAAACTTTCTATTGCTTTAAAATTATTTTAATCTGAAAATTCAGAGTGAGGTTGAAGGCACAACTTATTAGAGGCTGTAACTAGCACTCTATGACCCACAGTGTACGTCTGATTTATTATGCAAATCAAAAGGCAGAATAATATATTCTGTTTAATCATGCAAAAAAAATTTTTTTGATGGAGTGTCTGGGCACAAATGAATATTCTATGAATCCAAAATCCACTTCAGAAAGGAAGATATTTATATGGGGTTGTAAGAGCAAGGCGCCAGAACTGTGATTTACAGAATATGCTCAGTCAATTTTAGAAAACACTCTGTCTTTAAACAACTGAATTTTATAATGAAAAAATTACCAAAAGCTTTTAGCTACTCAGATTATTTAAGTGAAAGATGAATTCATCCATTATGAGCCATAAAATCCATTGATTACTTGACTTGATTACTTAAGGCCTGAGAATCTTGTCTGACTGATATATGACCCCTTCACCCAGAATGTATTATTGAAGAATGATTTTATGATACTGCAGCATTTCAGGTAAGCACAGTTCTCTCAACACACATGAGGAGATAATTCACATAGGTGAACGATAATATTTTTAGAGGCCAGCAGTGTTTCTTGGCAGCCATTAACCATTCCCACGCAAGTGCCAAAACTCACATTTGCAGTCTAAAACCTGAACTCAGTATAGAACCATGCATAATTTTGTTTCTAGCATTTTCCTCAGTGTCCAAATACATGTCAGCCAAATCTTCTTTTCTTTTTAGATAAGGACTAATACAAATATCAGAGAAGAGTAATTGGGGAAATGATGTATATGTCAATTATTGGTAGGATTGGGTTGATACAGGTTGTTTGGAGAGGTGAGAACAAATATTACAAAATTTCTTTATTGCTTTATGTCAACCTTTAAGGTAGGTACTATTATCTCTTCTTTATGCAGGAGATATCTTCAAAGAAGTTAAGTAACATTTCCAAAGACATTCGGCTGAGATATAGCAGAATTAGGGTTTCAAAATGGATCCTCCTTCCTTTTTGTTTGCTCTTACAGTAGGAGCATCAGTGATTTCAGACCTTGATTTTTAAAGTCTATAAGAGTGTCATAGTAAAAGCACACACACACACATATATATATACACACATACATACATACATACATACATACATATATATATATGGAAATGTATATGAAAACAACCACTAAAAATACAAAATTTGCAATAATATGCTAACATGCCAACATACTGTGGGCCTATATAATTTGATGATTGTCTTCTAGTACATTTAAAAAAATCAGAGCAGTACTTACAACCAAGTTAGTAAAGATTACAATATTCATTAAAATTATCTAGAACCCAAACTGAGCCGACTTCTTCCAGATTTCCTGATATCGGTACAAACCATGAGAGATTGATGAATTCTCTCAAGAATATTTTCGAGCTTAAAAGAGAGAGAGAGAGAAAGATACAATTTGCTCTTAAATTGGCATATTTAAAAGTTGTGTGATTTATAATGTCTGAAGAAAGCCAAGGCCAAGATTAACTCATGATGTTCTTAAAATAATGATGACCATATGCCTTCCAGGATGTTAATATAGAACCAATCTCTTAAAAAATGCTCCTCATTACTGAAATAACAATAATGCAGAACATTGGGCAAATTATGTTTATTTCATTGCTACATCTTAAAGAGCCTTTGATGCTTCCGGGCCATCTCTAAAATAACTTCAATAGAATTTGGAAACAATTCTGGCTATTCATATTCATCGACTGCCCAAATGGCTTTTGCGCTCCCATTTTTTTTTTCCTCTGGAGCTATATTATTATGAGCGTAGCCTTCTTCCCATAGTTCATGTGCTATCCTAGGGTAGGACCAGATATTGGGAAAGAAAAGTACAAAATGGGGCTTGTGTAGGAGTCAGTGGTTGATTGGTCAAGGTAATATACCACTGAGCTTTAGCTATCAGACTGTGGTCTCTCTGAAAGTAGAAACCACTGATGGTTTGTTTTTGTATCTGCAGTGCGTAGCACATGGTAGGAAGTCAATAATGTTTATTTAGAGAATGAAAGTGCAGTCCCACTCTCACTCTCTACATCTGGGTACACTCATGCCATCAGTTTGAGTCTCTAAAGGACCGAAAATTTCTTAGGCGTAATAGTAATCAGGCTGCTTGGTGCAGTTTATTGGAGAAGCCACACCAAAGTTTGGGGTAATTCTGTGTGTTGTCAAAATAGACACATTTGGTGGAGGTGTGTTGGAAACATGGACAGAGAGAGAAATAAATTGCAGTAGATTCTTTAACAGACATATGAGCATAATAAGGAAGGGATAATCAGAAACTTTCAGAAAGGACTTGAAACACCTATTTCGGTGACCTCACAGGGTTATAATGAAGGGCATGTGCTTTGAATCAAATAAAGAATGGTAACTATGCCAAAGAGTGTTGCTGGGAGATTGAAGTTGTTAGTTAATCACATGCATTCCCCCTTCCAATTCTGAATCAGTGGGGTCAGCTTTATTTCTGCCTATTTTGATTCAAGAACATAGCAGGAATGTGAACTTAGAATAGGTTTCCTAACAGATTCTCTCTCCTCTCCAAGTCTAAAATGCAGGTGGGGAGACTGCATCTGCAGATCACACACTAGCTACACGGAAGGTAGTAACCTACCCACACCTCATCAAGCACAGAAAGGCCAAGATTCCAAGATGCCAAGATTCAGTTGGCACCTTCAGCCTTGAACACGCTAGTCCTGCCTACGAGAGCAATATGGACCAATGGCTGTAGTGCTTGAGCCATCTCACCAATCAGATAAATTGTTGCCCCTCCACAGGAAGAAGCTATTAAGAGAAGAAAGAAGGGATAGGGGCTTTCTCCTCATGACCTTTGAGCAATGGAATTTCCTCATATACAGGTTGGCAGGAATTAGAGGAAAGAAATGATTTCTATTAACATTGTTCTCCCCATCATCATCATGGCCTCCCCTATCTTTTCAGTGACACAGGATTCAACTCTCCGTGAGGATCTTTCGGGCAAAAGCTTAGTGACCTGGAAGACTGCAGATATGTTCACAGTGAGTAGAGGAGTGGTGGTGGGAGCTTTTAGCGCTATTCCTCTTTGGCTACCACACCCATTCTAATCACACCAGACAGTAAACTCTAGACCCTGGTTGTTCCCTACTCTGGATATCCTTCCTAGTCATCTACCTCCCTAGGGACTCCCAGCCCCCCAAACCCCGTGGAAAGGATTGGGTGAAAGTATCTTTTATGAGCTATGTGAGTAGAAAAACTTTAGAGAAATCCTCTTCAAGATTGAGCTCTATTTTCATCTCTTTTCATAATTTACAGAGACCACCACATAAAGGACACAAGGCTACAGAATTTAATCTTAGTAATGTTTAGTAGTTTCTCTTCTATCTTCTCCTCTCTTCGCTCTCGCTCTTGCTCTCTCTCGCGTGCACACACACACACACAGCCCCAAAATTGCATGAGTTATAAACCTGTCTATATAAATGTGGATTGGAAGGTGTATGTGTGTATGTGTGTGTAGGGGGCTATTCAAGAATTATCATTTGTTGTGAGATACACATGACAACAGCAGCTATAATTATAAGCCAATTAAGTAGATAATTGATAACACAAGTGCACTAAACTTGTGTTCCACTTGTTTCAATTGTGTTTAATATGAGTGGCATTCTGCATTTTTCACAGTGAGTCTTCTAATCAAGGCACAAATAATCTTCTAATTAACTGCCTTTGTCTGATTCTCTTGAATAAAATGCAGTTTTGTTTAGGGAACTCAAGTAGGTGTTAAAACCATCCCAGCTTTTATCATGAGGCTTCTTTCTTTTTCCAAAGGCTTTATCATCAGAGCCAGGAAAGTAGTGCCTCTACATTACAAGCCTCATGCAATTACAGAGAAAATCACACCAGTATCTTTACCAAGTAGGCGTATTACAAAATTCGGAATTGTGACTTGGTTATATTTTCTAATTTTTTTATCCAGTGGTTTTGTCATCAGAAGCAGTTTGTAAAAGCATTCCCTAGCCAGTGATTCTTAAGCCTCACTGCACATTAGAATCACCTGAGAGGTTTTTAACAACCACAAATGCCCAAGTTCCCATTCCAGAAAAATGGATTAAGAATTCCTAGAGGTAGGACCCCATGGTACGTGACCCTCGTCTGCACCAGAGTTGAGAATCACTAACATAGACTAAAAGTCAGCAATATTTTTCTGTAAAGGATCAGATGAAAATATTTTAGGTTGTGTCACAACTCTGCAACTCTGCCATGAAAGCACCCATAAACAATATGTAAGTCAAGGAGTATGGCTGCATTCCAGTAAAACTTTATAACTCTAATATTGTGATTTATAATAATAAATAATATATTTGGACTACATCCCCGTTTCTGGCACAGAGCTCCTAAAACCCTTGGAATTTCCTAAGTGATGAGAACATTAAGGGGTCTTTTGTTATGTTAATGAGATGACTTTTGGAACACACCAAAGGATGGTGGGGCTGGTTGCCAGGAGAAACAACCCTGGGAATAGAGGATTCAAATTTTTAGTCCCACTCTCCCAATTTCTGGGAAGGAAAGAGGGGCCAATGGCCATTGGCCAATGATTTATTCAATCATGCCTATGTAATGAAACCTTCATAAACAGGGTTTGGAAAATTTCTGGGTTGGTGAACACATGGAGATGTGGGGAGAGTGGTGTGCTCAGCTCCTTGCCTCTTCCCCATACCTCACCTGAGGAATCTCTTTTATCTGGCTGTTTCTGGATTATATTCTTGTATAGTAAACCAGTGAACTACAAAGTGACATGTTTCTCTGAGCTCTGAGTTTTTCTAGCAAATTAATTGAATCTGAGGAGAGGGGCAGTGGAACCTCCAATATGTAGTCAGTTGGTCAGACGTCCAGGTAACAACCTGGACTTAGGACTGACACCTGAGGTGTGTGTACACTGGGGGCAAGTCTTGTGGGACTGAGTCCTTAACCTGTGGGATCTTTGGCTATCTCCTGGTAGACAGTGTTGGAATTGAGTTAAATTGCCAGGCACACAGCTGGTGTTGCAGAATTGCTTGGTGTGGGGAACCCCGCCCCCTCTCCCAACACTCACATTGCAATTGGATTCCAGAACACTTTCAATAACCAAAGGCAGCAAGCCATATTTGGCCTGACATGAAGAATTTGGATTAGCAACTCATGAGTCCTAATTTTAGAATGCAGTAATTAATTTAATAAATGAGCACCCTTCACTATGTGTTGACAGACAGCAAAACATACTAAAGAGAACATTAGCTTCATAGTGAAAAATATCTGAGCTCAAAACCTTGCTTGTGGTGCCACAACTTTCTGTATAAAAATACAGGAATGTCACTTAGTCTATGTGAGATGCAGCTTCTTCACTTCTAAAATGGGAATAATGATGCTTAAGTCAATGGACTGTGGTGCCGCTGGATTTCTCATGAAAATTCAATAGTGTCTCTAGCTAATAATACCTCACATTTGTTGAGTATTTACCATATAGCAGGCACTGTTCTCATCATTTCATATTCATCAAGTTATTTCATTCTGCTCTAAAAAAGAAAGATGAAAATAGCACAGACTTTTCTTCAATGAATTTTCACCACGATGGAGAAAAATATATTCATAAATTGCTACATTTCAAAAGGGAATGTGGTAAAGCAGTAAATGCTAAAAGATTTGCAACAATCTGTTAGGTATTGAGGATGCAGAGAGCACATACAGGTCGGTTAATAAAAATCTTTAGTAAAACAACTGTTAGCAAATCCTGGCTGTTGAAGCCTGGATATAATTTTATGTTGCAGATCTGGGAGATGCGGAAGGAAGAGTGGGGGGTGGATGTGTGGCAGGAGAAAAACATGGGCTGTGTTTATGGATGGAGGCCTGTGGTATGGAGTTGTGGTGGAGGAGAAGGTGACAAGTCAGGAAGGTTAGCTTAAAGTCCAAACATGCAGGGCTCTGATGTCCAGGTTAGGCAGTTGAACTTATTACAAATCAATAGAAACATATTTAATATTTTTATGCTTTGAGCTGTATTTAGAAAGATGAACAGTGGAGTGAAGAATATTCCTTGATTATGCTCATTACATACAGTTGTAATGATTAAACATGTTAATATAGGTGAAACTCTTAGAGCATCGTCTGGCAAAGAGTAAGTACTATACAATTGTTAGGAATTATTATTGTTTTATAAAATATGGAACCATTATCCAGCCTTTTTCTTCTTTTTCTTTTTTTCTATCTGCCTAGTTTAACATAAAAGGGAATTATAAATGTATGTGTGTCTTACATCCTTTACTGATTTTAACAAAACAATGCAAAAACTTGGAAATAAACCAGAGAAGGTGGCAACAAGCCAGGTGCATTAATAAGCCTGCCTACAGATTATTTAACTTAGACCTAATGTCTTTGCTGATGGAGCCATAGGAAGCTATGAGCAAAGGCAGGATCCGTGTGCTCAGTAGGGCAGCAGTTCAATGTTCAATGGATTCAAAAGAGAGACAGGACACCGGAACTCAGTTAAAATTTCCAGCTAAAAAATTAGAAGAATATTAACTATCATGATGGCAGCAGAAGTGTAAAGGAGATCATGGGTTCAAGATTCTTGATAAGTTTAACGCCATTAAGAAGCAGAGTGAATGGGAAGAATTAAGGAAGAAGTCTAGATCATTGTTTTCTAAATAATGGAGTCATCAACCTGAGGAGGTCTCATGAAGGAGATGATTGATGGTGAAGTTGTGGTCGATTTGTGGTGGGTTCTATTTGCCTCTGTCCAGTTGGTTGTGCTCAGAGCAGAGCTGTCTTGCAGGCAGTTGGAAATGTGGGAATCAGAACCCAATAGGAACCTTGTAATTCCACACATAGGATAACTGAAACCCATGAGCAAGTTTCCATGCAGCGATTTCCTACCACCTCTTCCTTTCCTGATGGCTCAAGATTTGGTCAGGGTGAGGAAATGAAAAAGGATGTACGTGAAAGTGTAAGAAAGCTAATTCTCTCCAGCAAATCATTAATCTATTCTGTTTGCCTAGGTGAGGTATTTTTCCAACCTGTCTCCTCTTAGAGGAGGGTTTTACTTGATACGTCCTTGATCTGGTCTATGTCTCATATTGAGCTAATAAGCTTTTTCTGTTTTCTCATTTCACGATTGATACATGTGATACACTTTTACTTACTCAAGGAGAATGAACACCAAAAAATCTGAAGAAGTCAAAACAATCGGTCGAAAAATACTAAAATGGGAAAATGTGCAAAAAGCCCACATAGTTCCCCTGTACTTTTTCCATAGGGAATTGGGGACTTATTGGTAATAGAGTCTTCTAACACTTAGTGTTGCCTCAAGGTCTCCTAAGAAACAGTGTGGATGAGAGAAGGCTTAAGGATCTGGGAGCAATATTTGAGGGAGATTGGGAATCAGAAATTTCTGAGATGAGTGTTAGCACAACCAGATTCTTTTAAGTGTGTGATGTATACCATAATACAGTAGATGAGACTAAAAAGAGACGGGTGAGTTAGGAAGCTCTTGAAGTAAGTCATGGGGTTGTGAATAAAAGAAACATATGTGAAAGATACTGCAGGAGTAGAATTGATAATGTTTAGCAAATGATTAGATAAAAGGAAGGGAGAGTTAGGAAAATGAATCCAAGGCTGCCACATTTGTTTTAAGACTTGAGTGGCAGAAGAATGGTGGTACTATTAAACATATCAGGAAAGCTGGCAGGAGAAGATGAAATTTTGTCCTTTGTTCCTGAACAGGGAGGCCTTGGAACAAGAATGTTAGATTATCTGTAAGGGCATCTGAAGAGGGGGGAGAGTATTATGAATTGAAGTTTAGGGAAAAGGGGAAGGCTTGGGTTGCTCTTTGGGTTAGATTGGAACAGAAGTAGTGGATACCTTTGTTTTGCTGACCCACTAATTATGTGAGCCATGAATGGACTCCAAGTATAGTAAGAAAGTTTCATGAGTCCCACTTCTAGGAAGTGTCATTACAAGAAACAGAGCATCTGTGGTGAGCCCTTGTCCCAATGGGAACACCACACACATATTTGATGGGTCATTGCCTCAGGACCACCAAGAGCAGGGCTGTGGAGTGTGTACATGCAGAATGGGAAGCTACTAGAAAACTGTAGGCTCTTTTTTTTTTTTAACATTTTTATTAAAATATAGCTAACACAATATTATATTAGTTTCAGTTGTTCATCATAGTTATTCAATATTTCCCACCTGGCACTATACAGTTATTACCACGTTATTGATTATATTCTCTATGCTAAAGAAGTGATCACCATGATATGTCCAGAAACTATCTGACACTATACCACACTATCACAATATTATTGACTATATTTCCTATGCTGTATATTACATCCCCAAGACTCATTTATTTTACATCTGGAAATTTGAACCTCTTATTCATCTTTATCTTTTCTCCCCCCCCTTTTTTTTCATTTATAGTTGACATTCAATATTATTTTATATTATTCTCAGGCATACAGTACAGTGGTTAGATGTTTATATAATTTAGGAAGCGATCACCCTGACTAATAGTATCCACCTGGCACTATACATAGTTATTACCATATAATTAATTATATTTCCTATACTTTACATCCCATGACTATTTTGTAACTACCAATTTGTATTTCTTAATCCCGTCACCATTTTTACCCTGCCCCCAACCTCCTTCCCATCTATCACCTCAATAGATCTAGTACCCATCTTATGACATACATAGTTATTACAATATTACTGACTATATGCCTTATGCTATATGCTGCATCCCCATGACTCCTGTGCAACAACTCATGTGTACTTCTAGATCCCTTCCCCTTTGCACCTACCCCAAACCCCCTCCCATCTGGCCATCATCAAATGTTCTCTATGAGTCTGTTTCTGTTTCTTTTATTTTGTTCTTTAGATTCCACTTACAAGTGAAATCATATGACATTTGTCTTTCGTTGTCTGACTTACTATACTCAGCACAATACCCTCTAGGTCCATCCACGTTGTAACAGATGGCAAGATTTCTTTCTTTTTTATGGGTGAGTAATATTCCATTGTGCATATGCACCACCTCTTCTTTGTCCACTTATCCACTTAGGGACACCCAGGTTGCCTTCATATCTTGGCTTATGTAAATAATGCTGCAGTGAACATATGGATGAGCATGTCCCCTCAAAAGTAGCATTTTGGGTTTGTTTACATAAATACCCAGAAGTGGGGGTCCTTTTTTGTCTTGTTATAGTCTTTGTTTTAGTCTATTTTGTCTGGTATAAGTATTGCTACTTCAGATCTTTTTGTTTGTTTGCTTCCATTTTGATGAAATATCTTTTTCCATTCCTTTACTTTCAGTCTGTGTATGTCTTTCAATATGAAGTGGGTCTCTTGTCAGCACCATATGTAAGGGTCTTGTTTCCTTATCCATTCAGCTCCCCTATTTTTTGATAGGAGCATTTAATCTATTTACATGGAAAGTGATTATTGATAGGTATGTATTTATTGCCATTTTATTCATGTTTATTTATTTATTTATTTATTTATTTATTTATTTATTTATTTACAAGATAAATAAATAATGCTGTTTGGTCATGATGAGCTTCTTTAGCTTTTTCTTGTCTGGGAAGCTCTTGATCTGTCCTTCAATTCTAAATGATAGCTTTGCTGGGTAGAGTAATCTTAGTTGTAGTTCCTTGCTTTTCATCATATTTTTTGCCAATCCTTTTTCATCATATTTTGTGCCAATCCTTTCTGGCCTGCAAAGTTTCTGTTGATAAATCAGCTGATAGTCTTATGGGAGTACCCTTGTAGGTAACCAACTGCTTTTCTCTTGCTCCTTTTAAGATTCTTTCTTTGTCTTTAACCTCTAGTGTTTTAATTATGGTGTGTCTTGCCATTGGCATCTTTGGGCTCATCTTGTTTGGCACGCTCTGTGCTTCCTGGGCTTGTATGTCTATTTCCTTTGCCAGATTAGGGACATTTTCTGTCATTATTTCTTCAAATAGGTTTTCAGTTCCTTGCTCTCTCTTCTCCTTCTGGCAACCCTATAATGAGAATGTTGATACATTTGAGGTTGTCTCAGAGACCCCTTAAACTCTCCTCAATTTTTTGATTTCTTTTTTTCATTTTGGTGTTCTGATTGGGTGTTTTCTGCTACCTTATCTTCTAAATCTAGTGATTTGATCCTCTGCTTCGTCTAATCTGATTCTTTCTAATATAGTCTTCATTTCTGTCATTGTATTCTTTATTTCTGGCTGGTTCTTTTTTATGTTTTCTATCTTCATTTTTATGTTTCCTATCTGTTTGTTGAACTTCTTCCTGCATTCATTGAGCATCTTTATAACCAGTGTTTGGAACTCTGTGTCTGGTAAATTACTTGTCTCCATTTTGTTTAGTTTTTTTTCTGGAACTTTGTTCTGTTCTTTTATTTGGGACATTTTTCCTTCTCTCCCCATTTTGGCTGCCTCCAAGTGTTTGTTTCCATGTATTAGGTAGGGCTGGTTTGCCTCCTGGTCTCAGTAGAGTGGTCTTATGTAGTAGCTGTGCTGTGGGGTTCAACTACAGTTGTGCTGTAGTTGTGCTGTAGCAGTCTTTCTGGTCACCTGAGCCATGTGTTCCAGGCATGTCCCTTGTGGGGGTTGTGTGTGCCCACCTATTGTAGTTGAGCTTTGGTTGCTATTTGCATGTCAATGGGAGGGACTGACTCTTGGGCACATTGGTTATGAGGACTGGCCTTGACTACAGTGGAGGAGTTGTGGTGTAGAGGCTGACCCTACAGAGCAGGATTTACCTTAGCAGGGCTCTGATGCCTGCCCAATCTGTCCCTTGGGTGTGTCATCCTTGAAGGTGGTGTGATGATGCTCCAGCTCATTTCAAAGGCGGTCGCTGTGGGCACGAGCCCCAGGACCACCTGGGAGGAGACCCGCTGTCAAGTTCAGCTGCAGCTAGTGTCCCAACAAGGGTCCACCAGCATGAGCCACAAAGAAATTCACAGATGGCCACCACCCATCTTGAAAATGCCTTGCTTGGAAGTGCCTTGAAGAGGCCAAACCACAAACCAAAGCTGGCTGCCACTAGTGCAAGGCTTAGGGCTGCTTAGCCAGAGGTATGAGGTGCACTCAAGCCAGATGCTGCTTGTCGGTTTCTGCAAACTTTTGAGAGACCCTAGGAAAGTCTGCAGCATGAGCTAAGGCAGGCAGTTTGTACCAAAAAGCCACTGGAAGCAGCTTGGGTGCACTCCAAATTTGGGCAGGGTGGGGTCTCGAATCACCAGGGCATGGTGAATGAATGGCATTAGCCAGCTTGATGGAGACTCAGATTGGCAGCCACTTGTGCCTGGGTCTGCACACAGCGAATGGGGAAGGATTAACAAAGAAACAACGGCGTCCGCCAGTTCCTCCATCTAGGAGAAAGCTGCCCCTCTAGCCCCTGTCCTGAAGCCAGACAACTCAGTTCTCCATCAGATGTCCCTGCTGCCTTTCCAGCTGCTGCCCCAGCACTGGAGCTCAGAGCCAGTGATTCCATCAGTGAGTAAGTCTTTGCGTGGTCCTTGCAGGAGGAGCGCCTGGGACTCCAGCTGCCTTCCCTCTCACTCGGTCACAATCTCCGCTGATTTTCACAACCAGAACTTATGGGAACTTCTCTCATCGGCACTGGAACTCTGGACTGGGGTGGGGGCTGTGACCCCTTGCTCCTCCAGGGGGAGCTCCGCAGCCAAGATATCCCTCTCAGTTTTTAAGGTCAGATGTGGGTGTAGGACCAGCATGTTCCACGTCTCTTCCCCTCCTACTGTAGTTGTAGGGCTTCGGTTCAGCAGGATTTCAGGCGTTTCTCAATGATGGTTGTTTTGTAATTTAGTTGTAATTTTGATGTGGTCATGAGAGATAGTAAGCACAGCGTGTACTTACCGTGCCATCTTGACCAAACAAAAACTGTAGGCTCTTTATTCAATGCATATACCATCTTCTAATATTGTTTGAGTGCTTCCTTTTTATCATTTTTGTTTTGATTCTTATTTTCAGACAATTCAAGACTCCCCACAACATGCTTATCAATTTTTCCAAACAAATGCCTGCTAATATCACTGTAGTAGTTCAAGAAAAGTGGAGGCTTTGCTTTCCTCTCCAAATATCAGTAAGGGCCAACTCTGCATTTTACCTTCATGTTTCATTGAAAAAATTATTCTTTTGTTTGGGGAGAGGTGACTTTTTTTTTTTTTTTTTGGCTAAGCTTTGTCCTACACCCACGAGTTGCATCACAAAATTAATGGCTGCTGACACTAGCTTATAGTTACATTAGTTGTAGGATGGTGCTACTTATTATGATCTTTATATTTAGGATGACTGAACTAAATCCTCCATTATTCTGTGGTTATACTCCTCTTCCAAACAAAAGAGAGACATACTCCAAAGCAAAGCATAAACACACAATAAGGCAGGTAAACTCATGAAATTCTATATGACCAATTTTACACAACTAAGTAGTAATCAGTTGTTGGAATGTTTTCACCAGGAAATATTAGAATTTTGGGTCTGTAATTTAGTTTGTAGCCCTTACTTATTTATAGTGAACAGATTTCTGAATTGTGCTAATGAAGCTGGTATGGTATAATTATTTGTTTCTTCAGTTATACTCAATTTGGCTTTATTCTCTAGCCCTTTTGAAAAATCATCTTTCAAGTGAATAATGTCAAAATTTTTGTCCCCACAATCTACTACAATGACAGTTTGTACCTGTGCCCCTTTAAAAGTGGCTGTAGATTTAGTTATTTTTAAAATAACCAATTGTTTAATTGAACTAATCAGATTATGTTGGTAGCTAAAGACACTTCTATACTTTACAAGGAGGATTTATTATCAGGTTAAAGAAAACCGTTCCATTTGATAGTAATGAATACCTTCTATTATCTTCTCTACTCATTTTTTACCTGTAATATTAGTTTCTGGAAGGTTTCCCAGTTCAGTAACAATCTCCATCTACTACCACTGAAAACATGCAAATCCTTACTTAGCTGTGTCTTTTTTCCCTTAAAAAAAAAAAAAGTAACTTCCAGATTCAATGATAAGACAAGTAGCCTCCCGAAGAGGGAGATTAAGTAAAACCAATCTCTGTTTTGTTGCAACTTGCAGCTCCCAAACCAGGCACCTTCTCACCAGTAATTATTATGTGGCAGCTTTCATTTCAGAAGGTACCAACAAATGGAATCACACCAATCCATCTCTTACATAACCAGCATGCCAATGAAAATAAGCAAAATTGCAGGCCGGGGGAAAAGCCTGCATCTGAAACAAAACAAAGCATACAGGGTCTCGAAGAGGATTTTTATCAGCACAAACAGCATCAGTTTTGTAGTGATGACTCACGGAATTCAGAATAAAGAACTTCTTGTTCTTGGTAGGTGTGTTATAAAATCAGAATATACTGCTACATGCCAGGTGTTGCTGGTGACAGTACTTAAAAATATATAGGTACTCTCTTAGACAGAAAAATTCTTTCTCATTTGTGGCTGACGTTACCTTCTTATATTTTGACTGCTTCTGGAGATTAACATGCTCATCTACTCCTTGTAACACTTCACACTTTCTATTCTTATTTAAATGCAACCCAACTCAAAAGAGCTTTAGAACAGAATTTCTTGCACACTCCTCTTCTCAAATATGTCACTGAAAAGCCCAGTACTGGAGTTTCCTTATTCACAGATATATTCAGGACCTCAAGTAATGACATTAGAGCTTAGTCTATTTCTCAACATATATCAGTTTTGTCCTTCTCTTGGGCTATATTCTTAGGCAGGTTCCTATATGTGATGGAATATGTCGCCCACATTTTTATCTTATCAGCTGAGCATAATCAGTAATTCCCACACCTGCATTTCATTGGCTTGGGTCCCAGGCTCATCTCTGAAACTGTTACTTGAACTGGATTGCCTAGAGCGCATCTAATTGACCAGGCATGGGTCATTTGTCAAAACTTTAGATGAAAGTAGAAGAGAGATGGTTTCCCACTGAAAATCAGGGTGCAGTTATTGGTATATTGGTGAATAGATGCCAAAGACACATAAGCAAATGTCAGAAATCTACCAGCCTTTATAATGTTTTAACCAGTGGCTTTTCATGGCTTCCTTGGTGAAGAAAACCCAGTTCGGTCTCTGGGCAGAGCAAATCCCTCAAAGCACTCAAATGTGTTTCGACCATAACCTTTATTACATTGCCACATAATTATCATTAACATTACTATCTCCTTAGACATCTTTCTTTCCCATAGAAATGTGAGATCCATGAAGACAAAGTACCTTCTTTTTCTTGTTTTGTTTTCTTGTGGAGTCTCAATAAATGTTTATGGCACAAATGATTTGATACTTGGTTTTTATACCAAAGACCACTGGACTTTGGTTGCCATTATTTTTTTCTTGCAGTGACTCAAAGCTGTTCTTCCAGTGAGAAGACTGTGCCAGGGTTTTTTACTTCCAGTCTCTGTTTTTAAGAGCAAAATCACTAGGGAAACCTCATGTCATCTCTTCCATGAAGTCTTTCTTAGGTACGCCAGTGCCTGTTTATTAAGTGTGTTAGTTAATAATACCCTTTCTTGCTATTTTAGCACCATTTTATGTATTTTTATATCATGTCTAGTCAACTATAGCTACATGTTGTAACTTACCTCATTCTTCTGTAACTTTCAGAACCATTATATGAATATTTGGTTAATATATAGCATATTGAAAAATGTGAAACACAAGAAGAAAAAGGAAGAAAATAATCTTGAAGTTTGGAATGGCTGAGAGACTTCAGTTAAATATTCATATATAATCAGTGATATAAACTAAAATACCAGTATTCCCACTTATAGAATACGCAGAACCCTTTCACTATATAGAGTTACTATAAAGATCAAATGAATGAATATATATAAAGTGCTTAAAACAGTGCTTTTTCCTATGGTAAAAGCTCAATAAATATTAGTTATTATTTAGGAGAAAAACTTCCTAAAAAATGTTTGATGATACTATAAGATGAATGTGGTTTAGGAGCCTTGACTTGGAGTTTAAGTCCTTGGGATAGTAACTGAAAAGGGAGGAATAAGAAGATCAGGACTAGAAACAAGTTTTCATAGTCAAGAGAAAGGCATGTAGACAAAGAACAAAATGGAAATTCCAACCAAAAGAATTCAGGATTGTTGCCTCCTGGCATAATGTTTCCATCAGTCTCAAGTCAAGAACAGGCTGACTGGCATGATTGTTTAGTGGTCAGCAAATTTTGAGGAAAATGGAAACCAAAGCAGGTAATTGAATGGGAACTTAGCAAATGATACCAGATGTGACAGAGAGCAAAAATAGAAACCTTTGTGACAGACCTGATCATATATTTACTGCCTTCTCCAGAGACATTATCTGTTGTGAATGAAAGTCAGTCCTAGAAAGGAATGAGTCATATCACGAAGAAACACATGTCCAGTAAGCCTTAACTGATTCTATTTCTATATAAGTTTTAATTATGAATTAACATAAGAATCAAAATTAGATGCTCCACCAATTAAGAGCTAAATCAGCCCTCCCCCCCCAAAAAAAAAACACAAAAAAGCTAACAGATGATCAAGTTTGAGTTTAGAAGCAAAATGTGGGTAAGGAGGTGGTGAGGGACACTCCCACACCATATTCAGAATCACTATCCCCTTGTGTAATTCACCCTGCTTAAGTCTGCAACAACAGTATCTAAGCATGTGGCGATTTTATTTATTTCTTGCTTTCAAGGCTGACATCCATTAGCATACCTGGTCCACCCTGAAATTTAATTCCAATTTTGGGTGAAAATTTTTCCCACAGGTCTCCATTGACCCATGCCAGTCAAGGGCCGTAGGTGAGAGTCTTTGCTACAGAATGTTTGTGGAACTTCATAATGGCCACAGAAGGTTCAAAGACAGTGCCAGTTGGCAGGCTGCCATACTTATGGAACTCAGAGGACCTCTGAAGGCAGTTGTCTAATTCTAGAAGCCAGTCTAACAACATCTTATCTCCAAACTCATTGTACTGTTACATGAACTGAATTTATTACAATGTGTACAGGCATTTCCAGTGGAAACATAAGATTCTTTGAGAGTTTATCATAAAGGGACTCTAAGTTAGTCTGGAAAGGAACATTTAAACTGACCTGCATGAGTAGGAGTGAAGTAAGAATACTCCAGAGATAGAACTCTGAATGGGGAAGTCTCCTTTGGCATTTGAGGAGTTAATAGAACTTTATGGGGTCAGTCTATAGGGTCAATCAGTCTAGTAGTCAGACTGCCAGAGATAAAAGGAAGATAGACCTCTGTAGCCAGAGCTAGAAGCAAATTCCCTATTCGGCTGGCCCATTGGTTTGTCTAAATTCACGCTGCCCCCTAAAGCAGTGCTTCAAGCTTCTACTCAGTTAGATGCATCTTGCATGCCTAAATGAGTAGGTGAGAGGGCATCAAGAAGTTCATAGAAGAAGCACCAAGATGATGCTCAGACCTCTAAACTCAAACTTGATTATCTGCTAGCTCTTTTAGGGGCTGACTGTTCTTAAATGGTGGTGCATTTATTTTGATTCTTATGTTGATTCACAGTTAAAATTTACCACATTGAATAAACCAGAGTCATTATTTTTATCATTTTCTTATATTTCAATACCTCTTCCTGAGTAATATCTTCTTTGGTCTATTGTTTCATTCAATGTCAGTGTCTTATGGGAATCAGATGAGTCAATCATAAAATGACCCAAATTCAATAACGGATTTATATGCACTCTCACTGTGATTGTAGGTAAAAATGCAATGACAGTGGGAAGGACTGAATGAGAATGCAAGGAAAGAAGCTACTAATGTCAGGATTTGGCCTAATGGGCTCATCATAGTGGAGATGTTTTCTCTACGGGAGGGACCCCCACCCATAACCATCTATCAAATTTTGGTGTGAAAAACATTACTGTAACTCTGGAGTTTTTGGTGTTTTATAGCTTTGTATCTAGTAATGTGGCTTAAATGATAGGTATTTGAACCTTGATAATCTAAAGGGTAGTCATTGGTTATCACTTAACCAAAATCATGTGGTAAACTAAAGAGTAGCTCCATACCCACAAAGTAACCAAACCATGTGGAAATAAGATGTTCAGAAAGAAAAAAAAAATCTCTATTCCACTGAATTATCTTCTCTGTAATGGTTGGGTCTATTTTTATCATCGCTGGCCAGCCTATGGGGCCATAATACTCATGCACTAAATCTCAGGGCAGAGCACTTAAGCCTTGAACATCTTCTTTTGTGGTTTTAATGAAGCGATCAAGACTAGATAGTAGTTTGGATGGATTCCAAGAGTTTCAATGAAAGGCAAACAGGGAAGTATTTATGATATAGTGATACTAACAGGATTACTTTTGAATGGCTATAATCAATAGAAACGCAGTCAAAGCTGTGGCAATTTGAGGAAGGAAAAAAAAAGTGTGTTTTATGTCTTATGTTTCTATCATTTTCCAACATGTTTGTCATGGAGGTGAGGCACCAACCAGGCCCAGGCCCATGTCATCCAGAGTCAGCTATGTTTGGGGAAATCAGTCAGGATATACAGAAGGATTCAGGACCCAATGTGTACACTGTTTTTGTTCCAAAACGTGATTGTAACTTGGTTGCAAATTCTTAACACATTTTCTTCAGAAGGGTAGTTTCTATATCAGGCCAGGATCCAAAACTGATTTGACTTGTGTGATGTAACTGAATGCTGGTTTGGTATTTGAGTCTTTGAATCAAAAAATCAAAGCAGGGAAAGAAGAGAAAGTAAGGGGGGAGGAAAAGGTGAACGTGCAGGACAAGGAAAGTGGGCGGTAAATAAAGAGCAAGCACTCAAAGGGAGAGGTTATAAAAAGAAGGGAGTACAGTTTGTCCCCATCCCAGGACACACGGCTGATCCCAGGTAAACTGAATAAGGTTTGTACTGGAAACATCCTTTCTTTCTAGAGCTCTAGGCTTTTGTATGTCCCTGAAGCTCCCGCTATGTAATGCCCTACCCTTGCTTCCTTTCAGCCCAATATATCATACGCTCCAGGAGAACACACCCTTTCATGCTCCATCTCCTTGGTACTTCTGGTCTAAATCTATTTGTAAAAGAAAACTCAACTCAACTATTTTATACATAATTCAGCGCTACTGATAGAATGAGAACACTCCCAAAGGCAATTCTAGTTTTCTAAATTATTTAATTCAAAATGTATTTAATCAATGGAATTTCAGATGTTTTGAGGGTAAGTGACCAAATTCAGGTAGTGAGGAGGGAAGATACTATAAAGCTTCAAGACCTAGGCAGACCTCCTTTCTCAGGGGGCTGTTGATGAGCTGGTTGGCCTTTCCTTTCATTACTTCACCCAAAGAATCTCTAAAAATTCTAAGTTTTTTCAGGAGGATCTCTATGTTGTTTGTAAAATTTTCATTTTTTTTTTCCTACTGAACTATTGGTACCATTGAAGGTGGGACAGTGTTAAGTCATCTTTGTGTATTTTTACTCTTCCAGTCTCTACCTGGCAATAGTATTCAATATCCAGTAATCTTCAAATGTGTAATATATTTTCTCTGCTTCACTTCTAAGGATCAATGCATTACAAATAACTTTTTTCTTTTTACTTTTACTGTTTTTCAAAGAAAAGAAAGCATGGTTTTTCTTCTCCTCCTCCTAAAACTAGAGTCAAAGTGATTGCATTTACCTATGTTGGAAAAAAGGGAAGCTTCCAATGAAAGTATATAAAAACATAGGGATCTGTTTTTATTACCTGTGCCATTTTTCCTACATGTGGCATTGAGACAACTTGAAATCCATTCAATAAATTGAAACCCACTTTGTCTTCCCTTCAAAATAAGGGGAACTTCATGATCAGGTCTCTTTTAAATTATCAAAGGCATCAAATTTTCAAAGAGCTCACTGTCATTCTCACCGCATTTGATATATGAGAGGGTGGGATGGAAGGGAGAATTCCAGTCATGGGAAAGAAAAAAAATGTGGCCTGAAATAATATTGGAGGGATTCAATAAAGATGGAGATAAAAAAAGATGATGACACTGCAACACTGAGGGTTTTGATTATTTCAGCATTTGGTTTCATAGGCAACAAATTCATCAAGGTGAGGATTAGCATAATGTAATGAGACCAAAATTAAGGAACCGGAAAATCAAAGAGTAGTGAAAAGATTCTTCTTAGACAAGACAGATCAGGGTAGAATATGAAAAAAAGGAGACTATTCCTGTCAATCAAACACCATTCCTTTCAGATTTGGCACACATCCTTAACAGAGAATGCCTCCGAGGCAGGAGTGTTATAAAAGCCAAGATATTTCATAGATATTTCCCTGGAAGTCAGGATATTTTCTTATATAACTCAGACAACTTAGGGAAAATTGGACTTAAAAATAAAAAGAAAAAGACAAATTCCATTTGCGGATGGATCAGTAACAATGTCAAATTGTCAGTATTTTAAAACCCGTGAAGAAAGATGGAAGACATTTGCTTCACAATTACTGGAATCTGGATGACATCACTGTGCTAATTGCCTCTTCACAACTGAAGAAGGGGCTTATTAAAATTGATTTAGTTGGATTTAACACACAGTCCCAGAGCAGGTAGATGGAAATGCTGGGCTCTATAAAGGAGGTGCTATTAAGAGAAGCAGATTACTGTTCTTGATGGGCCTCCATCAAGTAGGTACAAAGAGGTTAAAAAAGGTATAAAGAGGTGATGATCAATTACAAGCCAAAAACTATTGAGTTGTGTCCTAGGAGAAAAAACGGGAATGTATAATGTACTTTTGAGGTCTTAATGAGATGTTAATGAATGGAGTATGATTATTTTCCTTAAACAATAAATTGACTTTATGTGTTCTTTGAATATTCTTACTATTTCTCTTTGCTGATCAATTTCCATAATAAGGACATCCACAGTGATAGGTCAAAGGGGTGGGGATGAGATTATAATATTCTTGTCTTTTTCAAGGGAGATATTGTAATGTGGAACACTTTAGTTCAAGGAAGGGAATATGTTAGATGTTCTCTATTTTGTTCCTAGAGTGATTATGGCTCATTATGCAGTGGGCCCATCAGGTGTTCTTAGGGGTTATTGTAGCATGCAATCACATTGGGAATGATACTGAGAAATTGACAATAGCCTCTGTGCAAGACTTAGCAGCAGAAACTAGGAAATGAAGTCGAAAGAAAGTTCTTTTTAGTTATCAAAGTATCTCACACTTGATGTCCTTTCTTTTCTTATTCTGGAGGACGAGGCACTTGGGAAAATTCATTATCTCATGTGTATGCATTTCTTGCACCGGAATGAATGTGCAAGGCAGCTCTCACTGTGATCACTAAAATGATGGTCAGCAAGTCCCCACAGATTTCACAGACTGGATAAAACATGCAAAGCAATAATTTGGGCCTTGGTTTGCCTTGCAAGTTTGCATCTTTTTGGCTTGTGAGCAGTCTGGTCTTTTCTTACAAGACCCCAGGGTGAAATCATCATTCTCTCTAGTTTTTATCATGTGGTTAGAGTTAATATGCTTCCTTCCCTCCCTTCTTCCTTTTTGCTTTCATCAGGCATCAGGTGACATAAATTAAAGACAGCTCTAGAGCAAATAATCTGGGAATTGAGGAAGTATATTATTTTGTGTTCTTTTGTTGCAGGCAATAGGAATGAACAATGTTGAATTTTACTGGGGACCTGAGATCCTGGAAAAAAATTAGGAACTCCTCCAATGCTTTTGTGTTCTGGGAAACAGCTTATTACAAAGAAGCACTCTTCCCCATATGTCTTAGATAGACTCATGGAGGCTCTTCTTTTCTATGGAGAGGAGCCAGCCGTCAAGGCCAGATACAGAGCTTCCACATTCCTGTTCTTTTTGCCTCCTAAATAAATGGTTGACTGAAATGTTTGTCCCCACTGATCAGCTGGAACAAAATGCTCCATAATCGAACTTAGTTAAGATACTTTCCTTTCCCCAGGCCCTTGAACTCTGATCCAAATCTCAGCCTGAGCCTGCCAACTTCTCCTCAATAACCTTCTGAGAAGAGGCAGGTGTCTAATCTACTATCTTTCAAGCCACCCTTTCACCCAAAACTTTTCCACACTCAGTTTTTTCCAAACTTGTTTCCTCTTCTTTATAAAAGCAAACTCTTTTGCCCAGCCTTTGAGCACTCGCACATATTATGTTCTGAGCATTCTTCCTATTACAACAGTCCACCTCTCCCTGTTGTAATAGCCCTTTCTCTACTTCCTCCTCCCTTGCAATAATCCTTTTGAAAAGTCTCTCCTTAGTAAGTCCAGATTTTTTTCCCCCAATTTGACAAAAATGATGTAGGTAAAATCAAAAGAAGATACAGAGTAGTTCAAGGACATAAAGTAGTGAACAGAAAGTACAAAGTCTAGACAGAGAGGACAAGGTTTAATGGAGAGTTGGGTTAGAAATACACATTTGGGACTGACCAGCTCTGTACCTTTCCTGTCCTTGTGTTATTCCTCTCAAGAGACAAATTCCAGCAATGGAGAATTAGCCTTGCCTGACTCAAATCACCAAAGGTCATGCAGGGTACCCTGGCTGGAAGTCCCTCCAATACCACATGCAGTGGAAGAAAGGTGATTACTGGGGTAAAAGCTATGCTCTTGTTCCAAAAGGAAGGAGGAAGTGACGGGCAGGGAAAGACAATGGTGGTTTACTACCAGTATGATACTTAACCTAGAAATCTTGGCTCATTTAGGTATTCTACAAAAACTGAAATAATATATGTGAGAGAATTACAGATTCAAGTATCCATACACATGTGCCTCTGTGCTGAGAAATCTCATGGCTAATCTGCAAAGTAGCCACTTGGTGTCACTTTGATATGTACATTTTCATTCTTTGTCAAACAGAAACAAAATATCAACAGTTATATAATAGAATTCTGTCTGTATGCAATACTTCTGTAACCTCTTAGGAGCCCAGCCTGTGATGCAGTAGCCGGGGAAGTCATTACTATGCAGTTGACTCTTTGTAATCCAGGTGTAATTCCTGTGTCCACATAAAATAGATACAAAGCCCTCTAAAATTTCCTGACAATCTTCAGCTATATAAGCAACTGTGCAGAACTATTTCTCTCTGGCCTTCCTTTTTCTCTCATTTATTTTGACAATATACAGGCCTGGGCTAAATTATGGCAGCTTTCCCCCACCAAAAGGCATGTTATATTTCAAATGTTTAGTAATAAGCTAGAGTTTTGTATGTAGGGTTAAGCCTAATTGTTTTAGTCAAAAAGCAGGACCCATCAAGAAATTCTCTCTGGAGAGAGAGAGAGAGAGAGAGAGAGAGAGAGAGAGAGAGAGAGAGAGATCAGTTTTGCATTTAAAAATAACAATAGTTTTTACCAGGGGCATATTCTCACTGACTTGCTTAGAAATCACATATACATATATTGAATGTAAAGCAGTTTCTAGAACTGTTTCTGATCTGATCCTGGTAGTTAATTTCAGGTTAGGGCTGAGATAAAAGTGGAAAGGTGAGTGCCGTTACTAAGGCGCATTCTGGCATTGGAAGTCAGGTTTCAGTCGAGCTGATTCACAGACCATATTAATCAGCTCAGATTCAGTTGATAGGAATTCAGCTGTTTCATGAGTCAGCTCATTCATTGTCAGATATAATATTCACCAAACTGCTTGAAAAATCCGTGAGGAAAACAAAACAAAAACCAACTACCACCACTACCGAATCTCCAGGAAAACAATTAGCCCAGGGTTAGGGAAAGGTCAACTTTACTTACAGGGCTTCTAGAAAGTGGAAAGAAAGTACTACCCTAGCATTTATAATAGAGACTCAACAAACTCATGCAAATTGAGTAGGAACCCAGAGATTAACTAGCTTGCATAAAGTCATTGCGTTGCCATGACTTAAATGTAATATTTGTGGCATAAAGTTCTATACCCTTTCAACCATAATTTCTAAAATCTCCTCAAACATAAAGATGCTTTCATTTGTCTTGTTGAAGCCATGGATTTGGCGGGCAGGCAGTTATTCATTTATGTCTCTGTCTCTCTATCTCTGTGTGTCTCTCTTTTCTATTTCCATAGTAGCCACAGGAACATACAATGTTCTCATATAGTCTACTGAAGTCAATTTAAGCAAGAGACGTTGATGTATTGCTGAAGGCGTCACACCCACGTGACGCTGCTCCTCTGGTTTCTGGAGAGCCACTCATTTTCATATACATGCTAAAGTGGTTATTTTGCCAATACCTCTGGTGTTAACTTATCTTGTGATGAAACCAGAGCATGACACTGTCACCCATAATTGCTGTGGGATAAAACCAGCTGGAGATCTTTAAGAAACTTGCTCAGACTAATTTCTAATGTCATGGTTCTTCTTAATAACATGAACTACAATGCCAAAGCCTTATGCAATGTTTTTTTTAACCGGTCGGAGGCATATCTATGAAAAATAATGAAGTCAAGAAGACAATAGTACCTTGCAGCTTAAAAGAGCATGTTGGAGAGCTTTTCCTGCCCTCACCTTCATCCTACAGAATGTAATCAAATGCAGCAGAGCACTTCTTCCCCCAAGCTTCCTCGCTACCTTGCGTTCTCTCAACAACTCAGCACCAGTGTCCAAAAACCAAACAAATAGTAGCATTAGATTATCACCAATAACTTGTTAAAGAAATAAAGGATTCCTTTCATTCCCCCAACAGCACAGGTGTGCTCTCTATTTCAAGAGTAGTGTCAGTTACTGTGACAGAACAAGCTCAGATTGACAGGAAGTGTCACACACCATCTTCTCAAGGCTCTATGAAAGCTATTAGGTATAATTATTCACCTTTACATGAAATGCAGCTAAAACTGACACTCAGGTTTGTAATAAGAGGAGAACACCATGGATTTTTTCTTCTTTTTTTTGTATAGTAAGACAGTGTACACATTCTGAAAATTCCCAAAGAAAAAGATCCATAATTGTTAATGGGAAACTGCAGTCACTGGGTACTTATTGGGTATCCACTTTATTCAGCCCTCAGCTAGACTGTGTGTAGGAGTCTTAGAAGAAGCAAATGAAGCAGTTGTGTTTTAGGAATTCATGATTTCTCTGGGGAGGTAAAACATATATGCTGGAAATAAATTTCAAAAATCATAAATGAACTGAATAGTAAATTGAACACAGGCAAGTGTGTGTATGTGGATGATTAAGGGAATTTGTGTTTTGAATGGTCAGGAAGGGAACAACTATCCAGGTGGAACTAAATATGGTCAAGGGGAGAGATTACATCAATGCCCTCCTGACCACCTAACATACCAAAGGCTGTGTGCTAAATGCTTTGTTTACATTGGCTGGGGGAAGGAACTGGGATCATTGTAAGTACTACTTTGCTCAATTGAATGAAAGCTCCCAATTTTTCACTTTCCTATAATATAATTATACATCTACACTCATACCATGGTATATGGTGGGTGGATGTGCCTTTCCTTCTCTTTAGTCTTAGCCATGTGACTTCCTTTGGCAAATGAGTTGTCAGTAGATGTGATGGGAGCAGAACCTTGAAATGCACTGTTATTGAAATCTCTCTCTTGTGTCTTTTTCCCCCCAAATATATTGGGATTACATTGGTTAATAACATTATACTGTTTCTTTGACCTGCCATGTAAAGCAGGTTACATAATTACTTCCTCTTCTTCCCAGACGGAAGAAGGAACATACATGGAGTAGATCCACGCCCAACACTAGACTGTATACAAGCATAGCTGGATCCTGTTATCCTGAAATGCACTGCCCAGCAGGGCTCAGACTAGACCAGCTTATTTGTTCTTACCCTGAAGATCAAAAGCAGGAGAATAAATGCTGCTTTTTATAAGCCACTAAGAGATTGGACTTTTTGCTACACAGCAAAAAGTTGACTGAAACAGAAATTAAGGCTACCCTCATATAAGGTTCAATCTAGAGGGGAAATAATGGTTTCTGTTTGAGAAAACTATATGATTCAGTAAATAGAATAAGTGTTTTGAAAGAAGCATAAAGTATTCTGGAGAATATGGGTCACAGAGGAGGTAAGAGGACTCAGGTTTTCGAGGATTTTATGAAACTGACAGTAAAATATGTGCCTGGAAAGGTAGGATTTGAGCAGATTGTGGAGAGTCAATGAAAGGAGAGGGAGGGTATCTGTAGTGTAAGCACCTGACAGTTTTTTAAAAATTATAATACAAGTGCCTGACATTAAGCTTTGATTGCCCAGGCATCCATTTCAAAGATAGCTGTCTGGAATAAACACGTTGCCAACTACTCTAGTAGATAAAGACCCAGGCTGCCCCACCCCTGATGCTTCCTTTGTTTTTGAGATCCCTGGCTGGCTAAGATACCTGACCATTTTGACAGCTTGTTTTTCCTTTCCTGTAATAATTCCTGCTCTTCTGTTTTAAATTCAACGATAAACAGTGAGCCCATGAAACCCTAGGCCTGCACCCTCGACCCCAATAAGAGCAGAACCCCAGGCCTGAGCTCTCCCTCTCTCTCTGACCATCAACCTCTCTGTGTCGACCCTGTGCCGTGTACTCTCCAGGATTTATGGGTAACGAACCTTGTTTGTCTGTTTTTTCAATGTTTATTGATGACTATTACTGAGGTTTAGCTTTCAATCGTAATAAGACCAGTGAAGCCACAGCAGTGGCTCTGAAAGGGGAAATGTCTGAGGAGACTCACCTGGGGCCCCCGTGAGAGTCCACAGGCATTCTAGCCTACAGTGAAGGCTTTTGCGAAGACCAGCACAAAACACTATCCTAGTTTAGAAAGTCGAATGCAGCTGGGAAAAGAAAGCAGTGTAAGAATAGGGTGGAGTGTTTGGTTTCTATTGCTGCCATAACAAACTATCATACCACAAATTGAGTGGCGTAAAACAACATCCATTTATCATCTCATGGTTGTGTCTGTCAGAAGACTGGGCACAGCATCACTTAGCTAGGCACATGGCTTGGAGTCTCACAAGGCCAATAGCAAGATATTGGCAGAGTGTGATCCTTTGTGGAGGCTCTGGGCATGACTCCACCTCCAGGCTCACTCAGCTTGTTGGCCAGCTCCAGTTCCTTGCACCTGTGGAACTGAGGCTCCATTTGCTCACTGGCTGTCACCCGGGGCTGATTTTCTCTCTTAGGGAGGCTGCTTGTATCCCATTCATGCTTTCCAAGTGGCCTCCCCCAGCCCCAGTGGGTGGAGTCTCTCATGCTTTGGAATCTCTCCTTTTCCCTCTACTCCCATATCTCTCTGATGATTCCTTTGCTCTCTCATGCTGCTTTGAAGAGCTCATGTGATTACACTGTTCCCACCCAGATAATAAAGGATAATCTCCCTATTTTAAAATCAGCTGATTAGTCATTTTAATTTTATCTACAAAGTCTTTTCACAGTAGTACTTAGATTATTATTTGATTGAATAACCAGAGGACAGAAATCTGGGGTGGGTTGTGGGGAGGCTTCTCTAGAATTCTATCTACCATGGGTGGTACGTAAGCAAATTAGCCATAGTTGAATAAAATGAAGGAAACAGGTAAGGGAGTATCGAGAGGGAAGTCTGGACAGGTGGGTTAGGTTTGGAATTGGAAAGCGTTGTATGCCACGACAAAGGTGACAGGGAGCAAGGAGAAGTTCTTGTGCAAACCCGGCATGAAATCAGAATTATACATTAGAATAAGTGATTGCAGAACATCAGCAAGCCCATTTTGTTTGGGAGAAGTTGTAGGAAATAGAAATTCCAATTTATAGCTTATTGCAATTGTCCATGGTCATTTCCATAAGATTTAACTTTGTTTTTAGTAGTACATATAACAAGAGATACAGAAGGGAAAGCCTGCCAGAGTCAAATATAAACGACTTTGACCCATGATTAATTAGCATGGAAATTAAGGGAGGAGGGGTCAGGGATAACTATGGTTTCAAGCATCAGTGTTCAGAAAGAGGGCAATGCTATTAACCAAAATAGGGGATGAAATGCATGAGAAAGAAAGCTAAGGTTCCTTTGGATGGTTTCTGAGAAGAGCTGTCCAACAGGCAGTTGGAAATATGGTCATCTCAGCTATAATACGGATTTGGCAGCTATCTGCAAAGAGATGAATGCCAAAGTTTGGGGGCACGTAAGACCAGCGAGAGAGATTTGGGCAGAGGTATAAAGAAAGCAAAATGAAAGGTTGAGAACAAAACTTGGAAGAATGTTTATATCTTGTGAATAGTAATAATAACAGTGCCCAATGAAGGAAACTGAGAATTGTAGGGAAAGCCATTGAAGAGCTATAAGAAAATATCAATGCCACACACAATGTGACGAGAAGATAATTTTAAGAAGGAAGTACTCAGCAATGATGTAAACTGAAGTGAGATTCATTTATTTATATCTTTGGTAAGTCTTAGAAGTTGACCAGAAACCAATTCACTCTCACAGATAGAAAAAAAGATCTGAAGTAAGTGTATGATGATCTCAACATTGCGGAAAACACATGTAGCTGTGTGTATAATCGTGTCCTTCAGTTGCAGTAAACTCCTAAATGTTCTCCACTAAAAATTCGTGGCAAACAGAAGTCTCTTTGCTTCAAAAACACCTAGATAATTCAGGAAATGGTGAGGAAACAGGTATTACAGATTTCTTTTCCTTGGGTTTTTAGGGGACAGAGGGTTCCCTGAAAAGCATTTTTTTTTCAATTACAGTTGACATTCAATATTAATTTCATATGTACAGCATCGTGGTTAGACATTTCTATAACATATGAAGTGACCCCCCCAGATATGTCTAATACCCATCTGACACCATACATAGTTATTACAATATTGTTGATTATATTCCCTATGCTTTACTTTACATCCCTGTGACTATTTTTTAACTGCCAATTTGTACTTAATCCCTCCCCTTTTTCACCCAGTCCCCCAAACCCTCTCCCATCTGGCAACCATCAGTTTGTTCTCTGTATCTATGAGTTTGTTTGTTTATTTATTTTGTTTTATTAGGTTCCACATATAAGTGAGATCATATGGTATTTGTCTTTGTCTGACTTTTCTCACTTAGCATAATATCCTCCAGGTCCATCCATATTGTCATAAATAGTAAGATTTCATTCTTTTTTAATGACCGAGTAATATTCCATTATATGTATGAGTATGTACCACCTCTTCTTTATCCAGTCGTCTATTGATGGACATTTTGGTTGTTTCTACGTCTTGGCTATTGTAAATAATGCTACAGTGAACACAGGGGTTCACATATCTTTTTGAATTAGTATTCTGGATTTTATTGGATAAAGGCCCAGAAGTAGAATTACTGGGTCATAAGGCAGTTGCAGTTTTAATTTTTTGAGGAAACTCCATACTATTTTCCATAATGGCTGCACCAATTTGCAATTCCACCAACAGTGCACAAGGATTCCCTTTTCTCCACATCCTTGCCCACACTTGTTTATTGATTTATTGATGTTAGCCATTCTGATGGGTGTAAGGTGATATCTCATTGTGGTTTTGATTTGCGTTTCTCTGATGATTAGTAATGCTGAGCATCTTTTCATGTCTATTGGCCATCTGTGTGCCCTCTTTGGAGAAATGTATATTCAGGTCCTATGCCATTTTTGAATTGGATTATTTGTCTTTTTGCTGTTAAGTTGTATGAGTTCCTTACATATTTTGGCTATTAACCCCTTATTGGGTGAATCATTGGCAAATATCTTCTCTCGTTCAGTAGGTTGTCTTTTTGTTTTGTTAATGGTTTCCTTCACTGTGCAAAAAAAATTTAGTTTGATGTAGTCTTACTTGTTTATTTTTTCTTTTGTTTCCCTTGCTCGAGGAGACATATCCTCTCTCTCTCTCTCTCTCTCTCTCTCTCTCTCTATCTCTCTATCTATACATATATATACACATATATATGTATATATATGTGTATATACATATATATGTGTATATACTCATATATTGCTAAGATCAATGTCAAAGAGTTTATTGCCCATATTTTCTCCATATGCCTTTAAATCTGGAATCCCCCTTCAGAAAACCTTCTGAACCAAACTTCAATGCTTGAAGGTTTTAATTCCGAAAAATTCTGGTGTGAAGGAAGATATATTTGGAAGAAATAATAGGCTAAATATGAAATTAATAGCACTTTAATGTTAGTGAGCAAATAATTTACCCAAAAAGTTAATTAAGTTAATTTAAATAATTATAAAATGGAATGTATATTCAACATAAATTTAGGATATCTGAAGCTAAGATTATAATTTGAAAAACTGATGCAACAGCAGTAACCTTGGGATTTCATTTTCACACCCACTGGCAGAATGGCCAGAAAATCTTTTCAACCCTATATAGCCTCCACACCAGATTTTCAAAGGAGACAGTGGAAAAAAACTGTCCCATGGTAAAATCTGGAATATAGAGGCAGTAGCACTTTTCTTTGGCTCACATGATGATGATGATAAATATTCACTATTTTTTTAGTATTGTATTTATTGTATATTTAATTCACTAGCTACTATTAGCATTTGGGATGGCCTCTGAGTGAATGTTAATTCAAGGAAACAAGTTTAAAAGCCCAGATATATATCACGCACGTAACGTGTATGTATTACACATGGTACATTTTTACAAACTAATAGTTTTTACAAACTATTTTTACAAACTATCACTGGTGATTTTAAACAAAATACTGCCTCCATTTTTTTTTTTACTGCTTATAAATAATTTGTTCAGTTTCTCATGGTTCCAGTCAATCTAGAAATGCTTCAAGAACAGCTGCTCCAACAGAATTTTGGCTCATTGGGTCTCTGTCAAAACTCAGATCTACAAATACTGCTCTGAACATAGGAGGCAAGGGAAAGCTTGAATAGTGAAAATGATTTTAAAGCTCAAAATAGCTCACATTGACTTTGGCACAGGAGGGTTTTCATTTTATTATTATTTTTTTAAAAAATTCTTGCTAACTCAAGCCTATTTAATGTCCTTTATAAATAAAATAGAAAATTGTCAACTTCTATCAAGAATCTTGTCATTATCAAAGTTAATTTTTCATTATTCTTTTACCACGAAGGAAATTGGGGGGTTAGGGGGGTGCATTTATTAGAGGTAGGTGGAGGCAGTACACACAGTGGTTAAACATTTGAGCTTTAAAACCAGGCTGCCTGGGTTGAATTCCAGTTCTGTTGCTACTGGTACGGAAGTCTATTCTAGGGTAAAATGCTCAACCTCTCTGCACCTTGGAGCAAAATGAGACTGGTGATAATGCTACTTCCTAGAGTTGTTATGAAAGTTGGAAGCATTAATACACAGAGTCCCTGACATGTAACAAATACTCAATTTCATTAAATGGCTCTTTTAGTTTATTACTAAGAAGTCCCCTTGCTCAGCTAGCTCATATTTTATTTCTTTAATTTGTGTGTGTGTGTGTGTGTGTGTGTGTGTGTGTGTGTTTAAATAGGTAACATTCACTTCTTTACAACTACTGAGATCATCAAAACAAGTCTCAGCAATCTTGATGACATTTCAGTGTTAAGTGGATGAGAATCCATGAACCCACTCTGGAGAGCTCTCCAGCTTTCTGTATCAAGAGATAAGTACACGTCTTCGAGAGAGTGAGAAGAGCTAACTTGCCGCAGTATAGTTTGGAAAAAGTTCTTCAAGTAGTTGTGAAGTCTTTGTGTATGGAGTCAACATGTTCTTGTGATGGACTTTAATCTTGCATCAGGGTTATAGCTATTCCTAAAGATATTTTCAGTTACTGAAAGATTACTCATTTTGCTTTGGACCGATAGCCAGAGAGATGGTGATAGCTCCTAATTCTCTTAAATTCTCTGGCTATGAATCTCCTTTCAGATAATATCACTCACCTGGAATAAGGACTAAGTGATTTGTTCATACAATAAAACTAGTCAGCCACAGGAGACAGGGGAGCCCTTTGGGGCCTGTGATTTCTCACAGCACTTTCACTTTATGACAATATCTTTCATCCAGAGAATAGATTTGATTATTTTAGCACCCTGTAAAGATAGAGACTCTGTAGAGTATTTGAGAGATGGAAACTTGGATAGTTTGGCCAACACAAGGTCAGATTCCTTCTTTATTGCTGTGGTACTATTTAAACAAATGCTCTTATATCTTTACTTCTAGTTCTTTTCCGTTGAGGCGGAGAATAAATTTACATTTAAAAAAGTCTGACTACAATCATCTTCATGAAAGATACTTTTATACAGCTATTTAGAAATGGGAGGTATTAGCTGGCATTAATTACCTTATTTTTCACAAATTCCATGTCTTCAGCGACGGCTCTTTTTTTTATTATTTTTTTATTTCAAGAATACTTAATAAGGTGTCCTTGGATAAATTTCTCAATCAGAGCCCCCATGACATGTAATTAAATAATGAAGCTCTGATTTTTAGGAAAGGCTTTGTATTGAATTAGAGGTAAGAGAAATTACTTAACCAAACTTTATACAAAGAAAAGTGAAGATGTGTGACAAGGAGGAAATCATGTAGCTAGAATGACTAATGAACCTGCTCTTGTTTCACATTATAATATTATGCCTTTAAAGGTGGTTTATAGAAAAGCCAGTAGTTGTATTTTTTTTTATGTTATTGAGTCTGTTGTAAGACCTATACCAATTATTCTCAGATTTTAGTGTTCATAAGAATCATTCCTGATACCTATTAAAAATGGCAGATTTTTTTTTTTTGTCCCACTTAAGAACTACTAAATGAGGAATCTCAATGGTATACATAATGAAGGTTGAGATTAGCTGGTATAAAGTGTCCCCCCACGTCCACCCTATTTTCTTGTCAACAAATTTCCTTTGTTAGATCTCTAACTGGTGTCGTCACCCCTGTTTTTCTTTCCCCCCACTATCCCAAGCTTTTCTGAGATAAAATTGACAAATACGATTGTCTATATTTAAATGTAGCAATGTGACGACTTGAAATAGGTGTACATTGCGAAATGATTCCCACACTCAGGTTAATTAGCATACTTTTAACCTCACATAGTTATGTGTATGTGTGTGTGTGTATGAGAATGCTTAAGATGTGCTCAGAAAATTTCAAGTATACAACACAGTATTATTAACTATAGTCACTTCGCCATACATTGGATCCCAACAACTTACACATTAGAGCTGAAGTCTTGTACCCTTTGCCCAGTGTGTCTCCATTTCTCCTATTCCTCAGCTCCTGTTAACCATTATCCTACTCTCTGTTTCTAGGAATTTGATTTTTTTAAAAGAGAATATACAATATTTGTTTCTCTGGATTATTTCACTTAACATAATGTCTACCAAGTTCATCCATGTTGTTGCAAATATCAAATCTTTGCATGTTATGTTAAGGACTTTTTGGACTGAAAAAAAAAAGGAAGTTTTGCAAGAGGCATTTTGTTAGACACATTCATGACAGAGATGACACACAATTGTCATATAGTAGTATCAATTGGTAGAAATGTTTGTCCATCAAATCAGTTTTCCTTTTAGGGAACAAGGCACCCAACCAATCAACAAGGGAAAAGGAAGAGGAAAAAACTGGTGTGCATGGTGGGGGAAGTGGGAAGGAGTGATGAAAAGAGCAGAAAGAGAGCAAGAAGTAGAAAAAAAAAAGTGGAGAAATAAAAAAGTATAGGCAGGTATCATGGTTAAGTACCAGATTCCCTATATACTAGCTTGGTGACTTTTGACAAATTTTTAACTTCTCTTAAGACTGCTTCCTCATCTATAAAATGAAATTAATACTAGTACCTATCTCATTGACTTTTATGAGGATTAAATTAGCAAATATGCAAAAACACTGTTTTTATTGTTTTATTATTACTGGACTAACTATCTATCAAAATGAGATGATTAAATAACTTGCAGTACGTGCAATCTATGACACCATTAAAAAGAATTTGTCCTTCTCTGTCTGACTTAGTTCAATTAGCATAACACGCTTTAGGTCTCTCCAAGTTGTCACAAATACTCAGATGTCATTCTTTTTTATGGCCAAGTAATATTCCACTTTATATATGTACTGTATATTCTTTATCCAATTGTCTATTGATGGACATTTAAATTACCTTCATATCTTGGCTGTTGTAAATAATGCTACAATGAGCATAGGGATGCATATACCTTTTTGAATTAGTGTTTTGGATTGCTTTGGATAAATACCCAGAAGTGAAATTACTGGGTCATAAGGTAGTTCCACTTTTACTGTTTTGAGAAACCTCCGAATGGTTTTCTATAGTGGCTGAACCAATTTGCAACCCCACCAACAGTGGATGAGGGTTCCCTTTTCTCCACAGCCTCACCAATACTTGTTGTTTATTGATGTGTTGATGATAACTATTCTGACATGGGTGAGGGTGATGTCGCATTGAGATTTTAATTTGCTTTTCTCTGGTGATTATTGTTGTTGAGCATCTTTTCATATAATCTGTTTGCCATCTGTATGTCCTCTTTGGAGAAATATCTATTCAGATTCCTGCCCATTTTTTAATTGGATTGTTTGTCCTTTTGGTGTTAAGTTCTATGAGATACCATGTAATTTCACTTCTATGTGGAATCTAAAAACAAAACAAAACAATAAACTTGTAGATAACAGAGAACAAACTGATGGTTGTCAGGTGGCAGGGCAGTTGGGGGGGCTAGATGAAGAAGGTTCAGGGATTAAGAAGTACAAATTGGCAGTTATAAAATAGTCATGGGGATGTAAAGTACAGCATAGGGAATATAGTCGATAATATTTTAATAACTATGTATGGTGTTGGGCGGTACTATATTTATCAGGGGGATCACTTCATAAGTTAAATATCTAACCACTATTCTGCACACCTGAAACTAATGTAATATTGAATATCAATTGTAATTGGAAAAAAAGAAGAATCTGGTAGAGCTTCATGGGCCTGTAAGTAACAGTTAAGTATAAAAAACAGTGTAGACAATAGTGTACGGTGTCTTCCCATATGCATGAAAAATGATACATTTTCTTGCATGTTTATATATTTAGATTATTTATGGAAGAGTGACCCAGAAATTAGTTGTAGTGGTTTCTCTAAGTTGTCTGGGACACCATAGATCATAAGTAAGAAGAGTCACGTTTTTTTTCTATTCCTCTTTATTCCATTTGACATTTTATCATTTGCACATATTATTTTTTAATTTGAAAACAATATTAAATAGAATGAAAAAAACAAGAGTGAGAATAGCTCACTCTCATAGGATGAGAAGATTGAATGAAATTTTATTTATAAAAGGTAACACTGTGCCTATCAATTAAAAAGACCTCCAAAACATTGACAATGATCATTACTATTATTAATAAAGTTTTCTTTGACTTTTAATGTAATTATAGAATAGATGAAAAATGAATAATTATGGAACAATGGGGCATTGGGATCATGATGCTTTCTGTGTTGCCTGGATGCCTCCTTTTTGGAGTAAGATTAGCCATGCTTTATATAGTGTGATTTACACATATGGTGAATGTTTGTTTATCCCCATGGCTTTCTAATTTTCTAATGACTTGTGTAATTCTGCCAGAGCATCCATTTTCATGTTATTAGGCTAGAAAGAGTTTAGTAAATAGGTCTCTAGGTGCCCCGGAGGTTCTCTACTAACAGGTTTCCTGTCCCCAAGGTTTACGAGAACGTCTCCTATGGAGAGCTTTGATTCCGTTCCATGTATAGGTAAAAGTTCTTAGTTTAAGAAGGAAATCCCAGGAGATAAATGCTTGTTTTGGACCTAATAGTTTACAAGTTAATTTCAGTCGTCCCAATTAGAATGTCAAAAAAAAAAAAGGGAGGGGGGGCACAGATTTCCTTAAGCCTTGGTTCATTTCCATTAAGCCACCATCTAGTTAAACCAGAATCATTTTGGATAGTTTGAAAGCATTTAAATTATGCACTGGGCAAAGTTCTCTTTCTCTTTCTCAGAAGTTGCCAAAAAAATGTATACAACTGGACACTTTGGTCAATGTAACTCAAGCAGTAGTTTGCCATAATCAGAAGTGTCTGGACGCTGATGGTAACCACTTTGAGCACCTCTTGTAATTGCAGAAGTCAAACGTGACTTGTATTCATCTTTTGTTGTTGGTATATATTGAGTATTACAATTTTAGTAGTTTTTTCCTTTCTTAAAATATGTATACATTTTTTGGCACCGTGTGTGTGTGTGTATGTGTGTGTGTGTGTGTGTGTGTGTGTGTGTGTGTATTTTTTCAGGGGGCATATTAAATTACAGCAGAAAAATTAGAGTCTTGAAGGGGCAGTCCTTAGCTAGGTGGCTACCTTAGGCATTCTTTTCAGCTTGATCCTTTGCAGACATTCTTTATTTATGTATTTATGCAAGGAGCCACCATGAGTCAATCTATAGCCCACTTAATTTCAGCAGACTGGTGCTGGGAAACTGGGAAACCTGTTTCATTTTCTTCTTCCGCTGTATCTAGACCAACAAGAGGCTACCTTTAATTGGTGATTTGTGGGAAAGCAACTAGAGTAGAGCTCATTAGTTGCTGAGCTGGTGACACTGAGGCCATCCATTGGAAATGAGCTGAGAAAGTTGCTCTCCACTGAAAACTTGCTCTCAAAATACAATCTAACATCATGCTATGTAAAAACAAACACTGGGGAAATTATTTTGTTTTTCTTAAATTTCTGTGCTGTGTATAGTTAAATGTATCATTGCAGTAGATATGTATGTGGCTATGACATCTGTTTCCCAGTGGTAGGAAAATCTCTCTCCATTTTGGCAAGACACCATACTCTAAGAGCTCAAGAGGCCTGTGGAAAAGTACTAATTCTAAGTTTCTTTCCCTGAAGTCTTGGTCTTATTTCATTACTCTATAGTTTTTAGTTGGTTAATTATATTTTCCAATCTGTACACTGCATGGCAAATAGGAAACCTATTTAGTGTAAAAACAACTGTCATTTGTTATTGTTGGTAGAACACTCAAGACATTAGTTACCTTGGAACCAGAAGAAAGAATAATGGGTTTGGATGTTCCCCTCAGTTGCTTTGGGGAAACGATGCTTTGGAAGATAACTATTAGGTTTTATTTTATCAAGGTTCTATAACTCAGATAATCTGAACTGTGTCCCAGATAAGTCTGTCTATGTCCTTAACTGTCAACTTGAAAATGAAACTCTAGTTCCCAAAATTGCAGCTTCAGGCTTGTTTAGTTCAATGCTCCTTTCTGAATTAGATTTTCATGCACTTATTCATGCATAAATGTTTGTTTTCAACCAACATTTACTGAATAATTATCATGTTCCAGGTGATGGTTGAGAAGATGGAGGTAAAAATATGAATGACAAGTAACACAAAATTGTATATGAAAGATCTTTGGTATAGGAAACAGATAAGTAAATAAATGATTCTACCACAGTGTCTCAGTGGTAAACACTAGTTGTTCTAGGAACATTGAGGAGGGTCACCTAATTTAGACTGGAGTAAGCTGAGGGTGAAGGGAAAATTTCCAGGGAAAAATTGATGGCTGAATTGCGTCTCAAAAGATTAGTGAATGTTGACTAGATAAAGAGTTGTTCAAATTTACATTTTTTGAGGCTTAGAATGACCTCTTTTTACTACTTAAGGGAAACTGGTAAAATAAAAAAAAATCCATTGAAAACACTTGTAAGATAAAAGATAATCTATTTATGTAAAGACATTGAATGTAGAGAATATGACAGAGGAGAATGTGTAATGAGACTCTGGATAAAAAGGGAAGATGAAGGCAACACTTCTGATTTTTAACTTCCCCTCGGGCATAAGGATCAACTTTTAGTGACCTGAAAATCACTTAGGAAGCTATTTTAAAATAATGATTTCTGGGTTCTCTGCTCCATAAGTTCTGATTTAGTAAGTCTGGAGGGAGACCCAGGAATATGAATTTGTAACAAGCCTCTCAGGTAGGTACAGTTTCCCTCACCTCAGTTTTTATTCCCATCACTATTTCCAGCCTCTTCTCTATCCTTATACTAGCATTTTCAAAACTAATACTTTCAAATACTGAGGAACAATAGAAAGGACCTACGAGAGTCATCACTTAGTTAATGTTATGCAGCGCAAGGTGCTGATGCTACCGTAAGCACCATCTAGGCTTTAAACTTAAAACAGCTTTACGAGACCATTTTGAATTTCCTTCCCTCCCAGCATATTTCTCTGCGACACCGCTCACAGCTCAGTTCCTGCACCTAAAAGTTTTGCAGTTGTTCATTTTGCCTGAAGTCATTTGAACATAAACATTTACTTTCAACTCTACTGCCTACCTGGGGTCCTTCAGCTCCATTTGGGTTTTCTATTCAAAGGAACACGCTCAACTTAGCTGACTGTGGAGGATGTATTAATATCTCAGATAAGCTGATAACCCTATTCACTCTACACAGTGAAGAGACTTTGTTGACTCTTTCCTGATGACATTCCACAGGTTAGAGATAACTTCACCATGAAATAATAATGCATATGACAAAACCATTGCACATATACCATCCCGGGTAAATGCATAGTGCCCAACTGATATTGTGGAAGAATGAATAAAGAAATACAGTAATTACGAGTCATTCAGAGGCAACTGTGTCTCAGGACATCTAGGAAGACATATGTGATATCTTACTCTACAGCTTCCATCTGACATTAGGAAAAGTGACATCCTCTAAGCACTGTTTCGAGGTCTCATTGAAATAAGAAGTAATCTTTATAGCCTCCTATCTGAAGTTGCTGGCTCACTTCTTGTGATCACTTCAGAGATGGTTGATTAACTAGGAATTATAGGACAGTGGTCACCAGGCTATTCTTTTTCTTTCTGAGAATCAGAACTGTCATAGTAAAGGGATGATATAGGTAGTTTGAAGATATATTTGTTGGACAAATGTCTTAGGAGTACTCTGTTAGGAGGTTTAGGGATAGAAGAGCAAAATACTTTTTCCAAATAAACTCTTTTCCAAGAGCTAATAAGTGCACCAAATTCACATAACCACACTTGATTTTAAAGTTTAATTTAATTTAATTTTTTTTATGAGCCTGCGTTTCTAATGCTACATATAAACTAGTAGACCTTTAAACGAAGTCTCAGGCACTAAATAGAGACTTATTTTTAAGTGAATCAATCTGGAGAAGTAATTTAGTGATGTCAGGATATGTAAATTAGAAATGCAGTTATTAAGTGAAAGTCAAGATTATGCTGAAAAGTCCCAGCTGCCCAACCAAACTCAGAAACAAGAGCAGGGAGATTAATAATTTCAATTTGGTTTCAATGTTTTTAAGACAACACATACTTTTGGTTTTCAGAATTTAGATCACTGATATGTACAATGCCGTAGGATCCGTGTGCCGCCTTGTCTCTTTTAGTTTTTACTTTTGAGGTGTCTGAGTCTGTAGTCTAATAATGAATCAGCTGGGCTCGTTCTCCTGAGAAGGCCTTCAATTAAGAGGATACGATAACCTTTGAAAAAGAAAGATGAAATGTTGATGAGACAACACGGGATTAACATTGAAATATTGCTTCTGTACTAGCTCACAACATTGCTAACAGCAACAGTAATTATTATTATTTCAGAAAGCTGTTAGTCTCAGAGTGGGTGTAGAAAGTCAAACAGGAGAATAAACTTCCTGTGTTTGATTGGCATTTTGGAGGCAATTCTCTTTCATCCTAATCATCGGCCAAGGCTTACAGAAACAATCTCTTCCTGAAAAATCATAAACTAGGCCCAAGAATATATGAATTCTGTTAAAATAAAATGAAATAAAGAAAAAAGCAAACCTAATCCAGAATACTTAGCTATTGCAGCATTATTCTTTCTGGCTCCATAGATACAAGGAAAACATATTTAAAGATAAAGAGTAGAGTGATTAGTCAACTAATGGGCCCACATTTTAGCTACCCTATATCCTGTAATTGCCAAATAACTATTCTGACATGGGACCTTAGCTAGTTCAGGTACCTGTGCAGGCTATCATGAGGCTGCTAATTTTATTTCTTACAAATGGACTTGAAGAACCTACATGGGAATTTCCAGTTGATAGCATGTAGCTTTGATGAAAGAACTACTCTCTATGGAAAAGAGGGAAAGGCCCTCTTTTCCAAGCAGTTGTGAAGATTTGTAAGAAGATATAAAGAGTCAGATTGGGGAGAAGAGGAACACTTATGTGGTCAGGACCATCTGTCAAATGAACCCAGGTGACTTGGAAAACAGGACGTGGGAAACATTATAACCAGACGTAGTCTATTTTATTAGGGATGATATATTTTAAGTCTGGTACAGTGCTCAGCATTTAGAATACGCTGAGCAATTGATAGTGATTATAATTATAAATCTTTATAGTGAATTTTGTAGCCACATAGTTTTGAAGTATGTATGTAAGTAAAAACAAAAACAACAACAAAAACTTTTCCTCTGTAATATATTCCTTTAGATGTTATTTAGGAAAAAAATAAGTTTGAACGTTTATTTGGTTGACTGGTTGTTTTTAACTGTTGATATGATCTCTAGGACAGAAATCATCTCAGAGATCACACTGCTCATTTTGTTGCTGCTAGGAAAGTCACTTGTATTAGAAATGTCCAATAAGTTTAACTTACATAAACAACTCTGATTCCCAGTGGCCTCTCAGATCACTGGGTTGAGGAGGATGCTGATGAAGAATTTGACTCAAAGAGTAGTATGTTCAACTCCTTGTGTCTACTCTAGAATGAAAAGAGGTAACTATGTATGTGCTGAAATTTGGCCATGACTAAAGTAAACTATCCTGGAAAAATAGCCTCTCCAAGAACAACAGGAGGTAGGTACTAAAATGAGTATAGAGTTGGTATCCGACAAAAATGGCTTCAAATCCTTGTTACAGCCTCTTTAACTGCATGTGGTTTGAAACGTATGTCAACATCACTATTTGTACACAAGAGGGGGTAAAAATATCTATCTTCCATAGGGATCAAATGAGATAATGGATGCAAAGCGTATGGTTGGAACGTGGTAAACATTACTCCCCTTAAATTTCCATTTCCTACTATCTGGGGGAGACCTTCATTTCAAGGGTTCACTGGATATTTTTAGCATGATTCTCCCTTTATGGACCGTATATAAAACTGAAAACAACAAAAGAACATGACAAACAAATGAAGAAACAAAAACTCATAGACACAGACAATAGTTTAGTGGTTACCAGAGGGTAATGGGGGAGGCGGGTGGTAGATGAGGATAAAGGCATTCTCTGATGGAAAGAGAACTGATTCTGGGTGGTGAACACACAATGTGATATATATATGATGATGTAATACAGAATTGTACACCTGAAACCTACGTATCTTTACTAACAATTGTCACCCCAATAAACTTTAATTTAAAAAAATTCTGCTAAATATGAAATACAAAAAAAAAGAAAAAATAATTTACAGCTTCCCTCTGCTATTACCTCCTTCCATGAATTAATATTTCATCCCCCCTGAGCTTGCCTTACTTAGTTTATTTAATGTCTGTTTATTATTGCTCACCACAGCTCTCATTAGTGCTAAAGTGCTGAGATATTTATCTCCAGGGACTGCCCCCCACTGCCTGGCCATTCCGGTCCTCTTCATACACCTCCAAGAGCTTTCCTACTAAGGGACCATAAATTCTTATCAAAAGGCAGGAGTCTGATACTTATAAAATATCAGAAACTTAATTCTTTGTCCCCCGCAGAGTTATCTATATGTCAAAATGGGTGTTTTGTGAAAGAAAAAAAATTGCTAAAACAAACATGTCATTATTGAATACAAGTAATTCGGGTTTTGAATGTAAGTATTTTAGGTCTTAGGAAAGATATGTATACTATCAACATGGGGTAGATCATGGTTATTTCATAGTTCATCATTTAGCATGTTTTTATTGAATATTTCCTGTGTGTCAGGTATGGATTAAGCACTCTGTAAATTCTACATGGGAGACTGTTCCCTTTGTAATTACTAAGATATAGAAATGGGCTGGACCCAGATTCTGTTCTGTTTTTGGCCAGTGGTTACCATAGAATTTAAATGGTAAGTATTATGGAAGTACTAAGACTTTGAAGGTCATCTTTATCTGTAAAATGATCAGAGAAGCCTTCATGGGGAGAAGTGCATTTGAAATTTGCCTTAATGAATGGGCAAATTTCTAATAATCTAAGTAGATAGGGATTAAATTAGAAGGAAGGGAACGGTTTACATATATATATATATATATATATATATATATATATATATATATATATATATATATCTTGTATTTCCCCGAAAATAAGACCTAGCCGGACAATCAGTTCTAATGCATCTTTTGGAGCAAAAATTAATATAAGACCCAGTCTTATAGTAAAATAAGACTGGATCTAATATTATTTTTTTGCTCCAAGAGACACATTAGAGCTGATTATCTGGCTAGGTCTTATTTTCAGGGAAACAGTGTGTGTGTGTGTGTGTGTGTGTGTGTATATATACACACATATATATGCACACATAATTTGACTCTATATATTTATATATTTATATATGTAATAGTAACTTATGGAAATGTAACAAATATGTTCAGGAAATGATAAAAAGTCCAGTATGGCTAGATTTAGGGTATATATATGTATGGGACAGGATTGGACCAGAGGCCAGATTACGAAAGATTTCAGTGTTATTCAATGGTGTTTATGATTGCTGTTTTTAAAAAATAGGGAACCATTAAGTAATTCTGAAGAAAGAAGACTTAATAGAACAGTGCTTTAAGAAGAAAAGTCTGGCACTATATATACTTTGCAATGGAGTTGGGAAAGAATAGAGTGGGGACATCATTAAGGTGGGGCCAGTATTAGGCTAAGATGGAGCATCTAGGACCTGAATAAGGTAATGAGGGTTGGAGTGTAAAGGGCATAAAAAATGTGAGTTATACTGTGAAAGGAAACTATATAAGAGTTTATGGATTATACTTATTTTCACTTTTGATCTATACTGTGTTTCCCAAAAATAAGACCAGGTCTTATATTAATGTTTGCGCCAAATGACATGTTAGGGTTTATGTTCAGGGGATGTCATCCTGAAAAATCATGCTAGGGCTTATTTTCCGGTTAGGTCTTTTTTTGGGGGAAACATGGTATTTGCAGGTGAAAGTTCTGGGATAAATGTGTATGGACAGTTTACTTGGATGTAGTACAACTACATCAGACATGCATTACTGTTATCAAATAGAAATTAAAAACAAACAAAAACTTGACATTTAAGATTTTCAATGTGATTGAATTGTGAATAATAAAAAATAATTTGCTTTCCTGATCTGAAATAGTACATTAAATTTATGTTATAGTGAACAAGTGAAAAAGCCATCAGTTACCCATGTAAAGAATGCACATCAGGAGAGTGTGCATTGGGTGACATTTTATCACATCTTCTCTACTTGTTTTCAGGTCAAGTGAAATGATTTATCAGCTTGTGCTAAATTGCCAATTCTCAGATAATGTACACCTCCAACTCAGATCATTTGAAAGGATTTATCTCCTGTAGAACACTACCTACAAAGTGGTATTGTTTTTCTTTTTTGACTTTGCTTGCAGAGGAGACATTAAATACACAAAACTAGTGATTTTCTTATTTCACAAATACTTCCAAAGCTCTTAAATTGATCTTATCCAACCAAGGGCAACCATTTTACGTTTGTCAGTAATCACATGTAGTTTCAGAACATTTTTCTCAGGCTGAATCTTTACTCTTGCCTTTTTTGTAGGATCAGGGTTTGAATTTGGACTGAAGGCAGAAAGGAGTCTATGAGAAACAGATTTTCAGATATTTAGAACCTATTATTCATAGGTTTCTGCAAAATTATGCAGTTCCTCTTATTTTATCATTTGAACCATCCCAAATATTATTACCTCTTCCTTTTTATTTTTTTAATTGAAACAATGATGCAAATATGCTAATATATGCAAATAGTGAAAAAGTACATACAATAAAAAGTAAACTTCAACTCTATCCAAAAAACTCAGTTTAATGAGTTAATCTTTTGTTTACTTTTCCAGAAAGTTCACATGCGTATATGAATGTGTGTATGTTATTTTGGTCTGTTAAACTTTATGAATCATTTTATTTTCAAATAAATATAGAATATAATTCATTTTGTGTTGATGTACAGTTGCAGAAAATTTTAGCACGTGGAAGTTTTGTGTAAACACTACCACAGCCAGGAAAGAACAATTTCATCATCCCAAATAACTCCCTCATGGTGTCCCTGTCCAGTCACACCTCTGGTCCTCACCCCTATTTGCTGGTAACCATCGATCTAATCATTACCATACTTTTGTCTTTTCAAGAATGTCACATAAGAGAAATCACACAGAAATGTAACCTTTTGACATTTCTTTCACTGAGCATAATGTCTTTGAGATTTACACAAGTTGTATGTATCACCAGTTCATTCATTTTTATTGTTGAGTAGTATTTCACTGTATTGATATACCATAATTTGTTTATCCATTCACCAATTGAAAGCAATTTAGATTATTTCCAGTTTTATGTGATTATTAACAGACCTGCTATAAACATTTTTGCAGAGGTATTTGTGTGGACTTAGCTTTTCACTTCTCTAGTTAAATACCTAGATGTGGGACTATGGCAGTCCTACTGTAAGTTTATGTTTATAAGAAACTGGCAAACAGTTTTCGTAAGGGGCTGATTCCCACTAACAATGTATGAGATTTCCAGTTTCTTTCTATATATCATCTCAGTACTTGGTCTTGTCAATATTTTTTGTTTTAGCCATTATAATAGGATTTTAGTGATATTATTGACACTTTAACTTTCATTTTCTTAATGGCAAATTGTATTAAACATCCTTCTTTGTGCTTATTTTCCATCCTCTTTAATGTTTGTCTTTTGCTCATTTTTAATTGGGTTTAACTTTTCTTTCTGTTGAGTGATTTGAGAATATTTTTCTCCCAGTCTTTTGCTTATCACTTTATTCTCTTAGTAGTGTCTTTTTGCAGAGCAAAGGTTTTTAAATCTGTTGAAGTGCAGTTGATCAATACTTAGTCCAATGCATCGTTCTTCTGGAGTTATGTCTAAATACTTTTTGCCTAATCCGCAGGTTGCAAATGTTTTCTCCTAGATTTTGATTTTAAAGTTTTAGTTTTACTTTTAATATTGAGACATATTATTTTTGTATAAGGTATATAGTTTATATTGTTTCATTTTCTTTGCCAATTGTTCCAATAATATTTGTTGAAAAGACTATCTTTTTCTATTCAACTACCTTGGTAACTTTGTAAAAACTATCAAAAGGGTATATTTTTTAATGTCTGTTTCTGGACTATATATCCTGTTCCGTTGATATATGTGTCCATCTCTTAACCAATATCACCTATCTTATTACTGTGAGTGTACAGTAGTGTTAAAATCAGGTGGAGTGATTCCTCCCACTTTATTCTCTCTTCCCCCCCCCCCAAGATTATTAAGCTATTATAGGGCTTGTGCTTTTCCATATAAATTTCAGAGTAAGTTTATCTTTGTCTACAAAAAAAAAATTGCTAGGGTTTTGATAGGCATTGCATTGAACCTGTACATCAATTTGGGGAGAATTGACATCTGTACTATGTTGAATCTTCAAATCTATGAACACAGTATATTCTTTTATTTATTTTGATTACCTTGGGTTTCTTTTAGCAGCATTTTGTAGTTTTCAGTATATAGATCTTATACATGTTTGCTTAGATTTATAATAAAATATTTTATTTTGAAATGATTTTAAATGATATTATTTATTAAATATCAGTATACAATCATGCATTGATATTGTATAGAGGCATGATAATTTTGTATGTTTACCTTACATTTTGTGACCTTGCTAATCTTACTTATTAGTTCTAGAAATTTATTTTTGGTAGATTTGTTGGAATTTTCCAGGTAGAAAATAATCTGTGAATTGGGACATTTATTTTTTCCTTTTCAATTTGTATTGCTTTTGTTTCTTTTTCTTGACTTATTGTTAAACTAGAATTTCTAGTTCAAAGTTGATTAGGAATAGTGAGAATAGACATTTTTGCCTTCATATTTATATGACAGAAAAAAACATTAAGTCTTTCAACCATGTATGATGTTAGCTGTAGGTTTTGTTCTAAAATCTACTTTGTCTGATATTAGTATAGCCACTCTAGCTATCTCCTTGCTTTAAATTTTACCATTTGTTTTTATTTTTCTCATTATGTATGCTTTGTAATATAAACATTTATGATTTTTTTCATTGAGGTTCTTCTTTAACTGTTCAGAGATATGTTTTTATTATTGCAACTACAATTATTTACTCCTAAAATTAGAGAAAATTTTGTTTTTTTTTATCATTTGATATTCAATTTTGATTTTATTGAATATTATTTTGAGAGTGCCAGTTCTACTTCTGTTTTGGGGAACATATTAATGTTTTATTTTTAAATAAATTCTTGGTCAATTTTAGTATATGTTCCATAGATATTTGAAACAATACTTTCTGTTCTTTTCCGGATATATATGAGGTCAGACAATTAAGTTCACAAAGTCATCCTAGAAAAAAGTGCTACATACCTCATTGCTGAATATCACCACCATTGCCTTCAAAGTATCCCCTTTGGAAGCTATGCACTGATGCCAGCGCCTCATCCACCCTTCAAAGCAATTTTGGAACTCTTTTTCTGGAATTCCCATCAGAGTTGTCATCGCATTACCATTGATGTCCTGAATGTCATCAAAATGTCTTCCTTTCAATATTTCCTTCATCTTCAGGTAAAGAAAGAAGTCATTTGGGGCCAGATCAAGTGAGTAGAGAGGGTGTTCCAATACAGTTATTTGTTTACTGGCTAAAAACTCCCTCACAGACAGTGCCATGTGAGCTGGCGCATTGTCGTGATGCAAGAGCCATAAGTTGTAGGTGAAAAGTTCAGGTCGTCTCACTTTTCACGCAGCCTTTTCAGCTCGTCCAAATAGTAAACTTGGTTAACTGCTTGTCCAGTTGGTACAAATTCATAATGAATAATCCTTCTGATATCAGAAAAGTTTAGAAACATTTTTTCAACAAGTTCGTGGACTTAATTGTCTGACCTCGACCTCTTATGTTTGGCAGAGACTCCTATTTGTCCATTCTTTCATTCTGTTATATAACTTTCTCTTGGGTGCATGGCTTCTTGGAATAAAGACAATATGTTTACCCTCCAGGCTGCTAGATGATGAAGTTCTGGCCAAAGGGATATAAGCATGTTATCTATCAATTTCTAGGAAATTCTGTAAGAGATAGATATCAGGCATTGCATTGCTTGTCTGTTTTTCTTAGGTTTTCCATTCTACAGCTTGAAATGTAAATATGTTTGCGAGAATGCTATTGTGGATCATAAGAATGAGGGTGACTCCTTTATCATAATGGAAAACCAGAGGAAATGTGGGTCCCTGAAAACTTTGTGAAACAAAGTCACACACCAGGCCAGCATTGAGCAATATATATATATCTATCTATCTGATTTTGCTTAAAGCACTGTTGTTTTATGTTTTCTCTTACCTTCCTCAACCTAATTCCAATTACATTTTTATGCTCTTTTGTTTTCCTATATCTTTATTTGTAGTACATTTAATATGACATCGTGATAGTCATCACTACCATCAATAACTTTATGAATTGAAGTCTGCAATTTTTATCAGGTATCTAGACATTTCCTTCTATTTCCTTCACTTAACCATTTATGAATAGTATTATGTCTTGTCCATAACAATTAGATCTTTATCACAAATCATTTAACATATATTCCTTGTTCTCTCATTTAGCTCTGCCAGCTCCCTTTTATTCTTCTCCATTCTCTATCTGGGGGTGCCTGTTTCCCTGTGCCTTTGCCATCATTGAATATTATCATTTTTAGTTGATTTGATATTCGATGTTAGATTAACATGGTTTCCTAGATTTCTCACCCACACGTGAGAAGCGGAAGAATTTGCTCAGAGGAAGTGCCTTGACTTTGAAGCCAGTTATATGACTTCACCTGTCATGATTCTTCAAATGAACTGTGATAAATCAAGGGCACCAATTAGAAGGGGTTGTATCTACCATGTTTTAAGGACCTAGAAAGATAGTTTTGGATCAGTTACTTTATTACTTTGCAGTAAAACACATGCAACTCCTGACCTATGAATATTTTAGTTTCTTCATAGGGCAATTATATTCAACTGAAGCCTTTATTTCTTTCTTCATCAAAATCACTTTTAAAGTTTCACAAATGTTTTCTTCATTTGTAGTCAACCCCTATTAAAGTCTACGGGCTAGGGATAAGAATCATGCCAATACCTGTTGAGGGGAACAAATAGCTAAACCCATAAATTCCTCATTAATCCTATTTTTCAATGGTTAAATTAATTGACTCTGAGCACTAAAAATGTTAACCGGTTCTAGGGAAAAATCTACCTTTTCATCTCACCCTCTAGGTAAATCTTTTGGATTGTAAATATGACTATGATTCTAAAAGTAATTAGAAATTAAAAGCTATCATCACAAATAATTCCAGCTTTGTAAACGTTCTAGTTAAAAAATAACTTCACATTTTTCTTTTACTTGAAGACAAGTGGATTAAACATAGAGGACTTATATATTTAAATATTATTGACCACAGTTTTACCACTTCCACTCAAGGCATCTATATTATTATAATTTTTTTATGGCTGCTGTAAGGATTTACCACAAACTGAATAGCTTAAAAACAACAGAAATTTATTTTCTCAACGTTTTTGAGGCCAGCAGTCCAAGATCAATGTACCAGCAGAATTGGTGCTTTCTGAAGATTCTGAGGGACTATCCACTCCATGCCTCTCTCCTAGCTCCTGTGGCCAGAAATCCTTGGCATTCTTTGACTTGTATCAACATAACTCCAATCACTACCTCTGTCTTCCCCTGCCTTTGTCCTCTGCATAGCCCTGCATCCACATCTCCCTCTGCCTTTCTCTTACAAGGACACCTACATCAGGATGATCTCATCCTGAGATCCTTAACTTAATAGTATTTGCAAAGCTACTTTTCCCAAACAAGATCACATTCACAGATTTTGGAGTTTAGGATGTGGGTATATGTTTTTTTTTTTTTTTTTTTTTTTTTGGAGGGTCACTTATTCATGTTACAACACTGTCCATCATAGATTTAGGTAAATGTGATCTATTTTCACATTCAGAAGCTATAGAAGATATCCTGGGATAGGAGCAGGATGTCTTCCATCTAACCAAGAGGGGAAGGTACGAGTTGGAGCACTCACAGAAGGGGGTATCTGCTCTCTAAACACAGACATCACACTGTGTGTTTTTAGCCCATATGTTTATATCCTCAGAATATTTTCACTCTTACTGTACAGTAACAGTGGCACATGTAGGAATTATATTTCATGCAAAGAAATTGCTTTATACAAAACCATTATTTTCACTTGAGGATTTCAATGTAACATAGTACTTTCAAAAATAGCTGTTAATTAAAAACAGGTAAGAGTACACTTGGGCAAAATAAGCGTGCAAGGTCTGAATGATCTATCATCTAAGGTGTTAATGGATTTTGTTGAAAAACTTATTGAACCACTGATGATGGTTATTTACGAAAATTTGTGGAGAACTGGGAAATGACAGAATTGAATGCCAACATTGTATCAATTTTCCAGGATCTAAAGAACTGCTATCATGGTAATTATGGTTCAGTGAATGTAACTTAAATCCTTCAACAACTATTAAAAAGAAGAACCTGTAAAAACCTCTCTGAGGTAACAAAATCCTGAACAATAAATAGAATTGGTTTATAAAGAAAAAAATTATGACAGATGGAATTTAATAGCTTTTTGATAGGATTACCAAATTAATAGATGATGGAAAGGAAATGATTATAATACATTTTTATTTTATTATCTGTGATAGTGTCTACTGAAATTTACATCAGTTCAAATTTTCTGGAAAATGAGTACCGCCTGGTGGGTTGAAAAATACTTAAAGTCTCAACAACGGCAAAGTATCTAGTTTGGGGAACAGTAGGCTATTGTGATCCATTTGGGTTTAAAGTACAACTGAATTTTAATAACTCATTTGAGATCTCAAAGAGATAATTTTGTTGCTAGAAACTTTTATCAGTTTAGAAAAATGAAAAATTTAACACATTAACGCATGCCAATGAGACCAGCAAACAATGGCCATTCCCTCTCCTCCCTTTTTTTAAAAAATTTAAATTTAAAGAGAAGGAGGAAGTTAATAGAATATGGAAGTAAAATGATCTGTTAGCTGAAAGTAACATAAAGAATTTGGACCTGGGCTTTAATTTAGCAGTGAATGCTCTATTTGGGTTAAGAGGCTTTCTGATATTTTGTTTTTCTTCTTCTTTTTCATTTTCTTAAAAAGAGAGATATTTGAAAAGATACTTCTTCGTTTTAGGGTGTGTTTGATTCTCAGGAGAGGCTTCCCTGGAATATTTGATCCAAAAGAGAGGAGAGAGGGTTTTAAGTTTGAAAGGATATGAATTATATTGGAGTGAGGAGTCGGGATAGGAGAGGTGAAATAAGATCATAGGCCTGAGAATTGCAACTGAGAAGCAATCGTGTCAAAAGTGTTGCATGGAAGATAGTATAGCATTAAGCATGAGATTCACCAAGATTTTAAAAGACATTGGAAAGTTATAAGATAAATAAAAAAATCAAAATTGAAAATTTTATATCTAGCATGTGCTTAACTATGAAACCAATATGTAGAAAAAAGTGAAGTTGGTAACTTAAAATGAGAACATTATCATTGTTGTGTTAGGATTTTGGATGATTCTTATTTGCCTTTTTATGCTGACTTAAAATTTTTCTACAGTGAAAATGTAGTACAGCATTTTTCAACTTTCTGAAAAAAAATGTAATTTTTATATGTACTAATGAAGTTACCTTGGGATAAGACATAAAGTTGGGGAGTTAAGAGGAAGCAATTTTTAAGTACTTATTGTGTGTTAAAAATATAATAGAAACTCTAGGTACCTTATTTCCTTTAATCTTTAAAACAATATTTTGAGATAGATGTCAATTCAAATTGTCCCTTTGCAGCATGGATGTCAATTCTAATTGTCCCTTTGCAATACAGCTTTGAGTTTTAGGTAACAGATTGATTGAAAGATGCCAAATAAATCAGAGACAGTTTAGAAGAGATGAGAAAGATTAAAAATCTTAGTTATGACTTTATGATGTGAGGCAGAGTTTATAGAGAGTTATGTCAGGCATAAATGTGGTAAAAAATAGATTAAGTAAGGACGTACAGTGACACAATTATGTAAAGAGCATAGAGCAGGTAAAATTGGTGGAAAGTATTGAATTATCATGAGATAGTGGGGCTTTAAGAAAATTCTACCAGGGAGTCATATCTGAATCTAATGAGGATCCTAGAGTTTGAAAACAAATATTTGGCATTTTATTTCTTATTCTATTCTATTATTTTTTATTAAATTTATTGGCGTGACATTGGTTAATATAATTATATAGGTTTCAAGTATACTGTTCTGTAATACATCATCTATATATTACATTAACAAAGCTACCTTTATAATAGCTAGAGAAGGTTGACAAATCCTAAGAACAGGTGTGGAAATACAGAAGTCAGAATAATTTCCGTTGGAGCACTGTTTAAAAATGGGAGACAACCCTTAATAATGAATCAAGGCAATGAATGCTAAACCATTAGAAGATAAGCTGATATGGACCATTATAAATGATGTATCAGACTGACTACACTTAAGCCTGACTAAAGGAGAGTCAACTAAAAAAATTGTGTGTCACTGGTTAGGATGTAATAGATAACCTCCTAAAACACCTATGAAGTATTCTTGCCAAAAAAAAAAAAAAAAAAAAAAAAAAAGCTAAACCTAAATCTGTTCATGCTTCTAGAGTTAACATTCAGTTCCAAACAATATAAAGGACAGAGGAGAATATGGATGTAAGTCCAAAATATCCACAAAATAACAAAGAATAAAACTCCAGTTCATTTAACATATTCATTGCAAGGAAAGAAAAAGACGAGTAATACATTGATTAAAAGACAATTACAGGGAAAAACACTGATTGTTCGTAATGCAAAACAACAGGACCCGTCATTCAATGCTGCTGGAATTCAGAGTGTTACTACATCCATTTTGGACAGCAGTTGATCAGTTTTTCATAAAGCTAAAACAAGTCTTACTATATCATGCAGGGAATATGCTCTTAGGTATTTACCCAACTGATTTGAAAAGTTATGTGCACAAATAAACTTGCATTTGATATTAATAACAGCTTTATTCATATTCACCAGAAAACTGAAAGCAATCAAGACATTCTTCAATAGGTGAATGAATGAACAAACTGTGGTACGTCCATAAAGTGGGGCATTATTCAGTGATAAAAATAAATGATCTATCAAGTCATAAAAAGATGTGGGTGAATATTAGGTGCGTATTTCTAAATGAAAGAAGGCAGTCTGAAAAGATTGCATACCATATGATTCTAGCTATTTGACATCTGGAAAAGGCAAATTGGAGACAGTGAAAAAGATGTCAGTGGTTGTCAGGAGTTTGGGAGGCAAAAGGAAAGTTGCATAGGTGAAACACACAGGACGTTTTAGGGTGGTAAACTGTTCTGTATGATACCATATGTGGGTATATGACAGTATGCATTTGTTAAAACTCATGGAACTTTATATCACAAAGAATGAAATTAATTTGTACAAATTAAAAAAAAATAATTTAGGAAGTGGGAAAATTCTATAATGAAATGCAAAATGTGACAAAACAATTTAGCTCTATTACAAACATGAAACAACTCACTGAAGGGGGTGGGGAAGAAGGTGTTAACATACATAAATTTGGAAATGAGTAGATTTGTAAAAATAAAGCAAAAGAAACTGTACTCAAGTACTGTATGCCACCTGATAAAATTATTTTCCATAGAGATGCAGGTTAACAAATATGATACTACAATGCATGTATACTGGAATTAAACAATTAAATAAATGGATAGCAGATTATGTAAGCCAGTTTTCTTACTGCTGGAATGGGAGTTTACAGATACCATGTTTCCTTGAAAATAAGACCTAGCCAGACCATGAGCTCTAATGCATCTTTTGGAGCAATAATCAACATAAGAACCGGTATTATATTACTTATATTATATTATATTATATTATATTATATTATATTATATTATACCCAGTCTTATATTAAAATCTTATATTACATTAAAATAAGACTGGGTCATATACAGATTTTTGCTCCAAAAGATGCATTAGAGCTGATGGTCCAGCTAGGTCTTATCTTTGGGGAAACACAGTAAGTGTGGAAGTGGCTGGAATAACTCACGTGGTAATGAATTAGAGTTGGAGACATCAGTATAAACTTATGTTGAGCTTAATATAGATATAGATGGTTATGTAGAAATGTGTAGCTATATGAATGTACCTGGATTAATGAACATGCCTATATTTCTTTGTCAGCTGGGAAGGCCTAAAGGAAATGATACCCCAGTAACAGCAAGCATACCTAACAGTCAGATCTTGGTTTCTTATACCATTCTCCCATAGAAGGAACCAAGATCCATCAAGAAATGGTTGATTCTAGAACTGCAGCAGAAATATAAAAGATGAGGCTGGAGTATTTTGTAATACCTGAAAATAAGGAAATGTTTAAAAACAAGCAACAGCAAAACAACGAGGGAGTGTCAAAGGACACAGAAGTCTACTGATAGAGTTCCCAAGGGCTATACCTAGAAACCTTTGAGCAACAAACTAAATAAAGTAGTATTGAATTATAAATACAAAGTATTTTGGATTAGCATACAAAGTATAAAATAAATATTCATGAGTCCAGATTGATATAAATAACTAATTGAACGGATATGTAAATGAAGTGCCATGCAATAGATTTCCAAATATTTATGTAGATACTCTGCTCTCAGTAAGGTGGAGCATAAGTACCCACTCCTTCCATGCAGGCTGCACATAGTGACTTCCTTCCAATGGGTGCAGTATGGACTAGGAGGAGGGAAAACCTGACAAATACTACCTCAGCAAGGTGTTCAAGGTCCACATTAACAGTGATAAGCCATGGAGATACTATATACTTTGATATGATATGATGAAAATGGCACCTTTTCTCTGTGATCTCCCCAAATCCCATAACCCAGTTTAATCATGAGAAAATATCTGACAAATCCCAGTTGAGAGGCATTCTACAAAATGCCTGACTAGTATTTTTTCAAAACTGTCAAGGCTATCAATAACAAAGAAAGTGAAAAACTGTCACAGCCAAGAGGACTCAAAGAAAACATGGTGACTAGATGTAACTTGGTATTTTGGATGGAATTCTGGGACAGAACAAGACATCAGGAAGAAACTAAGGAAATCTGAGTAAAGTATGGACTCTACCTAATAATAATATATCAATATTTGTTCATTAATTCTAACAAATGTACCATAGTAATTCAAGATGTTGATAATAGGAGAGGTTGGGTGTGACAAAATATGGACACCTTTGTACTATTTTCTCAAATTATCTGCACATGTAAAACTTTTAAAAAATAAAGTTTATTAAATTAAAAAACAACAACTTCTATTTCATCTTTTCTTATGGCAGAATAGTATTCCATTGTGCATATATATACCACATCTTCTTTATCCAATCATCTAAGGACACTTTGTTTCCATTGCACACTTGAAACATATATAACTTTACTAACCATTGTCACCCCAATAAACTTGAATTAAAAAAAAACCAAAAACTTAAAGACAGTCAAAGGTATTTATACTAAATCTATGTTATCGCTGTAGATTGTAATTTAAAGAAACCGACTATACAAAACATAATTAAAACAAAGAAATTTCAATAGTGACTGAATATTTACTGATTACAGAGTTATGTTGAACTGTTTTAGATATGATAATGGTATGATGGTTTTGAAAGTGACAAGTAAATTCCTTATTTTTTTTTTAGAGTTGAATACAGAAGTATTTAGAGGAAATGACATCATAACCAAGTTTGGAAAAGGAAGTAGGAAGAAGTTTGGAAAAAGGGAGTAAGATTGGCTATGTGTTAATAATTGTTAAAAATAGGTTTTGGGTATTGGGACTTGACATTATTCTTTGTACTTCTGTACATATTTTAAATTTTTTAGAATCCAATTTTTTTTTTTTTAATGCTTGAGAAACATATGTGAAAGACAATGAAAAAAGAATTAGAGAAATCTGAAAAGTCACCCTTGTGTATTGCAGGGAGTGTGGTGCAAATATATTTTGAGTTTTGTTCTTAACTCCATCCAATGTTGAAGGTGTTTATGTCCTAAATGGTTTTAGATGTCTAGAAAGAAATATACTGCTCACATTCAGGATGATTTCTAAGGGCAAAGAGAAGGTTAGTTTCTAGAAAATGTTTGATTTGACAAGCTTTGAACCATTTCATCAACAGCATTTTTGTCTCAAACTCATCCATAGCACTACCAACCAAGTCATAATCCATTGCATAAGTTTATGGAAATGGATGCAATAAAAGTTTTTATTTTACCAGTGAGTTATTTCTGCAAAAACAGACATCAATCCTTTTTGTTATTATTTTTTTTAACTTATTCTTATTCACCTTGTCCTTAAATATATGTATACATCTGTCTTTATGTGGAATGAAAGTCTTTTTCTCTGAAAATTTCCACTGTGGTAAACAATCATTTTAAACACTGCTATATGCAATTTTTGAAAGATAGTAGTTAACTGCTGCTTAAACCCAAGTTAAATCTACAGAATACCCTAATGTTATAAAACAGTTTGGTTTTAATTTGGTAATGGTGTGACTGTTGTAGAGGAATGTGTAATGATCAATTATGACTAGTTGATGTTTACTTTCTTCTTTTTTTTTTTGTACCTGTAAATGTTTTGCAGAGTGTTAGAAAGGATATGACCACAGTGAGAGCATAGGCAGAATTTTTGACAAACTGCAAATAATCATGTCAGCCTGATGATTTCAAATGTATTCTAATAGCTCACTTGAAAATAGATATTCTATTACCTCACTATTGGCAGATGGCAAAGTTTATTTATTGAAAAATGTCCAAATACATCTACTAATGTATAAAAGCATGGCTTATGCATGTAGTTCTGGAAACATTAAGGACTTAATTCTCTCCTACTCTCCCTCTCTTTCTCTGTTTCCTTCTGTCTCTGTCTATTTCTATCTTTGTCTCTGTAGAAATTCACTCCTGAAGTTGGAAACAATTTTTCCAAGGTCACACTGTTAATTAGTAGCAAAAATAAACTAAAATCCAAGTCATCTTTTCACTAAATCTTAATGTCTCTGTGCTGAGCTTTGAATATCTTTTTTTGCACTCTCTTAGTATGATCCCCTTTAGAGAACAAGCAACATATAGAAAGAAAGCTTTTCACTTCACATTAAACATATTTACTTTCTCATGTATGTGCATGAGTGTGTATTTGATTTGCAAATATACAAGTTTGGACAATTAAGTTCGCAAACTCATCCTGGCAAAAGTTCTACATACCTCATTGCTGAATAGCAATATGGTCTCCTTCAAAGTTCTCCCCTTGGGAAGCTATGGACCAGTGCCAGCACCTAATCTACCCTTCAAAGCAATTTTAGAATTCTTTTTCTGGAATGTTCATCAGAGCTGTCATCGTATTACCCTTGATGTCCTGAATGTCATCAAAATTTCTTTCAGTATTTCTTTTATCTTCAGGTAAAGAAAGAAGTCATTGGGGGAGTCACATGAGGTGAGTAGGGAGGGTGTTCCAATGCAGTTATTTGTTTACTGGCTAAAAACTCCCTCACAGACAGTGCCATGTGAGCTGGTGCATTGTCGTGATGCAAGAGCCATGAATTGTTGGCGAAAATTTCAGGTCGTCTAACTTTTTCATGCAGCATTTTCAGCACCTCCAAATAATAAACTTGGTTAACTGTCCAGTTGGTACAAATTCATAATGAATAATTCCTCTGACATCAAAAAAGGTTAGCAACCTCGTTGCAACAAGTTCATGAAGTTAATTGTCGGACCCTATAATAGTAAACAAAACCTGGACAATAAATAAATATCAAGTTTTCTTACACTGAATCTATAGATATTCATTTCACCTTTGGCTAATGTCTGCCTATTTGTGGCTAGAGTTATTGTGTTGTCCAACTTAATAAACATGAAAACATCTTCAGAAATTTGTAATCTAACACCAGGATCTACTGCCTCTAGGATAAAACTCTAAATACTAGCATTCAATTCAATTAGATGATATTTCATTTTCGGTATCATCTAATACTATTCCTCAGCATAAACCCATTTACTATTTCTCAAATATGTCTTAACCTTTTATGTAAATACCTCCCACCACAATCACTTCTTTCATCAGTAGTTCTAGTCACCCCTTATGGGGTATCCTTTATGGAAGAGTTTTCTGCTTTCTCAAGCTTTCCATGACATTTCCTTTTTCTGAATCCCTCAAGCAATAATTAATTCTAAGAAATATGAGGCTTTCCAGACTGTTGGCAATATGTGGACAAGAACCAATTTTTATGTATCTTTGTATATGTAAGCCCAAAGTAAATATGATTATGTTTTGTGAGTCTAGTAAATAGTACACAATTTTCCCAAGACACTGTGTTGCATCCTAAACCCCAAGTGGTTAGTGGTTAACAAGAAAAAAAGAAGCAAGATCATCAGCCTAGAGCAGTGGTTTCTAAAAGCCTATGAATCATGGACCTGCCAAAGGGGTTGCATCATAATCATTTTGGGAGCTTAAAAAAAATTATTCAGAGCACCACCCCAGCAGGTTTGATGCTGATTTGTAAATGTGTCCACGAATTTGCAAGAGTAGCCCAAGACGGTTAGCACTAAGGAAGGCATTTGTGTTCATATAAAATTGGAAGTTTTCAGCTTTAGGAAGAGGATTTCCACCATAGCTACACATTACCATCACCTGGGATGCTTTCAAATCAATCTCATGCCAAGGCCTCGCCTCTAGAGATCCTGGTATAATTAGTCTAGATTAGGCCCTGGTATTAGCATCTACAAGAGCTCCCAAGGTAGTTCTGATGTACAGCCAAGATTAAGAAGCACTGAGTAGACATCCTTTTGAAAGTCAATCCATCCAAACCACTTGAAATGTATGAGTCTGGCCTATAATTTAAGCTATTTCTCATGCTTTTCTTTTCCCTTCCCTTATCCCACTCCATCTCCCACCCAAATCAGGAGGTACTTTCTTCTTTGCTGGAGTAATTTTTCTCTCACTTAGTTTTTATGACTTTGTATTTGATGAAAATGGCTAGTGGAATGAGTTTACCCTGAATGCTGCCTGCAGGGGGAGCGGAGTGGGCACTGAGGGCTTTATATAGCAGGATTCCACTATCCTATTTATCTTCTTAATGAGCAAAGGAGATGAAAAGTATTCTTTTAAAAAAATGCTTTATATACCAAGATAACTGTCTTTGCTTAAATAGTAGTGGTAACTCACTCTTTGCTCATGTCTCAAGTAAGTCAGCATGGAAAGTAGTTTCAAGAATTAAAAAAGGAAAACAAATACTTACAAATCATGTTGCCTGTTTCCTGGCAACCCAAGCTGTCTTGCCCCCTCAATCCATGACTGCCTTACTGCCCCCCCCCCTTTTTTTTCACCTGAAACCATCATGCTTTCTTTCCTAAGAATTTGTCACTTTTGCCAGATTTGAGATTTGGCTTTGAAAATGTTTCAATGCTAGGTCAAAAACAGCGACAAATGCTTGCTTTTGAAGCATTTTGTCATCACTTTGAGACTTTAGTCTGCTGCATAATTTATTCTCTCAAAATGAAAGGGAACAAAGTATATATCTATCTTTGTTTTAAAGCAGGCCAAGCACATAGAGGGATTTTTGGCCTTTTGCCTCCTTACAGATACGTGCAGATGACAGGTATGGTTCCACTGATCCCCAGGATATAACAGGTACATGCACCTTGAGCCTCAGATAACTGCAGTTTAAAAAATACAAAATGAGAAATGTTCTATTTTTTCTTTGATTAATTGGGTCCTTAAGGCACCAAGGACAGAGCCCCCTAGTATTAGAAGCAAAAGAAAGTTATGCCCAGGATGCAAAAGCATAAGGCTACACATAACCTCCTTCCATGAAAAATTGCAACACAGCTAATCGTTGCTATCCTTGAAATTGGCCTCTACCTAGGGCTTGCATTTGTATTCCTATCACAGAGGCTTTTGATGCAAGGGTCATAGATATAACCAATGGGGTGTTGATGAGGAAATCAGAGTTCCTTCATGTCGGCTCCAATTAACTGATTGTTACAACAGCGATATTCCTGAAGGAAGCAATACCCATTAGTAACTGCAGCATGAAATGAGTCCCAGAAAATGTCTGTTTTATCCTGAGAATAGGTTTTTACACTTTTAGGCCTTTGGAATAAGTTTTTGAGTTTGGAAATAGCCAGAGAGCAGTGTTGTAGACAGACTGTAGAGTCATACCAACCATTCCTACTGGCTGGTGTGTACACTCTGGTGTGATCCTCTCCCTCTGAGTGTGGGCAGTACCTGTGTCTTTCTTCTAACCAAAAGAATATGACAAAGATGATGGGATGTCACTGCCCTGATTAGTTTATGTTACATGGCAAAGATGACAGGCTGCTACTCCAATTTTACATTACATTATGTGAGACTCCATCTTAGCAGTTGAAACTCTCTTTGTGGGTTGCATGAACTATAGGACCCTGTTGAAGAAGCGTAGGCAGCAAGGAGCTACAGGGGTCCTTTAGGAACTGGGAGTGGCCTCTAGAAATTGAGAGCAGCTTCCATCTGACAATCACCAAAATCAACACTTAGACCCACCAGTCATATGACCATAAGGAAATTAATTTGCCAATAACCTCAATGAGTTTGAAGCTGACTCCTCCCCAATCAACCCTTCAGATGAGAATGCAGTCCATCTGACTTGTTGATTGTAGCCTTGTGAGACCCAAAGCACAGGACCGTGCTAAGCCACGTCCAGACTTCTACCTATAGATTCTGTGAAAAAAGCAAGTGTTTTGTTTGAAGCCACAAAATTTGTGATAATTTATTATGCAGCAAAAGAAAATATGATTAATTATAATATAATATAATATAATATAATATAATATAATATAATATAATATAATATAATCTCCTGGGGACTTCTAGCTAGAATAAATTATCCTAGCTGGCATTCCCTTACCTGAACCATGTAATTAAGAAATAGTAATTTAATCTACAAAACATCATAATTTTCTGAGTTGGCAATGGGCTGCATTAATTTGTAGAACTTTCACTCATTCCTACCAGAAACCAAACTCTGGGGAAGAAATAAACTTTTGTGTTATATTCTTACCTCTTCTCATAATAACACATTGGGATTATGCGATTCCTTTTTTGCTATTTTTTCTCATAAATTTTCATCATAGGGAAGAGAGAATAATCTTCATTTCTCATCAGTGAAAGAATTGTTTCCCATTCAGCATTTTCCAAAGATTATTTTTGAAAAGTAACAAAAGACTTCATTACAGAAGCTGGGCTTCTGGGGCTTGATAATTTATTCACCTTGTTATTCTTTGTTCCGTTGTTATAGCTCCAAGCAGGGGTCTTGATCTTTAAAGTAGGACAATGATATATTTCCAATCAGTGGCTAGAAGGAAGGTTGCAGGCCATGTAATGTAGAATTCAATTAGGCACATTTGTTTGTAAAGAAGGTCTGTGTTACTGCATATAGATAGATTGCCCAGTTGTTAAAAAGATATTACTTCATTGCTTTCTCTGTCCAATCGTATTTTTCTGTTTCTTTTGCCTCTCTTACTAATGTAATTTAATTAATTTTTCTTTATGTATTTACTAGGATACTCCTAATTTTATTTTCTATAATAATCTGGGATGTAATTGCAGAAAAGTTAATAAAACATATTTAAAATCGCCAGATGATACCAAGATGGAAATAATGTAATTATATGAATAATTCTAGTTGGACCAGCATGTAGTTTTATTTTTACCAAGTGCATAGAGGCACTTATATCCTTTGGCAGAGCTGCTTTCCTGTTATATAAAATAATTAATATTGAAAGTTAGATATATTTCTACCAGATGGTCATTGTTTATCAGCCATGGAGTAAATCTGTGTTTTAAAAGTAATAACACAGTACATTAAAAAATTGACAGTGCTACACATTACTAGCACATATACGAGTATATAAATGTATGTGTGAGATAATGGGTGTGTGGATATCTATATATCTCTATCTATCTACCTACTACCTACCTACCTACCTACCTACCTACCTACCTACCTACCTATCCACCTATGAACTCAACTTCATTAATCTGTACATTTCTCCTTATGCAAGTACTAACACTATATGGATTACTGCAGCTTTGTAGTAACATTTGAAATTGGGAAGAGCGAGTCCGCCAACCTTTCCCCTCCAACGTTTGGCTATTCTGGGTCCATTACAATTCCAAATAAATTTTTGGATCAGCTGGTCAGTGTCTGCAAAAAACGCAGTTGGAATTTTTATGATCAATTAGAAGGATATTGCCATTTTAACAACATTAAGTCTTCCAATTCATGAAGACAGAATGTTTTCATATTCCTAAGCCTTCATTACTTTCTTTCAACAATGTTTTATAGTTTTCAGTGTATAAGTTTTACACTTCTCATCTCTTGCAGGAATAAATTGAGAAATTTATTTCTAAGTATTTTATTATTGCTGATACTATTTTAGATGGAATTATTTTCTTCATTTTCAGATTGTTCACTGCTAGCATTTAGAAATACAATTGCATTTTATATATGTATCTCTTATCCTTCAAGTTGCTAAACTCATTTATCAGTTCTAATAGTTTTTTGATGGATTCCTTAGGATTTTCTAGTACAAGTTCATGTCATTTGCAAATAGAAATACTTTTCTATTTCTTTCTGAAATGAATGTCTTTTTCTTCTTTTTGTCTTTCCTAATTTCCTGACCTGCAGTACAATATTGAATAGAAGTGGAGAGAATGGGCATCCATACCTTGTTCCTGATTTTAAAGGGAAAGCTTTCAGTCTACCACCATGTAGTACAAAGATACTGTATGTTTTCACAGATAACTTTATTATGTTGAAAATGTTTTCTTTTATCCTTAATCATTCAGTGTTTTTCTCATAAAAGTGTTAGACTCTGTCTAATGATTTTTCTTTATATATTAAGATTGGGTTTTATCCTTTATTAATCATGTAGGTTATTTTTTTCTATTCTATTAATAGGGTGTATTATATTTATTGATATTTATATGTTGAATCAGCTTGGGATTCCTGAGATAAATCCTACATGGTCATGGTGTATAATGTTTTTCACAGGTTTCTAGATTGAGGTTGTTATTATGTGTTGAGGATTTTCATGGCAGGATTCATGAGGAAAGTTGGTCTTTAGTTTTTGTTTTTGTTTTCCTTTTAACATCTTTGTCTGGGGTTGTTATACCAGGGTAACATTGGCCTTATAACATAAGCTGGGAAGTATTTTCTTATTGTCTAATTTTGGTAGAGCTTGTGAAAGATTTGTATTATATTTATTCTTCTTTAAATGTAAGATAGAATTCATCAGTGAAGCTATCTGGTGCTTTTCCGTGTGGGATATTTTTTTAAATTACTAATTCAGTCCCTTTTTTATATGTCTAGCCAGAGTTTCATTTTTGTAATGAATCATGTTTCGTAGTTTCTGTATTTCCAGAAATTCGTTCATTTCATCTAAGTTATTTTTCATCTAAATTAATTATTGACATACAATTGTTCACAGTAATTCCATAAAATCCTTCTCATTTCTCTAAGGCCAGTAGCAATATCTCCTTTTTTATTCCTTATTTTAGTAATTTGAATCTTCTCTCTTTTTGCTTGGTCAGTCTAGCTAAAGGTTTGTCAATTTTGTTGATATTAAAAACAAACAAACAAAAATCTCTTTTTGTTTTGTTGATTTTTCTCTATTTTCTATTTCACTTACCTCCTCTCTGATATTTATTAATTGCTACCTCTACTTACATTGGAGTTAGTCTGCTCTTCTTTTGCTCGTTCCCTGAGGTGGAGGAATAGGTGTCAATTTGAAGTCCTTCTTTTTTTTATGTGATATTTATAATTACAATTTTCCCTTAAAGGCTGATTCTGCTGCACCCAGTAAGTTTTGGTATTTTGTGTTTTTATTTTTATTCATCTCAAAGTGTTTTCTAATTTGTTGTGATTTCTTCTTTGAACTATTGGTTATTTACTAGTGTGTAGTTTAATTTCACACATTTGTAAATATCTCAAATTTCCTTTTGTTGTTCATTTCTATTTCATTCCATTGTGGACAGGGAATATACCTTGTATGATTTCAGTTTTTTAAAATACATTCAGATATACTTGTACATGTACACTTGAGAACCATGTGTATTCTGCTGCTGTTGAGGGGACTGCATACATATACATACATACACATCTGTTAGGTCTAACTGGTTTATATTATTCTTAAAGTCTATTTCCTTTCTGACCTTTTGTCTTGTTCAGTACATTACTGAATTATAATACTGCAATCTCTGACTATTATTGATTAAATTGTCCATTTCTCCTTTCATTTCAGCAACTGCTAGTTTTTGCTATTTTGGGACTCTTGTTAGAAGCTTATATGTTTATATGTGTTATATTTTCTTAACACATTGCTGGATTTATCATTATAAAATACCATTCTTTGTCTCTAGTAAACAATTTTGTCTGAAAGTCTATTTGTCTAATATTAGTATACCCACTTCAGGTTTTCCTTTGTTACTGTTTCCTTTGTTATATGGTATGTATATTTTTTATCTTTTATCTTTTTTTACTTTTTACCTTCAACCAATTTATGTCTTTGAATTGGTATATAGTTAGATCATTTAAAAAAATTCTACCAATCTCTTAATTTTAATTGTAACATTCAATCCATTTAAACTTATGCAATTACCTAAAAGATTTGTATCTGCCATTAATTATTTGTTTTCTATTTGTCACACATATTTTATTAGTCTATCTCCATTACCGCCTTATTTTGTATTAAATAGATGTGTTCTAGTGTACCATTTAATTCCCTTTGTACTTCTTTTACTATATTATTTTTTTTTAATTATGTTTTAATGATTGCTCTAAGGATTACAATCAACATCATAATACATAACAATTTACTTTGAATTAATACCAAATAATTACAATAACATGTCAAAACTACTTCTTTATAGCCCGTTCTCTCCTCCCTTCTTTGTGCTGTTGTCTAACAAATTGCATATTTACACATTGAATATACATCAGTCCAGATGTATGATTAGCTCTTTATGCAGTTATCTTTTCAAACATATAAGTGAAACATTGTTTTAATTAAAAATATATTTATCATTTGTCTTCTGTATTATATAATTATCTTTAACGGTGCTCTTTAATTCTTGACGTGGATATGTTTCTAGTGTTCTAGTGTTCTTTCATTCCAGCCTTAAGAACTCCCTTAGACATCCAGTTATGGCAGATCTGCTATGGACAAATTCTTTTAGATTTGTATATTTGAGAATGTCTTAATTTCACTTTCATATTTAAAGAATATTATGTTTGACACAGAATACTTGGTTGACTGTCTTTTTTTTTTTTTTTTTTTCAGTTTGAATAGCTCACCTCACTGTCCTCTGGTCTCCGTGATTTATGATATTAAATCAGCTGTTAATCTTATTGACGAGCCCTTGTACATGAGGAGATGCCTCTCTTTTGTTGCTTTTAAGATTTTTCTCTTTGTCCTTGAAAATTTGATTATGATATGTCTAAGTGTAGAAGATACCTTTAAATTTTCCTACTTGAGGTTTGTTGAGCTTCTTGCATATGTAGATTAATGTTATTCATCAAATGTGGTATATGTTAGCCTTTATTTCATCAAGTGTTCTTTCAGACCTTTGTTTTCTCTTATGTTCTAGGATTCCTCCAGAACTTGTTTGCATATATTGTTACATTTAACGGTATCTCACAGGTCTCTAAGCCTCTGTTCATTTTCCTCAATCTTTATTCTTTGTTTTTTCAGAAAGGATCATCTCAATTGACCTGTCTCGATTTTGCTGATTCTTTCTTCTGCTTGTTAAAATATGCTACTGAGTTCCTGTAATATGTTTTTTAATTTCAGTTATTATATATTTTTAACCATTATAATTTATATTAGATTAAAAAAAAATGATTTCTACTTTTTGAAATTCTGTTTGATATGATGTAATTTTAATGTTTTCCTTTATTTCTTTAGATATGGTTTTTCTCTAGGGCTTTAAACTTGTTTAATATACACAATTTAAAAACTTTGCCTAGAAAAATCAAATTTCTGGGTTTGCTCAGGTTCAATTTCTATTAATTACTTTATTTCTCTCTCCATGGGGCATATTTTCTTATTCCTTTGTGTGACTTGCTATTTTGTTGTTGTTGTTGTTGAAAAATGGACATTTTAAATAATATGTGACAAGTCCAGGAATCAGATTCTTCTCATTGGCCGTTGTTTGTTCTTATTGTTTGTTTAGTGACTTTTCTGAGTTAATTATATAGTGTATACTCTTTCTCATATGGGGCTACTGAAGTCTCTACTTATTGGCTTAATAGTCAGTTGATGATGGGACAGGTACTTCCTTCGATGCCTGGAACCAATAAGTCTCCCAGTCTTTGTTGAGGATTCCATGTGTGTATTTGGTGTGTTCAACACTAAGCCAGTCAGTTTACAACTGCATATTAACTTTTAATTTCTGCTTGCAATGTAAAGGCTCAAATTTGGTGAGAAGTGAGAAGTTAGGGCCTTCTCAGGTCTTTCCTGAGCATATGCACTGCCCAATACATGTGCATAGTTTTCTACTTTCCCAGAAATACTTTTGAGCTTTTCAAACCCACTTATGGACACCTCATTCCCCAGCTTTTCCTATTAAACTTTTTGTGAGTCAATTGTTTGCCCTGTTATACAGCACTTCAGGCCAACACACTGTTTTACAATTACCTCTGGTTTTTGTAAATGCCTTGGGGCAAAGCCTTTTTGTACTGTGTGTGCTGAGTCAGATCAAATAAAGTCAGCCTTGCAAATGTGGTCTTTTAAGGAGCCAACAGACAGGTCAAATAATGAGAATTCCCTGGGAATTGAGCTCTGAAGGAGTTTTCACCTCATTCTGTTTCCTTCAGATAGTTTTTACTGTGACTGTGGGCTACCAATTTTCAAGAATACTGCAGATGTGAAGAGGGAAACCTGGGAAAAAGTGAAAGTTAAATTGCACAAATCTTGAAGTTCTTACTGAGAGTCAGCTGTTTTTCTTAAGCATTCCCCAGATTGCTGCAAACCTTTGATTAATTTCCAGAGTTCTAAAAAAATTTTGATTCTGTTTTTGCTAGAGTTCTTTTTGCCTTTATATAGAAGATCATTTGGTTTGAATTTGGTCCTTATGCCACCATTTTTTGCTGGCATCTGCATCATTGAATGAAGCTTTTTAATATCTACCTCCACAAACTTAATACGACTTTTTCACAATTGTATTAAATAGTTATAGTATAGTTTAGAGATAATAATTTTGAGACAGACAGAGAAAAAAAATCGTTGACACTTGCGAGCTCTTTATTTTCAGTTTGTGACAATATTGAAACATCCCTGACCTGTGTACCATGTATCTCAGCATTTGGTTAAATGATTACTTAGAAAGAGATGAACCAACTTACCTAAGAATTTTGAACTAAAAATGGAATTTTGATTGGCAACCTTTCATTTACACACTAAGGAAGATAAAGTTTTAACTACCCAGGGCATCTTATCTCAGAACATCAGTGCTCTTACTGCCTTTACTCCTAAAACAGGTTACTTGTGCTCCCTCTCCATTATTTATTTATTAACCATTTATTTAAAAACTAAGCAACTAACCATATAACCCTATGTTTCTTGTGTGGAATAGCTTTTTAAAAAATGTTGCAGGTTAACCTATTTTTGAAACTTTAAAATATGTAAGTAATAATTAGTGAATAGGAAGAAAAAATACAGATACATGAAAGGAAAAAAAAAAAAAACTAATTTAGATTCCACCACCAAGGGATAATGCCTTCTAACACTTCGTTATGTATGTCCAGTTTTTCCCATTTACATACACATATAGACATGTTACACACATTAACATGTGTATAGAATGTATTTGTTGAAATACATAATACTATACCTCATTATTTATTATTGTTTTTAAAATAAAGTATATTCTCTATAGGAGATGTATGCTTGCATTTTTTATGGTTATTATTCATTTAGACTCTACTGTGATTTAACGAATCACAGCTATTGGATGTTAAACTGCTTGTATTAATCCCTACCATTAGCATCCTGACAATAAATGAGGTTGAATACATATTTGCATATTTGATAATTTATTTTTCATAAAAAATTCAAAATGCTGGAATTGATGGATCAAATGCCTTCTATTAAGCTTTTGATACATATAACTAAATTTCTAGTATGTGACATAGCAATTTGCATTCTAAGCAGTAGGTTATGAATACAGCAGTAGTCCTGGACCTATGACGGTTCAACTTACGATTTTTTGACTTTAAGATGGTGTGAAAGCAATACACATTTAGTAGAAACCATACTTTGAATTTTGAATTTTATGTTTTCCTGGGATAGCGATATATGATACGATATTCTCTCATGACGCTGGGCAGTAGCAACAAGCCAGAGCTTCCAGTCAGCCATGTGATCACGAGGATAAACAACCAATTCGCAACAGTGTTCTGTGTTGCTAGCATTTTTTAGATACTGTGTTTTGAGCATGTTTAATGTAGACTAAGTTATCAGGTTTGGTAAATTAGTTATTAAATGCATTTTCAACTTATCATATTTTCATCTTATGATGGGTTTATTGGGTTGTAATCGCACTGTAAGCTAAGGAACATCTATACTGATGTCAACGTACCAAACAATACTGGATCTTACCATTACCTTTAATCGTTGCCAGTCTTTCTGTTCTGTTTTAAACAGCGTCTATTTGAAAACTAGAGCACCTGAACTTTCTTTTTTTTTGATGTTTGCTTTCTCCTCCCCTCTCACCCCCCACCCAGTATTTTTCTGTTCATGTTTGTGGGGTGGTATTATTATTTTTTTATATTGATTTGCAATAATTTTTTACATATTTAGGATATTTAGTGTTTTTGTTCTATATGTTACAGTTTGTTTGGCCACTAAAGTTGTGTGTTAATTTCGGGTTCTCCAGAGAAATAAACCCAATAGGATTTGTATAGCTAGAGAAGGGATTTGTTTTAAAAAATGGGCTCATGGGATTATGGAGGCTGGCAGGTCCAAAATCTGCAAGGTGGGCTGGCAGCTTTCACACTGGGACGACCTGATGTTGCAGCTCAAGTCTGAAGACCATCTGCTGGCAGAATTCCTGGTAGCTCAGGTCAGTCAGTCTTTTGTTCTGCTCAGAACGTCAACTATTTGGATGAGACTCACCTAATTTATAGAGGGCAATCTGCTTTAGTCAAAATCCACTGGTTTAAATGTAAATCTTATTCAAATATATTGTCACAGAAACATCCAGAATAATGTTTGACCACCTATCTGGGCACCATGCCCCAGCCAGTTGACACATACAATTAATCTTCATGGGTTTTCTCTATTGCTTCTGACTTTTCTGTCATGCACAGTAAGGTTCTTTTCTTGAACAAATATTTTATGAATACTGCTCGCACAATTAACAGTTAAATTTTTAATCTCTATGTAATTACCAAGGTGTATAATGTAAGGTTTAGATATAATTTTATATTTTTTAAATGGTTAGGCAATTTTTCTAGCATCATGTGGTAAACAGAATAAATCCCACCAAAGATGTTCAGCACTAACCTCCTGAACTTGTGACTATGTAACTTATATGGCAAAAGGAATGTTGCAGGTATGGTTAAGTTAATGATTTTTTAAAGAGTTTTGATAAGATATAGGTAACATCCAATATTATATTAGTTGTAAGTATATACCAGAGTTATTCAACATGTATATGCCTAAAGAAGGGATCACCATGATAAATCCAGCAACCATCTGACACTGTACCATGCTATCACAATATTATTGACTGTGTATATTGACTTATATCCCCTTGGCTTATTTGTTTTATGCCTGGAAGTTTGAACCTCTTATTCCCATTAATCTTTTTCCTGCCTTTTAAAATTTTTCAATTACAATTGACGTTCCATATTATTTTATATTAGTTTCATATGTACAGCATAGTGGTTAGACATTTATATAATTTAGGAAGTGATCCCCCTGAGTAGCACCCACCTGGCACTATACATAGTTATTACCATATTCTTTATTCTATTCCCTACGCTGTAGTTTACATCCCCATGACTATTTTGTAACTACCAATTGGTACTTATATCCCTTTAGCTTGTTCACCCTGTTTCCCAACCCCGCTCTCATCTATCACCCTGATAAAATCTAGTGCCCATCTGACACCATGTGTAGCTATTATAATGCTATTGGCTGTATTCTTTCTTGTTTATACTCATGAACCTCCCTAGTCCTCCGTATATCTGAATACAGAATATCTGCCTCAGTGCTCATCACACTCATCACATGTGGTGGGCCAGCGATGGTGTGATAGCCTAGGCCAACCACTAAGACAGTAGGGTAGGCTCCAGAAGTCCAATCATTTTTCTTCAGCTTCCATAGCCTCCTTTGTTTTTTCTCTAACATACTAAGTACACTCCCACCTCAGGACATTTGCACTTGTTTTATCCTTCCCTAAAATGTTTTTCTCCCAGATTTACTCCCTCGTTTCTTTTCAGTCTCTGTTTAAGCATCACTTTATTATAGGGTTATCTCCCATTTTATATACAAATAGTACCCTTGTGATGCCTCACTCTCCATGTTCCTTTCCCTGCTTCATATTTTCCCTCATGTACAACCAGCTGATGTATGATATATGTGTTCCATTATTTTTTGTCACTTCCCACTGGAATATGGGAAGAACAATGCCTGGGGCATGGCAGGGACTCAAAACATATTAGTTGATTTTAATGAATTAATCAACCACAGTCAAAAGAACTGTAGTAGAGTAGTGAGGACATGTCTGTTTTTTAATATGGAAGAATGAAGTGCAGTCATTTGGGATACCACTGGTTTTGAATTAAATTTACTCCTATTAAATAAGGAATCAACTTAAAGTAAAGGCTACATCTGTATAATTCAAACTATGGTCTTGGACTCAATATTTAGGCAATGGTATTCTTTTAAAGAGAAAGGAAAAAATAAATTATAAAATTCTACTTTAAGCTCAGAAGTTTCTGTAAAATTTAGGGGTGAGATCAAAGAGAAAAGAACTCTTGCTTTTATAGAGCAGGAATGGTTATTCCATCTAATTCTTATTAAAAATCTTCCATAGGTTTCATTACCTAAAGAGTACTGAAAAACTGATTCCTTTTTCTCACGTTGTAGTTCTTTTGCCTCCAGTAGTATAATTAAACATTGCGTAAAAATGAATAGGGATGTTAATGTACATTTTTTCCCCAAGAATATCACATTGGTCTATGAGCATTTAAATGCCATAGTATATCTGATACCATTTCAGTACCCCCCACAGATATGCTGACATGCCACACAGAGTATTTAAGCATTCTTTGTATATTGAAAAATTTATAATGACTCTTTCTTCAATGTATTCATGATATAAGTCATATAAATTAATGATGGTGTGTGGGATAAACCTACTAAATAACGATTCCTCCTGATTCCAAATTCATTGCCTGGACCCAGAGGATCTTCAAACAAATAAGTTCTGAAATTATTTCTCAAATGTATTTGTGTCTAATGAGGATATAAATGTAAATAAGTTTTAGGAGAAATGGCACATATGACATTAAGGCAAATTTATTTAATTTGTTTCTACCTTTCTTTGTCCATGAAAATCTCTCTAAACATCATAGTTTCTTAAAGCCAGATAAAATTCGAATATGGACAATATGTAATGAAAGGTTCAGCATGGACCCTTGATCTAGTACAAACTAGAAAGCATGTCTGCTGTGGTAGAAAGAGTCATCTGGGCTAAGAATAAGGGAACCATGTGTTCCGTTCAAATTAGATCACTAACTGGGCCTCAGGCTCTTCAGAAGCAAAACAGTGGGGTTGGATGAATGACATTGAGGACCAGGTTGTGACACGAGTTTATCAGGAGACCGATTAAATTATCAAAGAGTTGCCCCTCGGATTAACTTCTATTTTGAAAGAATTGTGTTGTTTAGATTAACTAACTTTCATTTGAGGAGCGAGTGTTGAGGACTAAGAAAGAACTCAATCTATGTGGAGGTTACTGTCTCATTCTTAGCAATAGTAAAAGAATGTGACAGTTTGCCAAAGTGGACATGGTAGAAAAAAAACCTTCTGCTTCTACTATATATGGCCTCTAATTCCCAGCTAAAATCCTTTCCTTTCAGCACACTTTTTTCTAGATTAAGAAAAGGTAAGAATTCTGCATGACTCCAAAGCTTTAACCAATTGAATCCTAGCTTTCAAAATATATTTCCCAATTAAAAAAATCTACCTGAAACAGCATTTTAAAATTATTTGCCAATATTCTCTTCTTTTTTCTTATTTAAGTAGTAAATATATGAACAAAAAGATTATTCTTTTTAACTTCATCACGTGCCTATTTTTGAGGTGAAATTCCAATTCTGGGTATTGAGTAACTCATTATTTTATAACAGTGACTAATGGACCCTGTAAAATCAGGTCTTGCTGTTCATATTCTGCTAATAGCAGATTCCTGAAGTTCCATGAATTAAATTCAACTATATTTCTGGGAATATGATGATAAAATGAGAAAATAATGATCACTGACTGATGAATTTATTGGAGGTGGTTTGTTCCACTTTCCTTTAGATTGTCAGCATCTACTCTGTTAAAAGCATTGGATTTCCATTTGTAATATATTAGATTTTTTTTTTAACCAGCAAGAATTGGAGACTATCAATGTCTTAGAGAATCTCCTGCATACTAACCTTTATACCATATTTTGACTTCAATTAATTTCTTCTCTGACATGTTTAAACAACTTTCTGAACTCTAGGTAATTCAGATCAAGACTTTCTTGGGCCATAAAAGTATTGGCCCCTACATATAATGTACACTGTCAACCAAAGAAAGCAGGAATGTCCTGAGTGTTACATAGCTGATTCCAGGAAAGAGTTTTTTCAGTTGCCCAGAATATTATATGATGAAGAATTCAATGAAGATTATTTTATGCTTGTACAGTGTTGCTTCAGAACAAGGATGGATGAGACATCTGTGTATTCAAGTTACTTTTGCAAAGGCACACGTTACTCTAATGCTGAATTTGAAATGCCCTTTAAGAAGCCCCTTGAAACTGGAAAAAATAATAAAGACCTTCAAGTACATGAAGTTTATTTAGCTGTTTTGCAGAAATTTTGCCAACAAGTTAACTCATGATGCTCAAAAATAAGTGTTTCAGAAGACAGCTCAGCAATTCTAGAGAGGACATAAGTCATCAAAAGGCAGGTATGGGCCAGGAACTAGCTGGCTAAATACGAATAAGGGTTATGCATTTTTCTCTTCATGGGAAAAAAATTTAGAGGAGGCATTGTCTGAGGAAAGGAGTACTGTATCCTGGCAACTTAGGGATGGCAGAATATCTTAAGAAGGGTGAGAGCAGGGCATTGGTAGAATGAATAATTTTTGTGTCTAGAGTACCATCCATTCCTGGACTCGTCATGTTCAATGTGAAGAGGACTTAGTTAGACTTGAAGTCTTCTAATGAGAACACCAGTCATTTTAGATTACGACCTTTCCGAATGTTCTCATTTCATTAATCATGTCTTTAAAGACCCTATTTCCAAAAACAGTTACATTCTGAAGTACTGGGGGTTAGGGCTTCAATATTAATTTTGGGGGGAAGGGCATAATCCAGCCTATAAGACTGCCCAGGAGGTGAAATATCCTTATTTGTTATAAAACTCAAAAGAAGATTACTCCATAAAGTTGAGTTTGAATTAGGAATGCTGGAGAACTAACTCTAGACTTTTTCAGAGTACCTTCAATAGGCCACTTACCCAGAGAAGCACTAGGATATGAATGTGGAATAGACATTGACTCTGTTTTGTTTGTGGCTTTCAAAGATATGTGATCACTAAACAGTTGCCATGCTCTGGAGCAATTTAAGCCCTACAGCCAATTAGAATGGCCTCTCTCACCAGACTCTAAGAACAGAGGACTCTTCATTCCTAGTCTTCTGATTTGCTTTATACACTCCAATATCCCTGCCCCAGGAAGCCGAGGGTGATTTCTCCAGTTATAGCCATCCATATAGTTTCATTCATCAACACAATAATTATAAACAACATTTTTCAAATTTTTTTGTTTAACACTTGCCTTCTCTACCATATTATGAGAGTCTCGTTGACAGCTTATGTGCCTAGGACAACCTCTAGATGCTCAGTGATTATTTCCTGAATGAATGAATAAAAAATGAACAAAAATTCACTTTGGGTCCCTCAATCTCTTGCTATGTGTTCAGCATCATGATTTTCCTGTGACAACTATGTTACATGAGTCTCCACATCAGGAACAGAAAACCTGATTGGAAGATAAGGGCAACCAGTGAAATGCAATGCAATTGAATGCATAGTTCTGAACAAGATGATCATCAGGAGAGAATGTGTGATACAAAAATGTTTTTTGAGGTAGTGGGATGCGAACTGGGCTTGGAAGGATGGAGTACATCTAGAAAGGCAGTCGAGTAGGGTCATAGCACAGATAAAGGCATAGAGTTAAACAAGCCATGGGACTAAATAAGGCAAATGTTTTTGCTTTTATGAGATTAAGACCTCTCTTTATTTCTGCAATGAAGATCCTTACAAAAATTACATGGTTTGCTCTTTCTTCACCAACACCATCATTACTAGCAGACAACAGTCACTGGTTTTGACTAAATAAACAAATACCACACACACACACACACACACACACACACACACACACACACACTTTCTTGGAGTGGGATTCAAGGAATAGAACCTTGATCCTTGATGCTGATGAAGGTGAACTTCTAGATTAAGTAGCACAGATGGATAAAGCCTTGAAGTCTGTTTTACAGGGAGAGCTGGTTGGCAAAGTTTCACCAAATTATCGATTATGTTATTGTTTTACTTTCTTTTCTATGCAAATCAACCACTACATAAAAATAAAAATCAACCTAAAACCAATGCCGATTAGAGCATGTAAAAAAGCTCCAGGGATGTTTTCACAGGGATTCCAAGAGGAATGAGGGGAGAGCAGATAAGAGTAGCAACATCCTCATGAATCTGACAAGGAGAGAGTAAGCTCCATAAGGGAAGTCACGGGGCCCACTTAATTCAGCATTCTGTCCCGTGGTATAACACAGTTCTTCGCATAAGAGATGCTTTGTAGGTATTTTATATATGAGTAATATATGGATAATGAATATTTACTATCTAATAACCTCAATTCTCATAAGAGTTGCTTAATAGATATTTTATATATGAGTAAATGAATAAAGCACTATATGGATAATGAATATTCACCATCTAATAACTTCAATTCTCTATCTCATCTGTAAACACTAAGAATTTGCTCCATCAAAAGCACAACAAGATTCAAGTGGGAAAGATTCAGGCAAGGATGAAAATTGGCAACTCCAGGTAGATGGAACTCAGGGTTTGATCTCAAACAAATGAAAAACAAAACTGGCATGTGATTCTGGGGAAGGATTAATATTTGGAACCTAACTTCATGGAGGACCACACATATGAAACAACAATGTCGGGATGGCGACTGAAATTCCATTAAGATTCAGCCACAGGGAATTTGGGCTGATGAGAGCCTCCATCTGCCAGCTTTTTTCCCTGGGTGGGTCCACATTTTTTATCTCCTGTATGCAACTCTGTAATCAAAAATGACCCTAGTTACTAAGAAGAAATCTTTGTACTTCCGGTTGGTGTCTATATCTCAGTAAAATAATATCGATTTATGTTTTCAAGCATCTGTCCTTTTGGGTGGAGGGGAAGGTGTGTCATCTTGAAATGCTGGCGTCTTCCTTATGAGGCAGCATTGTATGGATGGACTATTGATCAAAGCTCTGAAAATATGAAAAGAGAGGAACTAGGAATCAGAATTTTTTTTTCTTTAGTTGAGCCCATCAGGACTTTTATAAGGCCGGTGTGCTAACCTTCATCAGGACTTTTAGAAACAAAAACGTTGGAAGAGTTGTATCCCCAATCTCCTTCTCTACTTCTTTCCATCTCTCCTGCCCTTAGACTGATCCAAACCACCCTTATCTCTGATTGCGACCACAGCAGATGCTTTCCAATAAGTATCCTGCTTCCACTCTTACTCCCTTCTAATGCTTTTATTCACATTGCAGTCAAAACCATGTTGCAATTTAAATTTCATTATGGCAGTGCTCTAGTAAAAACCCTTAAATAACATCAAATCACTCTTAAAGCAAAGACAAAAATCCATAATGGTGTGGTCTCCAGTCCCCAAGATTATCTCCTGATAGTCACACCTTTTTCATTCCTCACACACTGAATGTGATTGATCTGTGTAACTAACAGGGTTTTTCTTGAAATGACAGGGTGTGACTTCTGAGGCGAGGTCATAAAATACATTATAGCTTTTACCTTATCCCTCTTGGATCACTTACTCTGGAGAAGCCAGCTATCATAACTTGAGGATGGTCAAGCAGCTCATATGGAGAAGTTCATGTGAAGAACAGCGAAGGACTCGTACCAAAAACTGGTACTTAACTTTCCAGTGTGTCATGAGCCTCTTGCTAGAAGAACCTTTAGCCTCAGTCAATCTTTCAGATGCCTACAGCCTGAACGAGAGATTGCAACCTTGTGAGCTACCTTGAGGAAACACCAAGGTAACCAACTCTTAGATTTTTATTCCACAAACAATGGATTTGATAATAAGTGCTTATTGTTTTAAGCTGCTAAATGTTCTGATAATTTGTCATTCTGTAGTACACAAATAACAGGCATGACTTATAAGAACCAAAATCATCTCTTTTGTACTTCTTCCTCCTCTAGGTTCATCTTGTAGCACAGTCCTCTGGACACACAAAACATCAGCCATGATGTTCTTAGCTCAACTCCTGGAGCCCGCCATGCTCCTGGTTGAGGCAAAGCCTCTGCATATGCATTTCTTTAGTTGCCCAGATAACTTCCGTTTCTCTTCAAAGGAACTTCTTAGAACTTTCTCTAACTCCTCTCACTAAGCAAGATTCCTCCCTACATATCACATATGCTTTTTTCATAGCATTACATGTCTAGTAATGTTGAGGGAAATATCTGTGTATTTTCTCTCTTCCATTAGACAGTAAGCTGTGACTATCTTGTTTATTTCATCCCTAGTACTTGGTGTCATTTTTCACAAACAGGCAATCATTGAATATTTTTGTTAAAGAAAATGAACTGAGGAAAGCTAAGCTTCCTTGATTTGTGAGCAAAGGGTACAGTTATTGTTGCTAATTTATTAAAATTATAATATGTAAAGAGTTCTTATAATTTATTTTAAAACGCAAATGACCCAATAGAAAAATGGGCAAGGAAATTAATAGGACATTCACAAAAGTATTGTGTTTCCAATTGCTTATTTTGTTTCAGACAAACTGTCCCACTAAGAACAAGTATAAAAGCTAAATAAAATATTTAACATGAATCTTTTAGAAGGATGAGAGAGTTTTAAAGGCATTAATAATTTGCTGGGCCAATATCTGGAAGACAAGGGAATTAAAAAAAAAAATAAGGTTGATATTGGGTGTTGCTTTTTCTCTTGAGATAATTTCTAAATGTTGCTTATCTTGGCCATTTCTGAAAGTAAACATCATGGCTGAAAAGCTGAGCAGAACTTTAAACAATGTTGCAATATCTAGAACAAAATATCGGAAATCATGGCCCACCAAAGGGGAAAGGCCCTAATAAGCAACCTAGGCTTGGGACCCTGATGTACTACATCCTAAGAATAAAAGTAAATTGGATTGAAAGCCCTCTCAAGGACTGAAGCAAAGCTTTGAATGATTTCAAACACTGATTGAATTAAGACAGTGGGCCTCTGGCCTAGCTACAGATGCCAAAGCAAATTAAATTCTCTCATCCAGAGACTCGAAATTATCCTTCGAACAATTTTTAAAAGATTTTTATAGTAGACAGATTTTTATGTAGACAGAAAAATTAAGAGGAATGTGAATAGATTACACATATACACCTACCTTTACACATGCGTAGTCTTCCCATTAGCAACATCCTGCACCAGAGTGGGACATTTGTTACAATTGAACCTACACTGACACATCATAATCACCCAGAGTCCATAATTAATATATGGTTCACTCTTGATGTTGTGCATTCTATGGATGTGGGCAAATGTGTAATTGCTTGTATATATACATCATTGTAGAATCATAGAGTGGTTTTTACTGCCCTAAAATCCCTCTGTGTTCTTTCTAATCATTCCTCTTTCATCTTCCAAACCCTGGCAACTATTGATCTTTTTACTGTCTCCATAGTTTTGCTTTTCCCAGAATGTCATATAGTTGGAATCATACAGTATGTAGCATTTTCAGATTGGGCTTTTCCACTTAGTAATATGCACTTAAGGTTGTTCCATGTCTTTTCATGGTTTGACAGCTCATTTATTTTTAGTCCTGAGTAATATTCCATTGTCTGGATGTACCACTGTTTATTTATCCATTTACTAAGGGACATCTTAGTTGCTTCCAAGTTTTGACAATTATAGATAAAGCTGCTATAAACATCAGTATGTAAGATTTGTGTGGACATAAGTTATCAACTCCTTTGGGTAAATATCAAGGTGGATGATTATTGGATGATATAGTAAGAGTATGTTTAATTTTGTAAGAAACTGCCAAATGTCTTTCAATGTGGCTGTACCATTTTGCATTCCAATCAGCAATGGACAAGAGTTCTCATTGCTCCAAATTCTCACTAGCATACTGTGTTGTCAGTTTTGTATATCTTGGCCACTCTAATAGGTCTATAGTGGTATCTCATTGTTATTTTAATTTGCCTTTTTCTGACATATGATGTGGAACATCTGTTCATATGATTCTTTGTCATCTGTATACATTTGGTAAGGTGTCTGTTAAGCTCTTTGGCCTATATTCTAATCTGGTTGTTTGTTTTCTTATTGTTGATTTTTAAGAGTTTTTGTGTATATTTTATATAACAGTCCTTTACCAGATATGTTGTTTACAAATATTTTCCCCCATTTTGTGGTTATGTTCTTATCCAAGAAAATAAGAAAAACAGTGTCATTCGCAGAGCAGAAGTTTTTCATCTTAATGAAATCCAATTTATCAATTATTTTTTCATGGATTGTGCCTTTGGTGTTCTATCTAAAAAGTCTTCACGATACCCAAGGTGATCTAGATTTTCACCTATCCTATCTCTTAGGAGTTTTATAGGTTTGCATTTTACATTTAGGACTGTGGTTTTGAGGAGAAAGAACAGTGAGATTATGGGTGTTGGAGTGTGGGGAGAAAAGGGAGTAGAAACAAAAGGAAGAACTAGAGAAAGACAAGGAATGAAAAAGAAGAATGTAGGTGTTGAAATAAATCTGCCTGTATGTAACAATCGTATTAAAATTAATGCTTGCTACCTCAGGCTGATGGGATTGTAGGTCATCTTTCACTCATTTGGTATACTTTATTCTTTCATTTGCTATTTTAAAATGAGCATGCAATGTTTACATAAACAGGAAATCTGATTATAATGGATTGGAAAGATTTTTTAGAAGAAAATTTTATGGTTAAAAAAAATCTAAAAATGTTCCTGGCCAAATTGAAACAAAAATCTTGTACCTGAAGTGGCTCTGAAGAATTTCAAAAGGTGATCAGCCTGAAGACAAAATCCATGTGATATACATATACATATACATATACATATACATATACATATACATATATATTTGTATTGCTGTTTGAACCATAGCCTACTTTGAGAGATATTTATTCAGAAAAATAACTGAGGGGAAAAAATATAACCACAAAGCACTTTTATGTAGAGCTTTCTATTTTGAATGTATGCATTATCTGTCCAAAGAGCATCCCCGTGTTAAGTAGAGGATGCCTTCACTATTTTTCTTCTTCTGAGCAATAAAGCTGTTTGAAGCCACAATGCAGACTATGCATAATGCCTGGTGAAACGGTGAGCTCTGAGCTAAAGAACAATCATAATTTGCTAATTTTTCTAAAATGCATTTAAAAATCCTTTCACATTAATCTCTGTGATTTATAAAGAAGGGAGGCAGGCTGGCAAAGTTTAAATGATTGAAAATGATGCCGGTGGCCTTCTGTAAAATCTGATTACCGTTTTGATGATTGATCACTTGCCATTAGTCCAGAGAGGGGGGAAAAGCCTAGAAATTGAACCAAGTAAATCAAGCAAAATCTTTGTAGTTTATAATGAACACTTGCACATGATTCAAAAATGTTTTAACCAAGATTTTATTTTTTTGTAAATATATGTTGCCTTTGAATATGAAGTATTCACTTCAGTGACTTTTCCCTGAACTGTTCTTTAATCTTATTTTCAAGAAAGTCCAGCTTGCCTTGCCATCTTCCCCAGGCTTCAAGGCTGGTGGGATTTACTTCAGTGACAGGGTACCACTCTATACTGTATTCTTGTTTTCATTTGGCAGCTTCTAAGGAGTGCATGGTTGCTCTTTCTGGGGAGACATGAACGTTGGAAAAATTCAGTAGTGAGTGAGTAAAGGAAGGAATCTGCCTTTGCTTGGAAATGTTCTTGCTTCTGCTAAATGCTCCATGTCAATTTGACATATAGGAAAAGTTGTTAAAGCTTATTTATTTGAGCATTAATGTACTGATTATTGATTATGCATTTATACTTCTCTGTAACATCATGGGACAGAAAAAAACAAACAAGCAAACAACAATTCCTAGTATACCACAACTACAAAGGAATTCTTCCAAAGGAGTTTCAGCAGAGAATAACTATCATGGTAGGATTGACTATCAGCTGCCACATGACACAGCCATAGTGCAGCACATTTCCAATAATCAGTCAGATGAGCTATGTATAGTGATGGAGGACATATTTACATATTTATATGTCATCCTTGCATGTGTATGAGATACTTAACACTGTTTAAAAGTATTGAGTAGTCCACCATGTCTTTATTAGCAAAACGTACATTTACCAGCTATGCTGGTAAATATTGACTGATATTTACTGTGTACCAACATCATAAGAACTGACTAAATGTCATTATTATGAGCACGTACTATATATGCCAACATTAAAGGCTCAGTATTTAAAGAGCACCTGCTGTATGTAAGACTAAGCTCCTTGAAGGTAGAGGCCATCTTGAGGGTATAACAAAATGCATAGTACCAAGTAGATATGTTTCCTGCAGGTTTTTTTTTTTTTAATGAATGAATGCATTAAGGTACATAATTCTTAAGTTTAGGACCTCCTTCACCCTTACAAAAAAAATCTATGAAAAAGGTGTTTTTATTGACCTCGTTTTAAAGAAATTGAAACCTAGAGGATAATTAACTTTCCATGAATCCACACGTGATTAGTGTCTTAGAGCATTATTTTCAAGATGATTTGAAAACTTGAGGGCATAGTCATTGGGAAATTTTAATAAAAGTAAAGTGACCAGAAAAACAGTGTTCTAAGAATTAACTCTAGGAATGAGTTAATGAGCCTCTTTGACCTTCAAGATGTTCTCTGTCTTTCAAGTTACTGAAATTGTTCTATATTAGTTTCCTGTTGCTGCTATAACAAATTACCACAGACTTAAAACAACGCACATTTATTATTTCACAGTTCTGAAAATCAGAAAAACAAAATGAGTTTCACTTGGCTACAATGTGTCAAAGAAGACTGTGTTCCTTCTGGAGACTCTAGAAGATAATCTCTTGTTTTAGCTTTTCAAACCTTTAACCACAGTCTTGGGCTTTTGACCTCCCTTCTATCTTCAGAGACAGCAATAGCCAGTAGAGTCTTTCTCATGGCATCATTCTGACTCTAGCTTTCATTATCACATCTTTCTCTGACTCTTCCTCTTTCGTGTAGAAGGACTCTTATAATTGCATTGAGTCAATGAGGTAATCCAGAACAATCTCCTGATCTCGAGATTTTTTGCTTAATCACAACTAAAAAGTCCCTTTTGGTACTATGTACTATCATATATTCACAGGTTTTAAGGATTAAAATATGGACATCTTTCTTAGGTCATTATTCTACCTACTACATCATCCACATAGAGAATAGACAATAGTTGGGAGAGCATCTCAGAGGATTTATTTGGTATTCCTCAAGAGGTAAATCAATCAGTACTCTTAATAATATTTAAATTGTTCAGTGAGATATGTTTTGAGTAAAATCAGATGCTATTTTACTGAGTGTAATTTTGCCTGGGATTCTGGATTACAAGTAAAGATACAATGTACTAATGTAGATTCACATTGTCATAAACCTGAGGAAATCACTGCAGAAGAATAGTTGCATGCATTTCATGTGTTCACACTTCTAAAATTGACAGGAAATAGTAGAAGTCCATTGCCTTCTCCTTTGAAGGAGACACTCAAAGCTATATGCAAATGTGTGGGTAGATCCTTACTGCAACTCAGACCATCGTGATTTCTTTATAAGAATCTTCAGAGTGTATTAAAATGAAACTGTGGTAATATCCATTTAGTCATCTTGCAGGCAATATTTCAGTCCCCTAAATCAAACTGTTCATCTAAATCCACTGATTATTTTTTTCCCACTCAACATGACTTTCATTATATTACTTTCCTATTCAAATTCTTCATTCAATATCTGTTGTGTACAAATTTACTCAGACTTATATTCAAAATTCTCCTTAGGCTGTTCCCAGCTGAAGGTTTAAACTTTCACTCCTTTCTTAAGGGAGCTTTTGTTTTCCTCTGCTTTACATTTTATCCCAAAAACTACTAAGGGGTCTCTGCAGACGCCCCAGAGCAAAAGATATGCTCTTGGAAAGAGCTCTGGACTTCTTTTACCAACTTCAATCAGAATATCTCAGTGTTGTCTGGTTTATTCATTGGGCTTCATTGCAAGGTTATTGTTAAGAAAAATTCCCATAGAAATGTTGCAGGAACTAATTATAATAGCTGTTCTCTATGAACTGTTTATTGAACCCTTACTGAGAAGCAAACATCTCACACATTCTGTCTTTTTATATTTTGCTCTGTCTTCACCCCCACCTCCCGCCCCCAGATTAGTATTCCGTCTCCAGATCCTCCGTCCTCAAGTGCTAACTCCAGTTTCACCTTATGTACGAGACTGGCCCTGGTCCCTTCTGCAAAGTAAGCTCTCCCTCTGGAACACTAAGTATGGCGCTCAATCAGATATTTGTTGTCTGATTTTCTGTTAGAATCCCAGTGCTATCTATGCAGGTGGCATGGCATGTAGTGGATATACAGCATATGGTGCTGCTGGCAAGAAGGGAAGGAAGATGGGCGGAAGAAAACACAAGCACAGAGGAATTTGACATCACATGCATTATGTTCATGTGTCACTGAACTTCCATTTATTGGTTTAATTTTTCATATGTAAATAAAAATCTGCCTGACCAGTTTAAAGGAAAGAGACACAACAACAGGTTTATTTAACATTTATCAAATACTCTATGAGTTCATCATATGAATATCCTCTTTACTTTAACCTTCAGAGCAATCCTGTAAAGTTTCATCAAATAAGAACTTGAAGGTGGGGGAGTTAAGCAGCATTCCCCATGTCACAGGGCACCAGCCGGGCTTCAATTTAAATCCCAGAGTGAGTGTGTTATATACATTTCCTCTCATTCCCATGAAACTAGTCACTGCTTTCTAAATGTCACCGAGTATTTGCCAGAAAGCAAATACTCATTTCATATTTTCTGAATAGATGAATTATTAGGTGCTTTATTAAAGAAGGATGGTATTAATGCCTTTTAATAAACTACTATGTTTCTATAATTCTACCACTACCACCAGCATCCCCCCCCCACCCTAATTGTTAAGCATCCAGACATCAGAGCCCTCTTACCTTGGTTTCAGTTCTAACTCTACCACATATCAACTGTACATTCAGAGTCAATTTACTTAGTTTTCTGTTCCTCAGTCTTTTCATTTGTTATGGGAGGAAAATAATGGCACTTCATAAGGTTGTTGGGAGGATTAAATGCACTTAGTCCAGTTCCTAGGCCATAATAACAAGTAATATTTATTGAGCACTGGCTACTACCACCACTTCCACCAATATTTATTGGGTTTTTAATAAATGCCAGGCATTGTGCTCGCATTCCCACTATAAACCTTTTAACAGCCCCATAAACTAGGTACGATTACTGGTCCCCATTATAGTTGAGCAAACTGAAGCTTAGAGTAGAAATTGCTTGCCCAAGGTTACTCAACTAGTAAATGAAAGAGCTGGGCTCAAACCCAGGTCTGTCTGACTCCCATGATCTAAATTACTCAGTCTCTGCTGAAAATATTGGCTTTTATCTGGTCTGCTCTTGCTGGGCCTTTTGTGTTATCTCCTCTGTGTATAGCAACTGTCCCAATATATGGGGTATATGACACGTCCCTTTCATTATGCTCCTCATTGTCCTGATTCATTGTTCATTTGGCTATACTCAGTGAGCATCCCTGTGACCTTTTATTTGGTTGTCAGATCTGAGGTTCTACCAAATTGGAAAGGCACTGGAGTGTTCTTATGGCTGTTCTTGAGTCCCATTTTTTGGTTTCTCACACACACACACACACACACACACACACACACAGTCTTTCTACACTAGGTCTCCTGAAAAAAAGTGTCTGTTTGCAAAGTAGGATGGCATCAGTCATTAGCAGCACCATGGATTTTCCCTAATTATCCTCATGGCTCAGGGGATGGCCTCATCTAAAATAGTGCTCCTAGGAGAGTCCCATTTAATTTCCCTAATAAAAGCAACTTACCATAAACAGTGTTGGTGAGGCTGTGTGCCAAGTATGTTAATCTATTGCCTGGAAAATGCTTCAGCCTAAGAGGGGCCGATCTCCACTAGTCTGGGTTACTTGTGACCTCCTTAGCAAGCCTCCAGCAAGATGGGTATGAGGCAAAATATCAGAATTAGGAGGTGGTACTTTCTCGAGTTAAAGCAGTGAACTCTCTTACCTTTTTACTCTATTTTATCTAGTGTAAAGAGACAATCCAGACTGTTTTGCTGATTCCCAAGGCCAATGAAGCAACCATTAAGTAGGCTGTGTACTATGTGCTATTCATTCAACGTATATGCATTTAGCTCTTTCCACAGACACAGGGCTAGGAGCTTGAAATATAAATACATACAGATTTTCAAGTGGATTGGAATCCAGTACCACAGATAAAATATTATGTGACTTAGCATAAATTTTCTCACTTAATCCTCATAACAGTCCTGAAAGAAACAAATTTTTTCAATTTTTATACACGAGCAATGAGAGGCTCAGAGAGGTTTAGTATCTGATATTTCAATTAAGGACTATTTGATTCTGAAATCCATCCATCTTATACTATATCACTGAAATCCATCTCTCTTACGCTATATCACTGCCTCTGCCAGTGGCCACTGCGGGAAACTTCTGAGACCTTTTGTGGAGCAAGACTCTTATTGGTCATGTGGGTCACCTCCTTGACCACAACCGCATCTTCCACCCACTTCCCATCCATGTTGCTTCAGCCACGCTGGCCAGCTCATGGTTTCTTGAGCACACCAAGCTTGTTTCCACTTCAGCAGCATGCTATTCTCTTGTCTGGAACACTATATCTTCATATCGTTAACCCCCGCACTTTATTTACGTCTTTTAAAAATGTCACCTCCTAAGTTTACCTTTAAAATGTTACTTTATCTGGCTAACATAACTAGAATATCCATCTCCTCTGCCCATTACCCATTTACTTGTTACCATTCTTTAGCTTCACCTGAAATTGTATATGTGTATACCCATGCATGTGAACAGACATATATCCATATACTAATTTAGTATTGGAATTACTCAGTATATTTCCTTAGAATACTTTTCTTATAAAGCTCTCTTTCCCTTCAAGATTGTGAACACCTCACAATCTGGGACCATATCACAGTCTGTACCTATCGCAGGGATCACCATATAATCATTACTCAATAAATATTCATCTTAATTGAATTGAATCAATACAATAAGTGTCCTTCACACATTTCTCACTTGCTTGTGTAGATTTTTAAGTTGACCAAAAGATCAATCAGTCCATATTTACAAGCTCATACAAAGTAATAAAATAGTAAAGTAGATAGAAGTTAATGTCTCTGCTTTAGGTTCAGTGACAATCCTTGCTTGCAAGAGTGAGTCACTGTGGTAGCTTACGTAAGTAGCAACACTTTGAGGTTGATACTGAGTAAATATTTTTATTGCGAACATTGAGTTAAGGAAATTGAAAATCTACATTGGTTATAATATCACATACAGTAAAGCACCCATGATTACTGGAGATTAGCTAAATCCACTTAGAGAAAAATACACTGTAGCTAAAAAAAAAACTAACAGAATTCCCCAAACTCTTAGAGAATCCTAAAGCCAAAAAATGAAGCGTTGGCAATGTTGGAATAAAAAAATTCTGTTTACTTGGTGTATGTTTTGGAGTTTTTCCACGAGTCTGTCTTGCCTTTTGTCCTCTCTTGGGAAAATAGCATACTGGAGGAAAGGAAACCTGGTAACGAAAACACTGTGGATCCTCATGCATTCCTCAAGGCATCCATGCTGACATCAAAGAGCAAGCTTCAGAAATAGTAGATCTTGGCAGCCATGACAATCACTTTGCTTCTTTTCTCCCCCATGTGTCTTCCAAATGCCAGCGTTCATCATAATATTTAACGGCAATGCTACTTATAATGCACAAAAGTTGATACAAGTGTGGTTAAGCAACAGTTCTTTTGTTGTTGTTGTTTTTTTCCGATGTATTGCTGGTCCTGTTTTACCCACTCTGGTCACAAGAATCATGTCTAAAATAGCCAGGTAGTGTGTTTAGTTCCATTGATTTATTTATCGTTAACATTATCTGGAAGGAATCTTAGGTTGAGAACGTCATGAAAATAACAGAAAGATTCATTAAGACTCACCTGTATCCACACTATTGAATAAGTATATATATTGTGTTATGTAACTAATATTAGCCTGGTTAAATATGGCAACTCTGGATGTTATACAGAGGGATACTGCATCTTCATGCTTCTAAATTAAGTAGTTGCTAAAATCTCTCTGCTGGGGGTAGCTGAGGAAAGGGCCTCTGTTTGCACAGAACCTGAATTTCTACTTAATTTCTTTTTCATGTCCTATGACTCAGTATGTTACAGTCCACACTGACCTTTTACTTCCTCATGTCATCTTATGATTTTCAGGAGATTCATGCCATTGCTTATATTTACTCAAAGATCACCTTAAGCCCTGGGAATCTCTTTGTTTACAAGTGACAAAAACCCGCTCAGAATGCTTAGACAATAGAACAGACTTTATTATAAGGACATAGGATTTTCTTTCAGAACCCTACTTTAGGGAGTAGAATCAAATCTCAGGGAGGTCTGAAACCTGGGGCTATAAAGCTCTCAAAAATCAAAGCAGATTTATAGAAAGGTTTCTCTTTCTATGTACACAATTGTATCACAGCTTTTTTCAGCATTTTCCTTTATTCTTCAGCTCCAGAGTTTACAGATTTAGCTCAATGACTAGTAGAGACTGACTAGCAGCAATTAATCCTGTTTCAAATAACCAAGACAAAGTGGATTGACCACCTTGGATGAGGTGTCTATCTTGGCATGAATCAGCAATGACCATGGGGGAGAAGAACGTTAGAGCTAACAGCCTGCAGGCATCCATCCCTTGGGTTGAGCAGTGAAAAAATACCAATTTGTGGACTTGATAGACACTGCAAATGGTGTGCACTGCTGGTACTCAGGCCATCTATCAGTAGGTTTTTAAGGAGGGTTTGGTTTCTTCCCATATGGTAATATTTAGCCCTCCATGTTGATAGTTACTGGGGAAAGGCGTTGCTCTGTGTGTACAATCCAGCTTCCTACCTTTCTCTCTTCTCTGAATGTTCAGTGTTCCTTTATCAGTATCTTCTGGCTCTGCATGGCCAATATTTACACCTTCTGTGTCCTTTATTGAGAAAACATTCTTTGAATGTTCATGGCTGATAACTCTATGCTACAGAAGTAATAGACTTACCTCAAAAGATTACTTTTCCCCCTGTTTACAGGCAAATGTCAAGGATTGAAGGAGAATAATCAAACATAGAAATTTTGTTTAAATTATGTTTATTCCCTCTCTCAAATGTAGGCATAGTACTCTCCAGCAATTCTACTATGCATGTCAGTTGTTTATATTTTCCCACTCTTCAAACGACTATACACAGCCTTATTGACTCTCCTCAAGATTCCTCCATTTCAACAATGTCTTACCTACAACTGACAACTTCTCTCATAATTTATTGAGCCAATAAAAACAATCAACAGATACTTGCTCATCTTTCCAACACTATGGTGGAAAGAGAGCTAGCTAGCTTTCTGGCCTGTACTTATACGGTCACTAATTCCATTCACAAGAGCCCCTTCTTCATGACCTAATTATCTCCTAAAGGTTCCACCTTCAAATACCATCACATTGGGGTTTAGGGCTTCGATATGTGAATTTTGGAAGGACAAAAATACTCACGCCATAGCAGGGTCTTTGCTCTAGGTGTTCTGGAATGTTCTCCCCCTTTATTCATGCTTGGCTAACTTTCTGTCATTCAGGTACAACATTATTGTTGCCGTCTGAAAATTTTTCCTTTGACTGTCTAGTCCCTTTCTAACATGTTGCCCTGTTTTTATCACTTGCAGAGCACTTATCTTTTGAGACTGAAACAGTACTTGTGTTATGGTATATGCTCTTGTTGCTGTTTTTGTACAATGGTATTGATAATTAATAGGGCATGGATTTGTTGATTTAAAAATAAAGAGCAACATCTAAATTGACTTGAATTATAGTAATTAAGATACAATACAGAAGTACAACTGAAAATAAATTAAAAAGAACATTGAACCCTAAATTGAGTATTTTTGGAAGCAGCACGTAATTAACCAAAGTGGAATAAATCCAATTTTGAGGAAATGGAGAAAGGATGAGGATTCATAATGATTATAGTTCTTAGGATTCTGTTTTTACATCTTATTGAAAAGAAAAAAAAAATTAGACTGGAAGATTATTTTTTACTGTCTTCCAAAGCTCTGTGGTATATTCTTTGTGGGAGGTATGAAACCAGACTGGTACTTTCTTCTTTTATCTCATGTCTGTCCTTCCTGGAAGCCTGGGAAGATGGACTTTGGCAATTGACTCCCCAGTGATCTGGGTGGGGGTTGGGGGAGGGTCAACAGGCCACATAATGGGGAAACTCAGACTGTGAACTATCCAAAGAATTGTTCTTAATTCAACACAATGGGCTCAATTAGACCATTGCCATATCTATAGATTAAATATCAACCAACTTGTCATTTTCCACGTGTAGCAGAGACATATGTTGTTTGTATTGCCCAGAAGCTATTCAATTTCCTTCTGATAACATTTCAGCTTTCCCCTGGGGAACCACCTGTTATCTCACTTTCAGGTTACAGGTTTTCTGTGGAGTTGGCTAAGTTGCCAGCTCGAAGAGTTGGTATGTTTTTTAGCCTGGACCATCAGAATATCACACACCCTCGACCGTAGCAACTGGTTCAGTGATAGGCAGGTAATCAGAGTCAATAAAGTGAAACAGTTCTTTTGTTGAGATTGCTGAGACAAAAGCACTCTTTCCTTATTTTCCTCACCTTTATCGTGACAGAATGGAGGCCTGAATCTGTTATGCCATATTACTACCCCAGAAAGTGAGAGTGCAGCAGGACAGGCTCAGTGGACAGATCCGGGCATGATATTCTGCTGGTCCCATTCCCAGCCCTCTTCATTATGGGAATAAGTAAGTGTCCATTCTGAATCATGTTTTCTGTTATCTGGTGTTGTAAGTGCTTTTCCTGAAATATTCAATTTAGGGTTCAATTTCATGTTCCGTGATATTTCTGTTGTCATCCTCTCTGCCTTCTCTTATAAATCGGACTCAGTGAAAACATTTAATGTCCTGCTCATTTTGATGCCACAATATATGTTAACTTGTATTGATTTCCAAGTTGTGGTCGTGATATTCTTTGTCTTGGTGTTGGACTATATTTTTGAGAGCACTGAGCTTAGAAAAAAATTCTTATACCTATGGATACATTATTGAGAATTACCTTTTTATAACACTTTGTGGATATCGTGGCATTCGGTCTTGAAGTACGTACAAAAAGGTTTAAAAGCCAGGTCTTGGATGAATGAATAAAAGAGATGTGATATATAACTCTGATGTGATCAGAAAATACAGTGAATGTTAAAATTAAAAAAAATATTATAGTAAAAGACACATTGCCATGAATCTCTCCTCAAAATACACCTCCCCCCCACCACCAGTTTAAACACAGTTATCCCACCATTCTTGCCACTTTCCGAAGCAGTTCTGGAAGTCTTTTTTTTGTAAGTGTCTTTATTAACACTGTTGTGGCTGCCTGGATGTCCTGAATCAATTCAAAATGTTTACCTTTCATGGTCATTTTGACTGGGGAAGAGCCAGAAGTTGCATGGTGCCAGATTTGGTGAATAAGGTGGATGAGGACACCCATAATGTGTTTATTTGACAGAAATTGCCCTACCAGCAGTGATGTATGACACAGAGCGTTGTCAAGATGGAGGATAAAACCGTTTGCCCATTTTTATATAATGTTATTAACCAATGTTATCTCAATAAATTTAATAAAACCAAAACAAAACAAATGAAAAAAACATACCAGGTCTTGTCATCCCAAACTTTCTTTTCTGTTTGGAAAGATAGGACTGGTTATGTAAAGCAGCGGAATGGGAGAAACAGCTTTATATCGCTGTCAAAATGAGGGGTTCCATTGAGTCTGATGGTTCAGAAAAGGGATAGATGAATACGGTTTGGGGTGTTCAGAGAAGAATTCGTGGGAGATTGGAGACTTTAATTACATCTGACAGGTTGCCTCTGAGGAAAGAGGAAGCCAATGTGACTGAAGCAGAAGCTGTGCCTTAATAATATGATCTATTTTTATTAGAGTGTCAATTTAGTCATCTGAAAGATGTGGTTTTGTCAAATCTCAAAACAAATCTACATTAGAAGTAGAAGGATCAATTTCCAGTTTATGGTCCAGCAAACAGAGGTTTTGTGCGGTGATGTGAGTTGCCCGACTTACCCAGCTTTTAGGTGGTACAGTGATAAGCAAAATGAGCCACGGTCTTCCTGCAGAGTTTGTGCCTTTAAAGGTTGCACTGGCGATGTGGAGCCAATTCACAGAGAGCCTGCAACACCAGTCTGAAGAGACTGATGAGATTGCTCTGGAATTTTCTAGTTGCTCATACTGTGAGGATTTTAAGTTGAATCCGGATTTTGGTGCAATTTGAAATAACTTAAGTAAGAAGCCATCTTCATGTAGGTCCTTGGTGCCACTCGGATAAGGAAGCGTCTTTAAGTTGGAAGAAGGCTTTCTTTGCTTCATTGCATCCCAGTTTCCCTGGGAGCATCCTGTCCTCACCCCTGAATCTGTTCCCCAGCTTGTTTCCACACATCAGAGTAAAATTAGAATTGGAACGGAAGGTTAAAGCCTATTTTGCATTAGATGTACTTAAAGTCTATTTATAAATGTTTCTAACAGCTGCAAAGTAGCTTTCGAACATGTCTAATAATTGAAATTATTTTGTAATGCAATTCTTGTCATACATCATTAAGATCATCCTCCTATCTCTAGGCTGACTTAGGAGAGGCTCAGACATTTGGACTGCCCTGCTGAATAAATTGCATTTGTTTAGAGCTACCAGAAATGCAACTGCCTGGCTGAATAAATCAAATTTGTTTATAGCTATCAAAAATGCAGCATTAGTCTGGTGATTTCAGAGTGACTGCTCCATTCAGATGTTCAAAGTCTTAGCAGCTTTAGAGTTGTTTTGTAGAATTCATCCTTGTCTTGGTTACCAGGGTGTGGAAATGCCAGTCTCTTGTTATTTATTACAGGAGATAATCTTTTCCCCTGAGATCTATGTCTCTCTCTGACCATTCAATTTAGAAACGGAGAATTGCCCACAGTCTGTCCTGTGTCGGGACGAGTGCTTTTGCCTTTAAAACTCCCGTTCAGTCTTGCTTTCATTTTCCTAATTATTTCCATTATCTGTTGCTGCACATAGCAGCACTTTTGCTTTTATATATCTGTAGAGGAATCAGTGAGCTGAAAACAGTGTTTTGTTTCAGTTTACTTTTACTAGGAATACTGGTTACCTACATCCTTATCAGTATAAACATCCTAGAATTAAGGAAGGCGCAGAACCCAGGGGTATAGCAACCATACGCTAAGCCAGAAGCAGGCATCAAAATACATGCGTACCTCAGAGATATTATGGGTTCCCTTCCAGAACACAGCAACCCAGTCACAATTAAGTGAGTCAATCTCTTCGCTGGTAGAGGGTCTTGTCTTCATTTTGTAAGAAACGCAACATCTGTGAAGCACAATCAAGAGCAGCACAATAAAACAAGGTATGCCTGTATTCATTTAAAGTTCAAATCTGGAGAGAATAGAGTAGAGACAGGTGATAGCCCTAATGCGGAAGAAAGCCAAGGGCTGAAAAGTAAGAGTGACTCAGGGCAACGCAGAAGCAGAAGCTAGAAAGCCAATGTGGGTCACGACCCAGCACACATGAGATGTTTCACTGGGAGCCATGAAACAGCACTGAGATAGAACTCCGCTGGGCTGGGCCCTGATGCTGCTGGATTTTATTTTTAATTCTTATTTTCATCCATTCCACATTCAAGCTTCTACGTCCAGAAATTCTGTAAGGCCCCAAGTGAATTATACTACCCTTGATTGAGAACTGATGCATGGTGATTTGCATATATTATCTCTAATCCTCATAAGAACCCTCAAGGTAAGTACTTTTGCTGATGAGGGATTTATAACTCAGAGTGATTTAGTAAATCTACCTAGGGTTATGCAGTTACTGTGTGGCAGAGCCAGTTGTGTCTGAATCTAAAGCTGGTTTGGTTTTCTCTGAACTCCCTGGTTTTCCTTTTATCTAACGGAAGTCCAAGTCAGAATGTTGGCTCTCCAGTTGCAATCAAAATTATACACAGGCAGAAGACAAAGAGGTGAAAGAAAATATGGAATTCAACTGTTTACCTTATTGTCTTTTCAGATTAGCTCAGAGAACTTAAGTAACTTTCCAAGGTAACTGATCTTAGTGTGGCCAAAACAAATACGGAAGCCCAGGTGTCGATTCCTAGACCAGTATTAGGCTCAAGATCTTAGACCCTTTAGGCCAGGGGTGTCCAAACTTTTTTCAATGTTTTTTACCAAGGGCCATATGCGGTAAAATACACAAACAGCCGGGCCACTCACTCGAGGTGAAGTACGTATTGCCTCACCTGGTTTATTTAAGTAAACTAAATATATTTTTAGAATTTGCTGCGGGCCAATTAACAATGGATTGCGGCCGCAGTTTGGACACCCCTGCTTTAGGGCTAGGAATGCAACTGTGTAAGGGCATGACTGGCCAGAGGGGACTTAGTCCTTAACTGCAACTCCCTTCAGAGATTGCAGTGCATTAGCTGGGCACTGCCTAGTGTGGAAAGGGCTGCTTTCCCACACATGTCAGGTAAAGTCTTTGAAACTGCCTATGGCCATGCCTGAAAAATCACAAATAGGTTTCTTATCAGGAGCGAGACTCCTCAGATGCCATTATTACTCCAGACCAAAAGAGACAAAAGAAGAGGACCGTGCAATTTAAGCCCAGTGAATGTGTTCATGGTCATGTGAGGAAACACTGCCACACTTAGAATGACAAGTAGGGGGAGAGCATGGTGGGAGGAAGAAATACTCCAACATCCTCTTCTTTCTTCTGCTCACTCCACCCACCCCCATTGGCCAAATCCAATGAAAGGGCAGAGGGTGAGGAAGCTGGGGGTGATGCAGTTCTTAGTTGGCTTCCCACAGTACGCATCAGGGGATGGAGTCGGGAAGCAAAAGAAGCATAATCAGCACTCAGAGCTTTCAAAAATGCCAGTGATTGGGTTGCATCTCTAGAGATTCCGATTTAATTCTTTGGAAGTAGGCTTAGCACTTGTGTATATTTTGTAAAGTTTTTCAATTAAAATTAACCTGCACAAATAGAAGTTCACAAATTATAAGTGTAAAGCTCAATGAATTATAAAATGAACACACCACCATGCAGGTCAAGAGACAGACCACTATCGGCATTCTAGGATCCTCTCCCAACTGTCACTTTCTAGCTTCCCCCAAAAGCAACTACCATCCTGATTTCTGGCACCACAGCTTAGTTTACTTGTTTTTTAACTTTATACACATAGAATCATATAGTTTATATTCTTTTGTGTCATTCTTCTTACTCTGCAAAGAGAATTCATTGCATCTAGGTTTTTATCCCAATTCTGACAGAAGAGAATTTAGACCAGTGCTTCCATGCAGCCTCCCTATGATATCAAAATCTACAGTCAGTGAGTTTTCATCTTCATGTTTGGGATCTTAACTACAACAGAGTTCCTATTTTTCACTTTTCCTGCAGTTAGCTACTTATCTAGACATTTCTTGGCATAACTGATGTTTTCACTCTTTCAAGTCAAGTATTGCATAGCCTATATCAGGGATTCAGAGAAGGCTATGCTGAGGTCTCTAAGATAAAATGGATTAGAATGATGCATGAATTACAGCTCACTCTCTCAGGTAGTATAAGATGCATATGAAAGGAGCAATACTGATGGTAGAGGTACTATACATGCTTGAAAAGACTTTCCTTGCAAAAGAGAAGTATGATCTCTTCATTGCTGGGTCAGACATTCTAAAGAATTTTCTGTTTAGTGGTGAGGACAAGTCGTTTTAGTGATTTGAGTACAAGGTGTGGGGTTAATGGTCGATAATCGATAGTTAATGACTCTAGCAGATTGATGTAATAAATGTAATTTTTGAGGGAAACAAAAGTTTCCATGTAAATGCATAACTGGGATAACAATTTTAAGTAATTTACAGTAGATATTTAGACCTTAACAGATTCTAGAATCCACCTGTATAATAAAAATGTGGCAAAGGATACTGAATGTCTGTTTTAAGGAAAGATGACCCATTACCACATATGCACAGCACATGAAGAATGAGATTGTAATGTATAACTCAATAAAGCCTTATTTAATTTCAAGTGATGGACAGTAATTTCAAGTTTTAAATACACACAGGACTTGGTTGACTCATGTATTACCAAGTCAGTGTTGTGTAACTAGGGCCACAATGTCCTGCTCAGTGGCTAAAATCCAATTAGTCCCTTTTTGCAGATGGAAAATGTATTTAGAACTTAGCTTGAAGAGAATGCATTGTGACTGTGTCTTCTCCATGGGGACTCCTATGTTTTCTAAGAGGACTATTTATGAAATAAGATCTGCTCTGTCTACAGAATTCTGCATAAATAGCAGCCTTGTGATGACATCAGGATTGGATGCACATAGGCAGTTCCTTCCTGGTAGAGGTCTTCAATGTAGTAAAGGATCACCAGTCCCTTTTCTTAAGTGGTTGTTCATAAGCTGACTTGTTTCAGTGACACACAAAGTCATGCTGACGATGTGAAATCCTAACTGATGCTCTGACTAAAAAAACAAATTCAGCTAATACTTTCAGGGGGAATAGTGGATCTTCAGAGACTTGCTTTGAATTATACAACTTGCTCTCAATCTTTCTTAAAGCAACTTTTTCTTTCCTTTTTTTCCCCAAGAACTTGTTCTTAATTTGGCATCTTAGTGCCATGTACTAATAACATAAAATAGTTTTAAGGTCAGAAAAAGGAATGACCTTAAAGCTGTTTTGAGATTTATTTTTCTGGGCCAAACCCCTAATTGTGTAGCTAATGTGACATTCACCATTCTCTTACCATGGAAAATATTTCAACGTTGACAAAAACAAAATATCTCTAATGACTGAAATGGTTGTAAGGAGCTTTGAAGGCAGTCAAACTCTCTGTCAACATCTTTGCTTGTCAACCATGTCACTGACATTGAGGAATGGGAAGGTAAGGTTTGAAGAGATTTACAAGATTTGTGAGAGGGGAGTTAAATCTATCCATGCAAGAATTGTGTCAAATGCAATTTGAGTGACAGTAGTGACTGTTAATGAACAGTTCCCTCTGTCAAAGAAAGAATGAGGTGCTAAGGTCTCCTGTGTCCAATACATTGGGTTATGTCAGTTCCCAACATTCTTAAGATGCTTGCTCTAGACAGCATGATTGTGAGTAGGGGTGTGTGATGTTTATAGAGAAATTTTCCCTGTTACCCACCCATGGCTTATTACAAGTCTGTGGTGCTACTTTCACTGTAGTGAAAGAGAGAATGTAGTGAAGAGAGAATGTTGTCAATTCTTCTTAATGCTATTATTATCGATTTTCAAAAGTTGTTCTTTAGTATTTCCCTTCCTACTATTTTTGGTTTTAAAATTATTTCATTTATGGCATATAATGATGGTCCTTCGTAGAGTTTGTTACTCTAGTTATTTAGTTATTATTATCATTTTTAATGCCCTTAAAAACATTTAAAAGCAGATAAATTTATGTTGAGTGCTTTTCAATAAAATAAAAAGTCTGTTCTATAAATAGCAAAAGACCCAACTGCTATTTCACATGATGCTGTTCTAAATGATCAGAAATATAAAAATGAATGGGGACTTCCTTTCCACTCTGTAAACTGTAATATGCAAGTACATTGTAGAAAAAAGGGTTAGTGGAGTTAACGTCTAAGACTCAATCTCAATTGACAAGTTGGGTAGAGTACGATCCTGTTGTGTAATGTTCACCTTGAAGAAAGGGTTTCCAGGAATATCTCCCCTACTTTTACACTTACCTCATCCTCACCTAGACTATACAAAGAGGAGTTGCTATGAATTGGTCTGATTTTTGCATGGCTGTGATTATTATGCAGAGATATAGCTGGCTCTCTCAGGCTCTGTATTCCATGTGGCTGGAATACGACGAGGGTCCAGCCCAAGTGTGGATCTGATCTTCATTCTCCTGTCTCTTTCCTTTTGTGGTTATCTATTCAAGTGTTTAGCTGGAGTATAGCAATATCTGAGGTTCATGTTTTAGTTCAAGGGGGAAGTAGGCCTCCTATGTTGGGTTGGGGCTAGAGTTAGAGTTTGGATAACATAATACATTGCCATTCTAATTTATGATACTAGAGTTTCCTGTTTATATAGCTGTCTTGAAAAAATTGGATGGAGGTGCATTCTGGGATAGAATTTAGGATTTACAGATTTTCTGGCTATGAGTCAACCTACTGGAAACTCAGATAATATTAACAATAATACCCCAGTTTCATGAGAAATATCAATTCAGCTCTTTTGTGCTAAGCAAAAATTTCTATAAAACTCAGAAAAAAATTTCTGAGATGATATTAATGGCTGGTTTCATGCTGACTTTCCTTTAGTAAACCCTCTCCTTACTCCATTAACTTGTGTATCCCTCCCTCCACTAGATTACCATTTACCTAACAGATTTAATTCTCATAGACATATTATGATTCATTGCAAAATTTTGTTGGAGATTTAAGTATCTCTTAAAAAACTAAACTTTTGGGTCAGAAGGCAGAATTGCATTTATCTTTTTATGTCCAGCACTAGTTATCACTGTACCTGATATGTGGCAAATATTCACTGAAATTTTTTGAATGAGGATAGGAAGAAATAAATGAGTAATGTAACTAATTTCATCAAGTTTGATACCCATGCAATTATAGTATTATATCAGCATAGATCATCACCATTGATTTTAACATATAATGTCTTCCAATCCTAGTCCTATGAAATGGTAATAGGAACTTTCTTTTCCAACCCTTGTGAGTTTACAGATTGAGTTTTCTTTGGTTTGTGATTCTCTGGGATAGCCATGAAAATGCCAGTCATTTCCTTTGAGTGAAGCTATCACCACTACTTTCTCTTATCCTTATGAAAATACATAACTTCTTGGTTTTTGAATTTGTGTGACACGCATTGACTCAAATAAATTAACACCCTCATCTGATCTGACTGACTTTGGTAGTAACAGCAAGTACTTATGCCAGTGCAGACATCTATTGACATTACCCAGGAACCCAGAATTGCACAGTATATTATCATTTCTATAATATGCATTGATAACAGTAAAGTTTTATTTTACATTTTTGTTCCCTAGCACATCTGTTTACCTTGTAAAGGCATTTTTAAATATGTTTAGTTAGTCCCATGTGGATCATTTTTCAGAGACAAAACCTCAGCATACAGAGAAACTGATTTCTCTTTTTAGCATCTATGAATAGCCATATTAGACTTTTTAAATGCACTAAAAATAAGGGGAAAGTCTGGAACTAGTTACCTGTTTGTCTTCAACAACTACAGCTTTATTCACACAGAGTGGAATGGCAGTAGGTCTTTTTGATTTTTGATAATTTGTTTTCATTTGTTTCTGCGATATTTGGTAGTCCTGTAATTTATTGAAGTTTAAATAATTGCTTGAGACAATCAGCCCTGTTATTTTCAATTTAAAAAAAATCTGCCCTTAATATTTGTCTTCCTGTAAACCCATATCTAAACTACATAAACTTACCCTCCTGTGCCCTAGTTTTCTTGCCTGCAAAATAAAGATTTTGACTAAAATTTTCTCTAACTCAAATAGGCTATGAATCTATGAATATTTGTTATGCTTTCTCTATAATCCCAACTAGTTGTTTTAAAATCCTGATTCTCTTATGTATTGTATTCATAAAACTCTCAGGTTTACGTCACTGCAAATTTGATAAATATGGCCCCTAACACCGTCAGCCAATTATTGATTTTGCTGACAAAAATATTGATCGAGATAGGCTGGGGACAAAGTCCTGTAGGGAATTGATTCATTAGTTGCTACTCTTTGGGCATACTTCCATCAGTTATGACTCTACTAAATTGTACTAATTTCAAACTCATTTTTATACTTTACCTGTAGATATCAAAAAGGATTTTCAAATACTTTATTGCAGTTCAGCTATACCATATGTACATCAATGTCTGACTTAACTATCTTTCAACTCTACAAAAAATGGAATGTGATTAGTTTGATATTGTTCATTTTCAATTACTTATGTATTTAACTCATTTCTGTCTCTTAATACCTACAAGCTACTCCATTATAACATCATTCTATAACTCTTCCTGGAAATTACATAAAGCTTTTCAGTCAGAAGTTTGTAAAACCTGCCTGTTTTATTTTGAGTCTTGCAAAGGCCCCTCTCCAGTTTCTTTGCATCATTCCCATTTTACCTGATACTTCCAAGAGTATCCAAATGTGGCTCAGACAAACTCACTTATTTCCCTCAGCATCCCAGGATGCAGCCCTTCTAAAGCTGAGCCTGGAATTATTACAATCTTTTTCAAGTTTGTCACCCTCTTTAGGCTTCTGTAACCATTTACCATAATTTCTTGCATATCATTTTCTTCATCAGAGAGGTAAAAAAAAAAAAAAAAGTAGTTGAATAGTTCAAGTTTACCTTTGATGACAACCAGCGTTAAAATATTTGATTTTTTCTGGGACTCTCATTTCCTTAATACTGTTTACAAAATAGCTTTAGTTTTGCTGACAAAATGATCATCATGGGTTATCATGATGTTCTTTACATCACTCACCTGAGCTCATCAAAGATCTTTTTACATAACCACCCTGGTTTTCTCTTTTCTACCTCACTGAGGTACTTCACAATTGAATGGTCAGAATTATATTTCTTAGAACCTCACAGTCCTCTCCAGCCATCTTCCTTCCAGAGTCGAATGCCATGGAATCACTCCTATGACCTAAATATTAAAAAATGTGCTTACCTAAAAATCCATGCTAGTCATTTGACAGCCAGACTTCACATCCATATATAGTTGTAGAGCTTAATAAGTAAAATTGCTAATTTTATTTACAATTAATTGTCATTTCAAAGTCCATTCAAAATTTTACCACCTTTATTTCACCAATCAATATTCCTTCTTCAGGCTGGAGTCACAGTTTCTTCACATTCAAGTTTCTCAACTTGAACATTATCAAATTTTGAGCTTTGTTGTAGGATGTCATCCTGTGCGTTATAAGGTGTTTGGCAACATCCCTGGTTTGGTTCCACTAATGTCAGTAGCATCTTCCCCCGGTAACAATGTCTCCAGACATTGTCAAATGTCCTGTTAGTAATTAAATTACCCTGGTTGGGAACTAACTGCCCTACTAGTTTCCTTTACTCGCTAGGAGATGAACTTTCTACTCAAGATCTTCTCATGCCCTTTACCATTTCTCAAGCAAGTCTTCTAACCACCTCGCTTCCCCTCTGTGACTAGAACATAATGCATAGTAGTAATTTATCATCCCTTTTCTCCTTCTGATGAAATAGCTGTCATAAATATTTTCTCTCTCATCTTTTAACATTAAATACCTCAGTTTTATTAGACTTCTTCCATCGGGTAAGCGGGTTTTATAGCATATGTATATATTATTTAAATACAGAGCTATTCTACACCCCTTTAGGGCATAATTGGGATTTTACCACGTTATGAAATAGTATTTGTCTTTTAAAAATGTGCATTTTTCATTGTGATAGTGTGGTACCGTGTCAGGTGGTTGCTGGATTTATCATGGTGATCACTTCTTTAGGTATATAAATGTTGAATAACTATGCTGTACCCCTGATACTAATATAATATTGTATGTTAGTTATATTTTTAATAAAAACCTTAAAAAAAATAATGTGCATTTTTAAGAGTTAAAATCTGAAAAAAAATGCTAAAAATGTAAGCTTATAAAGATGAAATGAATGGTAAATACAATGCTATGGAAGTTTGGATATCATATTCACAACATCTGATATGATATGAGTGAAGTATATAAAGAAAGTAGGACTTTGGACCTTAAAAGAAATGGAGGATCAAATGGAGAGGCAGAGAAAGCAGGAAAGTCACAAATGGTAAAACTGTGACAAAAGCACAAAACTCCAGAAAGCAAAATATTTGGGGGAGTTGTGCAAGGTTTGTTTATGCTGCAGAAAATATTTCAGGGGAAATGATGAACATTTTATTAGGTGGTGTATTAGTTTTCTTTAGCTGCTGTAACAAATTACCACAAGCTCACAGGTTTATAATGCCACAGATGTGTTGTTACAATTGCATTTTTCATAGGGGCTCTTAGGGGAGAATCTGTTTCCAGCTTCTAGAGGCCAGTTTCACTCTGGTTTGTGTCACCCTTCTTTCATTTTCAAAGCCAACAATAGCAGGCAAGGTCATTCTTATGCTGCCCTGTCTCTGTCTCTGGTTCTCTGTTTCCAGGAAAGATATTCCAATTTTAAGCACCCATGTGATTAGATTGGCCATACCTAGATAATCCAGAAAAATATTTCTATTTGAAAGTTCTTAAATTAATCATACCTACAAAGTCCCTTTTGCCATATTAAGTAACATATTTACAGGTTCTAGGATTATGATGGGAGCACTTTGGGGGAGGGGTATTATTCTACCTATCACAGATAAATCGGCTAAATGCAGAAAGCCTTGAATAATTGCTCAAAGGGATTGTCTTACGTCTGTAGAGAGGAAGAGCCTTTGAAGGGGATCGTGTTTCATAAAGAAACTCAGATCATCACACACAATGAAGTGTTTCTATCACATTAGTAACCTTCATGTTTATTTCTATTTTTCCTTTTTCCTTTTGTTCTAACATTTCTGTGGCCTTTCCTTGATCCTTCAGCACCTGGGACTACCATTTAGCACCTATGTTGCCAGTTACAATGTGACTGATATCCTACTAGTGCCAAATGTCATAACGAGAGGCGGGGCATTCCTTTTGTTTATGTGCTAGGAATGAAGTTGGAAGGCCAATAAACCAGTGCTGGAATACTCAGGGACAGAAATGAAACAAACATATTAGCTCTAAGTCATAAAGAACATGACTTGGGGTAAAGCAGAAGGTCAGATCAAACATTCCTCCATAAAAAAACTGACCAGAGGTTAAGGCAGTGAAATGAGTTGTCTTAGTGTGTTTTGGCTGCTATAACAGAATACCATATACTAGGTGGCTTATTAAACAACATACATTTATTTCTTACAGTTCTGGAGGCTGGGAAGTCCAAGTTCAAGGAGCCAGCAGATTGGGTGTCTGTTGAGAGTTCACTTCCTAGTTCAAAGACAGCCATCTTTAATGCTATGTCCTCACATGGATACATGGAGAAAGAAAGAGATAAGGGAGCTCTCTAGGGTTTCTTTTATAAGTGAAATAATCTAATCCCATTCATAAGTGCCCCAACCCTCATGACCTCAACACTTCCCAAAGGCCACACCTCCAAATAACATCACATTGGAGATTCGGTTTCAACATATCAATTTGGGGGGTGGGGGTGGACAAACATTCAGTCTATAACATGGGCAGCACAATTAGAGCAATCACAACACAGTATAAGTAACAAGAGTTTAAAACTAAGGCAAAGTTTGCCTCAGCTAAAAACTCTCTCAAAATCTTCTTGCCTCAAGAGACAGTAATTTACTTTTCCAAATCAAGTTAACCTAGGGCTCAAGCTCTGTGATTAGCATTGCTCCTTAAAACTTGTAAGACCTGGAACTATGCTGATAGGAGAATCGTAGACTATTGGATACAGAGTATACTTAATGATCAGCATTTTCTAAACCTGCATTATAATCTCCTGGGGGAAAAATTAAAATATATATTCTCAGACTTGCCTAACCTGCAATATCAGAATCTTCATGCGGAGAGATCAGGGAATCTGTATTTCTAAACAAGCTCCCCAGACAATGTCTTTAAAGATAGCCTGGTACAGATATGTGGGCTGGCTATGGAAGTGACAGACATGTGCCCTCATTTCACAGAGTTAAATTGGGGTCTAAAGGAGTTAAGATATTTTCCCAAAGTCGCATTTAATAGAGTAGAATTCCTCAGTCTAAATGTCTGCAGTCCAATCACTGGTACATGACAGTTTGGAGTCTACTAAGAACTGCAGCACATATACACATATTCTGACCAAAGAAAGTTTCATGCACAGAGCTTCTCCTTTTTGCCCTGGACAATTTTGGGCTTGGCATTACAATTAGAAAAACCTAAAATGTGTCAATCAAAGAATTGATGTTGTATGTCTGTGTAGATACATGCTTTCATTTGCTCCAAAGCATCTATGGACAATTTCCTGCTTCCATCATGAGGCATATAAAGGCACCTGATCTGAAATCCCTAGTTTCTTGTTTTCCTCGCTACCTTTTTTTTTCAAGTTGGCCTCTTGTGCTTAAAAGGCATTCATTCAGGTCTTTCTTTAGGCCTGTAATACATTCTCTGAAATCATTCTAGAGAATGCAGATTTGATTAGGGTGATGTTTTTGAAATATCAGAGGTCTTTCTACCTCATCTGAAAAAAAAATTGGGAACACTGACAGATGTCCTCAGAGATAATGGTAACTGAAGCAGATCTTCAGAAATCCTTACAAATAGCTGTTATTCAATTTTTCACTTTCCATTTTTCCTTTGGACTAAACAATGTAAATACTGCAATGTAAATATATGAGGAAATAGAACTTTTTAAAACCAGTCAAACCTAAATTCTAATTACATGTTTTGTTTAATGCTTCCACTTTCCTCCCTCTTCCCTAATTTTGCGTATAATAGCTAGAACTTATCTTATTTGGATTTTGCATTAGTGACTAATTGGTAATGCCAGAATTGTTTTGAGGACACCGTGATTCACTTTATTTAACAAACGTTTATTCTGCCCCATGTGACAGACATACATGAAGGTGGCCTTCATGATCTTAACCTGGCCTTCATGCCAGTATGTGATTACTTTTGCTTGAATGTGGGCAGAACCTGTGACTTGCTTCTAACCAACAGAATATGGCAAAGGTGCTGGAATAAATGCGATTGCATATGTGATTATGGGATTATGACTCATAAAATGGTAATGCTTATCTTGCTGGAATCTCTCTCCCTCTGACTGCAAGAAAATAAGTGGCCATTTTGGGGAATCTTACATGGCAAGGAACTGTGGGCAGCCGCTAAAACTGGAGTTGCTTCCAGCCAACAGCCAAGAAGAGACTGAAGTCCTCTTTCTTACAGCTGCAAGAAATTGAATTCTGCCAACAACATGAGCATCGCCTCACATACTGGAGATGCAGTAGGTGCCAGGAGTGTCCTGCTGGTCCTTGCTGAAGAACTGGAAGCAGAAGCTGTAAATAACACATTTCACTCAAGAGGAAAAACTGTTTCTATCATGTGTAATATGCAATCTGTTGACCTTACTATCAATAGCACTGCTTTAAAGATGTCTCTGGAATTTGATATAGATTGGAAATACCTTAACATCACTAGTGAAAAATGAACTCTTTTTTTTTTTTAACATTAATTAAAGAACAAAAGTACATAATATTTTTAAGAATGAAGGTGTCATGGAGTATAATTGAGTACAGAAAATTATATACTTCTAATTGCTTTATTTTGCAGCCTGTCTTTTTTTGTAGGATTAGTTCTTTATACTCAGGGAAGTAACTCTATTGTTTTTACTTTTTGAAAAAAGTGTTAACTCTTGAAATAAAATATTTTCATAAAAAAGAAGGAATGTACATCAACATAATAAATGCCATAAATGAATCATGCTTAGTGGTGAAAAACTGAAAACATTTCCTTTACAATCAGGTAAAGACAAGTATGCCTATTCCTGCCACTTCTATTCAACATAGTGCTGAAAGTTCTAGCTACAGAAATTAGGCAAGAAAAATAAACAAAAGGCATTCAGATCAGAAAATTGTCTTTGTAGATGACATGATTTTATATATAAAAATTCCTAAAGGCTGCATATCATAAAACTGTTAGAACTAATTAATTTGATAACTTTGTAGGACATGAAATCAATATACAAGCATCAGTTGCATTTTTATACACTTTACAAACTATGTGAAAAAGATACTAAGAAAACAATCCCATTTACAATGGCATCGGAAAGAATGAAATACTTAGACATAAATTAAACCAAGGAGATAAAAATCTGTACACAAAAAAAACAACAACAAAACAAAAAAAAACACTATAATGCATTGATGAAATAAATTGAAAAAGACAAAATAAATGGAAAGATTTCCTATTTCATGGATTGGAAGAATTAATGTTGTTAAAATGTCCATACTACCCAAAATGATCTAAAGAGTCAATGCAATCCCTACCAAACTTCCAATGGCATTTTTCACAGAAATGGAAAATAAAAAACAATAACCCTAAACTGTATGTGGAGCTACAAAGACCCTAAATAGTCAAACCAGTCTTGAGCAAGAAGAACAAACTGAAGGCTTCAGCCTTCCTGATTTCAAACTATATTACAAAACTGTTATAATAAAAACTGTACACTACTGGCATAAAAACAGACACACAGGCCAATGGGGAAAAATAGGGAGCCCAGAAATTAACTTATGCATATACAGTTAATTAATCTTTGCCAGGGTGCCAAGAATACAAAATGAGGAAAGATAGTCTCTTCAATAAATGATGTGAGAAAACTGAATTTTCACATGCAAAAGAATAAAATTGGACTCATATCCTACAACATACACAATACTGAACTCAAAATGGATTAAAGACAAACATAAAACCTGAAAGTGTAATACTATTAGGAGAAAACCTAGGGGAAAAAATCTTGACATTGCTCTTGAGAAGGATTTTTTTGGATATGACACCAAAAGCACAGTCAAAAAATAAAGAATAAAAAAGTGGGATCACATTAAACCAAAAATCTTTGGCACAGAAAAAGAAACAATCAGCAAAATAAAAATGCAACATATGAAATTGTAGAAAATATCTGTAAACCATATATGTGACAAGGGATTAATATCCAAAATACATAAGGAACTCATGCAACTCAATAGCAAAAATACAAATAGCCTAATTAAAAAGTGGAATAAGTACCAGAATAGACATTTCTCCAAAGAAGACACACAAATGACCAATAGGTATATGAAAAGTTGCTTACCATCACTAATCAACAAAGAAATTCCAATCAAAACCCCAATGAGATGTTGTCTCTCACCCATTAGTGTAGCTATTATTAATAAAACAAAAGATGCGAAGTGTTGGTGAGAATGTGGAAAAAGGGGAATGCTGGTACACTGTTGGTGGGAATGTAAGTTGGTACACCCATTATGGAAAACAAGTATGGTGTTTCCTCAAAAAATTAAAAACCTAACCTATGATCCAGCAATCCCACCTCTGGGTTTTTATTCAAAGGAATTAAAATCAGGATCTCAAAGATATAACCTGCATCCCTATGTTCATTGCAGAATTATTCACAATAGCCAAGACATGGAAACAGCCTACATGTCTGTGGACAGAAGAATGAATAAAAAAAATGTGGTATATACATATAATGCAGTATTATCAATCCTTAAAAAAAAGAATCATGTCATTTGCAACAGCATAGATGAACCTGGAAGATATCCTAAGTGAAATAAGCCAGATACAGAAAGACAAATACTGTGTGATTTCACCTATAGACTGTGGGGAGGAGGATAAAGGGAATTGATGGTCAAATGGTACAAAGTTTTAGTTCTGCAACATAAATATGTTCTGGAGATCTATACGACATAGTGCCTATAGCCAACAAAACTGTATTGTATACTTAAAATTTGCTAAAATGGTAGATCTTCTGTTAAGTATTCTCCACACATACACACAGTCTTGAGCAATGATAATTATAAAGTAGGTGGAGAGAAACGTGGAAGTCACGGGTATATCTGTACCTTGATGGTGGTGATCATTTCACAGGTGTATATTTTTTCCTAAAGTCATTGAGTTGTGTACATTAAATATGTACAACGTTTTGCCTGTCAAACATACCTCAATAGGTGATTTGAAAAAAAGAATTATCAACCATAAATTATCTTTCCAGTGAAACTATCAGGAATAAAAGATAATAAAGACATTCTCACGCAAAGGAAATTGAAGAAAATTTGCTGCCAGAAAATCTATTCTTAAAGTGTAGCTAAATGAGTGGAAATGGAGAGTTGTTTTTAGGCCCTTCATGAGAACGAGGAGAGTTTCTCAACTAGACGTTAAGAGCCTGGGACGTGTAGCTTACCTATGTGACCACAAAAAGAAAAAAGTTTAGAAAGGCATTTGCCATTCTCTGTTGCCACATATGAGAGTTCTTCCCCAAAGAATAATGTCCATTAGCCCCTTGTATTGCAAATGTATTCACTAGCTAGTGGTTTTTAATGTAATTTGTTTTGTGGGGGAGGCTGTTGTTTAACTAGAAAAATGTGTTATACTTTCTCATGCAGCTGGATTCCCCCTCACCCCCTTTGGTTTTGTGTTTAGAAAACCTGTATTTGTTGGAAAGAGATATACGAGGTCTGACAATTAAGTTCGCGGACTGGTTGCAATGATGTTGCTAACCTTTTTTTGATATCAGAGGAATTACTCCTTATGAATTTGTACCAATTGTACAAACAGTTACCCAAGTTTACTATTTGGAAGTGATGAAAAGGCTGCGTGAAAAAGGTAGACGACCTGAATTTTTCGTTATCAATTCATGGCTGTTGCCTCACGACAATGCACCAGCTCACATGGCACTGTCGGTGAGGGAGTTTTTAGCCAGTAAACAAATAACTGTATTGGAACACCCTCCCTACTCACCTAATCTGGCCCCCAATGACTTCTTTCTTTACCTAAAGATAAAGGAAATATTGAAAGGAAGACATTTTGATGACATTCAGGACTTCAAAGTAATACAATGACACCTCTGATGGCTGTTCCAGAAAAAGAGTTCCAAAATTGCTTTGAAGGGTGGACTAGACATTGGCATTAGTGCATAGTTTCCCAAGGGGATACTTTGAAGGTGACTGTAGTGATATTCAGCAATGAGGTATGGAGCACGTTTCCTATGATGAGTTCGCGGACTTAATTGTCTGACTTTGAATATACATACAGCTATAAGTTTTTGAATCGTTTTAGTTTCATCTTTTACATTTAGTATTTTTAATTGATCTTCATTTTTGTGTATGGTGTGAAGTAGAGAATCCAATTTTATCTTTTCTCAAATTAAATTGTCCTACAGAAACTTAATAAATACAAACAACCTTCCCTCCTGTACATTTAAAAATACCTTTTTTTTCATATGCTAAATTCCCCTTTGGAAAATTTCAACAATTTTTCATTAATCTGTGTAACACTTATATTACTATTTTTTTAATATTTGAAAGCACAGTATACCTTTTATAAGTCTTTTATTTCAAAACATTCTTGTTGAACCTAAATATTTGGTTTTCCATATGGATTTTGAAAAATATGCTATTTCATAGGCACTGTACATTTATCTTTAAAATTTGTTCCTAGTGTGGCTTAAAAATAATATTTTTCCAATGTGTGTATTCATTTTTAACAAATTACTGAAAATAGATATGAAGACTATTACCATAAATTTATCATGTAACAGTCACTTTAAAGCATTCTCATTGATTCTAATGACTTTCCTCTTGTTTTTTGATTCCTGTGATCTTTATTTCAAAATATCTCTTCCTTTGGAATCTAAAGGCTATGTCTTTCTTGCTGTTACTGTTTTTGTGTGTGGAATACTTCATACACTACATCATGTATTTCCCACAGATAATTTATCATTATTTCAGTAGAGGTATAAGTGCTCCTTTAATTTGCATAGTCAAGTTTTTAATATTTTCCTTGATTTCCCTTATTGTCCCACTTTGTGCTGTTGGAGATACATAGAGAGGTGATATCAGTTTTACTGTCTAGTCAGTCATTTAGAGTCCCCGGTTGTTGCAGAGGAGAAGGTAGCTAGAGTCATTGGCACTCACATCAAGGGGTCACACTAAACTGTGAGTGTGATGAACTCCGTATATCTGATGCCTGTTCTTTGCATATTATATGACTCTGTCTCATTTCTTTTACCATATGTTCTAGACAAGATTCCTGCTTGACCATGATATGTCTAGATATCTGCTAGCTTTTTACTTGATGTAGCCTCAATATTCTTCATATTAACACTGCAGATGCTTTTGAGGAATGTTCAGTAATGTGTCACACTAAGTGGGCTTCTTACATGTGTGCCCACTGTCTCATCCTTGGCCACCCTCCCCTTTTGCCTCTTCCTTCTAAATTAGATTGTATTGGTAGAATTTTTTCTGATCCTTTTCCATATGTTTTACCAGCTCTGAACAATTTTCTAGAGAGTCTACATGTGAATGCACTCATGATCTCTTTCTTTAATCTTGTTTCAACACTGTGTAAAGTAATACTTCAATTTCTTCTAAGTTGGTTACATATGGTATGGTCATGTAGAGACCTAGGCTGAAAGTTGCAGCTAATCTTTACTTTCTTAGGGGAAATCTCTATTTCTTTTACTTTTCTCATATATTAAAGAACTAAACACCTGTAACTTCAACATTTTGTCCTAATACTTCCACAAGCACATGAACATTATTATATTACATTGACTTGGAGAATGTGTTTGCTATAGTCTTTCTCTTCATCTAGCTGTGCAATGGTTGTTTTAACCTATTGTCATAACCATCATCACTACCACTATCACAGTTACTATATGTTGGAGGTAATCCAGTGTTTCTCAACCTTTTTTTCACTATTGTTCCTCTCTAAGAAACATTTTTAGACATATTTTTCTAATTAGCATCCTGAGCATGAAATTTTAATACCGTAGATATACCATATATCTGATTATGTATTCTGACACTTTGGAGGGCCATAATCAATTATGATTTCTAGATTTATTTCATCCCTCAAGAACCAATTTTTACTCATTGGTCAAATTATTGCCCACATTGAGAGCATGGTGTGATCTTTGTGCTAGGCAATTCTTTACATATTTTATGTTTATGCTATCTCATGCTGAATTGATTACTTCTGGGTATATGACTGCCCATTCTCTGATGATGAATTAACATAAAACTATTTCTTCTCCTACAAATCAGCTTATAAATTTTGCCTTCCAAATGTCTAGACAACCAATACTGTCCTTTTGGCCCTTTTCATGCTTGATTTCCCCTGTCAGCTCTTTCACCACACATTTCTGCAGAGCCCAAATCATGAGAAATTAGTAGTGTCAGAATACGGAAGGACTGATACTACATTATGCCACATGACAAGAGCCATGTCTGCTATTGTAATGAGATTTTCAAATGTTAATCACTTTTTATTTTTCTCACTGCATAACACCTCTGGAACCAGGCTCAAATTGGTAGAGGCTACCTGTCTCTCTTGTGGAAGTGGTAGAGGTGAGGCTCCTGTCTATCCTAATGCATTTTACAATTTTATTCATTTGCAGAAGAGTAATCATTATATCCATGCTGATTTGCATTCTAAACATGTGGATTGTAACCGGCTTTAAAAATGTAATCACATACAAGAAACATGTTTGTAATAGGTGATACAATCCTCAGTGGCCACTGTTGATTAGAACATGAATAGTTGGCATCCATTCCTAGGTTGGTTAATTAAATTACCTATTGAGAATTCGAGAATAGAGACCAGAGAGTCAGGCAGTAATGGAGGAGAAGCAGGAAGGAAAGGGTAAGGGAGCGAAGAAGAAGGAGTAGGAAAAGAGAAGAAGAAAGATTTGCTATCAACATTATTTTGTAGGGAAAAACTGGTGTTAAAAAATTGTGGAAAGGACAATTTCATAATGAAAGACACTTTAAAAGTAATATGCTTGATACAGTTTAATTTTTTTATTTTTATTTTACAGTGATCTGTTAAAATCTTCAACTCTTACAAGAATAAGCCCTTCCTAATCTTTGGTCCAAGATTAGTAAGTGTTAATGGATTCTCACATATTTCAAAACCTTAGATACATATAGTTGAAAGGACAATTATTTTGCTCTTGGTTTGCCTTGACATATATCAACTTATTTCAGGAGTCAGTGACGATTTTCTAGAGATGAGTCATACTAATTGGCAATTACATATGACTTTGTAATAAACAATAGTCATATTAAGAATTAATAGATGCCATGTAGTTGATTGGCACCATCTTTCAAAATATGGGGCTCATGAGGGAAATTACTGTCATTTTTTATTAAAAAAAATGTTTGGTAAACTGAAATGGCAGTTAAGTCAATGCTGATAGGACTGATGTGGAAAGTACAGCCCCTTTGACTTTAGTGTCTTGACCATCATTGTATTTTAGGTGTGACCCAGCAATACATGAAAAGATGCTCCCGGGGGACAGAAGCAGGTGGGTAGGCCAAGGAGAGTGAAAAACTCTATGTGACATTATCCACATACATCTACTAATATGTGGCTTTCTATCAGATGCATTTTCTGCCACCAAGGATTCAGGCATGACTCTGCATACACTAAGCTAAACCATAGCCAATTGTGATATATGCCTCCTAAGATGCTTCAATTATAAAAACTTGCACCAAGTCCAATCTACAAAAATTCATTTTGCTATTAATATTAAATGAATTCTTGCCTAGATTTTCTCTCCTCTTCGGGGTCAAACTTGGTGGAAGTTGAGATTTGGTTGAACTGCTTTAAAAATTTAATCAAGTGTTACCTCAGCAGGCAACAGATGGAGGAAAAGCCATTTGATATCAGATCAGTAGCAATGTGCCCAGTACACGATATGAAGCACAGATGTTTATCTGCAATGGCCAAAAAGTTGGAAAATGAAAACTTGGAAGAAAGCAATTGAATTCCAAAACCTCTCCGATGCCATATTGTAAACAGGCAGGACAGCCTCCAAGGGGTAGCGTTAATACCTGATTCTCTTACCATCTTCTCGTTACAGAGGATGCACAAAAGTGCTTGTGCTCAGCACTAAAACCTCAAGTCGACGATTCTCTTTTTTGTTGTTGTTGTTGTTGTTTTTCATCCTGAACAATATTTCCAATTAACATGATTTCATGAAAAAATTTTCTGTTCCCCCAGTGTCTCTTTTAGTTTTACATTTAACATTTTATTTTTTTCTCTCATGCCCTATATGATGAAAATCCAAACTGATTCTCACACATCTTTTTGGCCTCTTAAAAAATGTATAATTTAAACTATTTAAGTGTCTCGGGTATCTTATGTCACAATTACCCTAAAGTAAACCACATTCTTTCCTGAATAGTAGTGAGTTTTTATCATGTATTTGCTTTTATTGATGAGGTAGTATTTTGTATTCTAACTTCTCTAGAAACGGTTTCTCTCACAGAAAGGGGAAAATATTTGAGTGGGTTGTCACTTGACACCAGGGGCATGAATGAAATTATCTGCTCAGAGTGGGATTTTGAGTTTCTCTCTGTAAAGAGGCTCACCTCTCCCATTGCAGGGCCTGGGGACAAAGGACAAATGGAGAGTACTCCATCTAACGGGCACGTCTTCAGTCCCTTTGCCTGGTTCCCATGTGTCCTGTAGAGTATCCAGGAGCATGTGCGTGGAAACCTCAGACTGTAAGTCCCAGTTCTGTCAACCACTTGAAACCACAGCCACCCTTGAAACACTCCTGAGATTTAAAGGTCTTCACATCAGTGGCATGTCCTGCCCTTAGGAGGACAGGCTGAGGAGAAGGGCTGCATACTGCGGGAAGTTGACATGGGGCTGTTTGGGCAGGGAGTGCAGCCAGTGTAAGCACGCAGAGGGCAACATAAAAGTAGAACTATGTGGGCTCCATGTGGGCTTATTTCCCCACACATCTGTCTTCCTCTATGGAGGGACACAGCTCAAAGAGTGCCACAGCAGGGATCTATAGCATATGGCCCAGGACAGCAGTCCAGTTACAGAAGTCTAAGATTGTTGCTGTGTATACATTTTATTCTTTTAGAAACACAGGGAAAAGTAAAATACATTATGATACTTTGTATTTCGACAAAGACAAGTGCTCAGCTTGTACTTGTTGATCAGTGTTATACCAGCTGTGTAGTTCCATTTACATTATTTCCACTTTGGGGGGCGAGGGGCATATCCTAAGGTGACATCCAGTGATCTCCACTTTTGTATAACCCCTTTTCCTTGGGATGGGATTATTTATAACCAATAGAACATTGCAAAGGTGTGATTGGTTATGTTATATGGCAAAGATGGTGGGAGCTTATATAAGACTCAGTCTTGGGAGACTGGAGAGAGTCTTCAAGACTCCCCTGGCTAGTCTTGAAAAAGCAAGCTGCTATGTTGTGAACTGCCTATGGAAAGGGCCACGTGGCAAGAAGCTGGGGGAGCCCTTAGGAGGGCTCCAGTCTTACAACCACAAGGAACTAAATTTTGTCAATAACCACAAGAGCTCACAAGGTGACTGCCCACTTCAGAAAAGGTCACAGACTAGCTGACACCTTGACTGCAGCCTTGTAAAACCCTGAGCAGAGAACCCATTTACACTGAACCCAGACTCCTAATACTGTGAAAAAATAAATATGTGTTGTTTGAAGTTACTAGGTTTGTGATAACTTGTTACACAGCACAGGACAATTAATACATCAGTTCTTTGGAGTTTGGACATTTGTTTTTCCTTCTCCTGTTGTTCTTGTGCTTAGTCGTTTCCACAGCTTTTATGGTCTAGTAATCACCTTATCTTGGTGCATAGGTACTTGTGTTGGCTTTAATAACATCTTCTGGGAATGCAAAATTCCCTGTATCGTTTGAGTATTTTTTGAAATTATTTATTTGATTTACTATAACTGAACAAAGATGATCATATTCAAAGATATCCCAGAGTTTGAAGACCTTGCTCATGACTTGTCTCCTTTCCTTTCCTTTCTAATCTGGTCTCACATGCATACTTATTCCCCTGACATCTTCCTGATTTCTGACTTTGCTCCTTGACACTGGCAGAAATAGTTCCTCTTCCTCCTTTGATATGTAAACCACTTTCTTTGATTTCCAGTTAATTTTTTTTAAATGTAATACTTTACTTAGTAATTGTACTCCTATGTAAGCCCTTCTTTGCTTAAGTTGTAGTCTCCTAATATGGTAGGAGGAGCAGGGGCAAAAATAAAATTATTTATGTTTTTACAGTCTGTCCTCAAATCCAAAAGTGCCTCATTTTATGGCTTAGATAGAGTGGACTCTCCTTAGCTACTCACATATCTAAATGAGAACTATCTTGTTGAACTGCACAGTTTTCAGCCCACACATTTCTTAAAAAGATAATCAGCTCACTTTTTTTTTTTTTGAATCTAGCAGAACAGATCAATGACGCATGTCTCGGTAAGACTCAAAGGATCCTTCCCATCCTGAAACTGACAGCACCTTATTGATAGACTTGGGGATTTTGATTCAGCAAGTCCTCATGTGTTTGGGAATTTGGGTGCCATGAAAAATAGCAGCCTTATAGGGCAGTTGAAGTGAAGGATGTCATTTGATCTCTAATGTACGTATGAAAAATACAGGTACTTTTTGAAGGACAGATACAAGCTGAAATCAACTGGGGAAGTCTAATAAGTAGCTTGTGTTTCTGCTCCAGTTCTTTCCTTTGCTGGCAAGAGCCAAGAGCCAAATGGAGCCTCCTGTGGGTTTTTGTCATTCTTGGTTGAAGCCCTGAATGTTGGCAGACTGTCCCCACAGGCAAGGTAAAAAAAAAAGAATCGAGACAATAATCAGGCACTGTGTGCTAATAAATCAGAAAAGGTTTGGGGGGCTTGTTTGACTCAGCATGGAATGAATGGTCTGGATAAATGGCCTCCACACTGCTTTCTGTGCATGACTAGAGGCAACCTGAAATCTCTGCCCTGTTGATATCCCTGAAAATAAAACCTATGTCTCCTCATGAAGTGTCCAGATTGCTTTAAAGCTCAACTGCTTACAAAGAGATTGTAAACCTCAGCCATCATTGCACCATTTCCCATGAAAATCTGGGCATTCACTTCAAGTAATACTGGTAAACTGATAATCTAAGATTTGAACAGTTACACAATGTCTGGTTTGGGGACTCAACTGTCTTGTCAGGAAAGGGAAAAATTAGCAGAGAGGTTATGTGTGCTATGAGTAGAGGAAATAGTGTTACAATCAATTTGATTTGAACTTTTGAGAGCTGCTTTTCTTTGGCTTAAGTGTACCATTAATGCTTTGGGAAAAAACGAGTCGTTTGCTCTAGTTTTCTGTGCAGAAGCAGGAGAGTGGCTGACACTAGATATACTGCCGCCTTTTGTGTCACAGATGTGTTTACTCTTTGTGATGTAGATTGCAGGATCTACCCTGTTGTTCATGGAGATAGTCTAAACAAGTGTTCTCCACAGAAGTTCCTTAGAGTCAAAGATAATATCCAAAAAGACCTATGTGATATCCTCATTTGATATTAATACATAGTTGCTTAAGTCTGATCAACAAAACAACAAGCAATGGCAGGGCCCATGAAGTTTACTTATAGAGCCAGCAGGTGGAAAACTTCTTAGCTGCACTAGTTGTAGGGATATAGTAGGAAAGGAGAGGTCACCCACGATCTATCTATTTACAATCAGCATTTATTAATTCTAACAGAATTCCAGAAGATTAGCTCTGTGTAGAGACGGGCATGAAATAACAGTGGATAAATCATGCAGACCTATCTCAGAATCACTGTGAATTGTCCTTCTCTCCAATTTTAAATGTAATTTTGATTACATTTGAGACCATGACACACAATTTTTAGGTTTTTTGTTTTTTTGTTTGTTTGTTTGTTTTTAGTTTTTCAGTTTCCTTTTAATGTAAGAATGGATTCTCTTTAGTTATCTAACTTCCATGAGGCCTGCTTCCTGCATTTAGTTTTCAGGAAATTTGTTTTATTCTTTAAAAAATTATTTTGCTACTTCATTTCAGTTCAAGAAATTCAAAAGAATATAAAAAATTTAACAATATCCACACTCCCCTCCCCCAACTCTGAGAATTCTATTGTTTGCAAGCTACAGAAGAGAGACCATTGGGTCCCACTTACCTAAGATGAAATTGATACTAAAAGTCTTCATTCCTTCCAGAAGTTTAATGCCATTATCTTTGAAAATATAGGAGAAAAACAAAAAAAACTCCAGAAACTTTCTGAAGTACATTTATTTATTCTCAAAGTTTCCAATTATGTCCATTTATCCTCCAAATTAAAAAAAAAAAAATCTCATTTAACTCTTCCTATTAAAAATGGATTATGCTTTACTTCTAAAAGTACATAGAATAGTCAAGGAGTTAAAAGGGGGAAAACAATAGAGCTTGAATTAGGAAGTGGGAGGTGGATGTCCCTGTGTAAAAACATTGGTAATCATTAACTGGTGAGTCAATTGGTTGATTGATTTATCTTCGAACATATTTATTGGTCATCTATGTTCCAAACATAAAGATACACTAATACACGTTGTTAGACTTGGCCAGTCCCTGCCTTTATCAACTTCTGGTCTAACAGAAAGACATTCGTTAAGCAACAATGTATTTTTAAATGAATACATAATTACGAACTGAGATAAATTCTATGAAGGAAAGGAACACCACTTTTCAACAGAGGACTTACAAGAGAATATGACTTTCCCCAGAAGAGGAGACTTGAAATATTAGTTAGTGATAAATAAATAAGGAAGAGAGAGAGTGATGAAAGAGCATTGCTTGCTGCCAGAGCGTATGTGCAAAGCAGTATGGGTTGCATTCGAAGCTAACAGTGGTTGAGATGAGAATCCGGAGAGAACATTGGGAAGAGTCAGCAGAGACTAGATTACACTGCTTTGCATGCCACGTTAAGGACAGCAGGTGGCAAAAGTGACAGGATGTACATGAGTATTTGTGTGTGACTACGTTATATACGATTGTAGTGCTTCTCTTCCTGGAGTTACTCCCTCCCTCACTTTGAGGAAGCAAGTTGCCATGTTGGGAAATCCCATATTGCAGGGAACCATGGGTGACCTCTACGAACTGAGCGTGGCTTTCAGCCAATAGCGGAAAACTGAAGCCCTTAATATTACAACTGCTAAAGACTGAATTTTGCCAACAAGATGAGTGAGCTTGGGAAGCAGAAATGTCCCCAGCTGAGCTTCAGATAAGACTGCAACCCCAGACAAGTTACCCTTTATTGCAGCTTTGTGACACCCTAAGCTGAGGATCCAGTGTAGCCATTTTTAGATTCTTGATCCACTGACACTGTGTGTTACACTGTATATTGTTTTGAGCTTCTAAGTTTAGAATAATATTGTTCTGTCGCCATAGGCAACCAATATAATGATGATGCCAAAATTGTACTGAATGTGGCAAAAAGTCTCATCATTCAACAGATAAAATGTTACTAGTCAATAGATACATGAAAAACTGACTTCAGTCTCTGAAACTTGATTTAGGAATATCTATAAATTTCTCAGAAAGAGTTTATTCTCAAAAAGTCAATGGTATGAATACAGAATAATAGGTGCCTGTTTATTTGAACAAATCACAACTTCCTTGGTCTTAGTTTTCTCACCTCTAAAAAGACACTATTTGCCTTTCTACATGAGGGATTATTGTAAGATTAAATTGAGATCATTTTAATTAAATAATTATTAGGCTTGTTCTTGTATAATACTTTCACATATGATACATGAAAGCCAATGATAACTGTAAAATGCTAGCTATTTAAGTGGAAGTATTAAAATAGTGTTAATAAGTTCTCCTCCACTCTCTGTGACTTACCATTATTTAGATATCCGACTTGGACAGATTCTTCACTTAGAGTTCTTGTTTTTCTCTCTTTGATTTAAGAAGAGATTGGTTGTTAATATCTTTAGTAGTTCTCATAGTGTAGTAGTTCACTTTAGCAGGGGCAGGTGTATTATTCCACATCTATATTACAAGAATTCATGTGGATGAGTTACCTGCTTTCTCTTAAACTCTGCTTTTGGGCACAGTGCTACATGAAATTCTCTCTTGTAAAAATTTAGTGCTTTCCATTAATATTTGCCTTTACATTTGCAAACTTGTCACAAAAATGAATTTATTTTCAATGTTTTACCATTTGTGCAAATGCCATTGTCACCAAAGGGTGAAAATATAGACAGAATTTAAATACATAATATCACAAATGTTTTTAAAACACTTTTATTAATGCAGTTCACAGCACAATTAACATAAATAATGTTGTTTTTAGTCCACTGGTTCCCAAAAGCATTAAGATGCAAAAGCAAATAATGGAGAGAAAGAATTCTCAATATGTTTAGAAAAAAATGTCAGCAGCTGGGTGCAAAATGTGATTCAGCTGCTTCTGTAAAGTTAATAATAACAATTTTTAAAAGTTCTGAATTAGGAGAGACTTTTTGTTGTGTGTTTTCCCTATTGGCTGGTTTTTTAGCTCATAAAGTATTCTTACTGGCTGGGTCAACCGTCTGTGACAGCTCCATTTTGGCTGGTGAGTGTGTGTGTGTGTGTGTAAATGGCCAACCCATATGGGAAGGATGAAGCATCACAGACAACAGTTCAACTTGACGTGTATCATTATTTCATTAAAGCAAGGAAAACTGGAAATCACTGTATTTAAATTACGATGGGCCCCTTAAAAGTGCCACCTCAGAAAATCAGTTCTTTCAGGTTTCCCATTCATTGAATACAAACTGCACCACGTATGTAGCTAGTCAGGAGCAGAAATGAGCATAATCACAAAATCACTGGGTTAAACATCTTAACTACATTTTCAAGACTTAGCTGTCCCAAATGTGAATGGGAATTAATCACAAAGGAAATATACTTTTATTTAAATAAAATATATATTTCCTTAAAGATGAAAAGGTTTAACAAACCAGTACAATTCATATAGTTACTGTGAAGTGATACAAAGGTAAACGCAATCTTAGCTAACATTTGTTGGGTACTTAACCATGTGCCAGTCTCTATTCTGTTGTTTCTACACAGGTTATACAGTTATTTTTCTGCTCCTACTAATCCTATCAGCTGTGTTCTCTTCTCATCTCCATTTTATAGATGAGGAGTGTGAGATAATGAGAGATGCTTAGAATAAAGTTGGGCCACACGGATGGTGAAGGTGGAGCACATTGGGCATTCAATAGAGAACGCTAAGTAAAACACAAGAGAAATGACTAACCAATAATGGGCAAATCCATCTTGGGAAAAAAAAAAAAAAGCTATGTTTAATAAAACCATAAGCTAGCTTATTGATTTTTTCAGCTTGGAAGTGTAACATTTGTGTAGGTTACATGCCCTGCATTCTCCTTGATGATTTTCAAACAGTGATAATTTTAGATAGTTTGGATTGTCTGTTTCTCTGTAAGAAGATAAAGTGATGAAATACATGGTTTTACCATTCTATTAGATTCTGTTGGTCACAAGGGACTGAAGCTTCTTATTTTACTTAAAGAATCGGTGATTATTTGGGAGCCTACACATGTACACTAACCCAGGGCACATCTTGAGATAGGCATTGTTACTTCATGCAAATTCTAGGGCCCTAGTTTTGCTTTTATGGTAGAGGAGAGGAATGGAATATTTAACATGTGGGGTATATCCCCGTAACTATTCCGTTTAATAAACAAATGCCCAAAAGTGAGCATGAGCTGGAATATAGGAATTTTCTGTTTCCTTGGTCATTTTCTCTCACAGCAAGAACATCATATGAAACCATGGGGGATTATAATGTTTAAAGAAGCATACTTGTTGACACAAAATTTCTTCTAAAAACAAAATAGTCACTTCATCTGGTACTCAATGAAAGAAACCATGATTTGCTCCAAAGCTAGAAGAAAAAATAAAAGTGATATTTTAGTCTCTATAGTGGCATTTTCCCAAAGGATTCTCAAAGGAAATGGTGACTATCTTCAATGTTTATCATAGAATCTAAACTCGGAGTAATAATGGGATGCAACTGGCAAGCCAATGCAAGTGCCTTTAAAATATTTTAGTTCTCACCTTCTTTGATAGCTTTCCTTTTCTGTATTGTTCATCCTGCTTCCCCTTAATGCTTTTTATTTTTCTTATAACTTTGGTTTACTCATGGCTCTGACATTTCAAGACCTGGCATGGGTCGCATTCTGTTTTAAGGTGTCCTTTGATTACTCTTCCTTCTGCTAATGGCCAAATTTTCTAGGTTTTCTTCTTCTTCTTCTTCTTTTTTAAATTTTATTTTTAGCTTGAATTCCTGAGACTCTATTTGACCCAGTCCATTATTTTTTATGCTGCAACATCTCAACTGACCAACCTAAAATTTTACTGTTTTGGGGTATTGTTCTAGTAAACCATTACCAGTTACTTAGTACAAAAAAAGAGTGTTCTCCACTTTACTGGCCAACAATCAGCAAACATCCAGTATGTCACTTAGATACAACTGCAGCCAAAACTGACGATTCTTTAACAAGAATTCTGTATTCAAGGCTGCTAGTATTTGTCTTCTTATTTTTGAACTTTCCCAATTGTCCTCAACAGAAAAGACCCATGATTTTTATACTCTGACATTTTTACTTAACACTCTCTTGATTCATAATAAACTAACAACAATAAAACTCTTATTCTAAACTTTCTTGGGACCAAAGGAGTAGGGGTAATTTATAAGTTGTGGATATCAAAATTAAAATTCCTTTTGACAGTTAAGAATATCCTAAGCTGATAAGAATAAGTGCCTGGCTTCAATCAAGGGCAAGGACGAAATATTATGTGGTGATATGGTCATTGAAATCTACTTGAATCCAACAGTTTGGACAATATTTGTCTGGCTTTAGTAAAAATGCATTAGTTCTATTAGCTCAAAGATTAAAGCATTCTCTTTAGGACTTTGATCCTAAATAACAAGAGAAACAGTATTATTTACTATTATAAATTAGCCAATTTCTTGAGGAATTTGAGTAGATATAAAGTAGACCATGTATATAAGAAAAGGATAAATTAGATATGTTGTGTGAAATGAGGGAGATAAAATTCATCAAAATTTAATTTCAGTGATTTTTTTCTCATTAGATGTGATTGATCATGTTTTTATAGAATATAAAATACATCCTAGGATAAAGTTAGATGTTTTTGGTATCTGTATAAATTATTTCATTCTGTAAGTGTTAACGCCTCAGGACATGGCTTATTCTCTGAGAGGGGTGGTCTTATTATGTTCTCAAATAATAGAGTATGTTCAGGCTTTAAGTGTATATATATATTATATATAATATATTATATATTATATATAATATATATGTACATATATTACGTGTTATATCTCTTTCCAACATATACTATACCATACAGTCTACATCACAATCTCAATGTCATTATGACGTATAATAATGCAAAATTTGAATCATTGAGACAAAATTTAAAATGTATTTATCCAACTATCCTTTCATCTTTAAACAATTAGTCAATGTCCACATGGTGGGGAGAAGAACCTGTCTGTGTTTGAATAAGATGCAGAGATGTGTAAAAGAAAAATCTTAAAGAGAAAGAAGGGTATGTATAGACACTTATAATACAAAATAATATAAAGTGTCATAACAAAAGTAGCAATAACATGATTCCCTAGTTAAATGTGGGAGCAATTAGCTGGATGCATCAAATTAGCTGGATGGTCAAGAAAGTCTCCATGATGTAATGGACATTTGAATGGTCCTTAAAGAAGGGGTAGATGTTTAAAACGTATTGGGCAAAGAGGAAGAGAGCTATAGGCAACAGAAATGGTACATTGAAAGGTGAAGCATAAAAAACTGTTTGGGGAAAGTTCATGATAAATGTAGAGTTGATAAAGGACAGTTCCAGACAGTAGAGCTGGAAAGGAAGACTGAGGTAAACATGTTGGTTCCTTGAATACCAGGCTAAAGAGTTTTGGTCATTTCCTCTGCCCAACACCTGAGACATAAATAGTTTATCAGAAGTATCAGCAATTAAACTGCTGACATGTAAATCCTTACTTGCCCTTGAGACTGCATAATATAGTTTAGATATTTATTCAATTATGTCTTAAAGACAAATGAAAATATCGTGTATGCATCTGAAACTGACTTTGAGAGAGGCAGCATACCCCCAAAGATGTAAAAGATGGGTTATTCTAAATTGCCACATTCCTTTATATATTCATTTTTCCTTACAAATGAAATGGAATGTAAATCTCTCCTTATTAGTTGATACAATGAATTCCTGAGGAGCAAAACCACACTTCATCCCCTTTCCTGTCAGGTTTATCTTAGAAGAACATCTCAGGGGAACTGGAGGATTGTTGTATTTTCAGGTCTTGATTTTCAGGAGAAGAGTCATAGGCCAGAACAAAGAAAAAGATGATTGTTCGATGGGCAGTGCAAACATCTCTACCTGCTTGATGCTCAGAGATTACTTGCTGCTTCATATGAGTAAACAAACATTAACTGTCATTAGCTAGGAGACATGACATCATTAATAGGCCACTATCTCTGGTTGTCTGTGTCCCCTAATACAGAAGTATGGATGGAGAGATGTGAAGAATATTAGAAGTTTTAATAAAAGAAAATTAAACACATTCAAATTTGCATACTGAAAGCTGATGCAACTGGAGGGATTTTGAGTAGCTCTGGTAAGAAAGTAGAGAAAACAGTAAGTACAATGAATGAAACCCAGCAAAGGGACACGGTGCAAGTCAAATATATAGAACTTTGCATTCAGGGTGATATTCAATAAATAGTCATTGGTAATGATGACAATCAGAGGATGGTTTAAACTTTATGAAATCAATCGTATGTATTTTTACTATTGGAAGTTTTTTTTGGATTTAGGCAGTTAAATCTATTGTTTTTAGGTTCACATGGAAAAGTAAACTGTACTATTCTCTCTGAGCCTCAGTTTTCTCACCTGTAAAATGAAAAGTTGGGGGGGTTGTCAAAAACTATAGCTCAAGGGCCAAATGTGGCCCTTTGTAAGTCCTTGTAAATAAAAGGTTTCTAGATATAGTTATGCCTCTTCGTTTATGTATTGCCTTTTTTGGGTGATGACAACAGAATCATGTAGTTGTAACAGACTAAATCTTCCACAAAGCTGAAAGTATTTACTCTCTGTCTCTTAGAAGTCAAATTTGCTGACCCCTAGATTGGATTACTAAAATCAGTGAAAACAACCCACAAGTCTAGGAGTAAATTCTGATATTAATTAGAACTGTGGTCTGCATTCATCAGTGAAAGTCTCCCAAAATATGACACATTTGGACTCCTGACAAACACTGAGGTTGTGGGTATACACGTACAGTCACTTAGCAGGTAACTTAAAAGTCTGAATGATTACTATGCTTTCTTTTACTGGGACTGCACAATTAGTGCTGCATTAACTATGATTAATTCAGACTTTATCAACTTGATATTTGTTATAATTCAGGCAGACTAGCTACATCATACCATTATTGTTTTGTTTTTTCTTTAAGGATTTGTTGAAGATGTACATACTAAAAGTTTACAGGGAAATATTTTACCTTAATGAAACTTTTTGAATTATAAATTAAGTTATTGATCACAATGTTGGTTGTTGAAACACATTTCAAAGAATGTTCTCCTTGAAAAGCTTAGCTTCCCATTTGAGTAAGAGACTTAAATCCTGTACTTTGGATTCAAAAGACATAGGGCCCAATTCCAGGTCTGAAACTTTGTCATGTTCCTCAATCCCTGTGAGTCTCATAGCCCCCACATTCTTTGACCCTCTCCCCATCAAGTGGTGGGGATTATGCACCTTCCCTGTGAGTCTGGGTCGCTTATGACTCTTCCACCAAAAGAGAAGGCTCTGTGTGACTCCCAAAGCTCACTCATAAAAGAGGATGCAGCTTCTGCCTTGGTGTCTGGAACACTCACACTTGGAACTCTGAGCCACCAGGTAAGAAGTCTGCCAATACTGATGTCAGCATGCCATGAGGAAGCCAAGCCCCTCAGTAGTCTTGCTTTTCATTGTGAAGCCTGGCATGGGAATGGAGACCCCAGATCATTCCATCTTGCAGTTCTTGAGTCAGCCTAGCCTTCGAGCCTTCCCAGAAATTGATCCCAGACATCGTGGAGCCAAGAAAAGCTATACCCATAAATAATAAAATATAAAATGGCTATAGTTCTATGCCACTAAACTTGGGGGTAGTTTCTTTAGCAACAACAATAATAAAACTGTTCCATCATCTGCAACCTGAAAGCAATAGTAATAAATGTGATACCACTGTGTTGGGAAGGCTAAATGAAATAGGGAATGAAAAACTAAAATGCCTAATCTATAATAAGCAATGCATTAGAACGATTAATACAAAGCTCCTGAAAACGATTCTTTAATTCTATTATTTTTTTCATTGTGACTGGGTTCTGTATTCCTTTTACCCTTTCTCTGCAGCACTCACACACCCAGCCTCACTGCCAGCCAAGTGGAAAACATGGATTTAACAATATCAAGCTCACACATTTAGTAAAGCAGACCATTAGAAATACCTATTTACACTATTCAAGAAAATAAAATCCAGATGCGAAGTTAATATTAGTTTTTTGTTAATTTACCCATTTATTCAAATAAGCATTTATCGAATGCCTAATGGGTCAGAACCTCTGAGACAGCCATTGATAATCAGCCATGAGAAAAATGCCTACTTTGCTTTTGGCCCAGACAATTAGTGACTGCAGTTCCTGATTTAGTAGCACTATTCTTTCTAACACGGTGTTTGTCATCTAACTTGCATCTTCTCAGATCAGACAGATACTTGCATACATGAGGAGACAATAAACACCAAATCTCAGGATTTTTTTCACAGTGAGGATTAGATTCCAAGTGTTTCCTCCAAGTTTATTCTACTCTTTTGTTTTGTTAGTAAACGAGGAGCTGTAGGATTTGCATGGCAAAAACTGTGAGTGAACAGTGTGAGATTTGAGTGCACAGGGAAGTGAAGTGATATTTTTTATGCAAAACAATTTCATTCAAAGCCACATCATTGAAGGGCACCAGTACTGATGAGAACAACTGTGCATTGACACCACTCTGTGTAGACAAATTGTCCTGCATGGTAGCCTGCAAATAGGCACTCGGGTAAACAGTTCTCTGCGTCAGGATCATAATTCAACTCATTATTTTTTCCTTTGGAAGACATTCATACCAACTTTGTTAAATAAGGCAGTATCTCTTCGATTATGTGGTATCATCCTAATGGTTATGATCTTTTGCAGAACTTTAAACAGATTACATTGGGATGGGAGTGCCGAGATGTACTAGGGACCCGAGGCAAGGTTGGATTTAGCAACAGTTTGTTGGCCAGGAGGCCTCCATCTTCTTTCTGCAGCCGAGATAGAAGAGAATGTTGGAATGGGCTCAATTAAGTGCCAAGCACTGATATAGGCGTCCCATGTACATTTTCCCATTTAATACTCATGATAATCCTTCAAGGGAAATATTTATCGTATCCAGAAATGGAAAGCTGAGGCCTAAATTAAATAACTTGCTTAATGTCAAACAATTTGAGACCTTTTGAAGTGTGAGGATGGGCTGTCTCTTGGGGACACTGTTTAAGCCCATAAATAAAATGGTGACCAGTGGGTAGAAATCTCTCTACCCTATTACTTTACAGTATTTATATGTCGTTTTAAATACCTTAAAATAATTTTTGAAGGAGGCAGGCTCGATTAGAAAATTTGGAAAACAGTAGCTGATAAAGAGTACAATGAACACCACCTTTAATCCTACTATCTAGAAATAATCATTGTTAAGATTCTGAAGGACTATAATTTCTTACAGTTTTTTTCTCTCTTTTTAAAAAATGTTTTCAATTACAGTTGACATGTAATATTATATTAGTTTCTGGTGTATAACACAGTGATTAGACATGTATGTGGTTTACAAAGTGATCACCCAGTTTGGAACCCATCTGACACCATAGTTATTACAATATTATTGACTATATTCCATATACTTCATATCCCCATGACTATTTTTATAACTGGCAAGTTGTACTACTTAATCAGTTCATCTTTTTCACTCCCCCCTGCCCCAATCTCCTTCCTATCTGGCAACCATCAGTTTGTTCTCTGTACTCATATCTATGAGTCTCTTTCTGTTTTGTTTGTTTGCTTGTTTATTTATTTATTATTTTTTTTTTAGATTTGACATATGAGTGAAATCATGTGGTATTTGTCTTTCTCTCTCTGACTTATTTCACTTACTTAATACCCTCTAGGTCTGTCCATGTTGTCGCAAATGGCAAGATTTAATTTTTTTTTATGGCTGAGTAATATTTTATTGTATATATGTATCACATCTTCTTTATCCATTTGTATATTGATGGACACTTAGGCTGCTTCCATATTTTGGCTATCGTAAATAATGCTGCAATGAACATAGGGTTGCATATATCTTTTCAAATTAGTTTTTTGGGTTTGTTTGTTTTTTGAGAAATAGAAGTGGAATTGCTGGGTCATAAAGTAGTTCTACTTTTAATTTTTTGAGGAATCTTCATACTGTTTTCCATAGTGGCTATGCAAATTTGCAATCCCATCAATAGTGCAAGAGGGTTCACTTTTCTCCACTTCCTTGCCTACACTTGTTGTTTGTTCGTTTATTGATGATAGCCATTCTGACAGGTGTGAAGTGATACCTCACTGTGGTTTTAATTTGCATTTCCCTGATGATTAATGATGTTGAGCATCTCTTCATATGTCTATTGACCATCTGTATGTCTTACAGCCTGTTTGCTATGACTTTTATTGATATAAAAAGCCTGCCTCTTAAACTAGATGTAATGCACACTTAACTTGTGAAAGGCAGAAACTTATAAAGAAAAAAGTTAAAATCATTAGTAATTCCAGATATGTTCACATTTGGAGAAATTTTCATACACACACACGTACACGTATAGGTATACACATAGGATATATATATATATATATATATATATATATATTCCATAGTTTCTAACAATTTGATATCATACCCTATATGTAGTTCTAGATCCTTATAAATCCATTATTATTGTCTTGTTAGGGAAACCATCCATTTAAATTAGATGTATTAAGAGAGAGAGAAAAGAAAGGCATGAGGTAGAAAAGAGTGGGCATGTGGAGGAAGAGAGGAAAAGAGAGGGAGGAATATTGGCGTAGGGAGAAAGAGAGAGAAGCTAGTCATGTGACTTCTGGCTTTATCAGCCTTAACTATAATCATTCATATATATATATATATATATTTCCTATTTAAGTCTTTATGGAATTTCATAATTAAATATTATGTACATATTGGGAACCCATTTGTGTTGTACTTAACAGTATAGAAACAGACTCATAAGCCTTGTAATCATAGGACATGTCTCAATATCACCATCATCATCACCATCATTATCACCATCATCATCATTATTTGCCACTTGCTGAGTGCTTAGTCTTGCCAGAATTTACGTGAGACATCTCATTTAATCCATCCACCTTCTAAGGTAGGGACAATATTTAATTTTACAGAGGAGAGTGCCGAGATCCAGAACTATTAAGTAAATTACCCAAGGTCTCGTAACTAGAAAATGGTGCTAGATTTTGAACCTAGGTTTTTCTGACTCCTTCGACTAAGACTACAGTCCTAAAAATCATATTGTACTGATCTTCTTGATCACAAGTTGGGGTTGTAGCTTAGTTACTTGCTAAATATATTAGCTGTAACATCATAGGCCACAGAAACATATTTGTCACATTTTAGAAATGGAAAGAGAACACAAAAAACTCTTATTTTCTTCTCTCTCTCCATTTTTTTTTTCCTTGTGGAAAAAATGGAGGTTAGAATAAGCAATACCCAAAGACAAAGGCTAAAAGTTCAGACTTTCAATCCTAAATGTGGAATTGAACTCCACCAGTAATAAATAGATCTTTGTTTGAATAAGTCACTTGACCTCACCAAGCCTCATTTATCTTTTCCTTAAAATAATCCCTACTTGGGGTTGATGTGAGGATGAAATGAGATCATCTAAGTAAAATGCCTGGCTCATTGTATGTGTTCAATAAATGACAATTATCTAAAGTCGCTCCAGTTTCTGAAATTAAGCATTACAAATCAGGAAATTCTCACTGAGTATCCACCATATCCCCAAGGTCATCTACTGAAACTAACTCTGAAATACATGTTCCTTACAGAAACTCTTCATTGCAACTTCCCTGAATGTTAGGTCTTTAATTTTAGAAAGTAATTTTTGGTTCATGTTTTTATAGAATCACTGACGGACAAATAGAGAGGGAGAGTGAGCACACACAGAGACCATTTTATTATGTGCCCTTCACAAGGTTAAGTCACTTAATTAAGTCTGTACTAGTTCTTCTCTCCCCTTAGAATTTCCAGTTGAAAACTCTTCGTTGTAAGTGTTTTATCCAAATTTATGGATTGCTTTATTTTCCTTGATCTCTTCTAGTTCAACTCTCACTTTTTTTTAAGGTAAAAAGAAATTGGACATGCTATTGTCTTCAGCACTATTATCAAAGGTAAGAATTACAATGTGATACACTTATCTGATGCTGTTATGATATTCTGCAGTTTGCAGACATTTTTATGATGCAGTACCACTTTCAAATGGCATTATACTGCTTTCTCAATTATTGAAATTATTGGCCATGTTGATGTATTGACTAATCGTTGCTTTTGGCTTTGTCCACAAATAGCAAAAGAAAAGAGAAACAATGCAGCAGTCGTTTCAAAGTACATCTTGATAAGACCAGTCAATTCTTGAGATTTGAATTTTCATCAGTCTTCCTTAAGTCTTGAGTTTCTTTGAAAATATTCTTTGATGATTCAGGCATATTGTAAGAGTGTCAGATACATGTTATTATATTGCCTCTTTACATAAGGCATACTTCTGAACATTAAAAATTTACAAAGACAAATCCATTTCCTTCTGTTTTATCAGTGATTAACATGTTCACTAAACAAGGTTAAGGGACAGAAAGTTGACATTGTAACACTGTTTCCTCTGCCTGAGAATATTAAATGTCTTCCATTACATATGATAAAATATTCAAGGTGATTTGTGACCAGGTCTATAGAGTTAGGCTCTTTTAGTTGGTGATGACAGAGATTGACTAAGGGATGGGTTTAATTTTGAGGAAACAAAAGGAAGTCAGGATGCTCCCTCAGTAACTCATCAGTGATTTCTTAGGGAGAAATGGCATTCATCCATTATATCGCTGTAACCAGAAAACTATTCTACCAATGGGTCGTCATTCCCATCACTTGGCTGTTCTTTGCCTCTGTGCTACCTAAATTGCTTCTACAGCAACTCCTAATACTAGTTTTATTTATTCGTACTCACTTTGTATCAGTGACAATGTCATGCACTTTGTGTGCTGGTATGAAATCTTTCCTTCAAATACCCTAAGGTCTTCTGATGGGGTGGGGTTCAATGCTCAATATGCAATGCTGAATGCCCTTCTGGGCTGAGTTCTTATCCCAGGAGTTCTCATAAGCTAATGACCTGTCTATAGATAACTCCCTTTGGCTCAGTGTTTGAATTAGTAGGTGACTGCATAATTCTGCGACAAAAGATACAATATTTATCCTTTAGCTCAAAGAACCCCTTGAGCTTCGTGGCACAGGAGCCACATACTTGTAACACCTAGGTATATCGAAGCTTCTGTTTAGGGCAAAACTGGAAAAAAAAAGTAGCTATTATTACTGGTAGCACTAGTGCTATTATTACTACAATTACTACATTAGAGGTTATATTAATCATCTCCCCATATATTACAACGTTTCTCCTTTATTTAGGTAAAAATGCCCCATAAATGGGTATGTGTGTCACTCTATATCATTGCAAAAAAATAGTTTTATTTGTTCAACATCCAAGAGGGGATTTATGCTTGCTTCACACAGGCAAATACTGAGGTTGTGGCTTTAGGAACTACCCTGGTGCTGTACTGTAAGTAACCTGTCCTAATTTCTGGAAAGCAGAAGGCAGTGATGGCTAAAATTGCATTTGAAGATAAACTATTAATTGGAGCAAATAGTTCCAGGGCTTTTATTTTGCAATTTATTCACTCTGCTTTAGCACAAAAATCCTTCCTTCTGAAAAGAATATGTAGAATTATTTTTCTTGCCTTTTTGAAAATTTCTTGAAAGCTTCTATTCCTTTGGATGTCAAATGCACCTAATTAGTATGAGCTGATGTGTGAATCTTACTCATTTTTTAAAGACAAGATGGGAAAAATCTTATTTGCATGAGATTTAGAGTTGTGAATTTTAAAGCACAGTTTAAAAATTAAATCATCATACATCTTAATTAAACTAGGAAATTTATTTGCAGAATGACAGATATAATTGTTTTTTTTTTTTCTTTTAATACAACTATCCGTGTGATGTAATGGGAAGTATCATTGAGTAGGAGTCGTGATATCTGGATGCTGGTTCAAACTGTGCCAATAACTATTTCTGTGATATTGGGAAAATTATTTAAAAGTTCCTGTTTTGATTTAAGTTTCCTTATATGAAAAATAAGGTATGTATAATTGGATTTCTATTTCCTCTCCCAAAACTTGGGAACACATTGTATTTTATATATGCATTATGTGTACACATACATTATATATCTGTTTTTCCCTTCCTCTCATCATCACAAAAATGCTGACAGAAACCATTAAAATTATTGAACATACTTAGATCCCTAATCAAGAATATTTAAGTTATGTTTGTATATATCGAGACAGTCAGAGGAGGATTGTGTGTTTTCAGACAGTCATAGGAATTTGGACACACATTCAGCGCTTGGTACATGTTAGTGTCTTTCTGGTACTTTCAGTTTTCTTTCTAGTGGGCCTTCTTTAAATACTGGGCCTCTTAACTAAGTTTTGGAATAAAAATACTCTTCAGTCTACTAAATCAAAAATAACTAGATTCCTTACAAATCCTACCCCAAGTTCTTTTATGACCTTTCTACCTTTGTTCTGCAGCTGCCCTCAGACCAACACAACTCACAAACATACAGGTGGATTTGTACCAGCATTAAATGCTGAAGATCAGCTCTCACAGGGCAAAGTTTCAAGCATTTTGCAGATTTTATCCAGAAGGAAAAAATACTAAACTTTAGCAAGTGCTGTGATCCCTCAGGGGTGAACATGACAGCTGTTTTAACATCTGGGAAGTCATGTCTCTCGTCAGCTCAGCAAAAGAGCTGTAGACTGCTGAACATATCAGAAAGAAAGTGTACATGAGCAAACTGTCTTAGAACTTCGACAAGACAAATTGATCTAACAGCTTTGCTCCTCTGAATAGTTTATAACAATAAGCTGTCAGCAGGTTGAATCTAAGACCTGGGAGTATTTCGAGCTCTCCATTATTCTGAAGTCCACAGATTAGGAATGCTTTAAGGAGAATGAAGGCTCCTACTTGATAATTAGTATTAGTGACCTGGAAAACAACAACAACAAGCAAACAAAAAGACTGTTACCCAGTCAATTGGATTTTATGAAAGTTGATTGAAATACTATATAAACCGGGGAGGAACAAAGGCTGTTAGAATATTTTATAGAAAAAGTTATGGACCAGGAAGAAATTATATATATATATATAATTAACCATTGATAAAAGCAATATGATTGATTTTGCCCCATTTCCATCACTGGACCATAATGTATTTTCAACAAATGTCTAAATACACATTCTAAGATATACGTCATTCATTTATTTATTCATTGATTAAATCATGCCTCACACATGTTTACTGAGTACCTATTATATCATTTATCTACTGTATATCAACCCTGGGTCAAGTGCTGAAATATTCATTACTTCCCCTCTCCTTATGGAATCTGGTGAAGAGACAATTATTAAGCAAAGAATTCCAGGCAAAGATAACAATATGTGCAAATGTTCTTAAGCAAAGGGAACTTGATGACTGGAAAGAAAGAAGATTAGTGGTGCTGAATTGGACACACAAACTCAAGCCAAGACTTTGCAGACCATGTTAACTTTTGATTTTTGTTCTAAATATAGTCAGAAGCTTTGGAAGCTTTAAACAGGAACGAGAAAGATATATGATTAGATTTTCATTTATCACAGATCATTCTGGCAACTGAATGGAGATTTGGATGGGGACTTTGGAGCAAGGTGGAGAATCGACTTTAGGGATATAATTTAGGAAGCTATTGCTGTTGTCAAGAAAGGAAATGATGCTGGAAACAAGATGAGGCATGGGAATACAGATTTCAAAGACTGAGGAAGTATTATGTTGGTGTAAAAGTAATTGCGGTTTAAAAGATTAAAAACAATTGCAAAAACTGCAATTGCTTTCGCACCAACCTTATAGAATGTATGAGACTTGGCTGTCCACTTGGGTTATATACATAAGGAACCATATAAATTATTTATTCTCAAATCTGGAATAATTTTAAAGTAATATTTTTACCGTTAGTAAAAATGGCTACAAAGTATTACTAATATCTTTGACACCTGCTTTCATCTTTATGAAATATCATTTAATATCTGGCACTTTCTCAATAAAAGCTGATGGTTTCCACATGATGATAAAGAATTGTCTTTAAAGCATATTTAATATGAACTGCTCTTATTCCTCTATAGTGGAGGTTAGCAAACTGTGACCCAGGGACCAAATTCAGCTCAGCTCATGACCTGTTTTGTAAATAAAGTTTTATTAGAACACAGACATATCTCTTTACGTATTGTCTACGGCTTATGAACTATAGCAGCAGTTTTGAATAGTTGTGATGGAGACTCTATGGACTACAGACGCTGAAATATTTATCTGGCACTTTAAAGAAAATGTTTGTTGATTCCTGCTCTAATAGTATATGAACCAATGTTACAGTATTTGTTTGTTTAATTGATTAGAACACTCTTTACTGGATGTGTTACAGCATAGAAAATGAATCACATTGTGGAATTGTGATTTTTTTTTTAATGTCCATCAAAATCCTCCTTGGATTAAAGGATTGAAAAAGATGTGTTTACCACTGATGTTACTACAAAGGAAAGAAGAATTATATTAGCCAGATCAATTTTTAAGATATGTGGTATATAAACTGAAAACCACAAAAGAACAAGACAAACAAATGAGAAACAAAAACTCATAGACACAGACAATAGTTTAGTGGTTACCAGAGGGTAAGGGGGTGGGGGGTGGGAGATGAGGGTAAGGGGGATCAAATATATGGTGATGGAAGGAGAACTGACTCTGGGAGGTGAACACACAATGGGATTTATAGATGATGTAATACAGAATTGTACACCTGAAATCTATGTAATTTTACTAACAATTGTCACCCCAATAAATTATAAAACAAAAAAATTACAATTTCCCTCAATGATCTCAAGAAGTGGAGAATTGTATAGGATTTAATGTTACTTTTGAATGCCAAATTCTGTAAAGAGATCCATGTATCTCATATTTAAGAATTCCGAAGTCTATCTTGAATGTGGCAAAATGACGTGAAAATATACAAAATTAAGCCAAATGAATGTGTATAATTGTTCTGCTAGTGGAACAGTGAATATGGTTAAATAAATGTACAGGTTTCTGTTTCCTAGCTGAGACTGAATTATATATTTTCTCTCTCTCTCTCTCTCTCTCTCTCTCTCTCTCTCTCTCTCTCTCTATATATATATATATATATATATATATATATATATATATATATATATATATAGTTAGCTGCTAAAGTCTTTCTGATGCTACTTAGATAGCACATACAAAAAAGAGGGCCTTTACATTTTTTTTTCCCTAGAGGCCTCTCATCTTGATTGCTTGTTATAAAACCATTAGCCAATGTCAAATAAATTTCACTGTATTCCTACAAAAATAAAGTTTAGATTTGAATTAAATTTTCACCAAATGATTTTCACAAAGCATGAAATTAACTCAGTGCTGAGAATCACCCATTGAAATTACACCCTTGTCAAGATTTTCCTAATTAGTCATTACTCATGGCACTGGCTCATTTTTCCTTTGCACAACAGGAGCTATCTCCATTTATTCAGAGAGGATGATGCTTCTGCTCTCAACTCTTACCAGAAACTGGCTCCATGAAGATTCCTCTTGCAGCTGAGAAATTCCTTGTGGAATGTGTTGAGCCTACCCTTGACAAGGACAGCAGTGATAGCCACATTCCCATTGCTAGAAGTACCATAACAGCAACATTAGAAGCATACCGTTAGATGGTAACATGCATCCTTGAGCCTCCACTCTATATATCAATGACCCCATTAATAATTTAAAAAGCAATCGTCTTCATTAAGGAGAGAGGGTCTGAGTTTTCCTTCCATATCTTTGGTGACCTAATGAAAAAATTGTTTATTTTTTTCACATTATGCAACTAAAAATATATATACTTGCAAAACAGATGGGATGAATCAAGACCAATGTATTGATTTTAAAATGCTGAGTGCGAAAGGTAAAGAATTTGACCTTGGTAATTCTAAAGGTAATGAATATATACTTTCTCCATAGTGTTCAAAGGAGGCAGGTAGATTCCTTCCTCAAACTTGAATTAGTTCCCTCCTATTACATCAGGTCTCAATATCATTTGCTCCCTTCTCATTGACATTAACAATTCACAATTTTCGAAAGTCTTATTAAGCAAAAGGATGGTCTTCACACTTCCATTCTTTTCTTCAATCATTAAACACCTAATATAAGCCAACTCTTAGGATGCAAATGAATTTTGACCTGGTCTGTGATATCTATGATGACAAATTAGCCTGGCGAATGTAGAGGGAGAGCAGTTCAGCCAGAGAGGCCACATGTGCAAAAGCTTGGTGTGAGAGAGTCCAGCGCACATTGTTTGTGCCCTGGATAAAATCCATGCTCTTTGTAGGGGGGCCTGCAAAGCTCTGTGTCATTGATCCCCTCCCTCTCCCTACTAACTGATTTTGTTCGTTTTCTGGGTACAATAAACTAATTTCCATATCTTAACCTTTGCATTAACAGGTCCCTAAGCCTAGACATGTATTTTTCCAGGCTGTTAGCAAGGCAAGTTCCTTCTTCAACTTCTGAGGTCTGCTTAAATAGTATGTCTTCCATGAGCCCTATCCCCAACCAGGACTAACTCCCACTTCATTATTCTGTAACCACACCATCTTTATTTATTTCATCCCACTGTCTATATGCCAGAATTTTATTTGGTTATTTGTTCACTTGTTTATTATCTTTCTCTCTCACTAGATTTAAATGCTATGAAGACAGTGAGTATGTCGTTTTGATTCATAATTGTGCTTGCAGGGCCCCATGCAATGCCTGGTTTAAGGCAGAAGCTTAAAAAATACTTGTAAAATGTGTATTTTAAAAATATATTGGATAAAATCCAATGATGATGCCAGGCAGTTCATCAGAAACCAAATCATGCAGACCACGAAGACCTCGTTAATGCAGAATTTCACATTTATCTTCAGAGCAACAGGAGCCATGAATAGCTTTACATTGGGGAGTAAAACTATCAAGCCTCATGAACCCCCCTTTCCTTTCTCCTTCCACTTGTAAATACTTACTGTTTTTTATTTTTACTTTTTTTGTGATTCCATATCAGCTTCCTATTGAAGTCTTCCATGGATTTCCAACCAAGATTTGACTCCTCCCTTATTTTGCCTACATTATAATAGCTTTTTCTTGTTACAATGACTTATTTTCCTTATACGTGTTACCAGGAGATTCCGAGCAACTGTAATAGAAAGTAAGGATCATTTAATCCTTTGTGTTTCTCGTAGTGTCTTCTATAGAGTAGGTGCTCAACAAGTATTTACAAAGCGGTAGTTGAATATAATAGAGATACTTGGGACAGATTCTACAGGAGTGGGTGGGTGGATAGGAGGACTTCAAGTTGGGGCTAATAGTTCCCAGAACCTTTGGTCCTGGCGGGACATGTTTAACCCTTTATATACTACTGACTTGTTGAAGGTTAGCTCAAGGAAAGCATTCATTGCTGAGGCAGTGAAGACTTGGCAGTGAAGAAAAATATCACCTTATTAGCTGTACACACAGGCAGATGTAATAATTAAAAAAAAAGAGAACTCCATTTCCTGTATCAATTCTGTGCAAATAATTCTGCCCTTACTTTCTCATCAACATGTGCTGGCATTTCCAAGATCTTTCAGTGAGATAATGCTGGTTCCCGCTAATGCAACGCTGGTGTTACAAACTCTGGTTTCTCATCTCTGTATTGAAGAGGACAAAGACCTCCTTATTTCCATAGGTATTTGTTACAGCCTATTTCTGTGCTATAATAACATAACCAGAAACCAGCCCAGTTTTGAGTGGGTCAGGGTCCCTCAGGCCCATGATGATGGTTTTGTCAAGCAGATATGGGGCACTGGTAGGCTATTTGGCTAGCTCGGAAGAGTCTGTGGTTTCTGTCATACAGTCTGACTCCAACACAAAGACAAGCTTTATTGTTGGTGGTTTATGGTGCATATGTATAGTTGTATAAAACCTTAGCCAAAGGAAATCATTTGGGTGTCGGTTAAATCTTAAATAGCACAGAGAACACATTAAAAACTTGATATTTCAATTCTCTGATTATCATTTTTAAAATCCACTGAAATTTTTTCAATCATTTTATTTAAATAGGAAGCCATCAGAAGATTTCCATAAATCTTTTTAGGAGACGTCCTCCCAATGAGCTATTCTGTTCAGCAATCCAAAGAGGAATGTAATTTTTAAAAATAATGCGTTCCCCCCTCCCCCAGTCAGAAGGCATAATCATTTAAAAAATGAGGCTAATTTTATTTCTCTCTTTGTTTTATAGACTGTATTTACAACATTCAGCCCCAGGGTAATTACCGTTATAGAAACCTTAAAAACAATTTCTGCATGACTTTTAAGGACAAATTTTACCCACTCTCATTATTGAAACTGAACAATATTCTTCTTCTTTTAAATTAGTCTTGGGGGAAAAAACATGTTTCCATGGTGAGTTTTGTGAAATAAATTTCAAAATGTTGGCAGTTTGGACTGAGGAAACAATTATTTCTTGTCTTTAATTATGTTAGAGTCATCTCTGTAACTATTCTCAGATCCACGATGATTACAACAGTGAAATAACTTACATTTTATCTGAAGATGTTAAGTTATTAAAATCCCTTTTTCCCCTGATAAACACACCATTTCTAGTTCTTGAGATGAACAATAATCAACTAAATTAAGAAGAAATATCAAATACTTCTGGGTACAAATAATCAGACTTTGATATCGTAGGTGATGAAAAGATAAAGGAAAGGTAGTTTCTGCCATCCAGGAGATTCATATCTGGTTGGAAAACAGCAAAGACATAATTAATTCTGAAATAAGGCCTGCCCTGATTAGTTCTTTACTAGAGGTTCAAAAATGCATCTGTATATCAGAATATGAATCAGAAAGAGTAATGCTGTCTATATGAATGTGGGGAATCAGTTGCATAAAGAATTTTAAAAAGTGAAACCAATTTCTTCCTTTGTCAAAAATCTCTTAAGGAACGGGTCTCATTGAAAATAGGGTTTCATTTCCTGTTCACAGAAGTTTGAAATACCTGTCTTTGCATCCGAACATCACGAGATATCTGGCCACTGAAAGGATAGAATGCATCACGCATCCATATGGTTCAGTGGTCACAGAGGCTTGACAATCTTCCTGACCCCTCTCTTTCCCCTAACAGGGTGGGTAAAATCTATTATAGAATCTCAAATGATACCCTGGGAGATTTGTGGGCAGAGACAGCTTTCCTCTTGACCTCTGCAACTTTATTACTCATGTAACTAAGTAATGACAAGGAAGAAAAACATAAAAGATGCCTATTTATGTGAATTAAGTTATTTTATGGTCAGTGGTAATTATGTAGTATGTTTTCCTCTTACATATTGACAGTGAGTTTGAAGTTTGCAAATTGTAGCTCTAGCTAGAAAATTAAGCAATGTTACCAAAAGCTAAAAATGTACTAGGAAATGTTTAAAGGAGCATCATCATAATATAATTATTTGAAACAAGTTTTCTTTTCAGAAACTTGGTTTTCTTTATGGGAATACTCACTGTGAAAGGTTAAATGCCTGTGTTTATCCCAAGTAAAAATTAAGAATTGGTTAAAAATACAATTTCCTTAGCCAAGCCTCGAAATAAATGATCCAGCAGGAGGATAAACCATCATTGATCTTTAGAGTACCTGAGAATTCATCAGTGACATTCACGGAAAATGAGAAAATATATTCTGAGCTACTTTAGAGGTCTTAGTGTCAATAACCACATCATTTTGTTATCATGCGAATGTAAAACAATCCTTTCTTGAATTACCAAGCATATGGTGCTGGACACTTTTCCCAAAAAATTTTTCCTATTATATCCCATCCAATTTGATTAACCCAATTATTAACCCAGCCCACTTAGGATTAAGCAGGATTTTACACAGCAATAAGAAAACTTTTCCAGAGTACCAAATTTTCTATTCAATATCTAAAATCCTTAATGGAGTAGGAGTATGACAAAAATAAAAATAGCATTTAAACATTTACTCTGAGACAGGCAATTTTGTACATGCTTTGCATTTACATGCAGCCATGTTATGAGTTAAGTACTACACTCTCATTTCACTGAAGAATGAAAAATAGAGGTGCTTTATAATTGCGCCAAATCCTACAGCTAGTAAGTTGCATAGCTAGGATTTAAACATAGACAGTTTTTCTCCAAGACACATGTTTTTAGCCACTACGGTATACTGCTTATAACAGAATTAAAAAAAAAAAAAAAAAAAAAAAAAAAGGTCCCTCTCTGACTGTCAGTGAAAAACAATTATGTGGATGATTTAAATGGTCTCTTAAAATATACATTTTTTACTTTCTAGACAGTCTATTTGTTGAGTTTAGTGTTTAAGAAGGGCTTGCCTTTATTAAAGAAAATAATTATTCTGACACTAGTAAAAGAGTAAGAACGACTTTGTTTAAAACTATTGCAATAGGGGAGAGAGATCAGGTTCAGCTTTGAATACAGCAAAGAAGCTGGGGATTTATAGCGGAGGAGTAGGGTGAGAGGGTCAGTGGATGGAAAACTACTAAGAGGTAGGGGGTAGGGGGATTCTTCTTCAAGGGTAGGAGGATTCTTGCTAAATTGACCTGATTCTTGCTAAAAGTAGGCTAAGAACTTAGATGTGAAAGGTGGGGGATGAGGACCTTGATCACATATTAAGGGTACTAAGATACCAAGGGTGGGAGGACTCTTGATAAACTGACTTAGCAGAGTTTTGCTAAGACTGGGTCTGTTTCTTCATCTGTAAAATGGGGCTAACATTTATAAAGATTTCACAGGAATGTTGTGAGGATTAAACAAAATAATGCATATAAATAATTTAGAAAAATACCTCGCCTGTAGTAAGCATTCAGTAACACTTAACCGTCAACAATATACTCATCATGACCTATAGGCAATATATTATTGCTGCATGGTGCTTCTCAGATGGTTCTCAGTCTGCAAACTGTTACTACTCCATGATGAGATAAATAATGAATTTGAGAATAAGCATTTAAATAATTTTAAGGCAAGTTTGCAGAGTAATCTTACAGCTATTAAATGTAAAAAGGGGTTGTGTTTTATATGCTTTTCAGTTTTTAAATTTCATTTTTCTAGTAATCCATATTCACTGTATTTCACAAAAATATACATTATTGGTGGGTTTGAAAGGGGGGAAAAGGAACAATTTTTCTTTACCAGAAATTGTTTGAGAAATTCTGGTCTAGAGTAGAGATAGAAATTAGGGATCCATTTGCATACAAATTTTCTAATTGACCAAGAATGAAGTGGCTTATTTAAAAACCACAATAACATATGTTATTGTAGCTTTTCCTTATTCATAATAAGTTTCTCTTCTCTCTTTACAGTGTTTCTTTTTAAAAAGTTATTAAATTTATTGGGGTAACATTGGTTAGTAAAATCATATAGGTTTCAAGTGTACATTTCTATCATACATCATCTATATATTGCATTGTGTGCTCACCACCCAGAGTCAGTTTTCTTTCCATCACATATTTGATCCCCTTGCCAGTATTTCTTTTATCTTTCCACAGAATGTCTATATATACCTATGGCATACTGCAAAAAGTGTTCCTTAATTTTGTTAAATAATGAATCAATTTTTCGTAATTTATTCGCAAATTTAAGAGTTTGCTGTACACACATACAAGCGTAATGATGATAATAATAGTGGAATTTTGGTGAGGTAGTACTGGTTATCGTTTTACTGTAGATCTGCCTCACTCTATTTGAGTATTTTGCAAACTTAAACTCTCTTGATAGAGAGCAACTGTAGCGAAGAAATTATAGCTTTCCATGTCTTAAGCAGATGAGTGAACATAATTGAGAAGTGACTTAAAGTCTACCTAGACAATCATTGAAAATGAAATTCTGAGTCAATCCACTGTTATTCTCTAAGGCAGTAACAGTGAGTTTGCTTTTTTTCACTCTTTACTTAATCAACTGGTAGTTATGGCATCCTGTATGCACAATCTTAATAACTTGTTCATGGGTATGAGTAATCAGAACTGCATATTGATTAAATTTCAATGATAATAAAACAAGATTTTAAGAAATCTCAGGGGTGGTTACTCTGAATTATACCAATTAAGGATTTTATTGAACTTAGGGGATTTAAAATATTCCGCCCTGCTTCTTTTCTCCTGAGTGATTGATGTTACTTGTAATTTAGAAGGGAAACAAAGGGAATATGCTTTTTCAATGTGCAATAAACTGCAATTTTACTTGTATTAAATGATCTCCTTTCAAGAAAGCCTTTTTTTTTCTTCCAATTATGAGCTTGTGGTTTTTCCTATGTAATACTTTCACGTCTTTACAGTTTGCATTTTCTTAACAGATCTTTTCTAACACAAACTTAATACTTTTTGATCACAGATTCAGAATTATCCATTGAAACCATTAGTCCCCATACAGCACAGCAGTTTCTTACAGAAAGGAGTAAAGAGCAATATATTAAGCTGAAAGATTCAAAGTCCTTGATGAATTTAATGTGACTTTAGGCATTTAACAAAGCTTTTATGTTTGACTGTGCTTTTATGCCTTATGGGAATAAGGCTGGCCCTATTTATCTCGCTAGAATAGTTGTGTGAAGATCACATGTGACAATGGTATAAAGTCAGTTTAGATGTGCATTAATGTATTCCATATACAGAATATTTAATATTGGCTCATCAAAGAGACTGAGGAGTTTTTGTTGTTGTTGTTGTTGTTTTCCTTCTAAGGAAAATATTAATCAATGCTGAGCAAGCAATGTAAGTTTTGATGACCCTGTGACCTATAAGCCATATATTAGTACTGAGATGCTGTTCAATGATTAGGTCTTTGCTTTCATTACACTTTTACAATCTTGAAACTTCTGCCATCCTTTGCTTCAATCCTGGTCCTCAAGGCTATAATCTGGGATCCTTTTCAAAAACAACCATCTCTCTAATCTCCAACCCCCACCCTCACATCTGAGGAGGTAAGGGGAATGAATACATTTTGTCTCCTATAATAAATTCAGCTTACCTAAATAGAAAATTCCATTTAGGGATATATAATTTCTGAAAATTTACTTATATTTGCCCAGGTGTGTACCAGTTCCTACACTCTCAGGAGTATCAGTGGTTCAACCTATGGTAAAGATACTGTGTTTCCCCAAAAATAAGATCTATCTGGACAATCATTTCTAATGTTTCTTTTGGAGCAAAAATTAATATAAGAGCCAGTCTTATTTTACTATAATATAAGACCAGATCTTATATAAATATAATATTATAATATAATATAATATAATATAATATAATATAATATAATATAATATAATAAATATAATATAATATAATATAATATAATATAATATAATATAATATAATATAATATAATACTGGGTCTTATATAATACAATATAATATAAGACCAGGTCTTACATTAATTTTTACTCCAAAAGATGCATTAGAGCTGATTGTCCACCTAGGTCTTATTCTCAGGGAAACACGGTATTACTTCAGAGAGCCATTTATTTAAGGGGAAGTGGAGATATTTGGAGTAGGAAATAGAATCATGCGGTTGTTCCTTTGAAATGCAGATTATCCTCTCCATTCTCTCCTGTATGCACTTTCATTCATTGAGTCATCCAGTGTGTGCCAGGTCAAGTTCTAGGCCCTAGGAAATTAGCAGTGACCTTATCTCATGCCTTCCTGGAGATCATGTTCTAGTTGGAGAATATAGACGTTAAATAAAAAGAAAAAAGTGGTGTTGAATGCATTGTAGGGAAAAAAATCACACAATATGGAGGATACAGAATGTGAGAGTGGGACAGTGGAGAGAGGGTTATGGTTTTAAATCAGGTAGATAAAAGGGTAGATTTTAAAAATACAGAGCTGAAGGATGTGAGGATTTAGTAGCATATCTCTGAAGTATTCCTGGTAAACGTAAAAGTGAGAGCAAATGCTCTAAGGTGAGAGTGTTCCTGGTTATCTCCCACACCCAGATGGGAGACCAGTGGGTTGGAGCAGAGGATGTGAGGGGTAGAGTAAAGGAAAAGATGAAGAGCATAGAAAGAAAGCAACATTGCTAGGAAATTGTAGGTAGAGATTAGCAGGAGGTTGATTGGGGCGTATTGTCAGGAACAAAACCTATAAGAAAGTGAGGTAAGTGGGATTTAGCAAAGGGAGAAGATGAACCATGCATGATGGAATTGCAACAGAACCTCAGAAACTCCTATGAGGGGCTCTAGAGGTAAGCTGAGGCTTCTGGGAATTGTTTCACATTGAAGAAAGGAGCCTGGATTTTTGTACTCCTGCATTAACCAGTCATTGGATAAGAGCTGTATCAAGGAATGGATTCCATCCTTGGGTGAGGCTTCTTCCTATGACCAAGAGTAATTGCTGGAAAGAGATTCAGCTATAGTTATTAGCAGTCCACACTCTTAGCAGCTGGGGGAATGAGGGTCCTTTTGCTACAGTGATTATCTGAGTGACCACCCATAGCATTCACTTGAGGGAGGTATTGGAAATTTTCTCGCAGGATGTTGAAATTATTTTATTTTCTCATAAGTATCATTCTAAATCTATATTAATATATAGGGTAACAAGACTAGAAATAAAGGGATCCCTTTAGAGGTCATTTCAATAATCAAAGCAAGAGAGACGGTGATTTGGATGAACATACTAGTAGTAATGGAAGTGGTAAAAAATGGTAAGAACCTGTATACAATTTTATGTAGAGCCAGTAGGATTTGAAGATAGAGCAAGTGAATAAAGTGTCATGAAGGACTCCAAGGTTTGTTAAGCAATTCAAAAGATAGAGTTATCATTATCTGGAAATGCAGAGACTATAGGAGCAGCACACTTTAGACGGCAGTCCAGGAACCTTATTTGGGACATTTAGAGTAGATAATTCAAGTACAGATGTAGAAAAGACAGCCCTATATGTGAGTTCAAAATCTAGGTCAGGGCGGATCGTATTTATTTGCAGCAAATGAGATCTTTTTGCCACTAAACTGAGGAAAGTAAGGACTTTATTTGGCTTCTCTATGATTTAAAAGCTTTCAAGGACTTCCCATTAAGTGGTTCAAGTTCAACTATTTTAGCCTAGACATTTTAAAATAACTTTTAGCCAACTATGTAAATAATTTTAGTGAATTATTTCAAATATAAAGAAAAATATAGAGACTATCACTAACACCTGTATCTACTACCTAATTTTAACAAATCATATATATTGCTATTTTCAATTTAACTTGCACTTTGGCTCTTAATCTTGCTCTCCCTTTGCAGCTACAGTTGGTTCTGCCTTCGTATGTTTCCCATGTCATTTTCTTTCTTGCTCCAAAAGTAACCACTATTTGGAATTGTTGTTTATTGTCCTCATAAATATTTTTATCATCAATAATATACATGTACTGGAAACAACAAACAATATATATATATATATATATATATATATACACATTTAAGTGTACATTATATAAAATATATAGTATAGTAATATATTTTCTATGTTGTTGCATTGCATATGAGTAGTATCACAATATATTTTCAATTTGTAATATTCTTTATTTACTTAACATCACTTTTTCAAGATTTATCTAGGCCGATAGGTAGTAAAATAGGTATGGATATAGCTATAGCTCTAGGTCATTTGCATTGATGCTTATGGCAATCCATTGTATGGCTTTGCCATAATATGTTTATTAATTCTCCTATGATGGATATTTGGATTGTTTCTAAGTTTTCATTATTGAAACTATGATGTGAAATATATTGTTTTATATGTCTCCCTGAATATTACTTGGAGTTTTTTAGAAGTGCATACTTAAGAGAGGAATTGCTTGGAAGGAGAAGGGTGCACATCTTCTCTGTACATACAATACAGCCAGAATACTTTTTAATAATAGTTGTACCAATTTACACTCCCCGCAATAGTGTGTGAGAACTCTAGTTCCTCAGTATTTTTGCCAACATTTGGCATTTTCAAACTTAAAGAGAAATGAAAGACTTACGGTCATGATGTAATATATTATTATTATTTATATTTTCATTTCTCAGACTTCTAGTGAAATTGAGCTTTTGTTCATTTTTCATTGCTATTTGTGTTTTTTCTTTTGTGAATTGTCTATTCATATGCTTTGTGTCTTTATATCTTTCTTATTGATTTATAAGATATGAGGAAGAGAGAGATTTGTATATTCTGAACAAAAAGCTGTCAATTTGGTACATTGCTAAATTGTTTCTTTGAACATTATTTCCAGACTTTTTTCTACTTACCTATTATATAAAAGATTTACCTTTACAAAATCATTTTTCATACATCTATCTTTGCTCTTATAGTTTATACTTTTTATATCTGTCTCATTTATTTTCAATGTTCTGGTCATTAAATGTGTTCCTATATTTTCTTTTGAAAAATTTTTTTAAAGATTTCCTTTTATATTTATATTTTAATATTTTTGGAAATTATTTTTGTGTACCACTTAAAGTACAGATTAATTTGAATAAGCAATTATTTCAGCATTATTCATTAAATAATGCCTGCTCTAAACAATAAATAATCTAATATTTATTCGATATCAAATTTTAAAATATGCATGAGTCTGTTTTTCTGCAATTGCTAGTCTAGCTACTGGTCAGTTTGGCTATCTTTGTGCTAACACCTTTCTATTTTAATTACAATGATGTTATAAATTTTGATATGCCCTACGCTAAGTTTTCTCCCTCCACTCTTATTCATCAAAATTCTCTTTTTATCTTTGGTCTAGAGAGCTAGCCAGATAGCTAGCTAGCTAGATAGATAGACTCATCAAGATTCATGACATACCCTATTTGTATTTTAATACAATTTATATTGGTTTAACACAGTAATGTAATTAGGAAAAAGCACCAGTAACTAATATTTTTCAATTTTTTTCTATAAAGGCTCGTACATTTTTTCTTAGGTTTATCCCTGGGTACCTTATTTTTATTGCTGTTGGTGTTAATGTGAATGTGATTTTATTTTTTTCTTATTAGAAGTCATAATCATATCCCTAGACAGCCATCAATTAATAATCACACTTCAAAAAATCTTTCTTACATTATAATTAGATGTTTACAAGTCTGTCCTCTAGTAGATTATAAGCTCTACGGGTGCCATATATGCCGTATGTCTTCAATAAATGTCAGATGGTTGGAGAAACGACTGCATTTCAATTACTCTTGTTGTGTATCATTAAGAAGTCCTTTGTGGTTCATTTCTCTCTACTGTTACCTAATCTATCAAGTGAGATTGGTGAGAAATTAAAGCTCTCAGGATCTGTGATGAGCTATAGATTCTTTTGCCTCTGCAACATGGATTTAACTGGCTGAACTCAGGAGTAGTATATGGATCTCTTTCACAACACTTGGGATTTACTGCTTGAACCTGATTCAGGTCTCCAGTTTTGTGGCATTAATAGTAGCTCCTGCCTTGATGGATTCCTTACGCTGACTTACCTTTCTTGAGACGAAAATGTTTAGAGGTGGCCCCACTGCCAATCAGTGACAAGCTGTGAAACGGAAATGATCTGAACTCGAACATGCAAGCACTAAATCTTTAGACGTTTCTCTAAATCTTTTCCACAAGTGGATTGCTTTCAGATTTATTCTACATTGACTCTGTTGCAAGTAACCTCTGGGGAGGGCTATCTACCTGTCAGGTAGAACATTTTGACTCATGAATTCTCCTTCTAAGGCAAGGATAATATTAACAAATAGAAGAAAAACACAATAGTGAAGAGAGATTTGAATTTGCAATTTAAATTAAATTGCAAGAGCAGGCATTGATTTATTCTGAATGTCCTTTCAAGGTTGGGCAAAGACCTTCTCAAGTTTGAGGACTTGATTTTTATGGTGCCTTTGCATTATGAATAAAATATTCTTTGGAGTACTAGCAATAATGCACTAAGTTTATAAAATGACTACTTACCAAGATCTCATCGCCCTTTTTAAAAAACAGCCTTGTGTTTTCCTCTTGATGTGCCCTGCCTCAGGAAAACAGTTGCGACCCACGTATTTGTGGTCTATATCACTTGGTCTGAGTGTTTTTCACTGATCCTTTCCCTGATGAATTTGCTTTGTATATTCCTCATTTTATTCTTCCTTTTCACTGCAAGAGATAATTAAAAGTTCTCTAATGCAGATAAGGAAAGGCAGCCATAGTACAGAAATATCCTCCCCCAATGTGAATACTCTCTTTTCAAACTAAGATGTTAGGGGAAAATGTTAAAGTAGTTGCATGTGAGCCTGAAGCTAAGAATGTCTTTCTTTTCTTTAAGTAGTCTGATGTACCTACTGCAGAAAGCAGAATTAACTGCTTGTGGGTAATATAGATAATTTTCAGCAACAATCAAAATTGTGCTATCAATCCCATAATCATAACAATTGCAAGTAACATTGGGCACGTCCATTTCAGAAACTATCTACATGATCTCACTTAGTACTCAAAACTCTTTTTTAGGTAGATATTATTATCATCATTTTACAGATAAGAAAACTAAGACATAAAAAAGCCAAATTGTCTTCTTTTTTGTAAACTATGCAATTTATTCAATTTAACAGAATGTCCATTTTCAATTTTTATAGGAATTAGAAAAACAGAATCACTGAGTAGTAATTCAACACATACACAATTTTTAAAAATGAAAACTTTCCATTTTTATCCCAATTTCTCATTTAATGTCTCACATGATATCTTCCCAATATATACAAATGCGTGAATAAATAATATGGCAGAAATGTCTTCACAATTCCCAGGGAATTTGGTTAATTTCATCTTCTTTGCAAGTCAGTACATCTGCTTAAGAAGAGACAATATTTAAGGAGAAAATATAAAAGACAGATATGAAATGGACTGACACTAAATGTCTTCTTAAGTTCCCTTAGCTAGAAATAGGTGATCTGGGTATCAAAGCGATGCTCTTCTGACTTTCAAGCCAATGTTTTTTAATTACTGCACTACATTGCTCTTCCTTATTAAAATAGTAAGTCTATGTAGAAAAGGAACACAGAGGTTATTACTACATATTTGGCATCAGCGATGACACAAAATATTTTGTAAATACCACTTTTTTCGATGAAATAATTAGAACAATTTGGACTCATTGTTAACTTTTTTTTCCAGAAAGTGATATTCAATAACATATTGAACACAAGATAAAATGCATTTTGGTGTTATTATGGCCAGATTGGAATTTTCCATTGAAGAGTGTCTGAGAGCCCTTCAAAAAAGGACGTTCTATGTGTTAATCATCTGCGATTTTTTTTTTTTTTTTACTAATGTGATCTCTTTAAGACTCACTCTTCCTTCTTCCTTCCTTTCTTCCTCCCTCCTTCCATAATGAGGGTTACTATAAATATACCTTGCAAACTATGGTTATTCTAGTTACAGAGGGGTGTGAGTCTATTCTGATCTATTAGAGGAAAATTCTTCACAGTGTCTGAAATTCAGAATTTATTGTCTTCCTGCTTGTTTTTTTCTATGCTTACCATTTATAAAACTTTTCATGTTTACTATTTGCAAATCTTTTAATGTATAGAAATGGCTTGGTTTTATACTGAGCTAGAGGCTTGCATCATCCTGGTTTCTCCAAAGGTCTTAAAATAAAATGCACAAAGCAACCATGAAAGAAGGGACCACTGTTTCTGGAGTGCAGGAATCATCTGCTCCAGATCTTCTCTTTCTTTCTATCTCTGCCCTCTCTCTCCCTGGGATGATAGTTTACTACAGCTGAGAAGGATATCATATGCAGAGAAGCTTGATTTAATGAAAAGTTTAACACAGATATTTCTTTTGGTAAGATTAGCTGTGCTTGTAACATTGGTGGAAAAATCACCCTGAAATACCTAAGTTATTGGTAGAAGGACCCAGATTTTGGGAAGGAAACTCAATTTTCAACTGAGTGTCTGAAAAGGATACTTCAAGTTGTGATTCATGCTTAGAAGCATTTCTAACACAAGCATATAATTTATTAAATGTTTCAACCAGGGATTGTTTATTAACTTCCGTTATATCCTTAATTACTGGGACATTGATAACTCAAAGTCATCTTTCTCTATCTGGTTGGTTTTAGTTGGTTTGCTAAGTGCCATTCTCAGCAATTAACTCAATCATCACATTTAATGTTCAATGTTAAACAGAGAGGACGAATACTAAAATGTGTATTTATATACTACTTTGTGGTTAGAAGGTCTATGAGTTACTAATAGTTTAATGCAAGTTCTTAATTTCTGAAGTCAAATGAGTGCTTTGGGAGTCCAGCCTGTCTTCTTCTCTTTTTATTTTACAAGCCCCAATGTTTTATTAGATTAAGGGGACATAAAATTTCCCTTTCAAGCTGCTAAAAGTTTTTGTTTACTCCTTTTTCCCTTTTAATTTTTATTTTAGTTTACAATTACAGTTGACATACAATATTATGTTTCAGGTGTACAACATAGTAATTAGACATTTGTATAACTTATGAAATGATCACCCCGATAAATCTAGTACCAATCTGACACCATACATAGTTATTACAATATTATTGACTATATTGTTTATGCCATATTTTACATCACCATGACCATTTTGTAACTATCAATTTGTACGTCTTAATCCCTTCCCCTTTTTCACCCCTGTGCTAACCCCTTTCCCTTCTGGCAACTATCAAAATGTTGTCTGTATCTATGTGTCTGTTTCTGTTTTGTTTGTTCATTTATTTTGTTTTATAAAGTACACATGTAAGTGAAATCATATAGTATTTTTCTTTCTCTGTCTCACTTATTTTTCTTAGCATAATGCCCTCTAAGTCCATCCATGTTGTTGCATACGGCAAGATTTCATTCTTTTTTATGGCTGAGTAATATTCCATTGTATGTATGTACCACCTCTTATTTATCCATTCATCTATTGATGGATACTTAGGTTGCTTCCATAATTGGCTATTGCAAATAATGGATTCATAGGTTTTTACGAATTAGTGTTGTTGTTTTTGTTTCTTTGTTTTGTGTGGGTGTTTTTTTTCTTTTAATTTTTTTGGATAAATACCCAGAAATGGAATAGCGTTTGTTTTAAAGTCCATTTTTTCTGGTATAAGTGTTGCTACCCCAGATTTTGTTTCCATTTTCATGACATTTTTTCCATTCCTTTACTTTCAGTCTGTGTGTATCTTCTGATCTAAAGTGAATCTCTTGTAAGCAGCGTGTAATGTCTTGTTTTCTTATTAATTCAGCTACCCTATGCCTTTTTTATTTTATTTTTTGGTGCTTTGTTGTTGTTGTTTGTTGTTTTTTGTTTTTAGTTTCAGGTGTACAGGTCTTTTGATGGGAGCATTTAGTCCATTTACACTTAAAGTAATTATTGATAGATATATAGTTATTGCCATTTTATTATTCATATTTTTTGTTCTGTCTCCTCCTCCTCCTCCTCCTCCTCCTCCTCCTCCTCCTCCTTCTCCTTCTTCTTAATGAAGTTCCTTGAACATTTCTGGTAATACTGGTTTGGTAGTAATGAACTCCTTTAGTTTTATTCTTGTCTGGGAAGCTCTTTATCTGTTCTTTGATTCTAAATGAGAGCTTTGCTGGGTAAAGTAGATTGGTGCAAAAGTAATTGTGGTTTTTCATTGTTGAAATTTGCCGTTTGGTGTTGGACTACATTCATAAATAAATCTGGTTATATAATACCTCATTTTAATGTGAATTTCTTGCTTTATTATTTTTTTTTTTTGCTAATGACTTATTACTAGCTGTTTATTTTATATTTATTTTAGACTATGGAAATGATGTTAGACAAAAAGCAAATTTGTGATTTTTCTTATTCGAGTTCAAAATGGGTGGTAAAGCAGCAGAGACAACTCAAAACATCAACAACATATTTGGTCCAGAAGCTACTAATGAACCTACAGTGCAGCGGTGGTTCAAGAAGTTTTGCAAAGGAGACGAGAGCCTTGAAGATGAGGAGTGTAGTGGCCGCCATTGGACGTTGACAACGACCAATTGAGAGCAATCATTGATGCTGATCCTCTTACAACTACATGCAAAGTTGCCGAAAAACTCAATGCTGACCATTCAATGGTTGTTCAGCATTTGAAGCAAATTGGAAAGGTGAAAAAGCTGCATAAGTGAGTGCCCCATGAGCTGACCACAAATAAAAAAAAAAATGTCGTTTTTTAAGTGTGGTCTTCTTTTATGCAACAAAAATGAACCATTTCTCACCTGGATTGCGACGTGTGATGAAAAGTGGATTTGATACAACCGGCGAGGACCAGCTCACTGGTTGGACCGAAAAGAAGCTCCAAAGCACTTCCCAAAACCAAACTTGCACCAAAAAAACGTCATGGTCACTGTTTGGTGGTCTGCTGTCAGCCTGATCCACTACAGCTTTCTGAATCCTGGTGAAACCATTACATCTGAGAAGCAAATCGATGAGATGCACTGAAAACTTCAATGCCTGCAACTGGCACTGGTCAACAGGAAGGGCCCAGTTCTTTGCCACAACAATGGCTGACTGCATGTCACACAACCAACACTTCAAAAGTTGAATGAATTGGGCTACAAACTTTTGCCTCATCCAACATATTCACCTGAACTCTCTCCAACCAACTACCACTTCTTCAAGCATCTTGACAGATTTTTGCAGGGAAAACTTTTCCGCAACCAGCAGGATGCAGAAAATGCTTTCCAAGAGTTTGTCAAATCCTGAAGCATGGATTTTTATGCTACAGGAATAAATGAACTTATTTCTCATTGGCAAAAATGTGTTGATTGCAATGGTTCCTATTTTGATTAATAACGATGTGTTTGAGCCTAGTTATAATGATTTAAAATTCACGGTCCAAAACCACAATTATCTTTGCACCAACTTAATCATCTTGTTTGCAGGTCCTTGCTTTTCATCTCGTTGAGTATTTCCTTCCAGTCCTTTCGGGCCTATAAAGTTTGTGTTGAGAAATCAGCTGACAGTCTTATAGAAGCACTTTTGTAGGTAGCTAACTTTTTCTCTTGCTGCTTTTAAGATTCTCTTTTTATCTTTAACCCTTGGCATTTTAATTACAAGGTGTCTTGGTGTGGGCCAGATTGGGTTCATCTTGTTTAGGACTCGCTGCACTTCCTGGGATTGTATGTGTATTTACCTGACCAGGTTAGGGAAGTTTTCTGTCATTATTTCTTCAAATGGTCTTTTAATTTCTTGCTCTCTCTCTTCTTCTGGTACCCCTATGATGTGAATGTTTGTACACTTGATGTTGTCCCAGAAGCCCCTTAAAGTATCCTTTTTTTGTTGTTGTTGTTCTTTTTTTTTTTTTTTTTCATTTTGCTGCTTTGATTTGGTGTTTTCTGCTACTTTATGTTCCAAATCACTGATTTGATCATCAGCTTCATCTAATCTAACGTTGATTCCCTCTAATGTAATCTTCATTTCATTTATTGTATTCTTCATTCTGACTGGTCCTTTTTATGTTTTTCTATCTCCATTTTTATGTTTTTTATCTCTTTGTTGAAGTTCTCATTGAGATAATTGAACATCCTTATAACCAGTGTTTTGAACTCTGCCTCTGGTAGATTGCTTTTTCCATTTTGTTTAGCTCTTTTTCTTGAGTTTTGTTATTTTCTTTCATTTGAGACAGGTTTTGTTGTCTTTCCATTTTGGCTGCCTCACTATGTTGGTTTCTATGTATTAGGTAGAGCTGCTATGTCTCCTAGTCTTAGTGGAGGAACTTATGTAGCAGGTGTTTTGTGGGGCCCAGTAGCACAATCTCTTGGTCACCTGAGCCAGGTGCTCCACGTGTGGCCATAGTGTGGGTTATGTATTCCCTCTTGTTTTGGTTGAGCCTTAGTTGTAGGCTTGGGGTAGCAGTTATGGGGCATGCTGAGACCAGGTTTGCTTCTTTTGGGTTTGCAAACCTTTCAAAGGTTTTAGAAAAGTCTGCAGAATGAGCCAAGACAGGCTATTTGCATGGAAAACAACTGGAAGCACCTTGGGTTGGCGCTGCAAGTTGAATGGGGCAGAGTCTCAAGGAATTATCAAGGTGGGGCAAACAGGATTAACTAGGTTGATGGAGCCTTACATATGGTGCCCGCCTGAATCTGCATGCTGGATGCAGGGAAGTCTTAACAAGGGAGCAATGGCTTCTGCCAGCATGTCTGTCTGGGAGATAGCTGCCCCATGCAGCCCTCATCCCAAAGCAAGACAATTAAGTTGTTCCCCATATGCCCCTGGAACATTTCAAGCTGCTTTCTTAGTGCTGAAGCTCAGAGTGAGTGAGTCCAGCAATGAGCAAGTCCATGCTCAGGCCCTTAAAGAGAAATGCCGGGGACTCCAGCCACCTCTCTCTTACTCAGCCACAATCTCTGCTGGTTTTCACAGCCAGAAGTTGAGGGAATTCTCTTGGCATTACTGGAACACTGGCCTGGGGAGCCTGGCATGGGGCTGGGTCCCCTCTCTTCTCAGGGGGATCTCGGCAGTGAGATATCGCTTCTGATTTTTAGTCACCACATATGGGTGTGGGACGAGCCTGTTCTGCATCTCCTCCCCTCCTACTAGTCTTGAGGTGGTCTCTTCTGTATATCCTTAGTTATAGGACTTCTGTTCAGCTACACGTCAGGTGGTTCTCAGTGATGGTTGTTTTGTAGGTTAGTTAGAATTTTGATGTGATTATAGAAGGAGGCAAGCACAGTGTTTACCTATTTCACCACCCTAACACCAGCTGGTGTTTTTAAATTAAGTAAAAGTTCATGATGTTGACTAATACTTCCAAGGTTAGATCAAATTTTCATTCTGTAACTCTGTTTGCTCAAGGACCTGTTCTCGACATCAGATTCTTATTTATTAGAAACATTTCATAAAGGATGAAGAATCATTATTCTATTTTCAGAGTTTTATTTTATTAAATATATGATTAAAAATAAAAGGTAAGATTTTTTTAAGCCTCAGTAATTAAAAAATAAAATCATCATCTTATGAAAATTGCTTGTCAAATTTTAAAAAATGAGACTTCAAACTGATTTTACACTGGCAGAGATTAAAAAACTACGTGATATAAAGGAGTTTGATGGTTTCTCCAAACATTCCTTCCAACATCTCACTTAAAAAATATATCCTTGTTTGATTGGAAATTGATTTTAAAAGTACTGTTTCTGTAACTATCATGGACTACCATTCTCCTTCCCAAATTATTTAATTTATTTCCAAATATTTTGATTTCTTTTGGTGTTGAGTTATAATGATATGGCCTCAGGACCCTGGGTCAGGGAGGTTGTGTCCTTCTGGCACCCTTTGAATTGAGAAAGGAAGGCAGAGAGGGTCTTAGCTTGCCCCTCCTTCATTTTCAAGCCTTTGGATGACCACTAAGGTCTGTTATTTTCCTTTTCACTCTAAATTCTTCACCTTTGTTGGCTAGTTGATCTTTAATTCCTAACCTAATAGCAAAATAATTCCCATGTGCATCATTTGGTAACTCTTTTAAACATCTAATACCCCTTCTTCTGCAAGAGCTTTCTGATATTTACCCTGTTTTTATTTCCTTTGTGTAAATCTCTCAATTTATTTTCTTATAGAATATTTAGCAGAACTCACACATGCTTAAAACTCATGAATACATTACTCAATTGACAAGAACAGTAAAAAAGCCTTAGAGATTTAGGTGACATTAGTTTTATAAGATTCTTTTTTTCACTTTCAAAAACATCATCAGTTATTTCGTCTTTGCAGCATTTGCAGTGTTGAGCTGTTAAACAATCCTCTTTCATGTACTGCAAACAATTCTTTAGGAGACTCATGGGTTTTTAACTATATATGTATATTACAATATAAACACACATACACAAACATACACACATGCACACGCACACGCACCACAAGACAAATATATACATTTGTATTATGACCCATGTTAATCTTTATGTGCTTCTTACCGTGGAAATAATAACCCAAATGATTTTTTTTTACTATTATTGACATTGAACATTAAAGTGTTCAATTATTTACAGATTTATAAAGTGTTTAGGTAATCAGCAAAAGTGCATTTTTTATTATTCTATGAAAGGCTTATTAAATTAAAGAAATGGCCAGCTTCACAAGCATCATGAAGTCTATTTCAGCATCATTACCTACACTATTAGATTGCAAGTAAAGAATATTTAAATACTCTTTTATTATCTAATTGCTAAAGAAGCCTGATAAATTTAAGTTACTGGCACACTGAAAAAAATAAGATAAAGTGAGACGTAACTGAATGATTGATTCATCTACTCCAGGGTAAAAAAAAATAAAACATAAATGTGTCAAATCCAGTTATAGAGAATTGATGTTTCATGTAACTCCTTTTGAAGTAGAAATTAAATTTCCTTAAAAGGTTATATTAAGAAGGAGATGGGATGGAACCATGAACCAACACACCACTGCTGTAATAAATCTGGAGGAAAATACATTTTGAAAACTTTTCTGAAGTGTGTTATTAAATTGATTTATTCAGTCCTAAGCAGTAATTATGGAATGTGCTTATCTAGAAACCCTCTGCTTCTATTGATTCTCGTGTCTTCTGATGAAGAGCTCATAATTTATTACATTCTTGAAGTTTAGAATTGTTAGAATTATTTATGATCCATGAGCCTAGGTGTTGGTAACTAAGGCAGTTGGAGTGATGCTTTTATACTGCATCACACTGTTTGTTTCCCTGAGCCCAATGGCTCACTGATGGATCCAAGCAGCATATACACAGTAAATGTTGGTTTCTTGTAGGAAGTTGGAGAGCATTTATCATGTCCAGAGACAAAGGAATCTGTAAGGTTAGAACTGTAGGATCTACCTTTCCTCATTTAAGGAGGGATGACCCTCATTATATTTGTTTACTTAAATATATATAATGCCATAGTCTTCTGGAAACAGAGCTCCATAATTTTCTGTTCTGATGGGCCCCAGGTAGTCATATCTCTAAAAATTATAATGAACAGGCAATGGCAGTGTTATCGCATTTATTTAGTCAAATTCATATCTTCAGTGGCCATACCCTGTGCCTTAAATCTAGACTAGCTGTTGTTCTTCATTTTAGAATTAATATTTCATTTGCAATCACTCCCAAATATGTTTCTCCTTTATCATTTGCTATTTCTATTGATGACACCCAAGTCTATCCAGTTGTCTAGCACTAAACTATGGCATCTTCTTTTATTTTCTCTGGTCTCTTGTTCTTCCATCCAGGACCTTGACAAGGTCCTGTCAAGTCTGACTCCACATGTATTCCCCATCTGTTCTTTCCTTTCTACTCCTGTAGTCACTATCACATTCAGGACTTAATTCCATCTCATTTGGACAATAGCAGTCTTCTACTAAATGATCTCTGCTTCCAGTTCCTTTCTCAGCCAGTTCTTCCTGCTGCTAAATTAATCTTCTTAAAGCAGAGCTTTAATTTTGTCATACTCTAACTCAAACACTTTTGATGACTCCCCTTTGACTCAAATTAAATATAAAGTTTTCTACTTGGCCATCATGATTCTGGGTAATTTGAACATACTCATTTCACTTTTGAACATTTCCAACTGTTATTCCAATACTTGGACTCTATGGTTTTGTCAACCAGACCAGAAGTTTCCAGACTGGGGAATTTCATTAATTATTATAATAATTACTAATTATTTTAATGTTAGGCTTTGCAAATACCCTTAATATAAAAGAGTGTAATATATAATATTAATATAAAAATAAAAAATATACAAAAATGCCATCTATATTTTTGTCATTATTTCATAAAATAAAGACTGGTTTATCTTCAAAGTAGAATGATTGCAAATTTGAAATAAATAATTGCTCTTAAATTGAACAAACTTGTCTTCATAATATGTTAACAATTATGTACTATTTCCCTCATTTTCCAACAACCTGTAAAGAACTCATAATTGTATAAAAACCACAGAACCAATTTATTCCCCAAATCACATACCCACCTTAGGTGATACTCTTCTATATGTTGGAAGTTTTTTGAGGGTAGAGACTATGTCTTTGCTTTTTGCATTGCCAAAACCATGCACTTGAGAATCTGGATAACTTCGTAAGCACAGCTCTGGGCTCATCACAGGTATAAAGTTATTGAATGAAGTGACTCACATGTCATTTTTAAAGATGTTTTACTATGTTCCTATGGTCATTCAGTGTTGAATAAAATATGGGTCAAAATTTAGACTGTTTCCTAAGTTGTGAATGAGAAACAAGGACTCGGGGAATAACAAATTCCTGTTCTAAGTGTCTATTTCATGCCATGAACTTGATTTTTTTGAGAGTCAAGCCATTTTATACCATTCAGATAGAGATTCATAGTTAGCATATTTTATCAAACAATTAGAATGTATATATTCATAACAGAGGATAATATTTGAATTAATTCTGTCCCAGAAAATCAGAATTGTGGTAGATTGAGTGTCAGTAAACTTTTTTCAGGAAAGGGTCAGATAGTAAATATCACAGGCTTTCAGGGACATATATTCTATGTTACAATCAATCGGCTTGCTTGTCATAGGGTAAAAGCAGCCATGAAAAATACATAAATTGATGAACATGGCTGTGATCCAATAACAGTTTAAGTACACTGAAATATGAATTACACATAATTTTTACATGTCAAAAAATGTTCCTTTCTTTCAGTGATTTTCAACCATTAAAAATATGAAAACCATCCTTAGTTCCTTGATATACAAAAGTAGTTAGCAGGCCAGATTTGGCCATGGGTCATAATTTGCCAACACCAATTATAGATGTAGCACTAGCTCAGATAGCTAAATGAATTAATGCCAATAAAAAGGCCTTAATAAGAATTATAGTTCAATGTAATCAATTTTAAATGAGGGGGTTATCCTTATTCTTAGATGCCAAGGTTCTAATTGGATCTTTCTTTATCTGAAGCTATTTCTGAAATGGTTATTAAATATAAGAACTCCATTCAGGAACCAACTATCTAAAGGGTAGTTGGTGGGGAGCAGTTGATTTTTCTCCTTGTGAATCAGTATTTCAATACCTAATTTGTTTTTTGGACTGGGGAATAAGTTAAGTTGGAAATCTCAGAAGACCAACTTGGGGCTATAAGGGAAGGCATTACTTTTTAAGTTGTGAGGTGTGATCAAACAATATGTGAATGTTTAAATAAAAAAAAATTACAATAAAAGAAACATTGCCATTAACCCCCCTCAAAATATGCCCCCTTGCTTCAAACACATTCATCCATGATTCTTACAAGTATCTGAAATAGTTCTGGAAGTCCTCTTTAGCAAGTGTCTTTAGTTGCACTGTTGTGGCTGCCTCGATGTCCTGACTTGATTCAAAACGTTTTCCTTTCATGGTCATTTTGACTTTGGGGAAGAGCCTGAAGTCGCAAGGTGACAGATCTAGTGAATAAGGTGGATGAGGACACACCATAATATTTTTATTGGACAGAAATTACCGTACCAGAAGCGATGTGAGACACAGGGCCTTTCTGCTGTGATCACAAAATACAGTAAATGCTGCTGCCAAGTGCCACCAAATGGAAAGGCAGGGATCTTCAATACGGGAAGTGGTGCATTGAACCTTAGTAACAGTGTGTGACAAGTTTCAATTTGTTCAGCGCAGTCGAGTGTGAGCTATGGTTGAGAGAACGTGTGTTTTAAAGAGCGCCATAAATCATCGCCCATCATGACAACACTCCATGTCACACAGCGCTTCAGGTATGGCTATTTCTGTCCAACAAAAACGTTATGGTGTGTCTTCATCTACCTTATTCATTGGATCTGGCACTGTGCAACTTCTGGCTCTTCCCCAAAGTCAAAATGACCATGAAAGGAAAACATTTGGAGTCGATTCAGGACATCGAGACAGCAAAGACAGTGCAACTAAAGACACTCACGAAAGAGGACTTCCAGAACTGCTTCAGAAAGTGGCAAGAATGATGGGATACGTGTGTTAGAGATGAGGGGGAGTATTTTAAGGGGGATTTATGGCAATGTGTCTTTTACTGTAATAATTTCTGTTTTTAACTTAAACATGCACTGTATTGTTTGATCACACCTCGTGTTCTTTGGATTTGTTTGGTCCTGTGTTTTATAGTCAAAGACTCTCAAGTAATTTGATAGTCCATCTCCTAAAGGAATATACTGTATCTAAATGTTAAATAGTCTCCTAAGGCAGAAGGCTATCCATATGTACAGAAATTTCTATTATATTTTCTCAGGGAAAAAATTGGCAACGTTTTACTTTCTACTTGAAGCTTTCCATACTTTTTTTATGATATATTTTCAGGCAGTATCTTGTCTTTTTATGTGCCCTTCTCCTGACAATGTTTTCCTTGGGGTCTTCTGTTCCATCTTTGGTGAGCAGATCTAATTCAGCCTTGAAATATTAATTGCAGTCTCTGGTGAAAGGATAAATTCTTATGCCTTAAGGATATCTGTAAAAATACATGCATAAGAGGTGAACCTCATTACTTTACTGTAGGGTTCAGCTCTCACTGCTTCCAAATTCTTAGAAGTGAAAAGAACCATTCTCTTTGATTTTAGATTATTGCTTAGGTTAACAATTCTCTGTCATTAAATGTTTAAATCCTTGCGCTATATAAAAACACTTCTGAGCTATTTCGTATTGTAGAACACACATATAGTATTTAATAAGACAAGCAATAGGTGCCAAAAGAAAAAGAAGCTACCTCATTCATATTTTCCAAAATATCATTTCCCCCCCCATGATACTTTCCCTTCTATCACACCCCTTTTCTAAATCTTTATTTTTCTCAAAACTCCTGCATATGGAATAGCAACTCTTGGATTTCTTTCCATTAAGAATGATTTAGAATTCAACTTCTTAAAGTACTCCCTAATGCAATACAGAAAGAAAAAGATTCAAATATAACCAAACTTAGGAGCATTCCTTTATCTGAGTGTCCTAGCTTCTACAATTAATTTCTTATATTTAAATAGAACTTCACCATTTTGAAAATATACTTTAAAACCTATTTTAGGAGGTCAGTGGTATGGAAAACAAATGTGTATTAAGCATATAATATGGACCATTTGCAGGCCCTGAATGATCCAAACATAGAAGGCGGTGAGGGCTCTGCTTTTGAAGAATATGTAACCCAGTGATCAGAGAGGACAAGGCCAGAGGATGTGCTCTAGACTAAAATTGTTGGTGTTTGAAATCCAAGTTCAAAGTTACTAGTTTTATAATCTTGGGGATATCACTTACCGTCTCAACACCTCAGCTTCCTCATTTATAAAAAGATGAAAACAACACAACTTTTATAGCATTGGGAACAACTAAGATGATAGATGAAATTTACTCTTTATAGAGGTCATAGACTAAGTCATGAAAGATGAACACTTTTATGTTTCATTATAATTTTTATTACTATCATTGTTGTTAGGAAAGAGCAGGTAATAATAGAAACACCTATTATAGTTTGCAATTCAGGGGTATAAAATTTTGGGGAAAGCTTTTTAGAAGAGTTGATGCGTAGGTTGGGTCCTAATTTATAGGGCCTTAAACAAGTTACTTAATCAAGTTCTTCACCTTTTAAAATGGGGTTAATGAGTCCCACTTGTCCATACACTGTACAGAGCAATGCTTATTTCCCTCTTTCCCTCCATCTCAAAACAATTTAATAGGTATGACCCATATTGTATAGGTGTGTCTACCTTTCTGCCTAGATTCTAAAAGTGTTTCCCTTAAGCTTCTTGTGTATATATTTAGCATGCAGGATTGAAATGAAAATGTTCAAATAAACTAGGAATGAAACTAGTAGTCTTTTCGAGTTTGAATACTCTTCAGAAATTCTGAGGTCTCATGAAGATTAATGCCCAGGGAGACACAGGTGTAGTGTCTGATAACAGAGAAAATGCACGCTAAAACAGGTCTTGATAACTATCAGTGTGCAGATTACTGAAAAGGACATTCTAGAAATCAAACATTCACCATGCATTTTTCCATCAGGACACAGCTCTAGACAAGGCACAAGGTTCTTGGATGTCCAAAGATGGCAAAGATCTGCTGTGTAATCGAGCATCTTTGATTCCTCACTCATATTGGCAGATGTTGTTTTTGTCTAGCGAAAATGGCAGAAGGATACTTCCCACTGGGAGAGGTGAGATAAGTCAAAATGAAACCTATAATTCATATGATTATAGCCACTGCAAATGAAAGAATCTGATTTGCCTAGAAACCTAATAATAGGCAAGACCATGGGTGCAAAGTAACAATCAAGATTAGTCAAACATTTTCTGCACTGATGGAGGGAAATCTGTGTTTCTTTTATTTCTGCTCAAAGCCATGCAGAGAAGCTAATATTTCTACTGAATCTCTAATGCCCACCACCACTTGTCAGATACATATTTGCATGAATATTGTTCTCACTTCTAAAGGTTGATTATGTTAATAATTCTAACAGTTTCTTTCTATTGTCAGCTTTATCTTTGATTCAAATTTGTTTTCTTGAACTTGATTAGCAATTAGTTTGCTACTCTCTCTTTTTTCCAGAACACCCATACTTAAAGACAATTTATCTTCTTGGGCATCAATAATGTCATCTGTAGAACACAGGTAGCCAAGATTCCTTTTAAATTAGCATACTATGTTTCTCTTCTATAATTTTCAAAGTAGCATTGGACACTGGTTTCATTTTTGTACTAGAAGCCATCTGGTGCCAAAAAAAAGTCAAAAAATTATTTTTATATCCTAAATTTAAGTTTTGTGTTTTTTTTCCTATAGCAGAAAAGTCAATACAATGACATACATAGGTTCTCAAAATAATAACTGTTAGTAACTTACTTAATGTGAGGTAGTAGAACCTAATTTTGGAGAACTAATTCTAAATGATTCATTTTTAGTTTAAAATATAACAACAATGTACTATTTTTATTACTAACATCTTATAAGAAAAAAGTATAATGTGTAGATTTCCACAAGGTTAAAATTTTGGAGTAAGTAGTTTAGAAAAGCTCCCAGAAATTTAGATGAATATTTGCTATTGTTTTAACTCACAGGTCATCTTTTAATGTATGATTAAAACTTTTTATTTTTTAGCTATGTCATTTATTGTTATTCTGTTAATCTTTTTCTCCTCTAGCTATTTTTAAAAATCAATTATTCACTGTCTATTGTTCTGCTTCTTCTAATTTCTATTGCAGTTCTGGCCATTGCCCAAATGAATTTTCTTTCTCCAAAACTTATCACAAATGGAATATTTTCAAAATTTACTGTCATTGACATACAACTCTAAGAAGCTTTTATTTTGTTCTTTTTCCTGGGGTCTTAAAAAGTCAACAACAAAAATAATCAAAAACTGTGATCATTGTTTTTTCTTTATGTAAAGTTTTTTCCCCATATTTTTAATCATTAGTGTCTCTAAGCCAAACAGGTATTCTTAAAACAAATTCAAATATTTAGGCTATAATAGTTGTTTAAAATGCCATACTAGGGAGAATATCAATGAGCTGTGGAATGTGTCAGGCCATTTTTCTAGATGGACAATGTTACATTTGTTATCACATGTCCGATAAAAATATTTGAGAGTGCATTGTTACCTTTGTTTTACAGGGAAGCAATAAGATAAGTTTGAGCACTGTTCCCAGGGTAAAGTTATTAGTTACCTGATAATGGTTGGAATAATAGAAATATTTAACTATAAAACCAAGTGTAGGGGACCCCAAAAAACATGTGCTGTCCATCAACATGTTTGATCCTGAAAAGTCCAAATATATCAATGAAGTGGGTAAGGAATTCTTAAACTCTAAAGCAAAACGTCTACAGTGACTGAAAATCACTCTTTAGTAGTCTAAAAATTGTCTTTGGCTTTTCTTCCTTATTAGGGATGATTCACTTATGGGGCAAAGAACTCAACCAATTAACTAAACATCACAAAAACATGGTGGCCTAGGAGATGCCCTGAGTCTAGTTTTAATGGTGGGGCCCAGAGGCTATATCTTTACAAGACAAACATTTGTACTCTTTTGAGGCTTTGCACATTTATCACCAGATCACTAATCTGCAATAAATATTATTTTCCTGCTTTATAGCATCCAGCAGGATTATTTTATTAACTCAATTTATCTCAACCCGAGGAAGAATTCTACTTTCCTTCAGATTATGATATAATCATCTACCATGTATTAGGAAAAACTAAAATTTGCTTCTCCCCGCAGCTACACAGATTTTGTTTAATTTTACTTTCTGTAATTTTCTTTGTTTTATTCAGACATGAAATTATATTTTTGTTTGATTATTTGTTTCTAAAGCTCGCTCTCTTAATCCCTCCAGAAGCAAGGAGAATATCTGCTACACTTGAAGCCATGTAGACCCAAAGTGTTTTGGAAAATACATAGGATTTTTACAGTTAAGACTGTGGTGAAAAGACAGTAGAGGAAGCAGTTTTCAACCCTTAAAGAAAGGTATATAAGGTTATTTCTAGGCAATTTGGGATTGAAGATCTGATTGACATGCCTTTTGTTGACTTTAAGATCATGTGCTGGAATGATCCGAGGCAACCCCCATTACCTGTCCTGAAACTGAGCTACCTCATTTGTCACCTTTACCCAAAAGGCATAGAAAATCTGTCTTAGAGTTATGTGGAACAAGACTCAATCACTGAGCTACATTTTTTACATCCTCTGATTCAAAGAGATATGACTTCATCAAAATCGCTGGTAGATCATGGTGTGGTTTCTCCTTTAAAGCAGTTAATAGTTTACCTGCATACCTGGATGAAATGGTTATAAAAGTATGTTTCTGTTATTGGGTCTGGCTTTATTTACTAAGAGCAGAGATCCGTAGCCATGTGCATTAAATAGACCCTGAAATAATGCTACTGGGGTAAATATCATGAAGAGTTGAAAAGGACCCCTTTACAAAGTTTGAGTAGTGTCTGCTTGTGTTTAGTGAAGTTTCTTTAAATTTTTGCACAAGACTCGCTCCTAGATTATAGAAACCTGTGAAACAAAAGCCATTGTAAACATGAGATTGCTTCAAGAAATTTATCCAGTTCTGCATTTCTTCTAGCTCTTGCTTCAAAACTGCCTGTTCCTTACCTTTCTAACATACCATCATTTACCTTCATTTTCTCACCCTCATGGCTAACCTCTTGGCTTACTCCCCATACCCCATCCTGATACTGACTATTGGTTACTCAAATACAGATTATTACTGACTAGGAATCCCCACATTGTATAATGGTTGAAACAGACATTTGTAACCTCATCTGATTTACTGACCATGGTACATGTTGGCCCTAGATCAGTTAGTTAAAATTATAAAATGCACCATGGGAAGATTAGACACAGGCTAAAACACTCAAGCACATGTATATATATACACACACACACACACACACACACACACACACATATACACACACACATATATGTGTGTATATATATATATATATATATATATATATATACATATATGTGTGTGTGTGTATAAATGTACAAAAGTGGACACTTTGGTTAATGTTTCTCAAGTAGTAGTTCGCCAAAATCAGAAGTGCCTGGATACTGATGGCAACCACTTTGAGCACCTCTTGTAATAGCAGAGAACCATGTTATTTCACTGATATGTGGTATATAAACCAAAAACAACAAAAGAACAAGACAAACACATGAGAAACAGAAACTCATAGACACAGACAATAGTTTAGTGGTTGCCAGAGGGTAAGGGGGGCAGGGGGTGGGGGTGGGAGATGAGGGTAAGGGAGATCGAATATATGGTGATGGAAGAACTGACTCTGGGTGATGAACACACAATGGGATTTATAGATGATGTAATACAGAATTGTACACCTGAAATCTATGTAATTTTACTAACAATTGTCACCCCAATAAATTTAATTAAAAAAAAAAAAAAAGTCAAACGTGACTTGTCTCATCTTTTTTTTATTGGTATATGTTGAATATTACAATTTTAATACAGTTTTCCTTTCTTAAAATGTGTATACATTTTTTGGCACCATATATATGTATGTATGTATTTTGCTGTGGAAAATGGTCTCACAAAATTTCAGGCAACTTCAGCTATAGCTAAATAAAAAATAGTAGCTCAGTTGCTAATTCAGAATAGAGAATATTGGCTAATGTGAAGTACAGGATTACCAAACATCTGTGTGAACTCCTTTTTTGCAAAAATAATAATTTTTAACAAGAGGGAATAATTCCCCCAAATCCATCTTAACTGAAAGGAAAAATCTTACCCAAATTGTAAAGGAGATAATTTTATTAGAATCATACTCTCAAAAAAATCAGATGAAGAATGAATCAACATTTTACTTTCTGTTTAAGAAAGTACTTATAATTTTAAAAATTTGATCTTAGAAACAAATCATTACACACACACACACACACACACACACACACACACACACACGGTGCCAAAAAGATGTATACACATTTTAAGAAAGGAAAAAACTGTATTAAAATTGTAATACTCAATATATACCAATAACAAAAGATGAATACAAGTCACGTTTGACTTCTGCAATCACAAGAGGTGCTCAAAGTGGTTACTATTAGCATCCAGACACTTCTGATTATTGGGAACTACTGCTTGAGCAACATTAATGAAAGTTTCCATATCCTTTAAGGTACCCCACAGGTAGAGATTGAGAGGTTAAGTCAGGAGAACATGGGGGAAACTCAACCACACCTCTTCATCCTAGCCATCATCCTGGCAAATTCTCATCAAGGTCAGCTCTCACATCTAGGTGGAAGTGCTGTGGGGCACCATCTTGTAGGAAGTAAAATCAATCATTCCCCAAAAGTGTACGAATTGCAGGTAAAATGGATGTGCATTGCATGTCTAGGTACACTTGACCAATAATGGTACCTTCAAAAAATAATGGTCCAATTAGTCCCCTAATGACAGTCTACACCAGACTTTGAGCCCCAGTACATTTACTTCTTTTTCCACATGAACATGTGGATTTTCTGGAGCCCAATACACACAATTGTGTCAATTCACTGTTCCATTCAATTTAAACTGTGCTTCACCAGACCAAACCATTTTCCCCACAAACTTCTCATCCCCTCGTACCATGTTTTGGAACCCCTCACAGTACTGCAGCCTTCGATCAGGGTCGTCTTTATTCAGTGCATATAATAATCTTGGCATGAAAACTTTCCATTTTGCTGTTTTCAGAATGTGTCATATGCTTACTCTGTGAACTCCTGTTTCACATGCACACTGTTTGGTAGACTTCTGTGGCGAGCATGCAAACGGTTCCAACATCACAGCAGAAGAAGCAGGACTGGTGGCTGTGCAAGTGCTTTTGGGTCTTCCCTTGTGTACCTCACACACAGTACCATGCGTCTCAGACTTATCATAGATACGCACAGTTGCTAGACGTGATGGAGGTTCTGCTGCATACTCATGCCTCCATTGTCATTGTAGCTGCACAACATTCTCAAATTTCAAATACCACTTCAAAATGATCTTGCGCTCCTCGAATGACAGCCATGCTTCTGCCATTTTCTTTGACAGTCCTTCCTGTCGCATGTTGACGCTAGTGTTCATTTGATTAATGCCATCTTTTGAGCCAACATCATGCTATACATTGCTACCATAATTCAATTCAACTTCAAAAAGTAATACATAGACAACATCTCTTAAAATGTGTATCCCTGGTGTATTCGTAGACTATGTAGTTTTATGGTTAAGGAAAGTGGGACTGAGAAGTTAAGCAACACACCTCCATTCTCAGCCTTACTATAAATGTGATTAGGCTGATATTTTAAATTTGACATCAGAATTTGAACTCAGGTGTATGAAACTCCAAAAGCCAGTTTGCACTATGTCATGTTTTCGTAGACAAAAGTTTTGATGTAGAGTCCGTCATTATTTTCTAGGTTTCTGATGAAAAAATAAAGAAAAAATAGTTGATGAAAGGATAATATAGAAAGTCACTTCCAAAAATGATCAAAAATCCATTTTCATTGAGCCAAGAAAAAGACTGACAAAAATAATGGTATGCTTAACAGAGAAGGAATATCTGAAATGACAAAGCAGTGATATATATTTGGGATTCTCTGAACAGGTTAAATAAAATCAAAGGCTTAAGCAAAATAGTTTGCCAAAATTAAAATGCAGTCAGATCTCTTTCCCTTGAAATTAAATATTCTTAATTGGTATCCTTTCAAATTATTTAATTTCATGCTATTAAAATGAATGATGATGATGATGATGATGATGATGATGATGATGATGATGATAAAAAATACTTTAACCCACCATGGGCTGGGGTGGAGAGAAACATGTAAGTTGGTCAGGAATGATATGAAATCATTGGATTTGGGGCACAGAAGCAGTCTCCAATACAACCCAGGAACAGATGGTAATAATAAAATCAGTCTTCTGAATTAGTTGCATATAATTTCAGATCAGAAATCATTACTGTTCTGAGAGCAATAGGAAAGATATTTTGTAACTTTTGCATATTAGACTTAAAAGTCAGTGCTGTGATTTCTACTTCAGTGTTCCACCTCACCAACATTAATAGGTAATCTAAATAAAAGTGGTTCGCTTTGCACCATCACAGAAATGGCCTGGTCTCAGCACAGCTGTACAAACAAATGGTCACATAACAAGTCCAAAAGGTTTGAAAATGTTACGTACATCTTTACTGGAGATTTTCTAAAAGTCCTGAAAATTTTCTCTAGGCAGTAACCTCCCCAAAGATATGTCCACATGAACAGTTGCCTTGTAAAAAAGCACAACTCTGCTAACTAAAGTCCCCAGTCTGCACACCAGGCTTCCCTGACCACACTCTTTAGAGATGACAGCTCCTTTAATACATATAACATTACACGGCCAAAGCACCAATTAATTATGGATGAAGCATGGGAAGATATTCCTCATTGCATTTACTTTTAAATCACATGATATTGTACTTACTATAGTTTCATTTTAATGGGAATAGATTAACTGACCACACAATATTTCCCTTATTTTTTTTAAAAATTAAAAAATTTTTTTTGGGATTCTAACCCCTCAATCCCCATCTTGCTCAACATCATAACATCTCAGACCATTGACCTGATCCCTTGAGATACATGTATATGACCATGAACTCTAACACTGTATCACAGGCAACTTGGTCTGTTAATGATATTCTCACAAGGGGAAATTCATTTAATGATTGTGTGAGAGCCTTACTTTCAATCATATGCACATTCTGAGCAATACCATTGAAGGTTGTATCTAAATGTGTGAACTAAAGATACACAGTTTTAGGTGTCTGTGTGTGGAACTGAAGCCATTGTACTCTGGAACACAAGAACGTTTACACAAAAGTAATACATAATAAGTGGTCCCATTACTAGATAGCACTGACCGTTTTCCTAACCAGATGCCAAATAGTATGGGATAAGTTCTTGTCCTTTATTTTATTTTTTTAAAGTTGACCCAATAATATCTTGGATTTCAAGGAAAGGTAGTAAACATATTTATGAGGTCGTTAACAGAAAATGTGATTCCTATTGCTGCTTTTATTCTTAGAGATATCAGAGGATTCTCCAAGGACACGTAACAGTACTGAAAATTTCTGAGTTCACAGTCATCTCCCCCTTCTCTTTTCTCCAAAATTATGTTTGTTTGCTTGTTTTAGGGTTGGCAGGGCCATAGTCTTCTGTTTCTGAGTTAATGGAGTGAAAAGAAGCTGTAAATCCACAGGACACAGAGCTAAAGAGGACTTCTGAGAGCCTCCCACCCACTTCAGATAAAAGAAGAGAGAGCTAAATTGGAAGAAGTGAAATGGCTTACCCAACGTTAAACAATGGGGCAGAGACTTCACTACCATCCCACAGATACCAAACATATACCTAGTACATAATATGGATTTTGTAAATGTTAACTTATTGAATAAACTGGTGGATGAATTTGTTAGTGGCATAGCGGGTACCAGCACTCAGAATCCTTAATTCCTTATATTTTTCCCTGGTCCAGCTCACTGTTAACACAGTTTTGTTTGGGCCGTGGTCCTCTTTCAATTTTCCCTGCTAATGAAGGGACAGGTCATCAGAGTAAGATGGACAGTAAAAGGTCAAACAGTTTACAATATTGAGCTGAATGATCGAATGGGATGCACAAGGGCATGAAAACCACTCAAGACAAATGACCAGAAATTCTTTGAGATTAAAAGATTTGTTAAGCAAGAAATGAGGATGAAGAATTTAAAAAATGATAAAAGTGGTGAATCTGTGATACAGCAAAAAAGCAATGACAGACATTGCTACTTCAGCAATATATTCGAATGAAACGGCCAATTTCAGATGTGCTTTGAACATCATATGAGCTTGACTTTGATTTACATAGGCAAGTGTCTAAGGTATGGCCTTTGAAATCAGAGAATACATAAAACACAAAATACCGCGTAACTAAATTCCGAGTATTTTGATATATAATCAAAATATCAGACTATAAAATTTATATATGTTCATTATTTTATCTTTATGAGTGTTTTTAATTACACATGCAAAATGTATTCCATTTGTATAGGTTAGTATACTTGAAATACATGAATATCTTTAAAAAACTCTAGACATTCTACCCTATAGATAAAATTACTATTAACACCTTTATTTACATAAATCCAATTGTTTTTGTATGTCTGTATCTAGATATCTATATCTATATACCTATATATGTTTTTACTTTTGAAACATTGAAATGATAAAATATTAAATTATTTTATATCCTTTCTTGCTCAAGGCCCTTTCTATTTACTCTTTAATTTCACTGATATGTGAACTTGTTTAGATAATAGCCAATTGGTATGGGAATATTAATGTAGCAATTTATCCTGAATAAGGCACAGATATTCTGAACTGAGTCATGACTTCATGAAAAAAAATACTCTGTGTATAAGTGTGTGTGTGTGTGTCTGCTCCATATTTTTATTTCCAATTAAGCATTTCTAATGAGGTAGATATTAAAATGCCATGGCAAGTTCAACATGAAAAAGGGAGGTCAGGACTAAGAGTGAGAAGAGATCTCGGAGTTAACTATTTCCACCCTAAATCATAGAGTGAAACATTTAGAGCTGAATGTGGTAGAATCTTTCTGACACAGTACGACTCTTTATTCCTAAACTGCTCAATGACTTGGCAGCAAAGCAGCTTTCAAATAAGGAAATTAATTTACTAATAAGTGATATCAGGCTTTCAATCAGGGAGCCATTGAGGCATGAGGAGTAAGTGGATGAGTCTTCATCTTTGAAGCAAAGGAGAAAAAATGAATACTTAACTGTATTCTGGAGACCATATCAGATGTTTTAGTGCCGGGCTGTCTAATATGATAGCTACCAGGCACATGAACCTATTTATGTTGAATATTTAAGCTCAGTTGTACTAGTGATTTTTCAAGAGCTTAATAAGCCACCTGTGGCCAATGGTCACTATGTAGGACTCTGCAGATTTAAAACATTTCCTCATTGCAGAAAGTTCTACTGGATACAAAGTTCTCTATTGGAGAACACAAAACTCATATCCTCCGTAGCACAACTGGAGAAAGAAGACATAATCCCTGAAGGTTAAATAACAGTCTAAGAGCTATCATAAGGTCATGCATATTTAATTACCAAAGCAATGAGAAGAATGGCTTTTGCTCTAAGTTTTGCTAACATGGTATCAATCTCTGGAAGTCTGTAATCAGAAGTTCATCTATCATGGACAAGATGGCAGCTGAAGTGGGCATCAAAGAAAATTTAGATTTGGAATAGTGGAGAATAAGGTGAAGTTGTCATATTTCAGATCCAAGGATAAAAAGAGAGGACTCAACATTAAACATGAAGGAAATATCTTTTTCCATTTTCTTGTTGTCTGCTTGAGCTTATCTCATGAATATTTTTTTTTCAAGTCACAATGCTTTTCTATGAATTTTTTGAGCTACTTAAATATTTTGTGAGGGTTAGTAAAATAAGTTAATTTTCCTATCAGTTCTCTTAACTGTATAAACATAAGTACATTAAGCTGCAGAGCACTGTAAATAAATGAAGACTTTGGGTTACTTTTATTAAACTCTTTGACTATTAAAGTCACCTCTTCTATGAGGATATCTCTTACTACATATGGTGAGTAACCACAATAGCAACCACAGAAGCAATACTAGAAGCAGTAGAAATACTAGTAAAGTTTACTTTTTAGTTTTCAATAAAATAAATACAAATAAATTAATTCTAATATTTGCTTCCTTTATCCCAGTGAATTATCTTGTGCAACCCAGTCTGAAGACTATTGTATTGCTAAGAGACAAAATCCAAGCCATTGCCCCTGTTTATAACTCTGGTAAACGTTTGGACAGTAAAATGGTTCATGTCATCTATACAATGGTAAAATTTAATTCCCTTTATTGATAGTGAGGAAACTTGACATTAAATTGGTTTTCCTAAGAGATCAGAAAACCAAATGGAACATAGGATGAAATTATTGCATGTGAAACCTTTCTTTCAAGAGAACTAATCGCTATAATTGAAACATAACACAATATTTGATTTGCTTTTGCCCTACAACCAAATGTTTCAATTAAACTCATTTGTATTAGTACAGCTGAGATCATTTCCAATGCTTTGTCTAAATTACCACAAGCTTCAGCCTGGAATCTCAAACTCAGAGGACAGAGCCTGGGCTCTAGGCAGCCTGTGGACCAAATGGAACAGGGGTCTTTATCACTCCTATATGGGCATACTCATTAGTGTCTATAAGCATTTTTTTCCTTAGAGTTGAAACAAAAATTCTTCCACAGAGAGCTAGTCAGCATCCATAGCCAGCAAACTGGATTCCAAAGCAGTTTTTCTATTTAAAGAGGTGTCTGTTTTCACACATGGTAATGGAAGATGAAAATACTCTTTCTGCTTGCATTTTGGATCATTCAAAATATTGAAATGTTATATATGCAGAGGTGAAGTTGAAGGTCAGCTCTCCCTTTGAGAAACTTTATCTGTGCTTCCCCGAAAGAAATGATGACTAAGTTCTGATATAGTTGTCTAATTATCCTGAGATCCAGAATTTTACCCATTCATATTCTTTAAGATTTAATCATCTTGGAATGGTGTGGATCATAAGGGGATTTAAAATTGTATCTAAACTGTGAAGAAATAGTCTCTCTCCCACTCGCAGTCCTAATTTGAGAACGTAGTAAATTGATGGCATAGAAGACCTTCATGGAATGTGGTGGCCTGGATATTGACTTATACCCATTGTCTTCTGGCATCACGAATCCCACTTTCAGAATTCAGAGGATGTAAAACTGTAATCTATGTCTCTCTAGATGACCATCTTAGGCCAAGCAAGGAGAAGTGGGTTGGGTCAAGGTCTATTTCGGTACACAGCCAAGACTAGAATCAAGATCTTAGGGGTCTTAATCTTGTTCTCTGTCAATATATCTCAAAGCCAGTTTGCATACCAACATTTGGAATTATCATCTATCACAGTTAGTTGAAAAAGCAGTGATTTTTCCCACCTATCCCCCAAATTAAAGCAAACAATTTAAATATAAAACAACCATGAAGTAATTTCTGCCTTTAACACAGTGGAGATTAAGAATCTTAAATGTGTGTATGCATATTCTCTAAATGATCATATGCTTTATGAAGTCAGGGACTCTTTCATGCCATGAGATTCTTCCCAAATAGGGCAAGTCTATCCTCAGTGTAGGTACCCAGCCAACGCTCTTCAGTGAGGAAGAGCATTAGTTTGTAAAGACTGAACTATCTACTACTCTCCCCTATACTCCTGAGCATAAGAAATTATGAAGGAAATTATAGTGCTTGACATAGACTATCTGAGTGGTGGAGCTTAAACTTGCATTTGAAAGGATGCTTTTGTGATTGTTCCTCTCTCTTTTTCTTTTTCCTCCTCTCCCCATTCCTGCTGTGAAATGTCAAACAGCGCTTTGGAGTTTTACACATGTTGGTTCTCTGAAAGGGGGAAAGGACTGAGGATCTAACCCTCTTCTGCAATGCAGCAAAAGCTTCCAAGCCACGGTCAATCTTGACTTTGAATTTTATAATGATTCTTTGTCTGAGCCAGAATCTTTGTCTTTAGTATGAGTATGTAATAGTCCTGTGGGACAGCAGTCCTTAGATATTTAAAACTAATTACCTAATTGGCAATACTCTCAGGGCAATGTTGTTGTCATTTAAAAAAATATGTTAAATTTATGGGGGTGACATTGGTTAATAAGATTATATTGATTTCAAGTGTACAATTCTATAATAGATCATCTATATATCGCATTGTGTATTCACAACCTAAAGTCAAGTCTCCTTGTGTTACCATATAGTATTTGATCCCCTTTACCTTTTCTACCTCCCCTCAACCCTCTTTCCCTCTGGTAACAGCCATACTCTTGTGTGTGTCTATGAGTGGTTTGCTTTTTCATTTGTCTTTTTGTTCATTTGTTGTTTTCTGTTTTATATCCCAAATATGAATGAAATAATATGGCTCTTGACTTTTTCTGTCTTACTTATTTTGCTTAGCATGATACTCTCAAGATCCATCCATGTTGTTACAAATGGCAGTATGTCATCTTTTCTTATGCTCAGTAGTATCCCATTGTGTATAGGTACCACATCCTTTTAACTGCATAATTATCATCAAAGGATACTTATGTTGTTTCCATGTCTTGACCACTATGAATAATGCTGTAATGAACATAGGGGTACATATATGTTTACGGGCAAATGTTTCCAATTTTTGGAAGGTAGGTACCCAGAAGAGGGATTGCTGAGTTATATGGTGGGAGGATCTCCCGTCTGGCTTTGTTCCCAGTAAATAATAATTTTACTCTACTATGGGTACCTGACCAATTCTTCCCCTATGACAGTATTTGGTAATTATCATCACCACACAGGAGTGGATCATTTGAAAGAAGAAAAATACAGGGCTAGAAAATTGTTGGGGCATCATTTTCACTCGGTCAAAGGTAGGTAGTTCCGAAATGTGAAGAGAGGCCAAAATCTAAGTAGATAAGAAAAGCTATTATTGAGAGAAACAAAATAAGTTAACACCCTAGAAGGCATATTTTGTTATTGTTTCTATGGTTTCTATGTCATCATTAGTTGACTTATAAAATGTGAATGCATGGCCATCTAAATAAATGTAATCACCAAATGTAAGCAAAGGAGACACAACTGAAGGTGATCAAACATAGGAAAAACTATTAGGTAAAATAAACTTAAGTCATGTTAAAATATCAAATGAGGGTATTTTAAGAGGTTATTCTAATTTCTGTATCGGTGGGTTTCTTCAAGTGAATACACACTTCTTTTTTTCCAGTCCTGTTTGGACTAGCTTTAACAATAAAACGAATCTCAGCAAGCCCATCCCATTCAAGCTGCCTCAGGGTTTTAAGGATCTTGTTGCAGCCAAAAAGTAATGTTAAGAAATGTATTCTCCAAAAGCAAAACTAGCTAGTTGGCCTGCTAAGTGTCCATTGTTTCTTAAAGTCTGAGGATGCAGCAAGGATCAGCAAGTGTGCTCTCCTTTGCAAATCAAATAGTTTATTTGTGTGGGGAAACTCTGTGCAGAACTCTGTGAGACAAAGCCGTGATGACTATTAGTTTGCATTTTTGGTTGAACAGGTATTCACAGAGGGAACACTCAGCTGCTGGGGTTCTTAGAATTAATACTTTCCAAATTGTAAGAATATCTAAGGCATTCAGGCCACGTTAGCAAAGCACAAAATTGATACAGAGCTAAAAGGAAAAACAGAAAAAAAAAACAGTTTTCCCCAAGGCTTTCTGATTGTTATATTCCTAAGTCATTGGTACATGTGTACAAATGGCTGTGAAGAATAAAACAAAGCAACAAAGTTCTAGGAACATACTGGATGGAAAAACTAATGAACCCTCATATATGTATACACAGCATTCTCCCTTCTATTATCTCATCTGGTATTCTGTATTATATAAAAAGTCAGCACTGCCTATCACCATTTTGCAGACTGGAAACTAAGATCTCAGAGAAGTTAAGGCCATTTATTGAAGGAGTGTTATAGTAAAGAGCAAGAATAAATATCCTAACATGAACGATCCTCTTTCAGTCTGATGTAATCCAATACCAACCCTCGTAATTCCAATTAGAATTGAATTTCAATTTATTTTTTGTCAGTCAAATTTAATCAAGAAATTTATTGGGAGGTCCCATTGGCTGGTACAATGTTAGGGACAAGAAATGAAGTGAGAGACGGCTTTATCTTTAGTGACCATAGAGTTTAGTGGGGGAGATAGACAAGAACAGCAACAAGTGCAAAATGTGGGAACATAAAGCATTAAGCAAACAGTGCTATTGGAGCCCTTGAAGGAACTTTAAATTTAAGATCACCCTATGTCCTGGTTTGCTTGGACAATTCTGGTTTGCTTCTGTTGTTCTTGGGTGATTATTGATGGCACCTAATTTCACCCTGGAAAGCATCCTGTTGGTATTATAAATTATGTGACAACCTACACTGGAAGATGAGGAAAAGCTTTTTGGATGAAGTTGCCCTAAATTAATCATCTCCCTATAGTTTTCCAATTTCTCAAACTCCTCTAAGATATGTTCTGTATTGTCACCAAATAATCTTTATAAAACCCAAATCTAGTAATGTTATATTTCAGCTTTAAAAAAAACCAATGATTCCTTATTTTCTCTAGGATAAATTCCAAACTCTTTAGTATGATGTATGAAATACTCCAAGTCCCGGCCTTGATCTGTCTGTTTGTATTCATTAAAAACAAACAAACAAACAAACACACAAAAAATGCCTCTTCTTCAGCCATGGTAAACTACTTGGAATTCTCACAGGTGCCATTCTGTGTCACAGCTCTGTGCTTTTACATGACGTTCCCTTCCCTCTAACTGCAATGCCCTTGCCCAACACTGAAATTCCTGGTGAATGCTTACTCCTTTCTTCTAAGAAACTTTACCTGAGCCTCACAAGCTGAAAATCTCCCTCTTTATCCCGCCATTGGACAAGCTCTAGGGTATTCATCATGCCACACATTTTGTTTACACATCCATCTGTCTCTCTGACATAGATGCAAACACTTTGGAGTTACAATCAGGTTTCATCTGTGCCGCATCTTACCTGTGCTCATTCAATAAATACTTATTGAGCTGAATTCATTCAAAATTAGGCAGGCCAGAAAGGGAGTAGGATAGGAGAAGCTTTCCAAACAAAGAGGGTAGAATTTGCAGAGGCAGAGATGTGCGAGAATATCAGTGCCGGACAGTCTCTGGGAACTGCAATTGCTTCATGTAAGTAGGTCATGAGTACCTATGGGTGAAGATGGTAGGGAAGGAAAATGTCTCTGTAATTTTAATTTAGAACCGCAATATCTACTTTTTGCTAAAAAGTATATGTTAAAAGGGACAAACAAGGTAAAAGATCCATTCATGCATTTTCTTCATAGATATGATTAATTACCACACAGTGGGCATTGGGCAAAGCAGCACTGTGTACTCTGGCTGAAAGGGTAGCCACCAAACTTGGTCCGCACTAGTGCACTTCTCAGCATTCCAGTTGGAGACTCTGAGAAGCAGAAAGGTCTCAGTTAGGAAAGGCGGAGGAAATAACATTAAATGAGCACCTCCTCTGTCATACCTCATTTCACAGAAAAGGAAACCAAGGAGAAGGTCACAGAGTATATTGGTGGCAGAACCAGCATGACTCAGAAGGTACTCAGACACGACTCTGGCCCTAGAGGGCCCTGGGCTCAGTCAACTTTCTTGGAAAACAATAGTAGAAGCAGCTTTGCTGGCTGCTATAAAGCACCTACTGACTACCATGTGGACGTGCAAATGTCCACATGGTCTCCAGCACTGATGGGATTTTAGTGAATATCAGAAAGCAATCAAAGAATGAAGAAGACTTAAAAAAAGAAAGAAAGAAATGAATTCACCCAGAGACTTCAAACACAGTGATCTTGAAATGATCCCTCGTCTGCCCCCAGTAGAGGAATTGATGCAATTAGGTTCTGTACATTCCTACCCTGGACAGATAGGTGAAGAATTTCAGAAATTTGGGGAGGTGGTTCTGTTATTAAGGAAGTCTGCATTCTAGGTGACATTTTCTGGCTGAGTACCCTGGAACCTTAACTAAGACTTTGGTGAGAAAGGGGGATTAATTTGAAACAAGTTCAAGGAGCCTCAGAAATTCCAACAGCCATCTCTAGATCTCTATAGCATAATTCTATTGAAATACAACAATAAAATAAGCCCAAAGAAGTTTCTATCCCGCTAACTCGGTGAGGCCCCAGTCTGGGCTTTAGGACAATCTTGCTTACTTCTTGGTAGTAGTTTAAGTGTTAATCTTTCTTTCTTAAAAGGTGCATTGCCAGTTACAGCTAATCCCGTATGGTGTGTTTTTGCATTTCATCCTCCCAGAGGGATATGGGGAGTAGAGCGGACCATATACACCTGCGTGAGGCAAGACGTGGTGACATGAACCTTGATTCGCTCTCATAATGATCTTGTAAGAGAATTTGGTCATTCTACAAGGACAAACAAAGAAAAAATATATGTATATAATTTGTTTCATATATATTTAATACATAGAAATAAGTAAAATTTATAAAAGAATATAAGCACATTTATAAAATAATATAAACATATAAAACGTATATAAGAAACAGATTTAGAATGTTTGTTAGGTTTTTTTTTTCCCCTTAATATTTACTTTCAAATTTAGATGCATACTAGAATCTGGGGTTATGGAAAATGCACTAATATTGCATCCTGCCATGACAGGCAATTCCAAAACAACATAGAACGAGCAAAGAGCTCTGATAGGGAGGCGATAGTTTTAAACAAAGCAATTACCTTGCTTAGATGGCAAAACTACTTGAATGCTTCAGGAATTCATCAGTCACCATTGTTCAGGCTATAGACAACTATATCCAGTAGCTAGTCTGGCATACCTTGGGAATTCATCTCCTTACTACTAAGGTCAAGAAGTAGCTTGTTAGATATGATGGGAAAGTACATCTAAGATAGATGGTTCTTTCTTGTTGGAGTTCATGCCTCAACAGGCCCAGGACACATTGATACATGATGATATGCTCTGAGTTGTGTTCAATGGTAATTGTAGCATAAAAATCGGAGCATTGTAAGAGTCTCACGGTGCCTAGGGCAGCAAGCAGTTGCTTCACTTACACATAGATTTACTGGGACATACTCCATGGTTTATTCTAATTCAAAATGCTGCCGCATGGGTGGGGCCATCTTATGAATTGAAGTAATCGCATCTGTTCAACTCCATAACTGGTCTGCACAATGACCCCTACTCTTATACCCCAAAAGTACTTAACACAGCATTATTGTGGTTTCCAAGATCTTGTGTGGTTTTTGCTTTCCCTAGCCTTATTTCTCTGTCCCTCCAACTTCCTCTGCTCCAGCCATATTGGTTTCTCTTCACTCCTGGGACATATCTTGTCTAAGGGCCTTTTATATCTGACATTCTTTCTATCTATTGCATCGTCCTCTCGATGAGTCACATGTCAAACTCTTTTTCAGTATTCAAATCTCTGTTCACAAATAACCTCAAAAAGATGTTTTTATGATTAGCTGTATTCTGTACCCCCCACCCCTGAAATACCAGCACTGTCCGTCACATTTCCAAGTTTTATTTTTTGTAACATTTATTATTTAAAATTTCTGATTTTTAATTTTCTTGTTTATTATCCATCTCTACCTGCTAGATTTTAAGCTTTATTTAAAAAGGGACCTGCATATCTATTTATGGTCAAATGCCCAGAAATCAAAACACTGCCTGGCTTATAGTAGATAATCAAAGTATGAATGATTGCATGTCTAATAAAATAAACTATAGTATCATTGTCATGACTGGCCTAAATTCTGCCACATAGTCTGTCTAGTAATAGTATGTTTCATGAACTAGGCAGTACGCTTTTTCCATGGACTTATTCTTTATTCTATACCCTTTTTTGGTACAACAATTGGACATACCGAGATTTTGGAAAGAGCTGAGCTTTGTAGGGTGTAGTCATGAAAACAACATTATTCCTTCTCACCTTTTCCCACTAAACTTGTCTTATGGATACTTTTCCCTGGTATGTCAATTAATTTTGGGTAGGCTCCTTGGCTTTCCCAGTCATTTTTAGACAATGAAAAGAACTTTATCCATGTTCAAGCTTGAATGATGTGACATAACAACTCTGAAATCATTTGAAGTTAAAACTTTTCCCCTCCCCATGATCCAGCCTGCACATGCTTTGCATACAAAGAAGAGCTGGAATTTGACCAAGTAGAAGTTCTCAGCAAAAACTGAAACTTATATTTACCATGCTCTCAATGAGGTGCCTTGATTTTTTTTTTTTGGGGGGGGTGGATATAATTTGAAAGACAACAGCAGCAACTTAGCACTCTAGTGCTTTGGACATTTTCTCTTCATTTCAATTCATTGTACCTATCATTTATGCTTTTTACTGGGCTCTGATCTTTCAGTTTAATAGGTATCATCTTTGATATTTTCCATGTATGTATATCTAGTTTCCACAATTGTTTTCCCTTCAAAGTGGCAAGAAATATGTCTTTGTATTCTCCTGTAATATCTGTAAATCCAAGCTTAAAATAGTAGGTGCTCAATTAGTGAAAATTGATGACTAGCTTTCCTTGTTTTGTTTCTTCATTAGGTTCCTATTATGTAAAAAGCTACTGTGAGGGATCTTATCATATTAAATAGCAAGAGTCAAGTCACAGTCACCCAGAGGTCAAGTCAAAGGCGCTCACACTGGTCAATGATATGGAAATTTAATAAAGACAATAACAGTAATCAATTAAAACACATCAAATAGGTTTAAATCTGAGATCATAAGAAAAAAATTGGTTATCATTAAACGGTAGTAGAAACCAGTTCATTATTTGGAAACTGCTAAATAGAGGGAAAGAATCAAGTATTTATTATGCTTTTTTTTATATAAATTGTGTCATTGAGTAACCAAATAGAGGGCGAGAAGTAATGAATACAAAGGAATGTCTATGTTAAAATACCACCATTTTTAATCTGTAATCAAGAAATAAGTCTAGGCATTCAACATCAAAGACTGCCTACATCTAAAAGAAAAAAAAAAAAAGACATCCGTTATGAAATAGTCTTTAAAAAGACATAATTCTGGTCTACATCGGACCAAGCATCGAGATCCAATTTCCAACTTACAGGAAATACAGAGGACAGGGGAGCGTGTTAAACTATACCATGGGAGTGTGGTCAACAGAATCTTGATTTTATAACACTCCACAAGGAGAATGACCCAGTTTATTTGACTAATAAATTGCAGGTGAGGAACAGAGGAAAGAGAGAGAAAATATAGAGTAAAAGAGATTTAAAATACATATCAACCAATCCAAATGTGTTGACATTATTTGAATCCTAATTCCAGTAAATAGTAAAAGTAAGTAACAGTTCTGAAAGACAGTTAAAAATTTCAACAGTAGTTGTAAAATTGATTACGCTAAGAAATAATTATTAAATTAGTTTTGGTATGACAATGGTATTGATATACCTAAAAAAAGAAGGTCCTTATATTTTAGAGATGCATGCAGAAATACTTATGAATAAACTTATATGGTAGATAAGATTTGCTTCAAAATAATATGGGAGAGAAGATGGTAGAGGGGGCATACATTTAACATGATTCTCCATGAGTTCCTAATTGCTGAAGCTCAATGAAGGGTGTACGGTAGTTCATGTATACAATTCTGTCTATTTTTGTATCTGTTTCACATTCTTCATAAAACCAAAACAAACAACAACAACAAACTATAGGGAAATACAATATATTAGTTAATGCAAATCTCCCTTTATAAAACCTAATATGTTAATTCCCAGAGATAAATTTGTGCATTTCATTGTAATATTTTTAATAGAAAATATGCACTACAGAGTAGGAATATAGGGACTTTTAACCTGGTGTACAGGTCCAAGAGTGATTCAAGAAATTCATTACTACCCAGAACTATATCTAAACTAATTTTGGATGTGTGTATATTTCATTTTGGAGCTCAAAAGATGATAAGAACAAACAATCCATAGACATTATTACTTTTTAAAAGAGAGACTACAAATAAATTTTGATTTTTCTTAGTATGATCTAACCCCTGAAATGGGGAAAAAATGCATTTTCAAAACAATTTACTAAGTCAATGAAAAAAATTTTCCATTTTGTCAAATCCAAGCATACCAATGTACAATTTGAGGCAAACCTTCTGTTTGAGCAAAAGCCGTGATATGTCCTGTATACTTGAGGACTTCATTGTCTGGTTCTGCATTGTCCAAATTCTTACACTTAAAATTACCTCCTCTCTACATCATGTCTCTTCACTCATTTAAGGTCCCCTCCCTTCTGGACTATAGCCTCCTCCAGTTCCTTGGGCAACGCTGACCTATAAGAAGTCTTACGAGCAACTTTCAGATTTCTATAAACACCATTTTACATATGTTCTTTCTGCAAGTGCAGGATAGGTTCTCTACTGGCAGAGACTATGTTTTTCCTGCTATGTATTCTACTTGTGTGACTCTGGTGAGTAAAAAATCATCACTGTTCATTTGCATCCACTCTAAATTCCACTTACTCTCAATCTAGAAGTATAAGTGACTGGATTAGGTATTATAGAAAATACTGAGTAAATGTCATGTTTCAAGCAATTATTTGTGTAATCCTCCTTACTTGTTTGGTTCTCTAAGTTTACTCATCTACTTTTATTCTAGCTCAACTTGAAAAAGCAGACACACACGGAAATATTCAAAATCTGTAGGCAAAATTCTTTTTTGAATAGATCTTTTTTAGATTGTTCTTATTTAATTGTGGTAATTAGACATTTTAAAGCCCAAAGGGTAAATTCTAAGATATAATTACAAGAAAAACTTTCTTATGTATTAAGTTTTCTTATAAGGTCATTTTGAATATGATCTTTTCTTTCCTCTTCATAACTTTACTTACTTTTTTTTTAAGTAGATACATTCACAGCTTTGCTGGGTTATCACCTTTTATTCTCACATTTAAAACTGATTTTAGGAAAATAGAGTATCTAGGATGAGTTCATGAATTTTCCTATCAGCCAGGTTACCTATTTTTTCTGCAATGTAACAGCTTCAGAACACAAAGGCATTTGAAATTGGCATCCTTGATACAAATTGCTGATTACTTTTTCACTACTCCTGACTGTGTACTCCCAAATCAATAGAAATTCATGGGATCTGAAAATTAAATCTTGCACTACATTTTTTTTTTCATTCTGACTTTATTGATACGGTTATAATCCTTCTGCACCATTTTAGCAAGTTCAAGTGGAAAAGTATTAACATTGACATTTGGAAATGATGTGTTAGGTAGGAGAGGCCGAGATGTAAGGACTCCACAGTTCAGTTACCTAGTTCCTTTTTAAATTTCAGAGACTGCACGAAGCACATCAGGGATATTTTGCTGAAGAGCCTTGCTAATGCCCAATTTGTTCCTATTGCATTACCCACATGCAAAGGGACTGACTCATAAAAAAAAAAAAAAAAAAAAAAGGAGAAAAAGTACAGGTCATTGTTTTCCAATTCAGGAACTGCTGATCTAGATCAAGACTCAGAGTTCTTCTACAAAATCCAAGGCAGCTTAGTAATTGCAATGGCCACAGACTCATTTCTGAACAGCCAGCTTAGGGTGCATTATTAAAAATGAGTAGATTCTGAATTTATACAGAACCTTTAGGATTCCATTTGTTCTTGTTGCCTATATGATACAGAGCTTCCATAGCTGTTCTCCTTAATGGTAAACCATTAAGCCAGACCATGCCATAGGGACTGTGATTCATTATGTCAACCAACCTCAAGGAGAGGATTTTATTAGAATTGTCCTTTTTTCTCTGGTGAGTTGCTTGGAAATAAGCAATAATTTTTTATATCCTTGTTTACCTCAGTCACCATTAGACATCTAATGTTCCCTGTTTCTACATCTACATGGATTTCTTTTTTTCCATATAAATATGTATATCCCCTAACTTGATTCAATTCCATGCTATTCCTGAGTCCCTCATTACCCTCAAGATCTCATAATCTGTCATAATGAAAATTTTCCATCTCTTCAACTTCTTCAGTTATTGGTCTCTTTCTTCTTGATGTATATAGGATGGTGCCCTCTCTTAAATCCACTGCTTCCCTTGCAGCTCTAGGAAGCTGTCACTGTGTTTACTGCCATACTCCTTACACCACAAGTCCCAGGATAAGATTGCTTCTTGATTTTAGCTATCATTTCCAGAATATTCTTCTTCAAAGAACCTCTTTTCCTGTGAAGGGCTTGACATCACATCTAACTACCTGCTACCCATTTTGATTGCTGTCATCTACTGACCTTCCATTTTTAACACCAGGCTCACTGTCTTTTTTTGACCACAAATTTGGAGTAATTCTTGGTGATATTAACAGTCATAGAGATGATCCAGTATAAGTCCTGGGCTCTCATATTTGTTGCCACTCTACTTCAGCCATCCAGCCCTATGTTCCTTGCTTAGACATTACCAGTAATAACTATACCATCTCTCTAAAAACTCAATTTCAAATCTGTCTGACCACCATCGCCTATGTTTTATGTTCATTTATTTGCTTAGACATTGTTCCTTGCTTAGACATTACCAGTAATAACTATACCATCTCTCTAAAAACTCAATTTCAAATCTCTCTGACCACCATCTCCTATGTTTTATGCTCATTTATTTCATTCCATCATAACAATAGTTTGACTCCATTTGAATTTCTAATCCAGTTATCCTGCCCTTTTTCCACCTTGTCCTGTTATATGCACTCATTTTCCTTCTTCCCCAGCTTCCACGATCCATCACTATAGTCACTTACATTTATGTACTTTCAATTCCATTGCACTTCTTCCCACTGCTAGCATCATTTACAAAAGTCCAACACTGCTTTTCTCCCTACCTTGTTTCTGCTCCCATAAAGCAGTGTCTAGAGAAATCACACACTCTAAGGCGAGGATTCAATTTAAATTTGTAACAGCAAATTTAAGTGAGGACTCAGAACTGTTCAGAAGTGCCCAATTACACATATACATTTCCCTAGTCACATTACTTTCCCTCCCTTCAGAATGTTGTGCTTGTCTTCTTTCTTTGAATCCCATATTCTACACTAGATTCCCTTACTCTCAGTGATGAATTCATGGTGAGTGATAAACATGATCTTCCACTGTTGAGTCTACCAAACACATTCACACGCTTGACATGTCTCCTCATTGTTATGTACGGCATGTGCCTGTTCCTGTCGCTAACCAGATAATACACTCAGGCTCTAAGTTTCATTGTTTCTTGTTTTCTCATGGATTCCTTTCCTGCTACTATCCCTGGTTTCACTTGCATCATCATTTTTTTCATGTCTGCTGAATCTTTGCCAATCAATGTACAATGGTGCTGTGAAATTTACCATACCCCAAAAACAAGTAAAAAAGGAAAAACAACTTTCTAGTCTTAATGAACCTCTTCAGGTACAATCTCATAACTCCATTAAACATCATAACCAAAATCCTTGGGAGAATTTTTGTTTTACTTATCGTTTCCAATTCCTATCTTCCATTCTCTCCTCAACTTTGGCCATTACTACGACTCCGTTGAAAGCATCGTCATGATCAACAAACTCCATTTTTGCTGACTCCAATAATTAATTCTCAGTTCACAACAGAATCAGTCTCAACGCAGGATTTTTATGTAGGTAATCATTTCCTATTAATGATACTGCTTTTGTTTATCACTTAGTTTCTAATACATCATTCTTTCTTATTTGTTCTCCTATCACAATGACCATATCTTCTCATTCTTTTTTATCTAATTGAGATATAATTCAAATTCCATACAATAATATTTTTAAATGTACAAGTCATGAGTTTTATTATATTCACAAGGTTGTACAACTATCACTCATCTAATTCTAGAATATTTTAACCCCACCCCCCAAAAAAAATCCCATATCCATTAATAGTCATTTCTCATTTACCTCTCCCCTAGCACCTGCCAACCACTAATTGATTGTCTGATTCTGTGGATTTCTCTATTTTGAGTATTTCATACAAATGGAATCATACAATAGTACATGGCCTTTTGTGTATGGCTTATTCGTTTACCATAATATTTCAACATTCATTAATACTGTACCATGGGTTGTAGTACTTCAATCTTTTATAGCTAAATCATATTCCATTGTATGGTATACTACATTTTTTAAAATTCATAGTTGAGTATTTAAGTTGTTTTAATTGTTTGGCTATTATGAATAACACCATTATGAATGTTTGTGTACCAGTTTTCATTTGAACATATTTCAATTTCAATGTATACCTAGGTATGGAATTGCTAAGTCTGGTGATAACTCTGTATTTATCTTTCCAAGGAACTGACAAACTGTGTCCCACAGTAGCTGCACCATTTTATATACCCACCATCAATGTATAAGTGTTGCAATTTTTAACATCATTACCAACACTTGTCATTTAAAGGGATTTTTGTTTCCCTATTTGTACATAGCCATCTTAGTGATATCTCACTGTAGTTTTGGTTTGCGTTTTTCTAATGACTCGTAATGTTGAACATCTTTTCATGTGCTTAGTGATCATTTATAGATCTTTGGAGAATGTTCTTTCAAATATCTTGACCATTTTTAATTAGGGATATTATAACATTTTTTATTATTGAATTGTAATGTTCTCTATATATTCTAGATATTAGACATTTTTCAGGTATATTATTTGGGAAAAAAATTTTTCCCATTCTGTGGATTGTCCCATCATTTTCTTGATAGCTTCTTAAAAAGCCCACAAGTTTTTTTTTTTTCTTTTCGATAGAGTCCAATTTGTCTATTTTTTCTTTTATTACTTGTTCTTTAAATGTTATATTCAGGAAGCTGTTGCCTGATCCAAGTTCATAAAGATTCACAGCAGTATTTTTTTCTGAGTGCTATAATTGTAGCACTTAATTTCAAACTTTGATCCATTCAGTTATTTATTTGTGTTTACTGTGAAGCAGGAGTCCAAGTTTATTTCTTTGCAAGTGAATATCCAGTTGTCCCAGCACTGTTTGTTAAAAAGACACTTGTTTTCTTATTAAATGGTCTTAGAACCCTTCTGGAAAAATCAATTGATCATCAATCTATGTGTTAATTTGTATAATTTCAATTCTATACCTTTGGTTGATTTATCTATTCATATGCCAGTACCACATTATCTTGATTACTGTAGCTTTGTAGTAAGTTTTAAAATCAGGAAGCATGAGTCCAGCAACTTTATTTTTTTCTTTTTAAATAGGATTTGACAAAATAAAACAATTTTTGGATCTCTTATATTTCTACATGAATTCCAGGATTATCTTGCCCATTTCTAAAAAAAGAAAAAAACCCACAATATTAATAAATAAAAAAAGACAATTAAGATTTTGATAGGGATTCCCTTGAATTGTAGATCATTTGGGGAAGTATTAACATCTTAGCAATATTAAGTCTTTAAAAGAACATAGAATTTTTAATTTATTTTTCTTGTTTAATTTAACAGTATTTGTATTTACCAATGCATAAGTCCTGCACTTTTTTGAATTTATTCGAGTATTTGATTTTTTGATGCTATTGTAAATAAAATTAAATATAAAATTTCTTAATTTCATTTTCAGATTTTTCATTACTAGTGCATAGAAACCACTGGAAAAATATATATCTTGTATCCTACCACCTTGATGAACTCATTTATTAGCTCTAATAGTTTATTTTGTGTGTGGATTCATCAGGATTTTCCATATACGATATTATGTCATCTCTAAAAGGAGACAGTTTTACTTCTTCCTTTCCTATCTGGATACCACTAGTACTCCACCATAATATTGAATAGAAACGGTGAGGGCTGACATTCTTGTCTTGTCCCCGATCTTAGCAGAGAGGCTTTCATTCTTTCATCATTACGTATGTTAACTTTTGGATATTTTCATAGATGTTCTTTTTCATGTTGAATGCAATTATAATGAAAGGGTGTTGATTTTAGTTAAACAATATTTTTCTGTATCTATTGAGATGATCACGAGTTTTTTTTATCCTTTATTATAGTACTATGGTATAATACATTGATTTCCATGTATCAAACCAATCATACATTCCTAAATTAAACCCCACTTGGTCATGTGATATCATCAATTTATATACAGCTCTATTTATTTTTCCAGTACTGTTGAAGATTTTATATGTATATTTATAAGGGAGTCAGTCAAGATTCTCCAGGAAAACAGACACAATACACACAATACATATATATTATCTATGTATTATCTCTCTCATACACATATACACATATTATAAATACACACACAATAGGATATATATGTATTTGTTTATATGTCCTTTATGTATATATAGCGTCTATATATATACAAAGTGGGATCAAACAATACAGTGAATGTTTAAATTTAAAAAAAAATTACGTAAGACACATTGCCATTAATTCCCCTCAAAATACTCCCCCTTGCTTCAAACACAATTATCCTATCATTCTTGGCACTTTCTGAAGCAGTTCTGGAAGTTCTCTTTCGTGAGTGTCTTTAGTTGTGCTGTCATGGCTGCCGTGATGTCCTGAATCAATTCAAAACATTTACCTTTCATGGTTTTTTTGACTTTGGGGAATAGCCAGAAGTTGCATGGTGCCAGATCTGGTGAGTAAGGTGGATGAGGACACACCACAATATTTTTATTTGATAGAAATTGCTGTACCAGAAGCGATGTGTGCATGGGTGTTTTGTGATCACAAAATACAGTGAATGCTGTTGTCATGTGCCATCCAATGGAAAGGCAGGGATCTTCAATACGGGAAGTGGTGCAATGAACCTTAATAACAGTGTGTGACAAGTCTCCACTTGGTCAGTGCATTCAGTCAGGTGTGAGCTACGGTTGAGAGAAGGTGTACTTTAAAGTGTGCCATTAATCATCCTCTATCATAACAATGCTCCTGGTATATGGCAATGTATGTCAAAAACATTAAGGTGGGTCCTCATCCTCCTTATTCACTGGATGCAGCACCTTGCAATTTCTGGCTCTTCCCCAAAATCAAAATGATTCAGGACATCAAGGCAGCCAAAACAGGCAATTAAAGACACTCACGAAAGAGGACTTCCAGAACTGCCTCAGAAAGTGGGAAGAATAATGGGATAAGGATGTTCGAAGCGAGGAGGAGTATTTTGAGGGGTGTTAAAGGCACAATACATTTTTATAACTAAAACATTCCCTGTATTTTTTGGATCACACGTCATATAACCACACACGCGCGCATGTGTGCATGCATGTGTGAGAGAGAAAGAGAGAGTCTCTGCTCTGTTTGTACCATGTTTGCTACATGCATGTTGGCTAAAACAAGTTACAGGTCAGACAGGGAACTACAAGGCAAATTCACACTGAAAATTCATGGATACAAAAAATTGGAGCATTTATGGACAAATGGTAAGACCCCATAAAAGGGAAATGACTGTGTGATGTGCCTAGACAAATGGGTCTTTGGCAGCCTTACAGATAATTCCAGGGCTTCAGCAAGGCACAAAGATATCAAGGACCAAAGGTATCAGGTAGATTCCTTTGTACCCATCAATGGCACAAAGTTAATGGAAAGAGCTGGTTAATCGAAAAGGGCTTTGTAGATGGGCACAAAGGATACTTAACAATGACAAGCTGAACTAACAGCATAATGAAATCTCATGACTTGGTATTCAGAGTCAATGTAGAGAGAAAAAGCTGTGAAGGGCAGAGAAATTTAAATAGATCAAGCATTCCTGTGCCTTGGCAGAGAGGGGGCTTGAAATAAAAATTGAGTTGCAATACAGAAAATTAAAGAACATTCTGTGTTTTGAAACTCTCAATTTGTGGTCTGAGATTCATTCTCATACTTGAATTTTCTACTGTTATTAATCACATTTGTTACCTACAGCCATGATCACACTAGAGTGTTTGGCTAGGGGAAAGCTTCCTTTTGTGTGGCAAGGACCAAAATGGGGGCGGGGAGGTGTCTTTTCTCAAGTTCCACCACTGCCCTTGGCAACACTCACAGTTTTAGATCTGTTGTCCTGGCCAGTGACTTCACTGTGTCCCTGAGGAATTACACCTAAGTGAGGACATTATGGGGCCAGTTGGTTAGGGCTGGGTTGCCTGCTTAATGAACTCTTTGGAGTTGTGTCCTACCTATTTTATCCTTTAACAATTTTATGTATATTTGTTTATTCCCTTGCTCTCTTGTTCTCTTTTCTACTCCCTCCAGCACATTCTAAATTTTAATATTCTTTCTCTCTTTTTCTTTCCCTTCCTTCCTTCCTTCATTTCTTCCTTCCTTTCTTTCTTTCTTGGTTTCTCTCACTCTCATTTTTTAATGGCACAGGTAACTTTGGGGACAGATGCTATAGAGTTCAATCTAAATAATCAGATTCAACACTTTTTTTTAAATTACACTTTATATTACATAGTGAAGCCATTTGGATATTAATAGCATTCATAAAAATTTATTTAACAGACATTTAAGTTGCTTCCAAATTTTTAACATTATAGATTGAATAATGCCATAATGCATATCTATCTTAGTATATATCACTGATTATTTGCTAGGTAATTAAATACAGTTAAAAATTTTGCTTCATAAATATTGCTAAGTTGCTCACCATTAATGAGAATGTCTTTTTGGTGGGATAGAGATACAGCTCTTTAATACTGAAAAGTCTTTTCAGGCTTAAAGGAATAATAGTGAAAAGTCGAGGCAGGCTTTCAAGATGCTCCTGTGAAGAGCTCCTATGGAATGTGGCCTGGGCACTTGAGAAGATAGTCTGGCAACTCATGGGCTAACCTTAGAGATAGAGACACAGCTACAATCACAGTGTGGAAAACACACAAGGGAAAAAGAACATACCCATATACAAACAAGCAATTTCAAGATATAAAAATTAGGAAAACAATACCAAATAAAAAACTGAAAAAATTATGCAGGGTGTGAATGAGTATATTCAGATGAGATATAGTCCAGATTGTTTTTCAGTGACAAATCTCCCCCAGAAGTTCTAGAGCAATGGATTTCAAACATTAACATGTCTAATAGACACCAGGACTCAGGGGACTGGGGGAGGGGTTTACTCATGGGATCCTCTTCAGAGACTCCGATTCAGTGTAGCTGAATCACAGGGTCCAGGTGGTTCTGGTGGGGGTGTTCATTTAGGGGTAAGCATTTCATACATACTGATTTCAAAGGAAACTGAATTGAAGAATCTCTGTAACCCTTCAGTAAATACTAGTTCAGATCCTTTCAAATAAATGTTGAGGGACTTTTAATTCTCACTGATGATTTGGGGGTAAAGAGGTGAATGACTTATTTTATGACTTCCCTCCTAAGGGAATTATCCCAGTGGACAGCTGCCTGTCCTACCTACTTTTAAAATCTCATCTGACCTTAGTCAGGTGCTATGTACAGAGTCTGAAAGCTCAGTTTTTATTCATTAGTTTGTGTCTCTTTCAATCCCCTCTCTTTTCCCTCCCTCTTTTGTACCCTCAACAAGGGCACTCATTTAATGACACTCTGTAGCCAAGCAGATAAAGCTGGATTTCTCGGAGCTAAAAACTGTCTCCGTTCTATGGGAAATGCTCTGAGACATTGTACACAGACTTCTTGCATTAGCATCTGATCTGCTTTATCCTGCAGCAGCAGGAGCCCCGTGCTTTATAGTGGAAAGCCAGTCGTGGTGTTTGCATGCTGATAGGGAGCTTCTCCTTGCTCAGCTTGTTCCAGGATCAGTGTGGGAGCTTTGTGTGCATCTGGTGTTTGTTATCTGTGACAAATGCCTCCCCAAAGCCAGACTGTATCTCTTTATTGATGCCCAGCCCCCATCCTTAAGTTTTCAATTAGCATGTACCTTTTAGGGGTCCTCTAAGAGAAACACTTAGTTCTGTTGCAACAGAACTAGCAATGGGCTCCAAATTATATGTGTAACATTATGCAGGTTTTGTCTTTTCTAGTGTCATGGTTGTGTGATAGGCTAAAGGAAGGAAACTAGACGATAGCCGCTTTCCCTGCTTTCCTGTGAGTTCAGGGAGGATTTTCTTATGTTAGCTAATTGCTGGGCAGTCAGAGAAACACAGAACTGTACACATGGTTGGAGCTCTGTGTGGTCACTCAGACACAGAGAGGCTTTAGATATACCGTGTTTTCCTGAAAAGAAGACCTAACTGGAAAATAAGCCCTAACATGATTTTTCAGGAAGACATCCTCTGAGCATAAGCCCTAATGCGTGTTTTGAAGCAAAAGTTAATATAAGACCCAGTCTTCTTTTCGGGGAAACACGGTAGCCACATCTGTGTCAAATGGAACAGCTAGGTTTGATCTTATTCAAGCAAGGACCTCAGAGAATGAAACCTGTATAGAGTAGCAGCCTTCCTCATGAAAATTGAAATGCAGAGTCACCTAAATTTGAGTTGGCCAAAGCACTGTTATGAATGCCCCACGTTTGATCCCTATGATTGACACACACTGTCTAACTTTCGCCTACACTTGGTGTCTTCGGCCCTCCCTCTCACCAGCACCATGCCTGCCTCCCTAGCTTCAATCTGAATGGAACCTTTTAGCTAATGTTCTTTAGAAAAGCTGAGACATTGGCATTAGCAAAGAATTTTATTAACAACTGAGAAAAAAGCACTAACAGAAAATACAAACTCACTGAGACAGGTTTCCAAAGGATATCTGCGGATCCTACAGTCAGCATCTCTCCTGGTCAAGAGACACCAAGGTGCAGACTTCCATTTTTTGTCTCCTGTTACATTATCAAATGAGAAAAGTTTATGCAAATTGACATATTTTTAAATTTTCCATTTAATATATTGATGGTTTAAATTTTCAATTTAACAAAATTTCCATTTAAAAATTTGACATTTTTTATAAAATTCCAGTGGTTTATATATAACCTGCTATGAAAATAAGACCAAAAGTCTAAATCTGAGCAGTGCTTTTGTGACAATGAGGCTCAGGACCGATCCCTTTGCCCTCCCCCACACTGTGTTTGCTACCAAATGGCTGATACAGAATTTCTGACATCATCCTGGACCCCCTCTTTCTCAGCTTGTCAAATATGTGCATGCGGGGATTCAACATCCTATTTCACACCAGAGTAGAGAAGGCTCCCCACTTTAGGATCCATTCAATGTTCCCAAGACAGGAGACCAAGTTCAAGTAGTCCAGGTTTCTTACACACTGTCTTCCAGGCTGAGTGGACACAGGGGTGATCTCTCTCTTCAGATGGGACTGTCTTTGTCACCACTGCTTGTCCTATACACAAAGAAGCCAATCACAGAGTCACAGCACTAGGAAACCTTCAGAATTTAAACACAGGGGGGCATGTATAAGAACTACCCAGCAGAGGGAGTCAGTCCCTCACCAGTAATGTCTACTTGCAGTATTCCCCTGTATATGTGCATCAGGAGTCCTACCAACAGGTGAACTATTTTATGCATTACTCCAGGTTACAGGTGGGCTGACAGCCAGTATTCTATCTAATTCGTTACCTGCAGAATGCACCACATCACAACAATGGTACAGAAATAGCCTCTTTAGGGTTTTGTATACTTCTCCTGAATCATCAACACAGCAGAATACCAAACCATATATATTTATAAAATAAGCTGCCTTTACCTAACAATGACAGTTCTGTCAAACTAGTGTCAGGCTCAACTTCCTGAGTTACCCAAAATTGATGAGCAGCCACCAAAAACATGGGTTGTTTCATGTAAAATTCTTTAAGCTTTTGTTTTTCAAAACTCTTAATAAGGACACAGCAAGCACCAGGTGGACATATGACCACCAGCTCACTCCTTGTTACTGACAAGCTTCCTTAGAATGCAGAAAGGTTTGGGGGGCTTTCGTACTGCAGCTCCCAGAGACAGCTTCGCTAGTTCCCTCTTCTTTATGTAGCCTGCTGCCACCAACATGGCCATGTTTGGGATTTTTAGGTGGAATCAAAAGGCAAGTTTGCTCAGAATTTCAGACTGACCTTATTATTATCACAAAGAGATGGGTTGAAGTTTGGATTTTGTTATTTAGCTTTACCGTGGATGAGGTAGAAGAAACATGTATCATATAATGAAATCCTATTATGGTTAGATTTTAGGTTAGTTCATGGTTTTAAATTTCAAAAGCCCAAACTTCACATGGCATGTCTTTCAGCTGAATGGGCACTTGAGTTACTTTTATTTCTTTTTCTTTCTTTTTGGCTACACTCCACATGGTGATCAGGGGTACATTGATATTAGTTAGCATTACCAGCTTCTTACTGGATGGAGTTAAAAGGGGATCTGCAATACTATGACTGAGGTGAGCTGTGCAAAGTTCAAAACAATAGAATATTCTGTGTTGAGAGTGGGCTATGATAGCCTCAGCTGGGATAGCTGGATTGGGTTGTGCTGATCTGTCCTGGACGTAAGCCGTGCAATTCTGTGCTGAGGTGGGCTGTGGCAACCTTTTCTGGGGTAGAGTCTCTTTTTCCAGGGCCAAGGTGAAATACAACAATCACATGCTTCCTGGGTTAAAAGACACAGCTATTGTTGTTTCTAGGTAAATGAAAAGGATAGAGGTTTGATTGCAGGAAGGAAATAAATGGGTTGATGACTGAAGATTATGGATTATTATATTATCACTTATTGCCCATTGAATCCTCGATTTGTTTTCAAGTAAATTATTTTGCAGTGGTATGGATGGTTTATTTTTCCATGGCCTTCTCAGAATTTGCCATGGGGTCATCAGAGATCAATTTGTAGACAGTCATCATTCTTCTAACAAATACTTGTTGAATATTTGTTATATACAGCATACTATACTAAAAGATGTGAAGACACAAACAAAAATACAGCATGATCTGGGTCTTAAAGGGGTTAAGTTCTAGTAGGATTTTAGTTAAATGCAATATAGGTTGTAATAAAAAATCTAGGTGTCACCCTGAATCTCGACTTTGCTACCTGTTAGCTGGGCAAGTGTCTTAACATATTTAAGCCCCCATGACTTTTAAATTATTATAAAAAGGGATGATAATAGTGTCTACTACATAAAATAGGTTAAGTGGGATAATTGTATGGCATAATTTTTGTAAAGAACGTAATATATACCATGTTTCCCCAAAAATAAGACCTAGCTGGACAATCAGCTCTAATGTGTCTTTTAGAGCAAAAATTAATACAATGTATATAATATAATATATATTATAATCTATAATATAATATAACATAGTATAATATACTATATAATATATAGTATAATATAATATGATAAATATTGGATTTTGTATTAATTTTTGCTCCAAAAGACGCGTTAGAGCTAATTGTCTGGCTAGGTCTTATTTTCAGGGAAACATGGTAGGAAATGTGGCAAAAGCTTTGTTATCATTAATAATAATCCCAAAGTTACACGCATATACGTATGTATGTATAGAATCTGTATTTTTTCATTTGATTTTTAAAAATTGCATGTATGTTGAATTATGAATGTAAAAGAAGAGTTTTTTTGAGAACAGAGATATTGTCTTCATTGCATTTAGCTATTTAAACATTCTACCTTCAGAATAGGTGGCTCTTAAATGCTTGTTGACTTTGCACACTAATGGATTAAATGAGGAATTCTTCCAATAAGCCTGGGTAACTTTCCAAAGAAGCAGAAAACTGTCATAACTTAAAGATAGTGGTTAGTAAAGTCAATGCCTTTAGAACCTAAAACTGTGTGAGAAGTCTACTTAGTTGCTGTGCAACCTGAGGCAAGCACCTAAACATCTTCAAACATCAATTTCCTCATCTGTAAAAGGAGATTTCAAAATGTTGATTTTAAGACTAAATATAACTATATATATGAACATGTTAACATTGCGTGGAACACAGAGTGAGCAAGCAATACTTGGTGATTCTAACTATGGAGCTGGGCAAGGGCCATCGAAGTGTTGAGGAATAAATCACACACACAGACATGACTTGCAGCAAAGGTGTTTTGATCATTGGCTCAATAGAGGAGAACCTGGAGATGGAGTTGGGCAAATTGATCCATAAGAATGGAAGATGAGCTATGATAGATGCTATTTTCTTCCCCTGAGGTTTTTCAGAATAATGTGAAGACCATTATATCTGGCATGATATGTGCATGCTTTCCTAGTGTCAGGAAGATAATGGAACAGCTGTTAGCATCTGTTGATCATTTATTTTACACTGCGCTCTATGCTAAGCCCTTCACAAGGTTTACGTCATTTGAATCTAATGCGTATGGCCACCTTGAGTTAAATACTATGATTATACTTATTTTACAGAGGCCTAGGCTTTTGAGGCAACCTGTTCACAATCTCTCAACTAATTAAGTCCTATGACAAGGACTTGAAAGCAGGTTTAATCTGAGCCTGGTGCCTGACCTCCTGTCTGTTACGCTATACTCTCTTCACTAAAACAGCAGCAGCAATCTCGGTTTTTGATCTCAAAGTTTTTGACCCCTTAATTTGTCTTGTGTGTAATTTGTAAAATTCAGAAAAATTATACGCAAGTTCAAAAAAGTAAAAAAAATCCAAGTTTCTCTATTAAGCTTCTAAGAATTTTAGTTTAAAGAATACTAAGCATAGCCAGAGACTTATTATTAAGAGGTTATAATTGGCAAATGTGGACTTATAATCCTGTAGCTCTATATATCATGTTTGATGGATGATGACCTGGTAAGGGAATATTAAGGCAGTTTGTTAATCATCCTTTTGAAGAACCAGCATATAGTTATCTCTGTTCCCTCTCAGGCCAGCACTTGCCAATAGCTCTTGGCCTGAATTTGAAGGATTTATTTTGTATTTTTTTAGATTAGAAAAAGAAACACGTTAAAACAATTCCATTATAATGCTATATGATATGAACAGTGATGATGGAATCAATACAGGTACACCAATAATGGACACAGAAGTCAGTTCTTCCCAGTGTGGATTTCAGGGAACAAATGCACAGCAGAGACGTTAGGGATATGATTTGAAATTGACTCAGAAAGTCAGGTAGAGAAAAGGCATTCTGAGAAAGAGTGATAATGCACACAAAGGTAAAAAGGACAGAAATAATGTAAAATTTCAGAGAGTGACAAGTAGATATTAGATATTATGTAAAATAAATGATGGCCAAATACATTAGAGTATAAACTAAAAACAGTTACTTAGTGCTTGGGGTCCAATCTCTTAACATGAACATTTCATTACCATGAGTTTCTCTTTGCAATATAATCAACACGGTTGGATCCCAGGTGTTATAGTATCTAGTAGGAGAACTTTGGGAAATTCAGAAAAGAAGGCCTATAGCATAAAAATTCTTCGAGGAGACCTGAAAATTTATTGGTGTGAATATACCAAGGGTGCCAAAAAATGTATGCAAGTAAACACTTTGGTCAACGTTGCTCAAGCAGTAGTTTGCTGTAATCAGAAGTGTCTGGACGCTGATGGTAACCACTTTGAGCACCTCTTGCAATTGCAGAAGTCAAACGTGACTTGTATTCATCTTTTGTTATCGGTATATATTATTACAATTTTAATACAGTTTTCCTTTCTTAAAATATATATACATTTTTTGGCACCCTCTGTATTATTCACTCACTCATTATTGTACTGTTTATTGTTGCTAACTATGTGTAAGATACATGTTGGATATTAAAAGGTTCAAGGCCAAGTCATTCCTTTCAAGAAACTTTCAGGTATGTTGGGGATGTAAAAAAATGTGGGAAGTTCCTTAAAGAAGGGTAGAATGCATGGATTTAGAATAGACAGTCCTACTCCCAAGTAAGAGGTCAAGTGGATAGTTTCCTTTATCGTTTAAATAAATAGCACTCAACTAAATATTTGAAAAGTAAGTATAACACTGATAGGTTAGGGCAGAACTTAAGCGAAAGCGTAGTGGTGAGAAAGTGTAGGCACAGCTGGGCACAGTGAGAAATCTGTCCCACGCAGGTGAGCCCCTTAAAAGTGGGAAGCATGTTGTGACTGGACAATAGATGGCCTTGAATGTCAGACAGAACATTCTCATTGATAATCAGTGGAGAATCACTGATTGTTTTTGGAAGTATAAAAATAATACAAATAGCATGTGTCAGAAAGCTTATCATGACAACAAAGTGATGGATTAACTGAAGAGGGAAGAGCACAGACAGCAGTTATAAGGCTACTGCAAGAACTCAGAGAAGAAGTTATGAGGGTAACAGAAAACAGAGTAGGTAGAATAGAAAGAATTTGGAAAGTATTACATGGTGGGAGGTGGTGGTGGTCAAAAAATGTGATTAAGACAAATCAAAGGAAAAACTGGTTGTTAATTGAGGAGATGACAGCTGCCTATATTAAGCTGTATTCTGTATCCACGTTTAAGAATTGGTTGAGTTGTGGCACTAGATACACATTACATAGCTTTATTGTATGTGTTGATAATTATAAAAACAAATTCTATACAACAACCTGGTAACCAGTTGGTCCCCTAGAGAATATATTATTTGAAAAATCAACAATTAAAAAAGATAAGACCTCAAGTAACCTACCTCTAGACAGGTACAATCCTGGTTTCTTTCTTTCTTTTTTTAATTAAAATTTATTGAGGTGACAATTGTTAGTAAAATTACATAGCTTTCAAGTGTAAAATTCTGTAGTATATCATCTATATATCATATTGTGTGTTCACTGTCCAGAGTCAGTTCTCCTTCCATCACCATATATTCGACCCCCTTTACCTTCTTCTGTACCCCTCACCCCTCAACTGTGTGAGGAGTATCAGATACAAAGGTCCTAGCATTCACACACCGAATGCAATATGTTTTGTAAGAAGTTGGCTTTGCCAAAAATGTTAATGCCTCACACAAAGGAACATTAACCCCAATTAATTATCCCTCACTGTATCAACAGAGAATGCTATCTCTTTGCTACTCTCTTTCTCACACATTGGATTGAAACATAAGAAAGTTACTGTTATGGAGAAAAAAATGGTCAAATATCACAATGGTTCAATCTCTACATACCCAGTAATACTGATATAGTAGAAGGAACATTGAGTAAAGCACAATGAGAAGCTTGAGTTCTGGTTCTGATTCCCCCATTAGCTAGGTAAATAATCACTACTAGTCAGTTCAATGTCAATACTTGGAACAAGTAGAGAACCATAGAATTATAGAGCCGGGAGATACCTAGGAAAGAAGCTTATTTTATCAGAATGGGCAGCCATTATTAATAGGAGTATTGTCACTTATTCAATATCTATACTGTAGGGATCGTAGATGATACTCGTGAAGGATAGTTTCTGAATCCAGATTGCCTTGGTTTGGATCTTGGCTCCATCACCCACTACTTCAGTGGATTGGCCAGATAATCTCTCTGCCTCAAAGTTTCCTCACTGGCAAAATGAGGACAGTAAGAGTACCACCTTATTGGATTGTTATGACAATAAAAACAGTTATCATATATAAAGTTTATAGAATAACATGTCCTAGATAATAAGTACTTTTTCCTAGTTGCTATTTTTATCACTATGATGAAGCTTGTTTGCTAGAAGATTCTTGCTGCCCTCACTTTTTATTCAGCCCTAATAGACTAGTGCTAAACTGTCAGTGGTCAACTTTGAAACCATGTACAAATCTCTGGGGATGGGAATCAACAGTGACAGTAGCTAATTGTGGTGCTTGAACATGGGGCATCTTAATTGAAATAAATCAATAGTATCAAGGAATGGGATAAAGGCCTAATCAGAGAGGTTTAAAATGGAAAATAACAAGGGCTAAATTACACTTTGAAACTTTCGATTGAGTCATCAACCAGTAAACAACGCAGTGTTTTATTACAGAAAAGTAACCAAGCAACTACTGTACAGAAAAGCAGCCATGTTTCAGGAATTGCTGGTGGTGTTGAAAGCACTTAGATAACATTGAGCCCAATTAGGGATGAGATATACTCTCCAGCCACTTTAGCCAAGGGGAAATGAAAAGAAGCTATTGAAATCTGAGAAGATGTGAGTAAGGGGAGAAATCAGCTTCAAGGTCAACTGCTGGTAATGAACAAATTCAGTTTTGCTTCTCAATCCTTTGCCTTTTATTTGTTGCTTGCCCTTTCTCTCTGCCCTGAACTCACAGAGTAACTTCCTGCTCTCCCAGCCACAAATGCTCTCCAGATTTTTGCAGAATAGAAATTGCCATGATTCTTGGTGCACAACAGACAGTAAAGACAGCATTAAATATAGGTTTTATGTTCACACGCAAAAAAAAAGGAGTTTGTACAAAAAGCTTCAGGCAGCATATCACAGAAATGAACAATCAATTTAATTCTAAATTTTGAAGATCGGCATTTGCTTGCTCAAAAAACTCGTCATTTGAGTTTCTGCCGCTGGTTATAGCATCAAGGTCAACAATCAATAAACTCATTAGGACTTACAAGCATCTTTGATTAATATTCCTTGTCTAATTCCCTGAGAAATGTACTATATCTTCTAGCTTAATGAAGACAAGGCTCAGTTATTTAGGTGTTTGTTAGTGAGGCTTATTTGCATATAATTAACTAAATTCTCTGTGTTTATAGCAAGCAGTTAAAACTTTATACCAAAGCATGTACTTTCCACCAAGTTCTATATGATTAACCAAATGCTTTTGTTCCACCAGAAACTTTTTGATGGGAAGGGCTAATTTTACTATTAATTAGAATCAGACATATCCATGCAAAAATAAGTTGCATTTTTTTCTTGAGAGCACTTTTCATATTTCTCCTTTTTAAATTAATAAAGTTTTGAAAGCGTGGTTTTATGTTCACAGCGAAATTGAGTGGAACGTATAGAATTGTCACATGCTGCCTTTCCTCACACATGCACAACTTACCCACTATCTGCATCCCACACCAGAGTGGTACATGTGATAGAACTAATGCAGCTACACTGATGCATGATCACCACCCAACGTCCATAGTTTAAATTAGAGTTCACTACATTCTACGGGTTTGGGCAAATGTAAAATGACGTGTGTCCACCATGGTAGTAAGGATCTTGCAGAATGGCTTCACTGCCGTAACATCCTATTTGTTTGGCCTATTCATCCCCCTTCACCCTCCCAATCCCTAGCAATTTCTGGTCTTTTTATTGTGTCCATAATTTTTGCTTTTTCCAGAATGTCATATAGTTGAAACCACACAGTATGTAACATTTTCAGATTGGCTTCTTCCACTTTACAATATGCATTTAAGGTTCCTCCATGTTTTTTCATGGTTTGATAACTCATTTATTTTTTAGTACCAAATATTAAGTCATTGTCTGGATGTACCACCATTTATTTATCCATTCACCTACTGAAGGAAAATTTGGTTGCTTCCAAGTTTTGGCAAATAAAACTGCAAATATGAATAAACATTCATGTGCAGGTTTTGTGTGGACATAAGTTTTTAATCCACTTGGGTAAATACCAAGAAGCAGTTAGTTGCTGGACCATGTTGTAAGATCTGGCAATTACATTCACGAACTCATCCTAGAAAAAGTACCACATACCTCATTGCTGAATATCACTATAGTCGCCTTTGAAGTACTCCCCTTTGGGAAGCTATGCACTGATGCCAGTGTCTAGTCCACCCTTTAAAGCAATTTTCTGGAATGGCCATCAGAGCTGTCATATTACCCTTGATGTCCTGAAAGTCATCAAAATGCCTTATTTTCAATATTTCCTTTGTCTTTGGGTAAAGAAAGAAGTCATAGGGGGCCAGATCAAGTGAGTAGGGAGGGTGTTTCAATACAGTTATTTGTTTACTGGCTAAAATCTCCCTCACAGACGATGCCCTGTGAACTGGTGCATTGTTGTGATGCAAGAGCTCCTTCAGGACTGTTTTTTTTTACATTTAATTCTGAAGTTTTATTTCTTTATTTTTTTTATTTTTTATTAAATTTATTGAGAGTTCAGGACTGTTTTTGCACACACCTTTCTCATGTCAAGATTTTCAGTTAAGATTTTCCTAGCTGTTTTTCTATCGATGTTCACTTGGTCTGCTATGCTTCTCACAGTCAGTCAGTGTTTTTGATGCATAATTCAACAAATTTTTGCTATTTTTTCATCAGTTTTGTTCGTCACTGGCTACCCTAACCTCTCTTCATAATTGACACTTTCTCTCCTCTCAAAAAAACATTCAATTCATTTGTACACTGCGGTTTTCTTCATGGCATTCTCCCCATAAAATTAGACTAACATGTCCCTGATTCCACTTCCACTCTTGACAAGTTTAAAAAGAAATGTAATGTTTATTCATTACTCTAATTCAAGCTCAGACATTCTCATGACTGCACACAAAAACATACAACAATAATGAAGGCCACTCTGCAAGACACCACCACATGTCAACATGAAAACAGCTGTGAGACACTGATATACCAAGGTTATTAAATCTTACTGAGCTGTTTGTACAGTGCTGCCAAGGTAAGCACACAGTGGCAAATTCGAGTACTTAAGTGTCAGACTTCATATGTTTAGTTTTGTAGCAAACAGCCAAACTCTCTTTCAAAGTGGCTGCACCATTTGGCATTCCCACCAGCTATAAATGAGAATTACTGTTGCTCCACATCTTGTCAGCACTTGGTGTTGTCAGTGTTCTAGATTTTGGCCATTCTACTAGGTATGTAGTGTTATCTCATTATTGTTTTAAATTGTAATTCCCTGCTGACATATGATGTGGAACATCTTTTCACATGCTTATTTGCCATCTGTATATTTTCTTTGGTGAGGTATCTATTCAGATCTATTGCCCGCACCCACCTTTTTTTTTTTTTTTTTTAATTTGGATACTTTGTTTCTCTATTATCGAGTTTTAAGAATTCTTTGTTTATTTTGGACAATGGTTCCTTATCAAATGTATCTTTGAAAATATTTTCTCCCAGTTTGTGGCCTGTGTTTTTATTCTCTAGACATTATCTTTCCCGAAGAAGAAGATCTTAATATCAATGAAGTTTAACTTATCAAATGTTCTTTCATGGATCTTGACTTTGGTGGTGTATCTAAAATATCATTGTCGTATACAAGGTCATTTAAGTTTTCAGCTATGTTATTTTTTAGGAGTTTTAGAATTTTGCGGTTTATATTTAGATCTGTGATCCATTTTGAGTTATTTTTTGTGAAGGGTGTAAGGTCTGAATCAAGTTTTGCTTTTTTGCATGTAGTTATCCAGTTCTAGCTCCATTTGGTTTAAAGAAAAGAAAAGAAAAAGACTATCTTTGCTCTGTTGTGTTGCTTTTGCTCCTTTGTTCAAGATCAATTGACTGTATCTATGTGGCTGTATTATTGGAATCTCTATTCTCTTCTATTATATACATTCAAATGTATAAATTTTCCTCTGATCACTGATTTTACTGCATCTCTCAAATGTTAGTGTTATATTTTCATTTAATTTAAAAGTGCTTTTTAATTTCTCTTGAGATTTCTCCTTTGATTCATGTGTTATTTAGAAATGTGCTTTTTAATTTCGAAATATTTTGGGATTTTCCAGTTATCGTTCTCTTATTGGGTTCTAGCTTCATTTCATTGTAGTTTGAGAGTAGACATTGTACAATTTACATTGTTTTAAATTTGTTAAGGTGTGTTTTGTGGCCTAGATTTTGGCCTATCTTGGTGAATATGCCTTGTGACCTTGAGGAGAGTGTGTAACCTAGTGTTGAATGAGGTAGTCTATAGTTGTCCATTATATCCAGTTGATTGATGGTACTGTTGAGTTCAACTCTGTCCTTATTAATTTTCTGCATGCTGGGTCTGTCGACTTCTGATAGAGGAGTATTAAACTGTAGTAGTGGATTTATCTCTTTCTCCTTGCTGTTCTATTAGTTTTTGCCTCGTATGTTTTGACACTATTTTGTTACATGCATACACATGAATGTTTGTTATGTCTTCTTGGAATATTGACCCCTTTATTATTATGCAATGCCCTCTTTGTCCCCCTCTTTATCCCTGATAACGTTCCTTGCTCTAAAATCTACTCTAAAATCAATATACCTACTGCTGCTCTTTTTCTTTTTTGATTAGTGTTAGCACGGTATGTTTCTCCATCCTTTTATTTATTTATTTATTTATTTTAAAGATTTTTATTGCGGAAGAGGAACAGGACTTTACTGGGGAACAGTGTGTACTTCCAGGACTTTTTTCCAAGTCAAGTTGTTGTCCTTTCAATCTTAGTTGTGGGAGGGTGCTGTTCAGCTTCAAGTTGTTGTCCTTTCAGTCTTAGTTGTGGAGGGCGCAGCTCAGCTCCAGGTCCAGTTGCGTTGTTAGTTGCCGGGCACAGCCCACCATCCCTTTCGGGAGTCGAGGAATTGAACCGGCAACCTTGTGGTTGAGAGGACGCACTCCAACCAACTGAGCCATCCGGGAGCTCAGCGGCAGCTCAGCTCAAGGTGCCGTGTTCAATCTTAGTTGCAGGGGGCGGAGCCCACCATCCCTTGCGGGATTCATGAAATTGAACCAGCAACCTTGTGGTTGAGAGCCCACTGGCCCATGTGGGAATCCAACCGGCAGCCTTCGGAGTTAGGAGCATGGAGCTCTAACCACCTGAGCCAACGGACCAGCCCCATCCTTTTATTTTAATCTGTACGTATCTTTATATTTAAAGTGAGCTGCTTATAGACAACATATATTTGGGTCTTGTTTTCTGATCCACTTTGATAATTTCTGTGTTTTAGTTGGTATATTTAAACTATTGATGTTTAAAATTATTATTGATAGATAAGTATTGACCATATTTGTTGCTGTTTTCTATTTGTTGGCCTTTTTGTGTATATCTTTGTCTTCTACACTTTTTCTGTTTTGTAGTTTTAGTTGAGCATTTTATGTGATTTTATTTTCTATTCTTCCTTAACATATCAATCATATATTTTTGTAACTTTTTTCAGTGGTTGCCCTAGAATTTGCAATATGCACTTATAACTAATCTAAATCTACTTCATGAATAATGCAGTTACGTTGTAACAAAATAGTCCCAATTTCTCCCTTTCATCCATTATTACAGTTCTGGCTTCCATTCATTTATCCATGAGCTATAATCACTGACTACAGTGATTATTATTTTCAATAAATTCTTATCTGTTAGAATAATTAAGAATAAGAAAAACATTTACGCCAACAAAATCAAAAGTTGACAAACCTGTGTGTATCCCCAATGTTCTTTCTTTCTTTATGTAGATCTGAGTTTCTTACCCATACAATTTTTCTTTTCCCTGAAGAACTTCTTTTAAGATTTCACGCAAGGCAGATCTACTGGCAGCAAATTTGTATGACTTGCTTTATTGTGATATATGCTTTATCGAGATGGCCTGGAACCAATCATGCAAAATCTCTGAGACCTGCCTGTACCAACTTCATGGGGAAAATACCTTGAAAAGCACTGGGGAAGTTCACAACCCCGGGGCAAAGTCTCACCAAAAGACTTAAACCTAATACTAAATCTAGAGAAGGCTTCCTCTCCCCCATACTTACCACAACATTGCTAAAGGACTATTATATGCCATTTCCCAGTGTATTATGTACACTTTTCAAGAAAATGAAAAATGCAGGGCATGCTAAAAAGCAAAATCGCAGTTTGGAAAGACTGAATGAGCATCAGAACCACAGTCAGACATGGCAGGAATGTTGGAATTATCTGATCAGGGATTCTAAATAACTGTGATTAATATGCTAAGCTCTTTAATGAAAAAAAAAATAGACAAAATGCAAGAAAAGATGAATAATAAAAGCAGAAAGATATAAATTCCAAGAAGCAATTAAATAGAAATGCTAGAAGTCAAAAACACATAACAGAAATGCAGAATGCCTTTGATGGGCTCCTTAGTAGACTGAGCATGGCAGAGGAAAGAATCTCTGAGCTTGAGATTATGACAGTGAAAACTTCCAAACTGAAAAAAAAAAAAAGAAAACCAAAACAGAATATCCAAGAATTGTGAGCCAACTAGAAAAGATGTACAATAAACAAAATGGGAATAATAGAGAAAGAAGAAAAAAAGGAATAGATGAAATATTTGAAGTAATAATGACTGAAAAATCTCCCAAATTAGTATCAGACATCAAACCACAGGTCCAAAAGACTCAGAGTATATCAAGCAGGAAAAAAAAAATGCATAGTATATGCAAACTATATAAAAATCAAACATAAAAATGAAAAAAAACTCTTGAAGGAAGCCAGAGGGAAAATAACACCTTACCTATAAAGGAGGAAAGACATGAATTACATTTGATTTCTGTTAGGAGCCATGCAAACAAGAATAGAGTGAAGCAAAATATTTGAAGTACTGAGAGGGGAAAAAACAAAAACTCAACGACTTGGAAGTCTGTACTCTGAAAGACTAGAGCTCAAAAGTGAAAAGAGAAACAGGAAATAATAATGGAGAGAATTTGCTAGAATTGGGTACAGGCATACCTCAGAGATTTTGCAGGTTTGATTCCAGACCATCTAAATAAAGCAAATATCACAATAAAGCAAGTCATATATTTTTTTTGTTTCCCAGTGTATATAATTTTTTTAAATTAAATTTTATTGGGGTGACAATTGTTAGTAAAATTACATAGGTTTCAGATGTACAATTCTGTAATAGATCATCTATATATCACATTCTATGTTCACCACCCAGAGTCAGTTCTCTTTCCATCATGTTTATACTCTACTACAGTCTATTAAGTATACAATAGCATTATGTCTAAAAAAACAAGGTACATACCTTAATAAAAATACTTTATTGCTAAAAAATGCTAACCATCTTCTGAGTCTTCAGCAAGTCATAATCCTTTTGCTGGTGGTGGGTCTTGCCTCAAGGTTGCTGTCTACTGACTGATCAGGGTGGTCGTGGCTGAAGGTTGAAGTGGCTGTGGCAGTTTCTTCAAATAAGACAGCAGTGAAGTTTGCTGCATCAATTGACTCTTCCTTGAATGATTTCTCTGTAGCATATGACACTGTTTGATTAGATTTCACCCACAGTAGAACTTTTTTTTCAAAACTGGAATCGATCCTCTCAAACCCTGCTGCTGCTTCATCAACTAAGTTTATGTAATACTCTAAGTCCTTTGTTGTCATTTCAACAATCTTCACGGCATCTTCACCAGAAGAGGATTCTCTCAAGACAGCCCTTATTTTCTCATTCATGTGAAGCAACTCCACATCCATTACAGTTTTGTGATATTATGATTCAATCACATCTTCAGGCTCCACTTGTAATTCTAGTTCTCTGGCTGTTTTTCCACGACATTTGTAGTTACTTCCTACATTTAAGTCTTGAACCCCTCAAAGTCATCCATGAGGGTTGGAATCAACGTCTTCCAAGCTTCTGTTAACGTTGATACTTTGGCCTCTTCCCATGAACCACAATTGTTCTTAATGGAATCTAGAACGGTAGATCTTTTCCAGAAGGTTTTCAATTTATTTTTCTTAGATCCATCACAGGTATTACTAATTATGACAGCTATAGGTTTATAAAATGTATTTCTTAAATAATAAGACTTGAAAGTCAAAATTACTCCTTGATCCATGGGCTGTAGAATGGATATTGTCAGTTATAGTTTAGGTTTTCTTACCTCAGTACGGTTTCCCACAAAGATTTCTGCCTGTGGATTTCTGTGGAAGTTAAGCTGTGATTCTCCATATCTTTGTGTCTTTTCCACAATTTTGGTGGCAGCAGTTTGCCCTGTGACTATACTTCTCTGAAGATCTAAGAAGAATTGTTGGTTTTCAATTTGTTCAGCTTTTTACTTGTCGTTAGGATGGGGTGGCAACTCCCAAGCTTATTATATGCCAGACTTTAAGCCTTTTACTCCTTTTGGATATTGCATATGTTTTGTTTTATGAGGACAGAGGAATGGACAACCAAAGGGACACAAATTAAGATAGGAGAAATTCCAGTAATTATGAGGAATAGAAGGCCTCAGGCTTTATTATGCTAAAAGCCATTAAAAATTGACCAGATTTTTGTCTTTTGATTATCGTCAGTTAATATTTAGGTAAGGTAAGTTATTTATTAGGTTGGTGCAAAAGTAATTGCATTTTCTAAAATTATTTTTAACTGTTTGAACCGCAATTACTTTTGCATCAACCTAATAAAAACTTTAATGTACTTTGTATGATTGTTTTTAAAAAAATGATGGGACTGAACCAGAATATTAGTGCCAAGAGGTCAAGAACTTTGTGCCTACCATCTACTCCAGTGTTCAACAATGAAAGTAAGAAAAGAATAAAGAACTGTAAATGTGTTATAAATTGTAAAACATTAATAATTGTATGGCAAACATTTTCAAATGCTTCCATCAAGCTACTGCAGAGAGAAATGCAAATTTTGGAAGTGTTGAGGCTTTAGCCACCAATTGTGTCCCTCTCTGGAGCAAAAAAAATATTTTTAAACTCAAGTATTCTTTCAAACATTAATTTAAGTATTACATAATCTATCTAACTTTGTTCTACTATAGTATGAAATTTTGCAATTCCTGAATAGAATAAATGTGCCACAAGGTGTATTCCATTTGTTTTGTGGCCTCAAGGAATCTCTAGCCATCTGGCAAGTACCATAGGGGTCTGTGTTTTCTCATTTAAAAAGCACAGAGTAAGGTATCATTGTTTCAAATTCATATGACAGAACTATTGGATCAAATTACAAAGCATAGTATTCACTAAAAACACATGAATATTTATTACACTGCCAAGCAAACATGTTACATGGCTAGTTTATCTAATAATATCATATGTAATTGAAAGAATTGACAAAAGCTTTCCATAAAGTCTGCCTAAGCTGACTTTATTTTTAGCTCTTAGAATCTTTTGAGAATGTGATGAAGGCTCTAAACCCTTTGCTGGGGAAAAACAAAATGAATGTAAGCAGATACACTCAAATATTTCATTCGATTTTCGTGAATCCTCTGTAGTCCTGGACTCCAGGCTGAGAACTCCTACTACGAAGATTATAATATGGATTAATTGTAATGATAGCACACATTACACATTCAAGAATTTAAGTGTGACATATGGTCTGCACCTTGTTTTCCTCTTCCTCTTTGTTTTAAGAGACAATATAGGTGTTGGTATCTAAATAGGATGGGTTATTTTTCTTAATACAATCATGTGGTAAAAATTACTAGTGGTACAAAACATTATACAGTAAAATTTTTCTCTCTTCCAGAGGTTACAGCTATTGTCAGTTTCTTCTATGTCTTCCGAGAGATGCATTATACATACAAAAGCATGTTTCATATGTAATATACACATATTATATATAACATATACCACATACACACATATACTAAAAATACAAAAACACTTGCACCTTTTGCAGACTGTTCTATGTTTTGCCCAATAACAGTATATCACAGATACATTCAGTGATTTTTACTATTTCAGAGTGTTTCATCTATGTACCATTGTTTATTTACCCTATCTCCTATCGATATACATTAGGTGATTTGTGATCCTTTGCTACTAAAACCGGTGAAGCACTAAATATCCTTGTACATATGTCTTTGGGCACATGGGAGGTACTCTATTTTAAACATAATGAAAGGGCTGGGTCTGCCTTAGGATGCCTGGCGCTTGTTCGCAGACTCACCACATTCAGCACAGCACGCTTAGTCATAAGAGTGCTGTGGGGAAATTAATTCATTATATTCCTGACACCTCAGGGTAGCAATCATCCTTTCTATTCTTGCTTCTGTGTCTCTCATTGTAACTTCACTCTGTAAGGGAACAGAAATGAGGCTGAACCTTAATTATGTTTCACCACCTAGTTTGCCTGAATTATAGAAAAACAGAAAAGCTTTCAAGGCTCTGTTCCACCCTGACTGCATGTCCTGCCCAGAGTGGCATTCCAGGGTGCTCCTGGACACTGATTATTATCTGTGGCTGTACTTGGCAGTCCCTCACACTGAGAGGCTCTGTGTTGTGGTGGGAGCAGAGTATTGCCTCTCTGGATTGCTGGTACATGGTTTTCTTACTGTGAACAGAAAATAGAGAAATTAAAATAACTAAAAGGCATCACTACTTGATTGAATTAAAGTGCTCTAGTACTACATCAAGGCCAACAAATTGCTATATGCTAAGAGATTTCTCCTGTTCATGAAGGGAGCAAACGCTCAAGATATTTTCAAGTTTTAAAACCATAAGACATCTCAATATCAGTGCCCTTTTGTTTTCTCGTGTAGGCACTCTGGGCAATTTTGCATAAGGTAGGTAAAGGGAATTTTTGTTTGAATTCAACTCAGTGGCTTTTTTCTGGATAAGCTGATTTCCTATCCTTAGTCTTAACCTATGTTCAGCTTCCTTAACTTTCACGTTGACACTGGTTTACTTCTTGTGCTTGATCCACTGCTTAATGTGCCCCCGTTGGAGCTTCCTGACTGTTCAGAAAACTTCTGATTCCTAGCACTCCTAGATGTGTCTCCAAGTTTAATTGGCTTGTCTTCTTTGGACGGGTTTTATTCTTATTAGTGATTCTCACATCGTTATGTGTATTCACAAATGATGGGGGGTATCAGGACAGAAGTCAGAACTAGAAAACAAGAAGAAGAACATAGAGAGATCAAAAAGGTTTCAGAGGTCAGAGTAGAACAATATTCAGGTAAGGCAGGATCAGAATGGAGTCATGAAAAGCAGTGAGTCAGGATTCAATGAGATGATTTACAACAAACAAGACTTCACAATCAAACTCAGGCAAAGTGGGAGAGCTAACAGCCAGGCAAATTGACACAAACCAAGAAAGCTATAGATGTTGAAGGGGAAGAGAACAGATAGGGAACCAATGGCAATAGAAAACCTTTAAGGCATTGAATAAATATTTGTGATGTGCCTACTACCGTGTTTCCCTAAAAATAAGACGTAACCAGAAAATAAGCCCTAGCATGATTTTTCAGGAGGACATCCCCTGAACATAAAACCTAATGTGTCTTTTGGAGCGAAACTTAATATAAGACCTGGTCTTATTTTTGGGGAACCACGGTATGCAGAAACTCCACTGCGCATTGTAGATACATATAATAAACAGTGAGAGAGAGGAAAAAAAAACTTCACAAAAATCTCTGTTCTCATGGAACTTATCAGAAAACAAAGTATCTCTTTATGTATTTAGAGGTAAGGAAGGATCAACTATCCTTGCATGAATGACCTGAGTCTTGTATATAGAAATAATGTATAATATTTGTGTTGTATAGGACGATATTTCTTCAAGTATCTTTGGTGCAAAATCTATAGGCTTTAAAAAAAAAGTTTTGTTTTCAAATGTATTTATTAATGCTAGTAAAAGTTGAACAGATTTTTTTCAAAACTCTGGAATTCTTAGTACCTTTAATAGGCTAGAGTGCCATGTAAATTTACATTTTGAATGTTTCTCAAACCTACATAGTCAATGAGCCTTTTCTTTTTAATTGAGTATCTTCTGGAACTATTATTTCATAATACATTTTTTGGCAAATGTTGACCTAAAAGATAACTCTTGTCACCTTATGCTTGTAATGATTCTATTGGTTCCCCCTGATCTTTCACTGCTAGTACTTCTTGTGATGACACCAACTTTATATGGTGACAACTTTAGCTGTTGAACTTCTCTCCTGTCATCTGGCATGAGAGCCACTGGGCCACATGAAGAAAGTCTGTGAGTTCTATTCTGCAGCATATGGAGAAGTCAGTGTTAGATGCTAGTGGTAAAAATGTCAGGCACCTCCCTTCTAGCTGGAGTGGCTGATAATTTTATACATGAAGGAAGTGTTACCATCTGTACATAAAATCAACTGTCACCCCAAATGTGAAAATGTGTGAAGTGGCTATCCCATATAACCATTCTGTTTTGACAGGTGGACTAGTGAAAAATTTATTTTCCCTCTAAATCTGTACTATAAGACATCCTTTCTAACGCATGTCAATTCCATCCTGTTGTTTCCAAGTAAAATCACTTTTATCCGTATCTAATATGTATCCTTAACTTAGAGTCTTAATTATGAGCAAATCTCATAAATGCATCTCATAAATAATGGTTTTCCATTATTTGTCGATTTTCTTTAGAATAATTTGACATATGAGATAAAAATTTGTACTTGAAAAATCAATTATTCAAACTGTATTTGTTAGGTTATTAAGAAAAAGAGAGAATAACATGCTATGGGAATTGTACTATTTTCTAGTTTTGTAAAAAGGGTTGTGTTATAACTGTCAGTGAAGTATATTTTTTTCACTGTTTTCATAATTCCAGGAATAATTGCCCCACCTAATGTCCCTGATGTATACTAGAATCTAGAACACTTGGTCTGTCTACTTATAAACAAAAGTACAGAGAAGTCTTTTAATGAAATTCCCAGAGCACTGAAAGATAACTGTGTGGATTATATCTGATATGAAAATGACAGAGGAGGTGTCCTTATTTCTAGTTTGATTAACACACAAACAATTTTGGAAATAAAGAATAAGGAAGAATGCCTTTATTTAGAGCACCTGATGACCAGTTCCATAGTTAGAAAACATTGGTACATTTCTCAATTATTTGATGGAATATGGTTAATCTCAGTGTGTAATAGGTTGAAAGTAAAATAAGTATCGGTTAGCCTTGGTATCTCTGTAGTTCATCTGGGTATTTTGATAATCCGCATCCAGTCTGGCACCAATTAATGTACAATTCACAGGAAATGGGGGATCAGTGGCTACATGTCCTAATTGTCACAAATATTTTCTTCTTAGGGTGATAAGAAGCAGAAACATGGACAAATCAGTTGTCTTTGATGATAAGCATCATGGTGAAATAAAGAGTAAAAATGAAAACGTGTGTGAAGGGTGTTAACTGAAACAGACAGCACCCTGCTTCCACACCCTTTCCTTCTTTTTAGAGGTGGTTGGGGAAAGGCAAAGGGGAAGCTTCATGAACACAAGCAACTGACGGTAACAGACTACCTTCTGGGATGCAGCATAGCAGGATAGAAAAGGTCTGACCCACAGCCTCAGGGGGACCGGGGTTCAAATCTCTGTTCCGGTATGATTTACTAGATCTGAAGCATGTCTCAGAACCATCATCTATAAACATATATTTTTGACAAGATAAAATGAGATAATGTATAGAAACATCGGGCATAGTGATTTAGTGATTATCAAGCATTGAATGTTAAATAGAATTGTTTTGTCTCTTCATCCCTCAAATTACATTTATATTTAAAACACATACCTATTCTATACTCCTAATTTTCTTCTTGGTTGTCAGAATATCATTTTCATGTGAACCAGACTCAACTTTGATTTTACGTGCTATGCATTAGGATATACATATGTGTGTGTGTGTGTGTGTGTGTGTGTGTGTATAGTTATATGTTAATATATGATAAATATTCATATTATATGCGATTGCATATACATAGAACTGGTTAATATTATCTAGAAATGTATAGGAACACAAATCCTTTTGCTTTATATATGCAGTTACACTCTATTGAGTATATCTTCATAGAAATAATGGGACAACGAGCGTCATGTTTATTGATTGAAAAGGGTAAAGAAAAAAGGAACAGGGCTGTCTTAGAAAAAATTAATAACATCCAATTTGTAATCTCATTCCTCTATTCTTTTATCACAGTGACTCCTTCCTATCAGCCTGATGACTATAATGAGTACTGTTATATTGCTTGTCTTTTCCCACTCCCTTTCCCTACATACATATGTGCAAGCCTGACCTAGCCCAGACAGCACAGATGGGTTAAAGAGTCACTCTCCCTGGGTTTCAAAATGCCATCATTAGTGCATAAAGTCTATAGTTTTTTAAAAACAACTTAAAACCCTTTTATATTTATATCTTGTTATGTCTTCCCTGAGAACCTTTTTCTTATAAATATGATGGCCATTACTTCATTCAACATATGATGACAAAGACACCTAGACAAAGTCATGTCCAAGCAGCAAATATCAAGGTTGAAATTTGAACCCCCTGATTCACTGGCGTTCCGTCCACCACTCCATCTTTCCTTGTAAAATCCAAAGTTCCATTCAAACTTCTAATGGAATTCTAACTAGAAGACTTTGGAGTGGGAGAACATGCTAAAATCCCTACACCTTTGTTTTTGATATCTATTGACTTTAAACACATATAATTGAGTTGGTTGACAGAGCAATTAAAATGTAATTTGACTTTCTTCCTGGCAGAATCCCACATTTGAGAACAACTAAGCAATCCTCCTTTTCAATCTCATAAGGTAGAGTATTCTAAGCTGAAGAACATTTTTTCATTTTCCATAACCTACACTGAGATTCTGGTACTTGGCAGGATGACTTTAAAAAGGGCACTTGATTTTGATTTAATATGGAATGGCAGACTTTTGTCCAATATATAGATTTTAGAGATGAAGGAAAACATAATTATTATCTAATTGAAATCCCTTATTTCACGGAGGGAACTTGGTGCAGAAAGTGAATTGAACTGCCTAGAAAAGCCAACAGTTAGCAGTGTGTTTTTTTGTTTTTTGTTTTTTTGACTAGAATGTATATAGTTTGACGCCTCTGACCTTGGTTCAATATTATTTTGCCTTTTTACTCTACCTCAATGTCAGCTTTACCCAATGGCTTTTCAGAAAAACTACATAGCACTATATAGTTCCTCACAGCTTACAACTTTTAATTTCATATTTTGATGAGGTGCTCGGTTCCATGACGTCTACTACAATTCTGACCACCTATAACCATTTTTAAAATTGTTGATGTCTGAACTAGGTTTTAAAGTCAGTTAAATTATCTTTTTTGTAATTTTCTTTCTTTTTAGCTTTGTTGAGGTGTACTTAAAATACAAAACTTGCATATATTTAACATATACATTTTGGAGAGTTTATACAGCTGCCTATACTTGTGACACCATCACTATAATCAAGGTAAAAAACACATTTATCACCTCTAAAAGATTGCTTATATTCATTTACTTTTGTGTGTATTTGTGTTTGAAAAGAACCCTTCTTATGAGACCTGCTCTCTGAAGTTTTTAAGTGTCTAACTAGTATCTCCTTTAGAAAGATCTACTGGAAAGTATAAAGCTTACAGTTGACAATACTATACTGTATACTTAAAATTTACTAATAGGATAGATTATATATTGTGTTCATATCACCAAAAATAAATAAATACATAAATGCATAAATATGGCAGGAGGAAACTTTTAGGGGTGATGGATATGTTATAGTTTGCGGTGATGGTTTCATGCTGTACACTTATTTCCAAACCATTCAAGTTGTACAAATTAAATATGTACAGCTTTTTGTGTGTCAATCTTACTTCAACAAAGTAGTTTAAAAAAAAAGAAAGAAGAAAAGCTTATGATAATATATATATATATATATATATATATATATATATATATATATATAAATATTCCCAACTCTACTTTAGAACCTGTGAGTAGAAATTTTTAGATATGATGGCTAAAAACAAGAACAAACAAAAAAACCAAACACCTTAGGTAATTCTATTATACTACACATAGGAACTGCTTCACTAAGATACTTCCCAGGCAATAAAATAAAAGCTTAATCATTTTGGAGAAGATGCCTCTTGGAGTTAACTAATTTGACACCAGAGAAACCTGACAGGGGTCACTCCCCTGGACACCATGCTTTATAGCACCTGCTCTTTCCCTTCGCTGGCTGCTCACATCTTTCTCTGGGACAAGGTGTCCATAGAACTAATGGAATATATCTACCAATGGTATATGCATGTTCCCTTCTACAACATGATCCATTACCTAGGATCCAGAAATTTCCCTGAACAACCTGTCTCTCGTCTGTTTCAGGGTTTGTGGGGACTTCTTTCCCAAGCCCATCCTGTTGTGAATAGACTGACCATTTATTGATTATAAATGCTGACCCTAGGAAGGTGGGATAGAGCTAGATATGCAGGTGGGATGGGTAGGCAGGCATGGTAGTTGGGGGTGAGGTTACGGTCATTTATTTGTACCCTTGTTCCTAGCCGCTCGAATGTCAGGAGCAGTCTATTTAGAATTATCTGATATCATAAGTGTGGTAAGTCTACAAAGGCTTACAGTTTCTCAGATATCATGTTTTTGTTTTAATACCATGTTTCCCTGAAAATAAGACCTAGCCAGACAATCATCTCTAATGCGTCTTTTGGAGCAAACATAAATATAAGACCCGGTCTTATTTTACTATAATATAAGACCAGATCTATAATGTAATGCAATGTAATGTAATGTAATGTAATGTAATGTAATGTAATGTAATGTAATGTAATGTAATGTAAAATACCGGGTCTTATATTAATGTTTGCTCCAAAAGGTGCATTAGAGCTGATTGTCCAGTTAGCTCTTATTTTCAGGGAAACTCGGTAATACAAGGTGCTATCAAACAATACGATGAATGTTTAAAAAAAAAATAAAGAAAAAAAAATATATATATCAGTAAAACACATTGCCATTAATCCTCCAAAATATTCTCCCTCGTCTTGAACACACTTATCCCATCATTCTGAAGCAGTTCTAGAAGTCCTCTTTCATGAGTGTCTAATTGTTCTGTCTTGGCTACCTCAATGTTCTGAACAAATTAAAAACGTTTACCTTTCATGATAATTTTGACTCTGGGTAAGGGACAGAAGTCACACAGTGCCAGATCCACTGAATAAGGTGGAGGAGGACTGTAACGTTTCTATTTGAAAAACTGTAATGTTTCTATTTGACAGAAATTGCCATACCAGAAGCAATGTGTGACACAAGGCCTTTCCATTGTGATCACCAAATATGGTGAATGCTGCTGCCGAGTGCCATCCAATGGAAAGGCAGGGATTTTCAATATGGGAAGCAGCACGTTGAACCTTAGTAACAGTGTGTGGCAAGTTTCAACTTGTTCGATGCAGTCAGTTGGGTGTGAGTTATGGTTGAGAAAAGGTGTGTTTCAAAGTGTGCCATAAATCATCCTCCATCATGACAACACTCCATGTCACACGTCACTTCTGGTATATGGCAATTTATGTCAAATAAAAACATTGTGATGTGTCCTCATCTACCTTATTCAACAGATCTGGCACTGTGTGACTTCTGGCTCTTCCCAAAAATCAAAATGATTCAGGACATCGAGGCAGCCATGACAGCACAACTAAAGATACTCACAAAAGAGGACTTTCAGAACTGCTTCAGAAAGCGGCAAGAATTATGAGATAAGTTTGTTCGAGACGAGGGAGAATATTTTGAGGGGGATTAATGGCAATGTGTCTTTTACTGAAATATATATTTTGTTACGTTTAAAATCTCACCGTAGTTTTTGATCACACCTCGTACATTTAAAGTATGATGAAAAACTAGTATATTGATTATGGAAAAACATGAACTAGGTGAAGATTTTTTTGGTGTTGACCAAACTCAAAGTGTCAAATTGCCTTCTACAACCCTGACAAGCCATTCCAACTCTTTCCTTCTTAAGCAGTGCCCTAGGGTTAAAGAACCAATTACATTTATCAAATATGTCTTTGCTATATTTGACAAGTGTCTGCTGTCTTCTTTTAGAATCTAGTCAGCCAATTCCTGTTACCAGCTAACATATCATCCTTGCCATCAAAACTTACATTCACGTGGTGTATCACTCTGCATGTATATCTTCCCTTTGGCATTGTATGATTCATCAAAAAAGTCTTGTAAGGTAGGTGTGTCAGTAAACCATTTCGCTTTACAAATGAGGGCTTTTATCTTGGAGCATTTCATTTTCTTGTCCAAATTCACATGTCTAATAATTGGTAGGGCTCAGCCTAATTGGGGGACACAATTCCACTCATAACACGCATGTTTTTACTAAAATTCTATACCTGGTATCGTGGGAAGAGGATATCAGGGATGATAAGACTATGACAGAGTGTGTTAAGTTCATATTTGCGATTACAATTTAGAGACAGAAATCTTCTTGAACTTAGAAAGTTAGTAGGGAACATTTTTACTATAATCCATATGTAAGAGGAGCCACCAGAAGAATAAAAATTAAAGAATACATTTACATCTTCAAGAGAATATCTACATTTATTTTTAAAGGCTGGAAAGGGGCAGAGTGGAAAGATAAAAAGGGACAAATGATAACTAGAAAATACAAAATAAGATTCAGAAACAAATCCAAATACATCAGTAATTACAATACATGTAAATATGCTAAACTCATTGATCAAATGATAGATTGTCATATTGAATAAAAATCAAACATGACAATATTGTTATACAAAAATAGAGTTTCAAACAATTGTTTTTGATGTGTTTGAAAATAATGTATCAGCCAAAAAAAATCCAGGTTAGCAACAAACATGAACTGTACATTCCCTCGGTATTCTTTCTTTTCTATTTGCATTTTTCTTCTGTTCTTAAATAACTACATGTATTATAGATTTTAAAAAGTAAAAAAAAATACATTTAGCAATTTATATATCAGTAAATATGAAAATCTAGGTGAACTTGATATATTTCTAGCAACATAAATTGCCAAGATTGGCAAAATATAAAATTTAAATGTGAATAACACAGTAACAAGAGAAAATTTAACTAGTCATGAAAACTCTACCTCCATTTTCTCCAAGAAACCCATGTCTGGTTTAAAGGTAAATTCTGCTAATTTTTTAAGAAACAGGTAATCCTAATCTTATATAAGAAGGTATATAAGGTAAAATAAAATCAAATACAAAGAAAGGTGTTAAATTCATTTAGTGAAGTTAATCATAATCTTGATACCTAAGCAAGTTAAAGGTAGTACAGAAGAGAAATCATAGGCCAATTTCAGTTTTAAATATACATGTAAAATTTTAAATAAATCTAACAAAAGCAAATAGTATGTTAAGAACAACCCATCATGAACCAATGAGTTTATTCCAGAAATGTAATCATGTTTTAAAATTATAAAAATATAACTAGTTAATAATAACTATAGGAGATATGCACATAAATATCTCAAAATATGCAGAAATATCATATTGGTCTATATGACTATGATAAAAAAGACAACTTTGAATAAAAAATAATTTCCTTAATTTAATTTTTTAAATGGCAAAATTACAAAGTTGGCAAATGTTAGTGTACTGCTGAGACTATTATAAACATTTGTGCATTGCTGGTAGGTGATTAAACTGTCCGTTCATTATGAACTCCCAATGCCTAGCATATATGTTTATATTTTTATTTACACCAAGAAATTTTATCCTAAGGTTTCTATCCAAAAGAAAAAAGTGTATAAATTCACAAAGAGACATGTACAAAATTTTTTATGGCAATCTTTTTCTTTTGGATGGTGGCAGTCAATCTTTGGAAGTAACCTACATGCCCACTCCCAGGGAAATGATTAAATCAAATATGGTATGCGCATAAAATAAAATATGATGCAGAGTCAGAAGCAAAGAGCCAGATTTATTGCAATTAGGCTACATCTCACAAACATGTTAATAAGAAAAAGGAGTGAAAATAAGATTTATAGCACCATTTATGCAAATTAAAAACACGTTAAACAACTCTATATATTTTTCAAGGATACACATATATCTAAATAGGTACACAGAAGGGAAATTGGAAAGATATATATTAAAAATGTGAATGTGAGTACCATTCAGGAGGAAAATAGCAGTAGAGGTGAGGAATGAAGGGAAAAATAATACAAGGAAATAAAAGAGGGGCCCTGCTAGTGGTGAGAGTGGGCATGAATAATTTAACTTAATTGTGTGCACCTAAGATGGAGATAAAATTAAAAGATAAAAATAAAATCAACAGTGTGATACATGTATCTAAAAGTTTGTTTTTATATCATCCTTGCAAGGCTTTCTTAAATTGCAAGTTCTCCAAGTACATTTGAAATAGGATTTAAATTATATATCTTTTCCCCCCATGAACACACCTGTAACATAAAGCGATTTCCACCTGCAGTGCTCTAAAAAGTGGTTACTTTGCAGGGAACCATAACTTTTCTGTCTTTTTTTGGTTGTAGGAAACAGGATTGAAAAGTTTGCATATTTCCTTTGTCTGTTCAGACAGTGCAGATAAAAGGAAGTCTGTGGTTTCTAGACAGCCTTTGAGTTGTCAGGCTGCCTTGAATCTGAATCAAATTCTCCAAGGGGCAGGGGAACAAAGTGAGTGATTCTATGAATATTCCTTCCTGATGTTGGATTGCCTGGAATGAGTTCTAATGCAGTTCAAACACCTCTTGCTAAACGTATAAACACGCAAATAAAGGTAAATCAAACAATAAAACGCACAGCAGGTTTTTCAAGGGCAAGTGTTATTTCATTTTACTGGTGAAGGAAACTGAGGCAGAGGAAGATTTAGTGACAAGTCAAGCCATGAATCAGATAAACCTCAAGTCAGAACTGGAACCACATTTTGATTCCTAGCCCGCACTTCTTTCACTATTGTGCTCCCTGTATAAAGTATTCAAATACATATGGTTCATGCCTTCAGTGTTTAAGATTCTTCATACGAGAAATTCCATAGAGTTTGGAGGTTTATGGGAAGATGCAAAGTAGCAATTTGTGTTTGACATAGACATTTAAATGACTAAAGTTTTAATTAATGGCTGATTTTTTTTCTTCCCATGGTGTGCACGGGAAACTTTATCTGTTTGCTGTCTGAAGCTCTGTGTTTGCAAATTAAGAGATCCTCCTTCTTTCCATTTTAATTAAAAATTGTGAGCTTGACATAATCAACTTCCTTCCTTTTTTGCTTGTTTAATGAACATTAATGAAACAAAATTAAAGTGCTATTTAACATTCAGCCAATTTATGAACAGATAGGTAGGATAACTTTTTTTTTCAGGGACTAGGGTAGAACTTGAGTAATTTAGAGAAATTAACTTTCCGAGTAGCATTTAATAAAACCACAGTACGACATGGGGCCTGCAAAATCAGGTTAACACACTGTTGATGTTATTTTTATACTGAGAAGTCATCTTGAATCAGAGAAGCCATCAGAAGTCTAATCAACAATTGCTCCCACTTGATTAAAATTCTGGCATTTCTGGTGAGGACAGAGTGTCATTTTCTCATGATACTGCTATTGTCCACTTCACTTATTTATTTTATCTACTTGTACATGTACTTCCCAACTAGTTATCTTTTTGTTCATCCACTGCTAGCATATTAAATGTCTTCTATAGATCTTGTCCTACTCTATATTTTATATTTTTCTGAGTATGTATTTATTGTGCTCAGAAGTTCATTTTTAAAAATTTATAAAAGGCAAGATAATTTATAGTAAGCATTCAAATTTGGACAACAATAATGAAAAGACTTAATTTGGATCCTAGATCTGACTTTCACCAGCTGTGTGATCTTGGACCATGTTATGATCTTCTTTGATCTTCAAGTTTATCTCATATGTATCTTCCCCATAGAACTCATCGTCAGGAAATATTTCTGTGCCAGGATTTGTACTAGGTCTGGATTCATAAGGATGAACAAGATGAATATGCTTGTGCTCTCATAAAATTTACCATTTAGCAGGGGAGAGAAACTTAAAACATTAAAATACATGTATTTATTTTTTTTACTTAAATTTTTTTACCAGGGTTAGTGAAATGCTTAGAAGCCTGGATATCATGATAGTCTTCCCTAAGGAAAAAAAAAAATATTAAAGTAGGACTTGAAAGGTGAGTAGAAGTTGGTCAAGAGAAAAGAGGAGGGAAAAGTGTCCCAGGGAAAGCAGGAAGCACATGTAAACCCGTGAAAGGAAAGGACTGTGGTTCTCAGGAGTCTCTACAGAAGGCTGGAGCAAACGCAGAAAAGGAAAATTGACAGAGGTGGGCGCAGGGTAGAACTTGTAGAACCCTGTCAGCTATCTGGGGAATGCCAGGTTTTACCTAAGTACAACAGTAAGCCAGCAAAGGGTTTTAAGCAGCTAATTCCATTTACAACATTAACTTCCCTGTTCCATGTCATATGATTTATTTACAGGTTCTGGAATTAGGATATGACCTTTTTTTGGAGGGTCATTATTCTGCCTAGCACAAAGGTGTGATCTCAAAAAAAGTCCTTCAGGGAAATCCAGTAGTATCAATTCACTTCAGAATTATTCCTTAAGGATCTTTTCAGGGAGATGTAAATTCATAGGCACTTGCAGTTTGAGAACAGACCTCCCAAGGAGATGGATGAAAAAGAAAGTAAACTAGGATAGGTACTATTTATGTAGCACTATGAACAAATATGTTTTTAATTAACCTATAATAATTCATCAATTGTAAGATATTTCTTGATTTCTATGATGATACAATGTGAAAAATGTACACCTTATCAATGAAATCAGAAAATATTAAACCTTTATTAAGCATTTAACTTTACTATCATCACAATTCTCTTTAATATTTTTATACATGCCATTGTAGACTATGTTGTGAAATAGTATACTCCCATTTGTTGACTTCCTTTATTCTTCTTATTCTTCTATTTAAACAAAATATTTGTACCAGGCTCATCTGTTAACCTGGACACGGCAAACACGAGGTACATATGCTATGCTGCCAACTCTCCCAGCTTTTTAAACAGCTCTTAACCCTGGGCAGACATCACAAATCAATCAAAAATACTCTCTTGGAGCTTTAGGAAGACTCAGGATCTTTCTCATAGATGAGGTGACAACATAATTGATTGTTGAAACTAGAACTCTTCTGAGAGTCAAAGCTAGAGCTATTAATAAATGCTTGAGTAAAAAGTATGAAATGGGAACATCCTAGGCAAAATAGGATATATTGTTTCTCTACTCAAAGATTCCATAATTTACTGCCAATTGATTAAAGGTGGCATGCAAGTTGAAACCTATTAGCCAACCTGTCTAATAATAAAGTCCTGATATAACTGAAAACAAAAGAAGTAGATGTGGCTTTAGGATCTCTGAGAAATCCTGACAATTGCTGCTTCTTACCAGCTCTCCTGTCTGTCTACCCCCATGTCCGGACTTGCTCCTTGTCTGACCTTCCTTAGCTGTGTAGGCCGTAACTCCAACCTCATCACTCTGGACTCTGAGCAGTTGTTTGCTCAGGCTGCTGCTTCCACTTTTCTTTGTGTATGGCTCCTTCAGTGTCAATGTCGCCCTGCTGACTATAGTGGTTTGGTTGGCCCTAACCATAGCCTAACTTTAAAACTTAGATGGAGTGTCAGGTAAACATGGAAGTCGAAAGACAATGAACCACAAAACAGACATCATTTGCAAAGGTGCCACTATGCAATGAAGAAGACTGAAAATGTGAACATTCATAATTTGTAAAATATCTAAATACATTTTTAAATTGATGACTAGGGATTTGTGAAAAATTTAAGGGAGTTATAAACATTCTAAAAGACATGTGCCATATATTGAAGTGAGGTGAGAAAAATAATTCCATTAAATGGTTTGATATTTGGCTGTATATAATGCAAATGATCTAAACAAGTGAAAGTACATGGAAAAATCCAAAGTATCTGGTTACCTTGTCCTTTATGTTTCAAAGTACACAATCAAACACATCCTTCTATATAAAAAATTAAATAAGAATTAGTGCCAGATGTTCCTTCTCCATTAAAAACAATACATTACAAATCTGGCTGATTCCTACTCTCTTCTAGATTAAAAAGCGAAGACCACCTGGTTTAGAAGAAATACTACTCCTTTTCATAGCACAGTTTCTTTGTCTATTTTGAAAAGAAGAATCCAAGCATAAATAGTTATGTTATAAATATTAAGACATATTATATGCTTTGAAGGAGGAAATTGGGAAGAAGAAAGAGACAATGATTAGCAAGAAGGGAAAGAACAAGAAAGATAATAAGTAGTTTTAAAAAAAAACATCTAGGTAGCTGAAGATGAAGGATGCCTACCCACATTTCAATATTTCCTCCCCAAAACAATACAGAACAGCAAGAAAGGAAAATGTGTGTGTGTGTGTGTGTGTGTGTGTGTGTGTAATATATGTCAATATATCAAATGTATATAATGCCCTATGCATTATTTCAAGATGAGAATGTTCAATTTTTGCAATAAGTTAAAAGTAGAAGATCACCAGATCCCAGTTGCAATCACTTATGCTCCCTCTCTACTCTTGTTCCCCCACACAAACTTTATCACAAGCAAAGACAGTTGTGAAGGAGAACAGTTAACTCTGAGGCCAAGTTTGATATAAAACCACCACCATTAGTATGAAAATACTAAAAAGGTTTCCTGGTAGGTCAGATCATGAATTACAAGAAGAGATTAGAACAATATGCATGATTCAAAGAAGTAATTTGACATGCCTAATTTCTGAAGAAGGAAAAGGGCACAAAAAGAAAAAGAATCACCCTTTGGCAATTGGGTAAAAAAAAAAGAAGTAAGATAAAACTATAAGCTTTGCAAACAAACTTTAGAATTTGCAAGCCACAGTATCTAAGGATTTACAACACCCCCCAAAAAAACTGATAATAAAATCCATTTAAGTATTTACACTAATAGAATAGAGTGTCTTTACACTCAAAATCAACACTCCAAACAGAATTACGTATACTCAAACAAGCTTTTGAGAATATGAAATTCACCTGGAATCAGAAATTCAAAAACTGAACATTGAAATGCTCAAAAAATCAGGAGAAACGGAAAGAAACTTGATTGGATTCAAGAAAGACACAGAAGCAGACAAAGTTATCTCAGAACTGAAAAATAACAAGGTGTGCAAGGGAGAATAGACTGAAATGAAAATTTAATCAATGGTTTTCAAGAAAGGTAGGGAATCAACCAAGAAAAAGCAAAATGAGAAAAGAAACAACTAAAAATGCTCAAAGAAAAAGCAGTAGAAATAGAACATAGTCAAAGAAGAAATGGTAACAGTATTAGCAGAATACCTGACAAAGAAAATCAATACAATTTGAACAGAATTAAGAAATGAAGTCACTGTTAGGCAACCCTACACTGATAATTGTTACAGGAAAGAATCATTGATGAATGCTAATACTGGTGGGGGAAAGTTCGAGAAGCCAGAGATGTAGATAGTCTCAAAGTGTCCTCACATATACTTATTAATTATGAAGGTAAAATTAACATCTTTACAATGGAGAAACCTGTCAGCTGCCACCTTCACCAAGTGATCAAGGTTAACAACACTAGTGATAAAATATATGAACATCACGTGTGCCCTCCCTGTTAGGATGCAGGAAGAAGGGCAAAACTTCACTTCTGTGTTACTTTAGTTAAAACTGTACAACCTCAGTCTAATCATCAGAAGACATCAAACACAATTGAAGGATAGTCTACAGAAAGTGGTCACTGTTCAAAGTGTCACGATCATGAAAGACAATACTGAGAATTGTCACAGATTGTAGGAGCCTAAGGAGACCTGATGACTAAATGCAACGTGGGATCCTAGACCTGAAAAAACGACATTATGGAAAAAAAACGATGAGATTTAACAAAGGCCTAAAGGTTATTAATGAATAATTTTATGTAAGTATTAATTTCCTGGTTTCTGAAATTGTATTATAATTATGTTAGGTGTTAATATTAGGAGAAGCTGTATGAAGAGTATAAGGGAACAGTGTAGTACTTGGCACAGTATAAATTTTTCTTTCTCTAGTCATTTCAAACAGAAAAAGTTAGAGTGAAAATTTCAATGACGATAGCCACTATTTTACTCTATGATGTTATATTCTATAATACTGTAACACATATATAAATGCTATGTATTTTATTTATATTTGCACATTAATATATAGCGTATATAATATATATACATATATTTGTGTGTATGTACAGATATATATGTATATGTAGAATCATATCAAATGAAAGATTTTCCTCACTGAAACCTACCCTTTAAAAAGTTTTCCTTTTGTTTTCAAACTCTAATATTGAAAATCTTATAGTTATACATGAAATAGATGTTTATTTATTAATTAAGTTAACAATGCATGTTTAGAATACATATTATAATGACATTTTCTACACATTCCGTAAAACAGCATTATTTGAATTCTTTAAAGTTTCTTTGCCACCCTATTTTCATTATTATTACAGTCCCTTTTTGAGTCATCTAACATGGTTTTGTGGAGCATACCCTCTTTATGTCTCTCTAAATTTTAGAGATAAGGTGCTTTTGAATGTATCTATGAGGCTGGCCCTAAAATTTTTATTCTGAGATATGGTACTAGATCATGAAAAGTCAGGACAGTTTTCTCTTTTTTTATCAATCTGGGTTTAAACACAAAAGGTTATCTGAATGATGGAACAACTTAACTATATTGCCCTTAGAGCAACCTTCATCAGATTTATTAAAAAAAAAATCCAACACTCACAATTAAAAATAATGATTAATGATCTCTTTTAAATTCATTTGTCTCCTTTTAAAATTGTTTCTGTCATGGGAATTTTTAGTTATCAAAACTAATATTGTCTGAGATCTCTTCAATCTAATATGCGTTCCCCAGATTGTCCTTTCATGTAGAATAATAACTAAGAAACCATCTCATAATATGAGGTTGATAAGGTGGCTTTTTTTTTTCCCCTCAATGTGTCAATAGGGCATATACTGTTTCCCCGAAAACAAGACCTAGCCAGACAATCGGCACTAATGTGTCTTTTGGAGCAAAAATTAATATAAGACCCAGTCTTATTTTATTATAATATTTTACTATAAGACCCGGTCTTATATAATATAAGGTCTTCTATTAATTTTAAGACCTGGTATAAGATAATACAATGTAACACAATACCGGTTCTTACATTAATTTTTGCTCCAAAAGATGTATTAGAGCTGATTGTCTGGCTAGGTGTTATTTTCAGAGAAACACAGTATTATGTTTCTGGCATGTGTTTCACTTTAAAGGAAAATGCCAAAATCCAACAGACTTTCAAACTTTCATGTTAGTGATTCAGAGCTGTGCACACATTTCCAAAGCGGGATTGTTACTTCAAATCACAGCTCTATGCATTGGGCTGGCTGGACTACATAGATCCCAAACATCCTCTGACCTTTCTCCCTATTCTATGGTTCTGATTAAAGGAGAATGGCTTCAGGGAAGCTTTGCAGTAGCAGATAAAAGTCTACGTGTTTTTGTGGAAATGAAATGATGTCTGACAAGTAGCCAGCGATAAAATGAGATGAGAAAGCTCCAGCTTCCTGAAGTGGCCAGGTCCAGTCTGTACTGCTCTGCAACAGCTAGAGATAAATCTGTCAGCAGGATTTTATTTTCCTTGTCTGAAAAGTCTATACAACTCTCTGTGCAACTTTTTTTTTTTCTTTTACATAGAGCTGCAAATCAATATTGACTTTTGTTGGGGAAATGCATGAGGTGGAGGTGACTTAGTTCCCAAACTCAAGTGTACAAGAGAACTCGGGTGGGGAATTCTGTCTCACTCATCCATGGAAGGTTTATGTGCCTCTGGGAACATCCAGCAAATTCTACTCTCCAGTCTGTTATTGGTATTGCCACTGGCTTATTGTGCAAGTCCACACGATTCCTGGAAGAATGATGTCTCTTGCATTCCATGACACATGTTGGCATGTGATTCTTTACCAAGTCAATGAGGGACGGGGCCAGGGAACAGCTTTCCTCGGTTTGCTAAATGTCATCCACTAGATATGCCCCAGCATCCTAGAGTGGTCCAGAATTGGAGAACTTGTTGTACTACTACCCGTAAAACCCAAAGACCCTTAACACCTACTTGGCCTAGGGAAAACATGTCCCTTTCTCCTCTTACAACGTGCAAGTAGGAACTCTCCTTCCTCTGCAGTACACAAAGACACAAAGAATGTTCTCTTCCCTCTGTTTAAGCTTTTACTAAAGAACAGAAGGAAACATTTCACGTTGAAGCTTTTGCTCTACGCCTATAAGATCTGGAAATGAAGAACTGCGTGGCATGGAAGAGGGGCAGAGGATAGGGAAGAAGAAAAAAATACCTCAAATCAGACCAAGCTATAATCTTAGAATGATCGTATACTGCAACCAGGCAAATTATAATTGAGTAAAGATGTGGCCAAATGAATACCAGGAAAGCATATTACAACTGATAAAGGAAATGTTGAAAAGGAGACATTCTGATGACATTCAGGACATCAAGGGTAATACGACAACAGCTCCGATGGCCATTCCAGAAAAGAGTTCCAAAGTTGCTTTGAAGGGTGGACTACACCCTGGCATCAGTGCATAGCTTCCCAAGGGGAGTACTTCAAAAGTGACTATAGTGATATTCAGCAATGAGGTATGTAGCACTTTTTCTACAATGAGTTCTCGAACTTAATTGTCAGAGCTCCTATAGTATAGCATATGCAAGTGCAACAGTACAGCTGAGGAAAGAAATAATAATACACATAGACTGAGGCTATCTATCCTGTCATTTTGCTTGCTGGGCATTGGGGCTCACTCGTTCTCAATTCCCTAAGGGTCTCAGCATTCTGTGTCCCTGACTGTGGCTCTAATGATTGAAGAAAACCCTTCAATCCTTCTGCTAAATACACACCAAGTGCAAAAGCAGAATACTACAGTCTGCTGCAACCCTAGAAGTAAAACTGACTGTATTGAACTTAGGAAGAGAGAATGCACTGTCACTCTTTTGGGGAAACTTATGGGACTGTTAATTATAAGCAATGTTTATGTTATGCTATAATTGTTGACCGAGTTACCATGTGTGGTAGATAGTTCATATGGGGTCTCTCAGCCTCTTTTCTGCCTACTTTATCTTTAGAGAGGCTGTAAAGTTTGAAACCACCTTGCAGGCAGGTCTGGCTATGAATCAGGTTCTACCCTTAGAAGAACATGTGCAAACCCAGAGTCCAAGTGGGAGTAGCTCAGACAGAGATCATCATCCTTCTGTGGGAGCCACTGAAACTGTCTGCAGCAGCTGGATGGCGCTTACGCTAGAGTTGAATTTTTAGGTTCCAGAACTGTGATGGTGAAATGTCTTTAAGACTTGGCTGCAGCAACAACTTTCTAAGGTCAGGGTTGTAGTTACAACACAATGTGCTTAAATTTAACGAGCCAGCAAGCCAGCGATAACTCCCTGACTGGTGCCACTCTGCCCCTTCCAATTCTTTTGTAAGCATCCAATTCTGCCTTTCAGAGTGGGAAGAATTTTGCAAAAAACTACCCATTCTCCCCTCCCCCCATCAGGAGGACATTTGAAGTGTTGGTAAAGAAAAATAATAATTAACAAATATGTGTGTATGTTATAAATATCTATGTATGTATTTTACTGACTATATTCCCTATAAAATTGCCAGGGGAATAAGGAACTCAAGAAAATAAATGCCCTTCCCGTTTGAATTACACTTGATCTTAGCCAAAAGGTCAAGAAGAGATTCCCCTTTCAATTACAGATGAAGGCACTAAAGCCCAAAGAAGTTTTGCCTTCTCTGATTTAAACAACAATGACCTATAGCCAGGGCTGCCACCCAATTCTTTTGGCCACATAATCAGAATCCTTTCTACTGCACAATTCTGCTTCAAAAAAATTAAAGAAGACATTCTACCAACTTAGTTAAAATTATTGCTAATTACTGTGTTCTGTTCTCTCTCTATCGCCCTTTCAATCTCTCCCATCTCGTTTTCTCTCTTCCCTAGTTATTGACCGAAAGTCTAATTAAGTAAGACTCAATTTGATATTTCTACTTACAGTGCAAAAATTCTGTTTTTAAATGTATAAATGTGAGTCTACCTGCACATGTGATGAGTCATGAGGAATACGGCTTATATTTGAAAATGATTTTAATGCAATAACACAATTTAGATAATACCATTTACAAAGTACTGATCACTTGGTGGTATTTTCTAGGTTTTAACACTTTATTAACTTTGTGACTTGGGAAACTTTCTTTACCTCTCTGGGCATTGGTTCTATCATCTGTAAAGTAAAGTTAATACAAGAGATATTAAACAGGATTTTCCTGAGTACTAGGTTGATTTTGGTCTTACATAATGAAACACCTTTTTCGTCATCTAGTGTGGACCTAGTCACACTGCGATTGCAAACTCTGGAGACATAAAAATATAGCAGTCTTGGTACATTGAGTTTCTCATGATTCGTAGAAGGGGCTACGAGACCTCTTCAAGCAGCCATATGAGCAAATAGAATCTTGAAGAAGGGCAGGAAGGCAGCACATTCCTCCTGGTGATGGTAGCTGACAGAAAGTAGTGCAGGCACAGTGAAAGCAACCCATTGTGCACCCCCAAATATGGGTAGCAAATACTTTGGGAGCATTTCCCACCTTGCCTGGGAGAACAGATGCTATCTAGATAACAGATATTTACATTATAAATTTAAAACATTGATGAAAGATGTGGTATGTAATTTCCAATAAACAGTTAACATGCCTTTCATACACAGCTACTGTATTTTGTCTCTCTAACAAAGACTTTGCCTCTCCCCCATGGGAGAAAAATTCTTTGCACAACCAGTTTCTTCAGTTAGCCAAGTTTTAGCCAGGGCTAGATTAAGAGGTGCTATCATCCTGAGATGATTAAAGACCTAAAGGAAGCCATTTGCATCACTCACTGAAAGACCAAGTTAGGGGCTATATATTTTGTAGAAGATCCAGACACAGACATTGATTTTGCGGTAGACCACCAGAGTCCACACTCTGTCCTGAGGAAGCAAAATGTAATGCCATTTTTAAAAAAAAGTTAATTAAACCCACTGATGTATGACCAGCAAAAAAGAAAAAAAAGAAAAAAGAAAAAAGTGAGCATGTCAGAATGCTGCTATTGCAAGAAGGCATTCGGAAAGAGCAGACTTCATGACTGAAATGATGTCTTAAGAACGGTGCCAATACCTGCCCTCATCTCTTCAGAGAAGCCCAGAGAAAAGTGTATAACCATAGAATAGTTACTGTGTTTCCCCGAAAATAAGACCTAGCTGGACAATCAGCTCTAATGCATATTTTGGAGCAAAAATGAATATAAGTCCGGTCTTATATTAAAATAAGACCCGGTATTACATTATATATCATAATATAACATATTATATTATATTTATTATATTAAGGACCCAGTCCTATATTATAGTAAAATAAGACCAGGTCTTACATTAATTTTTGCTCCAAAAGGTGCATTACAGCTGATTGTCCAGCTAGGTCTTATTTTCAGGGAAACATGGTACTAAGAAATTGGATGGCAGAATGTAATAGAAACAGCAACAGATAACGAGGCAAGGGATCTGGAGTCCTTCCTTCCTCAATTCATGTATTTAAAACATTTACTGAGCACCTGAAATGTACTAGACACTTTACCAGCTCTGAGAGATATAGCCTTCAACACAAAACCTGAGGTCTTGGATTTCCATGGCTGGATATTCAATGGGTTCTGGTTCTATTCACTGTATGTTCTTCAGCAGGTTACTTTTCTTCTCTGGACCTCAATTTCCATATCTGTCAGTTGACGAATAATTGTGATTCTATGTTTGTCACACACTTAGGAAGTAGAACATTCACGATGATGTAGAGTTTTGGGGAGGGCAATGGAGAGGTGATAGGCTTGATTTTGGACATAGGGAGTGTGAAGCCCACCAGGCATTGAAGAATCCTGGCTTACAACTAGAGATGGAGACAGAGCTTTAACATGAATGTGGCTGAAACCACAGGCGTAAAGCTTCATCAGCTCTCTTGCAGGAGGGCTTACGTGGGAAGGGGAAGAAGGGAATGAATAAAGGGAAAACACTGGGCAAGCACACTTACCATGTTACTGTACACGGTCTTCACAATAACTCTGAGGTTGGAGGCTCTTCTTATTCCCATTGTAGAGATGAGGAAGTTGAAATGAAGCAAGATTAACATGCATGTCAACGATTCTGCAGTTAGTCTGCAGTTAGTACCCTGTGAAGTTTGCTTTATTCCAGATTATAGCCTGTGTTCCTCTTTCTCCATCATGTAGACTGACCCAGAGTATATGCAGGGCAGAGAAGCAGCAAAGGAGTAGAAAGTGTGTAATGCCGGGGGAAATCTTGTGTTTTGTGGAAGAGGTAGCGTTTAGGTTGAGCCAGATTAGGACATATGGCAAGAAAGGGCAGAATTGAATATTACAGGCAATTAAATCAAGAAATAAAGTGAAAAATTGAAGACTATAGAAGGAATAGTAATGCTGGAGCTTATAGTGTATTAAAGAAGAAGAAAACTAAGATTAGAAATGTCGTTTAGAATAGTTTATTCAAGGCTTTGAGTGCCAGGCCAAATAGTTAGCCTAATACACAGATGGCAGAGGGTCCAGTGTTGAAAGCTTCTGAGCAAAGCAGTGATGTACGTAGAGTTGTACTTTGGAAAGATTAATTTTCCAGTGTTTTCAGATTGACTGAAGTCTGTAGCTGACATTACCAGAGGACCTTGAAATTTGGAGGAAGAAAATTTTAATTGTGGTGTCTGGTTTGTTTTCACGGCTGGCTTTTCTAAGCTAATCCTATTGGTTTATTTTTTGCTCCCTCTCCTCCCTCTCACATCCCCTAAAATATGTTAGATCCAGTGTCCTAAGATGTCCTACAAAGTTTCATGCTTCTCCATTCCGTTTAGTTAAGCCCTGACTCCCAGATCTGCATAGAATCAGCTCAGATAAACATTGTTTCCCGTGTTGCTGCATTGCTCTCTGTGTATCACCTTGATAAGTGTGTGTCCAGGGAGCAGAGCAGCTCAGACACAGCCTCTGAGATGTAAGAAAATACTTTTTAAACTTCTTGCGTTTTGCCTTCCTCTCCACCCTCAAGCCTACTGCAGCAAAACACAGACTCTGTCTTTTGATATAGAAAAATTCTCTGGGAATCTGAGCAAATGGCTCCAAGAGAGGGTATGGGGATATTGTTTTACCCAGCCATTTTCACTTTCATCTGAAGGTCTCAGAAAAGACGGGGGGTGGTGGTGGGGGTGGGGGTGTATAATAACAGCTTCCCATTTTTTGTCTTTCTGGAATTATTCCAGCATGCTGATATCCAAATGCCAATGGGTCTTGAATAACTTTTAAAAAGGAAACAATGTTTTTGATCCCCAATTTATGTCTTCTACTAAAATACTAAATAAGGCTCTGTGGGTTCACTCAAAACCAAACAAACAAACAAAAACGAACATACAGAATAGTGTTTATTCTTTCTAACTTACATGGCAAATATGACAGCTGGTCACTGGAGTCAGTGACTAAGTAGATACATTATTGGAAGCCTAAATAACAACCATTGGTGGTTCTCTTTCTATTACACTTGAAACAATAATGACAAGGTGGGGTATGCTTGAATATTTCCTTCAGGACTCTTCACAGGTAAATTCAGAGATGTTCTAAATTTTATCAGCATTTTAACCCAGGATATCCTAAGAATGTGGGCTATATAAAATAGTTAATTTAATGTAAAATATTATGCCTCTAAATATTTAAAGAAATAACCTATTATAACTTTAGTCAGCCGCTGCTTTTATGAGAACATTAAATCTAAAAATGTTGTGTGTTGAGACTATCAAAACTCAAATTGTTAGAAATAATTTTCTATTAGAATACATATCTGAGATTTATTCTATCCATGGACAATTATTTTTTATTAAAAGTCTGCCAGAACACATAATGCCTGTTGTGCGCTCATTATTAGCTTATACACAGTGTATAGTATGTCACTTTGGGGTCAGGGAAAATAGATGTGAATTATGGATGGTAAACATAAAGTGAAAAATAAAGCTCCTTAACAACAAAATCCCCTTTGGCTCCCCGCTCCTATAGTTTAAAATCAACCTGGTATTTAGCATTTCCCTTAGAGGAAGCTGGAAATATTTCCATCACCAGTGAAAACTGAAATGTCATTAATTTAGAGACTCAATATCCTACATGAAATGGTTCCATTCTGAATAGACTTCATACATACACAAAAAAGGGAATGGTCCTAAGAGAGACTGTCCATATGCAAAGTCCAGACAAAGATACTTACTACAAGAATTGTGTTAATTCTTCCCCTTGCTTATCTGTAAACCCAAATGACAACTGCTTCCAAGAATGTTATATCAAGTCAGTTTTATTATGCCCGTAATATGACCCTCCTGGGTTTGCTTGCAGCTCATCTTCATTTTATTTCCTTTGATTACTTAATCATTCATGAAAGCCTCTCTTCCCACTGGTCCTCTCCAATTCTATAGAACTCGACAATAGAAAGATGTATTTTTACAGTATCCAGTGAGATACTTCATAAATTTCATCCACTCTCAAGACAGTGCCTGCTTTAATATGATCAGGCTGTTTTGTCAGCATAGACACAGCTCCTGATTCTTCGCTTTAGAAGGTCATTTAACTGGAAGTGATTCCATGTGTCTTTTGTTTTCTTTAATCCTAATTCTTTCCAGATTTTTTAATCAGTGCTTAGATTCAGTGATGAATCAGTGCAAAACCCCTTTGTTGTCAGGAAGTATGAAAATCCAGGGACTCTCACCTGCATTAGAGTATGGGTTTCACATTTCATTTATGTTGAAATCTTGAGTAGGATGCTCCAGGATTTATTTTAATCCTAGATTTGTTCTCTGTAAAACCAAAATTGGTTTTCAAATGTTCTGTTACTTACAAGCACTCACTTCTGTCTCCCCATTCCTCTCTCTTCTCTCCCTTTTTATCTCACGTTTTCCTCCTGTTCCTTCCACTCCCTCATCTTTGCAATGACCATAATTGCCAAAGGTTAGGTACGGAACATACCAAAAACATTTGCATGCTATTGTAATGGAGAATGAAGATTAAACCTCATCGCTCCTGAAATAACACATTATTATTAATTATTGATATTTTCTAAAAACATAGGAAACATTAGTAAAATCCATGGTAATAAACAAGTGGCCATTTTTTTAACTGTCTGTACATTTTTTAAAAAAAATACGTAAGGAGGTTGTTTGCAGCTCCTTTTCTAAAGCAAATTTCCCTAATCTGGTTACAGTCCTACCTGTACTTCAAGAACGCCAGCAGAGATCCAGAAACTTTTGCTTGGCTATTTCTTATGCTGCACGTTATAAGAGACTATGCTGAGCTCTAAATATGTGCCTGTTTCCTGAAACACGATCTTAGAATTGTTGAAATTGTAGATCAGATTAGAAGATGTTGGGTCACAATGTCCTTGGGAGTTTCCCAGATATAATCTGAAAATGTCCCTGCTATGTGGAGGGCAGGGGGGACTGAAGAAAAAGGCAGACCCCTCCGGATTGGTATGTGGCAAGTTGAATAAGCAATGGGGAGCTTATGAGTTGTCCTTGGCAGCCACAAGATAAGTAAGTAGTTTTCCATACACATCCTCCAACTCTTAAAAGTTTATATAGAGGCCCTAACTAGGTTCAATTCAGTTCCACATACAGGGTGTCTTAGTTGGGTTTTGTACCTGTCATGCAGGGATGTGGGGACAGAGCCCAGAAAGCAGTTTCCAGGCTCTCGGCCTCACATAGAAAGGTGTTGGCTCAGGTAGTAAATGGGCATCAACTGTGATTGGATGGCCATCAGCTGTGGCTAGTTGGCTGTCAGCTGTAACCAGTGAGCCATTGGCCACTAATCTAACTGCTGTGGCTATGCTAGCAGAAAATGGGGGCTAGCAAAAAGATGGTGGATGAGCCTGCAAACGGCACAGTGAGTTTGAGAATTGTGCAGCTCCTGCTTCTGTGTCTCCAACCCAGCCGCCAGCGAGAATATAGTGGTGTGACTCCCCTACCTATGGCTCCGTGGGTGTTCCTTTTTGGCCTGTGTTCTTGTGCAGGGAGCGGGAGCAGAGACCCCGCATGACACCCTGCATGACAAATGGCGCAGTGAGCAGGGTCCCCGGAACGTCGTGCAGGGGACCCTGCTGGCTGCGCCATTTGTAATGCAGGGAGACCCTGCTCGCTGCGCCATTTGTCATGCCGGGCAACCTGCGGGGTCTCTGATGCCGCTCCCCACATAACGCAGGACATGGTGAGGCCAAAAAGGAACACCCACGGAGCCATAGGTAGGGGAGTCATGCCACTATATTCTCGCTGGCGGCACTATACTCTCACTGGAGGCTGGATCCACACTGTCCACAAACCGCCATCCACGCTTGCCAGCCCAGCCACCATTTTCTCTCTAGCCCCCATTTTATTCTCTCCTCTTCTCTTCCTGCTAGCGTAGCCACAGCAGTTATATTAGTGGCCAATGGCTCACTGGTTACAGCTGACAGCCAACGAGCCACAGCTGATGGCCATCCAATCACAGTTGATGGCCATTTACTACCTGAGCCAGCACCTGTCTATGTGAGGCCAAGAGCCTGTAAACTACTTTCTGGGGCTCTGCCCCCACAGGGACCCTGCTCACTGTGCTATTTGTCGTGCGGGGCGGCCTGCAGCGTCTCTGGTCCCGCTCCCCACATAAGAATGCAGGATATAGTGAGGCCAAAAAGGAACACCCACAGAGCCATAAGCAGGGGAGTTATATCACTATATTCTCGCTGGCGGCATCTGCCTCTCTGCAATCCGCTCTTGCTAGCCCCCATTTTCCTGCTAGCGTAGCCACAGCAGTTATATTAGTGGCCAATGGCTTACTGGTTACAGCTGACGGCCAACTAGCCACAGCCAACAATCACAGTTGATGGCCATTTACTACCTGAGCCAGCACCTTTCCACGTGAGGCCCAGAGCCTGGAAACTGCACTCCTGGCTCTGTCCCCACAGTACCAGTCTGGATAGTCTTATCACCACATGAAGGCTATGTCCTTGGGCAACTTCTGGGAGTGGGGAAGTCAAGTGGAGTGCAAATTCCAAAGAAAGGGGAGGGGATGGGGAGCCTCAAATTGCCTGGGTCCAGCTCTGGGTCAAACTTGCAGTAATGTCTTCTTGATGACCTCCTCAAACAGGTGGAAATGGTGCTTATAGCAACAGCACTGGTTAGTGACAGATAAAGCCTCATTACACAGCAATTCCACCATTTAATCCTTTATAAAACAATATTCTGTGTGTTGTGATACAGAGTCATTAAGAATAAAAGAGCTATCTATGATGGATGTTCTATATATTGTCTTTCAGAAAGCAAGCACTATATCAATGAATTACTGTGCTTCTGTAGTAGTAGCCTTTTGGAGTACGTGTAAGAAGGGAAGAGAGAAACAGAAATTTAGAAAGGGAGAGAGAGAAAGATGGAGAGACTGAGAGAGAGAGAGAGAGGTAGAAGCTAATAATATAATGGTATCAACAGCAACATAAATAATGCATATTAATTTAGTGTTTAATATACGTCAAGATAAGGCAGGGCTGAGACTAGGGTGAAGAAAGTGTGGTACTCAATTCAGATGCAAATTTAAGAAGGTGCCCCCAAAAACTAAAAAACAAAAAACAAACATAAACAAGCAATCAAAAGAAATGATATTTTAAAACAATAATATAAAAATCAAAATTAACACAAAAATTCCATTTTGAAAAAATACCATAATATTAAACCCAACAAGTTCAGTAGTAAGATGCTCCACTATTTGCCTACATTGTCTGGTTTAATGCCCAAACTACCATATAAATTGATATATATAACAATTGATATATTGTTATACATATTTTACTGATAAGAAATAAGGCTTAAAATAGTGACGAGCAAAAACAGAGAAATTGACCTGACAGTGGCACTCCTTAGGTTAGGACTAGTGTTTATTGGGAGACCCATTCAGAGGAGACTCGGGTATGTATGTGGTTGCCCGCCTTCACGGTGCTCTGGGCAGTGCGCAGGGATCTGGTAGAACCAATATCAGATGCAGAGAGGAATCCTGGCCCCGGGTTGTGGCGCTTTTCAGCTGGAAGATGAGGATGAGGCTGGCTGCTTATAGGGTGGTGGATCGGTGGCCTCCGAGCCCTGTTCTTGCACCTCAGAATTCAGGGTTGGTGGAGCACTCGCCCTTCTGCTGCCATAACTAGGAGCAGGCGTCCAAGCATCGGTTGCCACTGTGTGCTCACAAGTGCCCTGCCCCTGATTCTTGGCGGGAGGCTCAAGTCCCTCTACTGTATGACATGGCTGTACCGCTCCAGCAAAATCAACTGCCTCAGACCTATAACCATGACTGATCGCCTAAAGCTCCTGACAGTGACCAGTTTCCATGGAGCGAGTTTCAATTCTCGAGTGGCCATGCTCTGTAGGAGACTGACTGCCTCTCGGGCCTCTTTGGGAGGCTGTCCTGCAGAGAATCTATCATTCCTGGAGTTAGCCTTTATGTCTAATTGTGAAATGTATTTGTTGAAGGCCACATGTCCAATACATGTGTAAAGTCGGTATTTAAATCCAGGTCTGTCAGATTCCAGAGCACAAATATTTAGTTACTATGTGATATTGACATTATGCATGCATTCATTCAGAATGTGTTTATTGAAGATTTAATTTGTGCCAGATCATTTTCTAAGTTCTGACGATATAGTGGTCAACAGGGCAATCACTATCTTTATCTTCATAGGGCTTATTAGTTCAAAGATAAGGAACATAACTCTTTATGGTTTTAAAGTAAAGGAATTCTTTCAGTGGGTCACCCCCACTCTCTGGAGATTTATAGTGTATGACGTAATGGACTATGTATGTCACATGGGCTACAATGGACGACCAAAGAAAACCATAATCCCGTTTAAAATGAAATCCAAACCAGACCACAGCTTGCGAGGCTGGGAATTTGACGGCCTTTTCTGTCTTTAATCATCACTTCATACGACAGTCGCCCTTGCTTGTTATAATCCAGCCATTCTCGTCTTCCATTAGTTGTAAGACAAAAGTTGAACTTTGTTCAAACATACAAAGTTCCTTCCTACCTGGGGAAATGCCGCTCTCTTTAAGAGTAACATTTCTCGCCAGACTTTTCTCCCCAAGATTTCTCATCTTTTGGATCGGAGATTAAATCTACCATGTTTCCCTGAAAATAAGACCTAACCAGGAAATAAGCCCTAGCATGAATTTTCGGGATGACATCCCCTGAACATAAGCCCTAATGCATCTTTTGGAGCAAAAATTCATATAAGACCCAGCCTTATATTCGGGGAAACATGGTATATGCCAGAGAAGCCTTCTATAACCATTCAAGGTGAAGTAGATGACCAGCTCATCATTTTCATCTCTCTCAGTCCTTCATCGTTTCTCTTTTGTCATAGCACTAATTATAATTTGTAATAATTGTACATATTTATTTGTTTATTTGACTTTAGTTGGGCTCCTTTAACAGAACTGAAGTCAGAAAGTAGGTTTGTCTTATTTACTATTAATTTCCCAGAAATTTGTACAGTGCTTTGCATAGACATGCTCAGTAAATGTTTGCTAAATGAATATGTTATAATACTAATAAGTATAGTAATAACAGCTACCAGTTAACCAAGATTTAGTCTATACCAAGCCCCTCTACAGTTACAACTCATGAAGTAGACGGTATTTTTATTTTTATATTTTAAAGGCTTATTTTAAAATGATAAAATAATAAATTCTCAATGGGAAGAAATGCAAATGGTATAGAAAAATCTCCTTCCATCTAAATCTGCTCTCCAGATATAACCTTTGTTTATAGCATGCCATATATCCTTACAGATATATTTTTATGCCCATAAATATTCAGGCTCAGTTTCATCTGTAGCCCTAAGAGTCAATAATTCCACATTCCAAAGTGAGTTTCTAGACTAACAATGGAAAACTTGGAAGAGTTAACTAATAGCTGGCTGGTTTTGAAGTTGCAACAATTAAACACCCATCTTTATCCTCTAAGACTTTGAAAGTGCCAAGAAAGGAGATAATTGAGTTTAGAGAAAATATTTCTTTGGAGAGAGCTTTTGGCTCTGTGAGTTCCCTCTGTCCATGCCTTGAAGGATGAAGGGGTTTAAATCTCTCTCACTTCAACCATCCCTTGAAGGAGAAAGTCTGATGTGTCCCCTGTGAAGATTTCTGAGGCAGCAGAGGAGAGGGCTGTGTTTGAGAAGCAATCACATTGTTATTAATGGCAGAACAAATGTGCAAGTTTTCACTTGGTCAAATATGAATCATGTGGCAGAGCGAGCAGGACTAGCAATGTCTGAGAGAGTCACCTGGAGGAGCCAGGAACCCTCAGCTGAAGGAGTAGGTAGAGGGTGCCACCAAATGCTACGACTTCACTGCTGGAGTTTCATTTCTGTGAGTCAATAGAGCTGTAGATACAAGATCTTCAGCGGTAGTTGTTTCTAAAGACATTACAAAGGATCTCAAAAAGGAAAGAGTTAGTTTTAGATATAAGTACCTGGCTCATAGGAAACAAATGCCAAATTACATTAATACGGCCAGTAAGGGCTTTGCTGGAGCTAGCTACCCTGCTGCTTTCGTCCCTCCTTCTAGAAGCGGAGGTGGAACAAAAGGGAGGCTTCCTGTAGAGAGAAGGTAATGTGCATGCCAGTATTTCCCCATGCAGGCTTCCTCACTGGGGTATTTCTATTTAAAGAGGGGGGAGCTATCAACTTCAGTGAATTTATATCAACTTAAGTGAATAATAAATTTAATAAATTTCAAAATTTTGATCACCACACGGACTTGAACCTCTTATTTATTCGAATGAGATTTTTCTGCCAATGGGAAAATAGTATCTCCTCTGAGCATGCTTGAGTAAGATATGGAGCCTGTTTAATATTCTAATATGAAGTAAAGATATAACCAACCTCATAAATAGGGTTCAAGTGGGAGAGAGGGCAGAGATGAATGCAGTAGTTTCTGATTGTAGCTAAAGATTTATTTAGTCTATGAGATTACACATACTCACACCGTTAAAAAAACAAACAAACAAACAGACAAACAAAACAGAATTTGGATTATGTCATATTGCCTATTCTCATTACATCATGCACATACTTCCATGTCAATACACAACCAACTGTAAGATTATTGCTGTTGTTATTCTAATTTACACAACTTAAGCTTCTTTGTTCCAGCATATCACTAGGAGCCAGATAAATGGGTACAGCCAACAAACTACTTTTTGTCATCTAATAACAAAAATAATAAACTACTTTTATGGCAAGCAGAACATTTCTGATGTTTGAGACTTTCATAATTCAGTAACTTACCCATAAGAGAGGTCATGGGGTCAAGAGGAATTCAAACAATATTGTCTCATCCTAGCCTTCACTCTTCTCTGCTGTTCAATTTCAGCAAGCTGTATGCGGTCCAAACTTGGCAGGCATAAAGGGAGGACTCGAGTTGGTCAGGCAGCAAGGAGGTACTGTGGGATGGACAATATGATCTGTGCAGAGCACACTGGCCTTGAAGTAAGAGACATTCCTGGCCATGTTCAAACAGGACCTGTCATTTGTTATCATATGGACTAGACTTTTAGACTCTTAATGCCTCTCATCTCTTAGATGTAATCTATCCTAATAAGCAATGTTAAACATGCACAGAATTATTTAGAGTCATATGAGCTCATGTATGTCAAAGTACTCCAGAAGCTATGAAGCGATACGTTCACACGTAATTATAATCACACGTAAAAGATGATTATAATTTTTATCAGAACAGACAATAACTTGTTTCACAATCCGCACATCTGGGTATGCTGTTTGATGATTTCAAGTCTAGGAGAACTTTGCTAATGTTTGCTACATTGAGTAAATTCAGAAACCCCAGTGGTGTGCAGAGCACTTAGTACCATTGCACTTAGCTCAGAATCGAGGCTTTTGAGGTCTCACGGAACTTGGCTCTGAGCTTACTCATCCCGTGTCATTGGACAACCTGCGTATCCCCCTGAGGCTGATTTTCCTCATTTCTAAAACTGGGTTCATACTGCCTACCTCAGAGGTTTATTCTCAGAATTCAAGGAGATGACATTGTGAAGCACTCAGCTGGCATATATTAAATGCTCAAAAACTTATAGCTATTATTACTATCCTGTTCCTCTCACTTTCTGCTCCAGTGGGATGTGGTTGGGGAAAAGAATTCCTCATGTCAGTATGTCTCAGAGAGATCATCCCAGCTCTGAAAGGGTCATGGTAAATGGGGGCACAAGAAACAAATTGTTTCTTTTGGACTAGTGTAACGATAATGGTGTACTGCTTTGTGCAGGCAGCAAGAACTTATGATCTATGAGACTTATACAGTGTTGATATTGCTGCTGATCCAACAGTGCCTTGCTTGAAATTTATAGAAAAAAACAATTGTGACCTTGTAATCCTTAAAACAGGAGAAGAATAAACCAACATAAGAATTTTGTGGTTTTTGTTTGAGTATATCCAAGATTCTTTTCTTCGGCTTGAACTCTGATGTTCATGTCATATGTGCCTAAGAACTTGGTTCTGTTTGTTTACCTGCTTTTAATTACAGTGAGATTTCAGAGTGGGGGTAGACTTTAGCATATAATACAGAAAAGAAAGATTATATTTGACTATACATGATTCTGACCCTTCCCCCATCCAAGTTCTGCACTGCAGCTAAAGGGGTGGTTTACAGGTGTAAGATGATACCATTCATCCCCTATGTTATTAACTTAACTGTATCTTCCACAAAATTCATATGTGAAAATTCTCCCTGGAAAAGAAACTGTACTCGAAAATAGGACCTTTAAGGAGGTAAAGTTAAAAGGGGTCATAAGCGTAGGGCCCTAGTCTGATAGAACTGGGAGCATCATAAGAAAAGGTAGACATACCAGAAGGGCGTGTCCACAGAAGAAAGGCCAGGTGAGGCCACAGTAAGAAAGTGGCCATCTGCAAACCTGGAAGGATCTTGGTCATTCAGCCTTTAAAACTGTGAGAAAATACAATTCTGTTGTTTAAGCTACCCAGTCGGTGGTCTTCTATTATGGCCGCCTTAGAAGATGAATGTCGTCTGCTTAAAAGGCTCCAATCACGCCCCGGTTAGTTCAGAAAAACATTAACCTTTTTAAGATGACATCTGAAGCCCAACATTTGGCCTCATCCACCTGCCCAAGCTTATCTCCTGCTGTTCACCCCACTATACTCCATACACACTGACTTGTATTCCTTGAACATTCTAAGTTTATAGGAAAGAAAAAAAAAGTCATCAAAGTTCTTACACTTGAAGTTTGCCTGTCTGGAACTCTCTTTCCCTGGTAGTAGTAGTTTCTAGACTGGCTCCTTCTTTTCCTTCAAGTCTCCGTTCAAATGCCCCAGCATCAGAGAGGTTATGCCTGATTATTCTTATCTATATTACCTATCCTTACCCCTACCTCCCATAACGCCTACCAGATTATTCTCTTATTTCCTTCTCAGCATTTATCAATAGCTGACATTATCTTAATTATTTACTGTCTATTTGTTTGTTGTTTATCTTTTTCTCACTAAAACAAAAGCTCCGTGAGGGCAGGGGCCTGTCTATCTTGTAAAATAGATGTATATATTTATATATATAACATATGTAAATATAAATAAATGATATGTTTATTGAATGAATGAATGCTTCTCTTCTTTCTGTTCCCTATTCCCCATTCTCCTTTCCACCAATTCTCTATGCATTACCTATCCCATAGCTCAGCCTCCAGGCTGCATGCTTTGAGATATGATCCCCAGTTTAAAAGCTCTTAAAAAATTAAGATAATTTTTCTCACAGGAGAAGTTACATTTCCTTTAGAATTGGACTTCCCATGTTGGGATTTTAATCCAAGGAGCAAATATTGAGGAATACCGTGATTAGTCCAATGTCCTTCAACTTGAGATCACCGTCAATAACAAATTGCTCTTGATCTAAGGGCTTTACAGGCCTTAGGCTATTTTCAAGCTATACAAACAAGGATTGGTGGTTATAAAAGGAAAATGATCCATGTTTAAGAAAGTGATCTTATAAGAGAGAAGACATTGACTAATCTTGAAGGACTTTTATTGCATGGAAGCTTCAACACAAGAAAATTCCCTCTTCCCTGAGGGTGCAAGAGGGAGTTAATGTGGGAATGTAGTGGTCACAAATCTTGGAGAAGCTCCACAACCCAAAGACATTGAAATTCAATCTTGAATGATATAAACCTCTCAACACTGCTGGTATAATTCACACACCAACACTTCACATGCTGACAAAGCAGGGAAATAATACGCCAAGTAGAATTTCTAATTAGTAGTTTCCTTGCTTTAAGATGCCCCGAATCTATTATCAAACCTTTCTCTCCCTCTGTTCCTGTGAGCTGTACAAACTAAACCTTGGTGATTCTAATGCCAACATGATGTTGTCACTTTTCAATGTCAGTGTTTATATAGAAAACACAATCCAACTTTCATGAAGGAAAGCTTGAATTTTCTCTTTCTTTACTTCGTTACCCTGAGCCTAAGCTCAGTTTCAGTATCAAACACAGAAAGAATGAACAGAGAGAGTGGCGATTGGTTATGGAGAAGAATTAGCCAGGGTCCTACGAGCAAACATGGTTTTTCCATGAATATCCTGCTAACAGCTTTTCCCTCCTGTTAATTAGAATAATGCAATGACTTGGAATATTTCTAGCTTTTTTTTTCTTTTTTTTTTCCATCAGTACTCAACACATAATTTTAGTACTACTTTGCAGAAGAAGATACTATTAGGTTATTTTACATACCTAGCCTTGAACATAGTTATTTTTCCCCTTGTGTATAACAGGAAAAGTGTACTCTAGTACACAAGATGCTTAGCACACAAATACACAAATAACTTACCAGCTCATTGACTAGCCTAATAAAAACCAGTCTCTGAAGTTTAAATGCTCCCTTCAGTCCGTTCCATTCTGTTCATCCCCATTGCCTATGCATGTAGAAAGCTGTCCCTTAAATTTGATTTGATGAAAGAGAAGCCACTTTTATTTTCTTTGCCAAAACATAAAGAGCAAAGGCAAATAGCCTGGAAACATCTGTCACCTTTAACAGGAAAGACTAATAACAATGACATCTGATGAATGCCTAGTGAGATAATAGGCAGCTGGAAAAAGAAGCGTGAAGAAGAAAAAAATAAAAACTTTAAAATTGTAATAGGTTGGGAGATAAAATATATTACCTTCTCACTCTGCAATGATTTTTGCTGAATGGAGCACCTTCAGTCTCTCTCTCTCTCTCTCTCTCTCTCTCTCTCCTTTTCTTTTCCCCTGAAGAAACAACTCTCTAGGAACGAGAAAGGTTTTTTTGTTGTTGCTTTTTTTAAAGTGGAAAAATCATTGCAGTTTTGCAGTAATACTGAGAAAAAAGAATAATAAAATACATTCTATTTCTAAGTAGGTAACCCTTTTAGCAGACTTACAGGAACAAACCAGCAGTGCTGTTTGTCTGGCATTTAATTCTACTTATATGAATTATCTCTAAAGTAAGTTGTTGATAATATTCAATCTAAGTTTTTTAAATAGGTGGTAAGATTTTTAAGGATCTGTGTCTTTTTCTTTGCTTATAAGAAAATAAAAATCCTAATAAATTATAATTGTCATATTTATACAATCATATACTATGGTTTACCTATGTAACTATATGTGGTATAAAATGAATGCATGAACCCACATTTTCTGTATTTTTCATGATCACTTGTTTTTTCTTCTACAAATAACTATGTTGTTATTACTCATTGTGCTAATTTCCCTCCATTTCTTAAATAAGAAAGATGCAAAACTGTGTAACCACTCTTTCCATCCTCCTTTTTCTCGATAATGTGCTGTAAGGTCAATTGGCATAATATTGTCACTATGTGGTCAGACTGGATTTCACTCCTACTTATAATTTGTGTATTGTCTCTAAGGTTACCACAAAGTTATATAGCTAGATATATAGTAATGTTCATCAGCTTAGTAAAAACAATTAAAAGAACGAATCATACTCCAGTGTTAAATAAGTTAGTATATTGTTTTGCAAAACAATTCTTAGTTCATTCTATTTTTTCCTCATTTATTTAAAAACTCTTAGTATGTAACCAATTACTTATTCTTTCTCACTCAAATATTCTCATTTACTGCATGTCTTAATCTTTTTTGTTTGTCCTGCTTTTTATAAGCAGCAATCTTCCTGGGCACTGTTTCTAGAATGAAGTAGTAAGTCTGGTCCTCTTAAGTCTTTGAGTTATAATCTTGCTCTAGGAGAGTTCATGTTTGTTTATTTTCAGGGTGATTTGTATACTTATCAGACAAGACACCACTTTCACTTCTGCAGTTTCTCTAATAATAGATAACACTCATTTACAATTTGTTGCTTGATGGACACTCTTCTAAGTGTATGTTGTTCAGGGACCCAGCAGGACATGACAAGGTGAGGCTTTATGTGGCTAAGACAGTCGCTTATAGGCACAACTCACAGAAGTTAGCTTTAAATCAAACACAGGATCGTTTGATGTCAAAAGTCCTCGTCCTAGTCAATATATATATCTCACTTTCAAGCTTTGTCACAAGATCATGATTTAAGCATTGTTAGCACTACATAGGTGTGTACAGTGTTTAAAGAAATTATATGGCTCATCCAGTTTCCAACAGTTAATAAATGACAAAGCTGAGGAACCCACATCAGAGGAACTTCAGCACCATTTCTAAGAAGCAGCACGTAAAAGCTGCAATTGTGTGATTTCATCTTCTGATACAATGATGTACCCTGGAAAAAATCAGTTGCTATTTGTATTGTGCTCAGTTTAAGAAGTCACAAAGGTGTGAGGCTTATTTCCTAGAACATTTCCACTTCTGACAAATCAAGTGACACTATTGCAATCAATTGAGTGAGTGGACACTTTGTTTCTTTTGTATCCTTCCTCATTGCTATTATTTGCAAATATCTAACCAGGCCTGGTGACTTAGTTTTCAAATTAGTCATTGAGACACACCCTAGGAAAAACGAAGTGGGTTTGTTTGTTTTCCCAAATCTTTCATTTGTTCAGGGGAGTTTACAGGAGAAAAGCTTCAGGGCCAAGATGAGCAAATATCTTCTTTGAAAACTCCATTGGGGCTCCAAATCTTCACCCTGAAAAGATGACACCGGGAATTAACCATAAGGAGTGACTCAAGAAAACAGAGTAAGTCAGGGCCCTAACCATAATACCTCTATCATAGCCTTCTGCAAAGCCCCAAGTCACAGTCATATTCTAATATTATTGTTTGTGTGGTTAGTCTATTCTGATGTGTATTCGTTTTCTGTCACCGTGTAATGAATTATCAAACCTTTAGAAGTTTAATACAACACATATTAATTACCTCACAGTTTTGTGGGTTAGGAGTCTTGGCACAGCGTAGCTAAATTCTCAGAGTCACAAGCCTATAATCAAGATGTACTCAAGCTGCATTCATATGGCGGGTAGACTGGAGAAGAAACGGCCTCCAAGTCTACTCCAATTGTTCGCAGAATTTGTTTCCTTGCCATTGAAGGACATATATCCCAGGTTTCTGCTGACTTTTGGCCAGGGGCTACTTTCAGCTCCTAGAAGCCAATGGCAGTTCGTCGTCAAATGGCCCTCACCACAGGCTCTCTTACAACATGGCTACTTGCTTTTTCAAGGTCGACAAGCGAGAGCTAGATACTTTAGCAAGACAGGTACTAGATGTACCCCCACTCTAACCCATGTCACAGTCTATCGGTTAGAGGCAAGTTCCAGGTCCCATTCCCGCTTTAGGTGAGGGGATTTCACAAAGGCACAGATGCCAGAATGCAGGGATCATGGAGATCAACTTAAAATCTGTCCCACACTATGCAAAACGGAAACAAGCTGACTCTAACAAATACAGAAACTAGTTTTAAACACTTAACTCCGTCACCTCTCCTCATTGCCCAGGATCCTTTAGGTCTGGAGTTTTCTGGGAGACAAACTTTAGCTATGAGTAGTGAATAGCTGCTTAGCTTTTATTTTCTTCTTTTTCTCTTGTATCAGAGTCTCATTAAAACTAGATTAAGCAATAAAAGAAAATATTGCAGGATACTGGCTATCTCATAGTTTCTGGACTTCAGGCATAGTTTGGAATCAGAGAGTTGTAAGGAAACAGTATTTCTCTGTCCCCATCTTTTGTCTTTGTTTTATTCTGAGCTTGTGCTGTATTCTTTCTAACTATAGACAAACTTTTTATTTTGTACAAGACACATGTAGGAAAGTGGTTGGAGCAGAAGAGAGGCTTTGAAGAATTGTCATTCGATGCAGTGGGGATCAAGAATTCGATGATGAATTATTACACAACTATGTTCAAGGGACAGAATTACGTAAACCTGACTGTGCCTGCCTTATACTGTTGTAGATAGATGTGGGGAAAAGAGAAAGACTTTTCTAGAAAAGTGGGAGATGATAGAGTTGGGGACATCTCTGCATTATTTAATGCCTAGGATATATCTATCTATCTATCTATCTATCTATCTATCTATCTGTCTATCTATCATCTATGTATGTATGTATGTATGTATGTATGTATGTATGTATGTATCTATCTATCTATCTATCTATCTATCTATCTATCTATCTATCTATCTATCTATCTGCCTATCATCTATCTAGTGAGCTAGTCCTCAGACAATGTATTTTTCATGTCCTTAAGCCTTTAAGTTCTTGGAGAGCTAGAATCTTAGCATTATATTTTGTACATCTAAATATTTAATCAAGGCTGAACTTAACCTGTTCTGTTTTTCAGTGACATTAAGTTGGAATTTTATACCTCTTAAAGCCTTCCAAAGATTTCCTATTTTATTCAGAATGAAAACCAATGCTCTTATGTTGGGCCACATGGTCATTTGCAGAACAAATGGGGTCCCTGTTACTTCCCTGACCTCATCACCTGCTAGATTTTCTCTAACTCTGCTCTCCTCCTGGACCTGGGACACGTCAGGCCAACTTGTACCTCAGGGCCTTTGCTCTCGCTCTTTCTTCTCTTTGGAATAGTCTCCCTTGGGGTAGCTGAAGAGCTCTCCCCTCTTGCCATCCCCAATCTCCCATGCCAAATAATTATATTTAATTTTATATTTGCCCTTATTCAGGTATAATTGGCAAATAAAAATTGTATATATTTAAGATGTATGCCTTCATGTTTTGATATACACATACATTGTGAAGTAACCACACAATTAAGATAATAAAGAAAGCGGTCACCTCATGTAGTTACGATTTTCTTTTTCTTTTAATTTTCTTATTATTTATTTATTTATTTATTTATTTATTTATTTATTTATTTATGAGAATGCTTAAGATTTACCCTCTTATCCAATTTCAAGTATACAACATAGCACTGTTAATTATAGCTACATTGCTGTACAGTAGATCTCTAGAACTTACTCATCTTCCATAACTGAAATTTTATGCCTATTGAACAGCAATTCCCCATTTCCCCCTCCCCCCAACCCTTGGTAACCACCATCCCACTCTCTGTTTCTGTGAATTTGACTATTTCAGTTAGCTCATGTAGGTGAAGTTATGCAGTATTTGTCCTCTGTGCCTGGCTTGTCTTACTTAGCATAATGTCCTCCAGGTTCATCCATGTTGTCACAGATGGCAGGATTTCCTTCTTTTGTAAGGCTGAATGATATTCTATTCCATATATAAACCACGTTTTTTTAATCCATTTATCCATTGATGGATATTCAGGTTGTTTCCATATCTTAGCTACTGTGGGTAATGCTGCAATAAAGATGGGAGTGCAGATATCTCTTCGAGATTCTCATCTAATATTTTTGGATATGTATCCATAAATGGGATTGTTGGATCATATATTAGCTCCAATTTTTGATTTTTGTGAAATCTCCATACTATTTTCCTCAGTAGTTGCACCAATTTACATTCCTATCAACAGTATACAAGGGTTCAAATTTCTCCACATCCTCACCAATATTTGTTATCTTTTGTTTGTTTGGATAATGTCCATCCTAACATGTGAGGTGCTATCTCATTGTGGTTTTGATTTGCATTTCCCTGATGATTAGTGATGCTGAACACTTTTTCCTGTACCTATTGGCCATTTGTATGTTTTGTGTGGAGAAATATTTATTTAAGTCTTTGACCATTTTAAAATCAAGTTCTTGTTTGCTTGTTTGTTTTCTGTTGCTTTTGTTATTGCTTTGTAAAAGTTCCTTATATATTTTGTATTAACCACTTCTTGGACATATGGCTAACAAATATTTTCTTCCATTCTATAGGTTGCCTTTTGACTCTGTTGATTGTTTCTTTTGCTATAAAAAAGTATTTAAGTTTACTGTAATCTCACTTATTAATTTTTGCTTTTGTTGCCTGTGCTTTTGGTGGGTTTTTCTTTTCCCTTTTTGTTGGTGCTTTCTTAGTATCACCTTGACCACCATTTTTAAAATTGCAAGAGATCCTCCCCTTCCATTTCTATTGGCATTCCCTACTTAATTTTATCCATAGCATTTATCGTCAACTGGAATATGATGTACTCTACTTTACTTACTTGCATGTTTGGTATATATTTCCACATTTAAAATGTAATCCCTGTATGGGTGGGCATTTTTCTCTGTCTACAATGTTATGTTCCCAATGCCCAGAGCTTGGCACATTGGAGCCACACAATATCTGTGTATGTGTGTGCATTATTTTTTAAAATTATTTTTGTTTTACAAAATTGACTATTTGAGGTCACACACATTTTTTGAATTATTTTATTTGGATGGAGAGACTTTGGAAAAATTGCTTTGGGCCTTTATTTTTCAGCGGTGTGTGGCAGGCATATTCCTAGGGTATGCAGCGAATGCCAAATGGTAGTAGAAGGCATGGGTTAGTGCAAAGGAAGGGTATATGAGTTGCACTATCATGTAATTCTATGGCATCTGAAATTCTTTGTTTTGTGACATAATTTTTATATGTAATTTATAATCCAGTTTAGTGACCCTTAGTTAATTTGTCATTGAGAGCTGTGATCTTTGCTTTGTTTATACAGCTTTTTAAGTTTAAACATTGAATAGAATGTTCATATAAGCAGCACATTAAAAAGGATGTTGTCAACGTCAAAATTGAATGCAGTAAAAATGCCAATAAAATAGAAGCCTTTTGGTTGGGCAGCTAATGCTATACCTTGTTTTATTAGGCCTGGTAGAATTTTGTAAATTGGATTTATAGTTCCTCATTCCTAGCATTGTGCTGTTTCATTGCTCTCAGCTTGGACAATCAAAAGAAGATGTGTGTTATGTTCCTCTGTTTTGTTTGCACTTCTATTCAGGTGGTAAATAGGAGGGATGCCTGTGTGTATAAGTCAGGTTAGAGAAAAAACCCCACCTACAATTTGAGGACTTAAAAGCTTTCAACTGACCTCTTGGTCTTTCTCATTCACCAGGAAGTTTAGGAAATTTTTGGTCCTTTGATTAAGGATAGTATTATAAAATCAGGTGAATGACTATCTAAGATGAATGATTTCAGGGGAACAGTGGAGTCATAATATGTCACAAGACATTCACCTGGTCCCAATCTTATTCACTGTATCAGGTTCTGTGTACGACTTCAGAGCGTCTTGATCTTACCTGAGACTTCTTCCTGTAGAGGTTGTAGTGAATCCTCATCTATAGACAGAATGGACTCAAACCAGCCTCTCCTAGGCCCAACTTGGCAGTGCTCTGCCTCATGTTTGTGCCATGTATTTCTCATCTTCAGTATTGACACAGGTCATTGTTTGTCATGGATTGTACTTTATGACCACGTTTGTGAAACCCAGAAAAATGTGGGAATTCATGTACTGTGGTACAAAACTTTGATCAATGAGAGATGAAACCCAGTGGATAAATTTTTCCTTCTATCTCCTATCAAGGTATTGGGTTAATATGGTTTTTGGAGGACAATTGAATGAGATCCACTTCCTGAACTCTAGCTCTATCACACATCCTCATATTGTCTCTTGCTTCCTACCTCTATTCCCTTTCCCTTGATCCCACTCCTTGGTATAGCACCCTGATAAAGCAATAGTTTATAAGTCTTCACATTAGACCTTGCATTGTGCAGGAAGTCACAGTAAGACAGTGCAATTTGGGGTGTCTCTAGGAAGGAGATGGGAATTTGGAGCTGGATTCTAATCTGATGACAATAAGGCTCTCATTGCTGGGGATAGTGGGGTGATCGTTACCGTTGATGCGTTCACTTGTGAATACACAGAATGAAGTGCAGGTGAAAGGTGAGGCACTGGCTGTGCCCTACCTGAGGGCTTGAATCATGTGGGAGAAATGACAATTCCAAGGAACTTGAGTTTGTTTTGTTTTTATTATAAAACTTGAAATAAGAATAATAAGTTCAGGGTGGCTAACTGATAACTCAAAGCGTACGAAAGCCAGGCAGCTTCTGTGGAAGCTGTTAAGGAGATTTTCATCTGCTGAAGCCACAGCACAGACTGCACTGACATTTAGGCCCACTGTAGGGATGAGCCCTCCATAGGACATAATTGCTCCAGAAAGCCAGCTATCTATTTGGTGACAGGTTCATTACATTGGATTCCTCCCACCCAGAAGGGGAAGAATTGACACCTACTATTAATACATACATGAATTTTCCTTCTCTACCAGCAGTGCATCCATCATCACCACTTAAAAACTTATAAAATGGCTGATCCATTGTCATGGTAGCCTACATAACTTTGTTTCAGAACAAGGGACCCTTTTATAGCAAAGGGACTATAACAAATATATTGGTTTTACCACAAACTCCATCATCCAGACAGAACAGTAGACTACATTGTTAAAGGTTCAGCTAAGGAAAAAGTTCGGGGACAACCTTCTGGGAATTGGGACACTGACTACCAGAATGCAGTCTGTTTGGTGGACCAACAGTGTCCATAATAGCTAGTATCTATGGGTGTGAGAACTAAGCAACGGGAGTAGGATTGGCTCTTCTCATCTTGCCCCCAGTTAGCTGTTTATGAAATTAATGCTTTCTGTCCTCCTGACTCTAGACTTTGCCTAGTTAGTGGCCATAGATCTTGGGAGAAATAATGCTCTCTTAGAGACGCTAAGCATTCTGTTGAATTTTAAGCTTCATTCTAGTTGCTTTGAGTTTTTATGCTAGAGCAGCAAGCATGAGAGAGAGAGAGAGAGTTACTCTACTGATGGGAGTAATAGACCCTGATTATATGAGGAGTTTAGACTGGTTTACATAGTAGGTGATGGGAGAAATGTCTTTAATCTAAGGGGTTAAATTAAATTGTCACACTGTGACAATTTGTACTTCTGTGCAGCAATAAAAGTGAATGAACTTTTGCAAAACCTTGACTTTTAAAAAGTAAGGCCATTAAGAGCACCGGTAAGTCAGGGATACGTGCCTGGGTCATCCTCCCAGGTAGGCCATTACAGTCAGTTGAAATGCTGACCAAGAGTGAGGGAAACCTAGAATGGATGGTGGAGACTGAAAATTGGCATTTTCAAATATAAGAAGAAGGACTGAGTGACTGGGATGTTACAGAGAGATGACCTTTAGAGTCTCATTTTACCTTGAGACTTGATGTCTCTAGAAGTCTAAAGATTCATTTCTTTATTTAGTATCTGCCTGTTTCATATCCATCCCTTAAGTCCATTTGGATAATATTATTTATGATCTTGATAAATGTATGCAATGGCATACTTGAACTTGATTGCCTTACACAGACCTGTTCTTGATACATCAGGTGCATAAAAAACAAGAAAAACAAAGTTCTCAAGTGATACCTAAGATGATAATTGGGTGATGATTAACTCTCAGGTTCAAAAATACATACACTTCATATACAGCAAGCTGGTGTTTAAGCAAAAGCTTTTCACAAGAAGTGCAAATTAGAAGCTTTAGGGTAAAAGAATTTAAAAAACACCTTAATCAGTAAAGGTGAGCAACCAACTTGACGAGCTAATGAAATGTTGGGCCTCAATAAAGGAGGTTTGGGAAGAAATTTGGCAATATCAGGTTTTGCTGTTCCGCCATGTTAGAAAGTCCCTGAACAGAGTGGAGGGAGAAGAGTTGATCCTCAGGCCCAGGCCTGATTTATATGCAGTCTGACTTGGAGATTTGCTGGCAGAACTCCTACCACAGTTCTGCTCCAGCATGATTTTTTTTTTTTTTTTAAATAGGAGAGAGCCTCAAAGTTTGTTGTAGAGCCTTGGGTGAATCATTTATCTTTTTAGAATGGCGATATCTCTACCATAAAAAAAGGACAATGGTTAATTCCTTTATAATTTTATTCACCTAGTATATTTTGGACACCTGGAATAGGCTAAATTTGGGGGGATGGATTTGAGAGCAAGATTATAAACTCTGTAAAAGCAATGAATGTAACTTTCCAGTTTACTAAATAATTTTCAAAGTATGCTCTTCTTTGAGCTTGTTTCTTTGCCTAAATGCTGAAAATTGATACCTGAAGTGAACTCCATCTTCTCAGATTAAAATTTGAAGAGACCATTTGATATAAGCCCTGCCCTTCAGGCTTACTCTGAAAGGGATGTCGTTTGTCTCTTTTATTCCTGAAGATTTTCAGCCTTCATCTGTCACTAGTTTCTGATTTTTATCCCAGGTAAATGAGACATTGTTCCTGATGTTCCACCAAAATCTACCCTGATTTATGGTAACTTCATTTTCTCTGATACAATCTTTGAAACAACTGCCTGTAACCTTTGTAAAAGATACCTGAAAATAATCACTTGGGGGAAAATATCTCATTAAGATGATACTGCCATCTTATGGCTGTGACACACGGGTTCAAATACACATCAACATTGCTTACGATGTCATATAACGCATGGCATAGTGAAAATGGCTGTTTGTTAAAATAATACCAGGAGTAAGATCTGGGGAAGTAAGATCAGGCTTTGCTTGACAGATGCAGACTTTTTCAGGAACCTACCAGTGGTTTATGCCAGCAGTCAACTTAGTTTTGTTTTATCTTAGGGTCTCAACACCCAGAAGAAAAGGGGAGACTTTTCCAGCTGGGTTTGGAGGAATGAGGCACATGAGGCTGTGATGGAAAGTGTGAGAAGCACACAAAATTCTCTGAGCACCATGAGGAAATGTTAGCCTTGAACATTTGCTCATTTTACTAAATATATCTTTGATTAGTTTGAAATTGCAATTATTTTGATAATAATACTTTTAAAACAGCTTGCAAGAGAAATGAGGACCTTTCCCTTCCAACTTGAAAACACTTCCTTGAGATTACATAAAAGCATTAGAGAAATAACTGCTTCTTTTGCATCTAATCCTGCAAAGACAGGATGGCTGCATGTTTAGACAAACTCATCAAAGTAATTACAGTTCTCTCTAAAGATCCGACCTTACTAAGATGTTCTGAACCAATTATAGAAGGTCCCATATTTTCTGTGTGCTACCACAAAAATAGAGGTAAAATTCCCACCTGAGAAATGCAGATGAATTTTATATCTGGCAATAATAATAACTAGCTCTCATTGGTTGCATGGTAGAAAATCATATTACATATATAAAACATATTCTTAACCATGAAATAAAGTTGAATCTCATTACTATTATAATATCTATTCACTTGTTTCTTAAACGAGAAAAATGATTGGCAAAAATTATCAGTTTGTTTCTTTTTGGCCAAGAGTCACTCCTCATTATGAAAACTTTCAGTTTTGTTAAACCATATTTAGAGTCATATCATTACAATTTATCCTCGCATATTTTCTTTGGGTGGTAGTCAGTGTCTCTTAATGGTTCAAAATTGTTGATTGATAAAATGGAATATATGGAATATCATCCAAAAACAATAAATGTTTATTCTTTGATTAATTTATTTTACTCACCAAAAAAGTCCCAGATACATTTTCCAATATACCTAACAATTGTTTTGCAGATTCTTTTGGACGTTTTTATGCTGTGGAAAAAAGAACGTGGAATCATGTATATATTTTTTGAAATTTAAATAAGTACATTTAAAATTAGAGTGTCATAGTACAAACACAAACAAATACAAAGCAAGCAAACAAACAAAAAACAATAATAAGAAATTGAATTCAAGAAAACTGGGACCTAGTCACTAACTAGATCCCATAAGATGTTTACTTTACCTGGTTTCACCCTTCTGCACATAAGGACTGTGAATTAGACTGTCTTTAATATTCTTTCCACCTCAATATCTAAGATTTTAGTTGTCTGTCAGCTCTTCTGGTTCTTCCATTCTCACCTATATTATTGTTGTTATTATTATTATTATTATCATTATTTTAATCAAGGAGGAAATCAAGACCCTGAAACATAAAGTTATGTACTTACACAGCATTTTTGGTGGCAAACCCAGAAATAACTCCTAGATTTAATTTTGTGGTAACCACATAAGGAAAAATTCCTTGTTTAACCCTTATCGATCTCTCATAAAGTTAAACAGATGAGACTATATATCTCCTAGTTTACCAGGAAGAAACTGGTGAAAATAGATGAGGGGTCCCTGCAAACTGAGGGCTGAGAGCTGATCACAGAAACAAATAAAGTGGGATGAAATGTTAAAAGTGCTTTAGGGATGGAGCAATATGTGATGGGAGTTATCATCAGTTCCTAGTGTCCTCTCCCTATAACATTTCCTCCTTTTGGGTCATCCCCCTTTCACCACAATTTCTATTTTAAGTGCTGTATTATTTATCAAGAGCAAATAAATGTGACTTCCACAGCTCTGCTAGCCTAAAGGCCCGAAACCCCCAAATTAGATCCTTGAAATAATGCTACAAAACAACCCATTTAGTTTTGTCTGGTTCTATTCATTTGCATAATGAATATTGAGCTCATTTACAGCTTTATGAGAATACTCCATATTAGCTAGTGGCAAAATAAAAGTCTTTTAATAAACAGGATTTTCCAAGTAGCATTCACCAAAAGGAATGGGGAACATTAAAATTTTGACTTGAATTAAAGATAAATTTGTCTGCATAATTTCAAACAAAAAACAATTTAGAAGTAAAGGAATGATTTGTTATTTGATATAATTTAGTAATAAAATAAAATGGAGGGGAATGAGGGAATATGGCCAATTAAATAGGTATTCCTCATGTACACTTCTTGTTACTTGCTTGGCATTATAACTCATACAGTAACTAGGATTGACTGTGGATGCCTAGCAGAGAGCCAGATATACATGCTGATACTCATAAAAATGAAGAGAAAACTACACATAAAATTTTAAACTTATATACATTAAGGTATCGAAAAGCTACAAACATATTATGCCATTGAGTTAAAGGAGTCAGATATAAATGACCACACACTGAATGTATTTATTAATATAAAATTCTAAACAGGCAAAACTATGTTGATAGAATTCAGAATTGGGATGGATATTAGTTGTCTCACTACATGACAAATTATCACTAATTTAAAGGCTTAAAGTGACACACATTTATTATCTCACAATATCTATGGGTTTTTTGAAGGCCAAGCATGACTTAGCTAGATCCTCTGCTTAGGGTATCACAAAGAAGTAAGTAAAATATCTTCTCAGTTGCATTGTCACCTGGAGGTTGGCTGGGGAAGAATCTGCTTCCAAAAGTATTCAGGTGGTTGGCAAAATTTATTTCCTTGTGGTTGTAAGAATGAGAGACTTGACTTTTGTGTGGCTGTCAACTGAAAGCTACTCTCAGCTTCTAGAGGCTTCCTGCAGTTCCTAGAGATTGCACTCAATTCCTGGCCATGTGGATTTTCCCAACATAGTCACTTCACCAAGCCAGGAAGAAGATTCTCTAAAACAAATTCACTAGCAAGACAAAATCATATATAACATAAATTAAGCGCAGAGTGACACCTCATCATATTTACTGTATTCTTTTGGTTAGAAAGAGGTCACAGGTCTCACTAACACTCCATAGGATGATACTGGTAGTATTGTATTTCTAAACCTCATTGGTGGCTACAGAAATATAGTTATTTCATAATAATTTAGCAAGCTGTACACTTATGATTTTGGCCTTTCTGAAAGTTTTGATTAAAAGTTTACTTAAAATATTGATGTTGAACAGCTTTTTATATACCTGGTGGCCATTTATACGTTTTCTTTAGAGAAACACCTGTCAAGTTCTTTCCCATTTACATGAGGTATTCCAAATAATCAAACTCATGGAAGTAGAGAATACAATAGTGGTTGCCAGGGGCCGGAGAGTGGAGGAATTGGGAAGTTGTTATGCAAATGGTATACATTTTCAGTTATGCCAGATGGATATTTTCTGGAGATTTGCTGTGCAGCGTTGTGCCCACATATAACAATACAGTATTATGCACTTCAAAGTTTCTCCGAGAGTAGATCTCATGTTAAGTGTTCTTACCACAAAAGACAAACATAAAAATAAATACCGAAGAGACACAAGAAAATTCTGGAATGTGTTGGATATGTCCATTATGTCAACTGTGGTGATGTTATCACAGCTGTTTGCATATATCCTGACTCATCAAATTGTATGTTGAATAGGTGCAGTTCTATTTTTTTTTAATCAATCATACCTCAATAAAGCTGTTGAAAAAAGTTTATTTAAAATAAACATACACGTACATTTATAACATACATTTTATACTTTATATAACATAAATGCAAAAAATAAATTGGCTTTATTAATATATATGTTTTATTCAATACCAACTACATTAAGTTAAAGAAAAGGAATATCTTTCTATCCAAAAAAAAAAAAAAGAAAAGAAAAGAAAACACCTAGAATAATATACTAGCCATTACTGTATGGTACCAAATCTTATAGCAGCAAAATAAATAAATGGAGGTGTTTATGTGTCTTACAGAATTTGATAAATCCAGGAGGCAAAAAATCAAACACAAATTTAATACAATCAAGTATTTCCAAAAGGATTTCATATATGCATTATTCTGTCTTTAAATTGAAGGGCTATTTACAGAAAACTCTACTAATATAACTATCAACAAAGAAAACCTAAATTTTCAACTATTAGATACTTTAAAGGCCAAATTCTTTGATCATTGTCCAATAAGACAATGTAATAAAGAAAACAAAGCCTATAAAACAAAGAAATACACAAATCCAAAATACTAATAAAAGGGAACAAAATTTTACTCCTTAAAAATTCAGAAACAGATATTTCCTAATCAAATTGATGTTATACCCAGCATTAAACATTACCTAGAAATTAATGAAAGTAACAACTCATAGTAAAACATAAGTTTAAGCAAATGCTAGACTCGGGAGTATTTATAGCTTAAATATTTTTAAATTAAAAATCAAATTAAACTTGTGAATAAATTATTACTTTTAAGAAACTAGTGAAATGAAACTAAAAATTAACCAAAAAAATAATGAAAGGAATATTTTAATAAAGATGAAAAATAGAAAGTAATGAAATAAAAAAGTGGAAAGATTACACACAATGAATAGCTATTTTTTGAAATGCTTGTTGGTTTGATTAAGGAAATAGAAAAAGGAAGTAAATACATATAACATTAAGAATGAAAAGTTTGAACGTGGTTTATATAAAATTATAGAATGTTACAGGATAATTTTGTGAATAGCTCCTTAACAATATATTTTAAATATAAGAAAATGGGTGATTTTGTAACAAAATATAAATATCTCTTTGACGAATAGTTATAAAATCATAACAGAAAAATAATCATAGGAAAACTGTAAAAGTCTTTTAAGTATTAGGTTGGTGCAAAAGTAATTGCATTTTTTGCCAATTTTTTTAACCTTTTAAACTGAAATTACTTTTGCACCAACCTAATAATTAAAAATTAAAAGGCTGCCAAAGACAGATGGGTCTTGGAATTATAATTTTCTCAAGAGTTACATAAGAATTGAGTTTAAACCTTACATATAACTCTGATAATCCCATACTGAAGAAAAATCTCAAAATTTATCCAGGTAATTCTACAGATTAACACAAATTATCTTACTGAAACTTAAAAAAATATAGTACAAAACTATAGGAAAACTTTATAAATATAGGTATGAAAATTCTAAATAAAATATCAATAAATTATATATTAAAATAATAGGATACCATGAGAAGGTTGGGATTATTCTAGGAATGCCAACATTGTTCAGTGTTAAGTAATTTATCAAAATATGAACAATATATTTAAATTAATGTGAAAATAACATTTACAACTTATTAAATAAGGAATATGTCAATAAGTTAAAGAAGAATACAAATTCATTGTGAATAAAATTCAATATGAGTAAAATAGAAATACCGCATTTCCCCAAAAATAAGACCTCGCCGGACAATCAGCTCCATTGCATCTTTTGGAGCAAAAATTAATATAATACATTTTACTATACTATAAGACTGAGTATAATGTAATATAATATAATATAATATAATATAATATAATATAATATAATAATATAGTATAAGGCCAGGTCTTATATTAATTTTTGCTCCAAAAGATACATTAGAGCTGATTGTCTGACTAGGTCTTATTTTCAGGGAAACATCATAGTAAAAAAATGACTATATCTAATCCTATTTATTTTACCCAAGACTAATAGCAAACATTATCTTAATAAGGGAAATAATAAAGCCATTCTCATTAAAATCTGGATCAGAACAGGGATGACTGCTATAGCCACTACCAATTAACATTGTACTAGGTATCTTACCTAGTTAATGTGACTAACAATAGGTCATAATGAGTAAAAGAAAATTAACTTAGAATGCAAATAACATGCCTGTGTTTTTTAAATACTCAAGTAAACTTAATATATAGAATTAATAAGTCATTTGTTGTTTGATAACAAAATAAATCTGTTAACCACAATAGTTTTCTTGATTCAAACAATATGTTAACAATGGAAATGGAAAAAAGTAATTTATAGTGATGACCAAAAGTATAAAATGCCCAGAAGTGAATTTAACAAGAAATATATAACGCCTAACATGAAGAAATCTATAAATGTTATAGAAGAACATTAAACAAGATCTTGATAAATGGAGGCATGGAGCATTTCATGGTATGAATTAACAACATAAAAATGACGTTTTCTTCCAAATATACATATATATTTTGACACAGACATTTTAAACTATATACTTTGATTCAGATTATCAATTGACATTTTTAAGAGAAGAGAATAATAGGCCAATTTTCAACTTCACATAAAATAATAAATATATGGAAATTGTTAAGAAAGAGATCAAAAAGAAAGCCAATGCTGAGAAAGCTTTTGTATCTCTTTCACATTAAACATTTCTAGACAGTTTCCTTAATCTTAATGGTGTATTATAATAGGGACAGATATGTGGATGAGGGATACGCAGAACAGAAGAGAGAGTTTAGAAACACATTTTATTTTATAGAAATTCAGTATTTAATGAGGTAAGACAATTAAGTTTGTGAACTCACCCTAGAAAAAGTGCTACCTACCACATTGTTGAATATCACTACAGTCACCTTCGAAGTACTCCCCTCGAAATGCAAATCCAGCCTATAATCAGTCTCTTAGCAGTTTTGATTGACTGTTATTTGTGAGCCTACCCAGCTTATATGAATTTATTTTGCTAGGAATCCATGAAATTTTTTCATAGTTAACAAGATATAATTTTACTCCTGCCATTTTACTGCCTGGCAAGGCTTCCCCAACTTCAATAATACTGACCATTTTTTTCCACCCAGTCCTACTTCGTATTCCATCTCTTTCCCAGTGGTTTCCTTAATGACAGTGGTTGTAAATTGAATTTCTTATCTCTTATCCAATACTGTCATGTATATTTGATAATAGTGTACATGTTTTAGTACCCTAATACATTATTAACTTCTAGGGGCAATTAGTAGATATTTGTACAAATTAGTTACCTAATACTATAATTTTTAATAAGAAAAATGTTGACTATGAAAAGATTTGCTATCATTTTTTTTCACCATATTTAAGTAATTGCTTAAAATACTTTAATATAGATGTTTTGGGGAATTGCAGATATAGTCCAAGTTTCATAACAGAAACGAGTTAATATGAGTGAGAAGGTTAGAAAAGTGGAGACAGTCTGCTGCTTCTATGCCTATTTTATAATACTATGGAGACGAGAAAATGTTGCAATCAAAAGATTTATAAAACATTAGCCCCGTAGCTTTCCTGTGTTTGGTTTCCCAGATGGTACATTGCATACTGTGGGTATTCATACACTACAGAGAAAATTAATCAAACAAGAAAAACACATAAATGCCTTTTTAAATCATAATTTTAATTCTCTCCTTTCTTTACCTCCAAAGAGTTGTATAAAATATTTTTCAAAATGGCAATATTTTTCTTTGGAATGTAAATTCCTAGTGTGGACCAATCACAAATTATTTCAGGGCAGATACTTCTAAAATGGTCAAAACAAGCTAAAGGTTCACCTATGAATTTGTGGTATGTATTCAGAACCCCTAACAATTTTAGGCAAACACAGGTAGAGAATCAAAGTGGGCATGTTTACTTACCTTAGGAAAATAAATATTGAAAGACTTATATAAACTTTTTTTCATAATATAGACCTTGATCGTGCCTGCCTCCTACCCTTCCCACACACCTCCCTTCTTTCTTGTTCATTAGTCCACATTGACTGGTTACTTTAAGTTCTATCTCAAAACTAGTTTTCTCCAAGTTGCCTTCTAAAATTTTCCCACTCTGATAATTCTTTTATCCAGATTTCCATTTAGTGCATGTCTACTTATTTTAATATATTCTATCATATATATGTTCTAACTTGCTAGTGTGTTATTTTGCCATTATTCTTAGATTGATTGTGTCTTACCATATAAGCTCCCAGGGTTCTGTTTACTCAAGGCTTAAAGAATGGTGGCAGAAAAGGTATAATTTATGTATGATATGACAGAGTTGGGATAAAAAAAATTAATGCTGGAATCATAAACCATATCTGATGAGGTGAAATTGAATTTTGATCATTGTAAAGTACTACCATTTAGTACACAGAAAATACAGCACAAGTGCATAATAATGTTGTAGAATAGAAATACGTGGGAAAAAAGACTTCAGTATTGTATTTAAGTGTATATAAAAGCATTAAAGAAAAAATATGCATGCTATAGAAATTATATATCATTGAGAATGGCTGGAATTTAGGATACAAGAGCTAAATCACACGAGGTTGGGAAGGTACATATAAACCAGCTCATGAAAGTTCTATGACTCTGTTTTTAAGCCAAGATATATCAGCACTGAATATATGACAGACATTGAAACAAGTCAGTATATATATATATATATATATATATATATATATATATATATATATATATATATATGCTTTTTGGTTTACATATATATGTGTATATATTACATATTATGCATATGTATATACATAATATACATTATATATTATGTGTATATACACATATATATGTATATGTATCACTTAATCTTTGCAGTATCCTAAGAAAAGGGGATTGCTATCTACATATTATAAATACAGAAACTAAGCCTTAGGAAAGCAGAAGAGCTAAGAAGAAGTAAAGAGATGTTTGAATTAACATGCTAAGAAGTTGCAAATAACCACAAAGGGAATGTACCCGTGAAGTGATTGGATTAGACAATGATAGTGTCAGATTTTGTTTATAAAACAGATTAAAACTTCTCTAGTTCTCAATCAAAGAATAGTAATTGTAAAGGGTGAGGGAGGTGTATAAAATTTGGAGAGAGGAAAAAAAAGAAGAGTTTTCTCAGGGTACTTTGATAACCTCTCTCCTACCCAGCCGGGAGTCACTGCCTCACAAACATATAGGTTGGCAGCGACATGAAGAGGAGAAGTCTATCATTCATAGTTCAATACACTATTCCAAGCAGGAGACTATTTTGTGTACTGTCTGCATGGATCAGATTATACTTACAACACAAGGATTAAAAGAAATTGATAAAATGCCAAGTATTCAGGGTCAAGCAATTAAGATGGTGAGGGCAATCAAATTATTTTATCATGAAAAATAAATTTGGATGTTTATATAAAGAAGAAATGATTTGTGGGGGCATATCAGATGTACCTTGAAGTTCCTAAACGGTTGTTCCACGGTAGAGGAAATAATAAGGTGTTTGGGGTTCATGTAAAATACCTATACAACTTTTTAAGAGTTCAGCTCAATGTAAAGAAGGGCATTTCTAATTATCATCTTCTAAGCTGGAATGAATTGTCATTGAAGTAGGTAAATTTCTGATCACTAGAGGTATAAACATGAAGGTTGCACAACCTCTCATCAGAGGCATGTATTGTCCTTTTCTAATTTTTCCACTGGAAGTGGGAAATGCCTTCACACAAGGATTCTTTGTTTCAAAGAACAGGTAAACCAACTCAAACCCACTTAACTTGTAAGGGAACTCATTACTAGCTAATACAAGTGAGAGTCAGGAGGTAGGGCATGCTTCAGGAATGGTTAAGACCTAGAAATTCATGTACCCCTGTCACCAGGAATACAGGTTCATTTTTCAGTCTTGCTTCACTCATGTTGTCTGCAAGTTGGCATGACTTTTGAGCAATATGCATCTTGGTTTGTATTTAGGCAAGAGAAATGTGAGCTTCCATAAAGCGCACACATTTGGTTTCATACCTATAACATGATTTTTCTGATTCTGTAGGTCTGGTTATAAGCCCATATTTGTCACAAAGACAGTGGGAAATAGACTAGGTGTCGTGCGGGGCGGCCTGCGGAGTCTCTGGTCCCGCTCCCCACATAAGAACACAGGATATGGTGAGGCCAAAAAGGAACACCCACGGAGCCATAAGTAGGGGAGTCATATCACTATATTCTCACTGGTGGCATCCGCCTCTCTGCAATCCGCTCTTTGCTAGCTCAGCCACCATCTTCTTGCTAGCCCCCATTTTCCTGCTAGCATAGCCACAGCAGTTATATTAGTGGCCAATGGCTCACTGGTTACAGCTGACAGCCAACTAGCCACAGCTGATGGCCATCCAATCACAGTTGATGGCCATTTACTACCTGAGCCAGCACCTTTCCATGTGAGGCCAGGAGCCTGGAAACTGCATTCCTGGCTCTGTCCCCACACTAGGAGTATACTATTAAATTTGACATATCCCCCTGAGCAAGTGTTTTTGATCTTTAGCGTGCATTAGAATCACTGTCTCACTTGTGAAAACACAGATTACTGGTTCCCTTTCCCAGAGTTTCTGATCCAGTATGTCTGGGGCCCAATAATTTGTATTTTTAACATCTTCCCAGGTGATAATAATGCTTGTCTAGCGACCACACTTTGAGAAACAATGCTGAGGCCCCAACTAAAAACATTTAAATAAGATTCTCTGATGACAGGGACCCAGGAATCTGCATTTTTATGTGCATACAGATCACTGGGAATCTTGTTAAAATGCAGATTCTGATTTGTTAGGTCAGGACTGGGGCTTGAGATTGTGCTTTTCTGATAAGCTCTCCGGTGTTACTGGTGCTCGAGGCACATGGACCTTATTTGGAACAACAAGCATCTGGACTAGATCTGGACTCAATTAATCTGGGGGGAAAGCCAGGTTTTCCTAACATGCATTTAGTTGTGAATCGTGTTAAGCAAGACCCAGGAGTTAAAAGCCAACCCAAAAGCAAGAGGAGGAGCGAGTTTCTTCTGGAGAGACAATCTCTTTGCTGGAATGTGGGTGATTGAACTGGCCTGGTTGCTCTTTGAGGTATCTTATAACTTTAAGTTTTTAGAAATTATGTTGAACTCCTTTGTGTTTCCCCACACAAAAGAGAACTCAGCTTTAGAGATTCTTTATAGTTGAGAAATCAACTCAATTAGAAATATATTTTTTGTTTTGTCAATTCTGAAAAGGAATCCGAAATCACAAAAATTTTCTATTACCAGGATCCAAGTTCTATTTTAAAAGGAAGTCACTGGCATTTTAATTCTCCCTTACAACCACAGACACCTACCTACACAGCTGGTATCAGAAGAAAAGGTAAGAAAAACAATTTTTTTTCATCAAAAGGACAGAATTTGGATTAACACATGCGTTACTTCTCTTTCTAACTCATCTGCAGTATTTATTTTAACTTTACCAATGTGTTTTGCTTACTAATAACTGCTGATTTGTTCTGAATGAATATATTAGTTTATAGGAATTATTTTCGTGATAGAGAATCAATGGGGCAAATTTAAATCCTTAGGTGACATTGTGAGAGGAAATAGCACAAATTAATCTGGCGATTGTTGACAAACTGAGCAGACAAGTGAAAAAAACTGTTTTGGGAAGGGAGGAGGAAACTCTGTAATGTCAAGGATGAAAATACCAAAGAAATTCAAGTAAGGAGATTGATGTCTCTGGACTCTTCTTTAGCCCAAACTCATAAATACTGATGATGATGGACTCTGTACACTATTTATAGGAGAAAATGTCTTCAACAATTAACTCTTTAGATATGCACCCTGTTTTCTTCCCCCAATATGAAGTGATATACCTCAGTAGTATTTGTGTGAGACTAATTTAGGAGAGTATTAAATCATAAATAAGGGAGTGAAGAGAGTAAGGGTAAAGGTGAAATATTTCTATGGATGCTTTGGTTGTTGCAGGTACCATCCTTTTAGATTCTAAACCATGGTTGGTGGGATTGAGCTAGGTTTGTTAGGGTCATATTTTAAATTTCAGTTAGTACTTTCCCCAGCTATCCACTCTCCATGGCATATTTTATAGTTAGGATCTGCAGGGTAAGCCTCATAAAATTCACAAATTTTATCACCTCGCATTAAAGTGACTGGTATGATAATCTGGATGACTTCAGAGCATTGCTAATTATTCACCTCTTACTATTTGCAAGGTCAGTGTATCAATGGCTGAGAAACAGTACTGGATGAAGGGCTGACAAGAATTTGAGAGGTCTGAGAAAAGATCAATGACCATTGTCATAGGAGGCAAAACAGGTTCTAATAATTTCAGTAGAAGGCAGCAATACCTACATAAGCATGTCCTTTTGTTAGAGGCCAACAGCAGATGGAAATAGCAATCAAAGTAGTAACAATAATATTGTATACTCAATTGCTCATTGAGTTATTAGTCAGGCATTATATACATATACTTTCACTTAATTTTCAAAACAAGCACATAGGATTTCTATCAGTCTGATTTTTATTAACAAAGAATCAGGCTTTGAGGATGGAAGTAATATGGCAGAATGAGAGGACCAAGCTTGTATGTAACAGAAGTGAGACTTGTGAATCCAGGGTTAGCAGGCATGTCAGTGGCCTGGAAAACTGTCAGAACTACAACTACCATCCGATAGAGCTCTGATGATGGTTTCATGTGACTTCGTCTAACTGTATCCCTGAGACTAATATTTCTGCAAGATACTACTAGGTGTTCTGAGTTGGGATGTGGTTCTGGGTGGATAGGAGTGGGATGGGATTCGGGAGAAACCTAGGTATATAATTTTAAGCAAGTTTACTTCTTGTAATTCTTCTCCAAGAGGAAGATGTAATATGAAACATAATGTTTCATAATCAATAT